>NW_024065911.1:0-600000 GCF_011947395.1 Colletotrichum karsti | reverse complement strand
TCGAGTTGCTAAATGGGTTCGGTACTGGTTCTCGAAGCATTCTAGAACAACGACGCGTCTTATATAGCAGTCTCGACCGCCGTGGACGCGTCGACACAAAGTGTTTTTCTGGAATTCGAGCTGCTGATCGTCATCGGAATATCAATCTTAAATTGATTGTAAGCTCGTGTATTCCCCAAACTAGCTGTGATCGCTTCACCATACAGCCAATGCGTTCAGTTGCGCGAGTCGTGGGTCATATTCCGAGCGGGACTGTGGACAAGGGAGCTGAGTTGAGCTCGAAATATCCTCGGACAGCTCCATGTTATCCTTTGTACTCTGAAGAATTCTACAATAACTCAATGTATGTCTATAATATACTTGATTCGCAACAGACCAATTTGGCGTTGACTTCAGGAATACCACACTGATGCATGATCCAAACGGTGTAAAAAATGTGGCCGTGACCTTGACTGGCGACGACATCACGCTGCTTATCGACATTCCTGCGACTCTTGAGAGTTCTCAGTTCTGTGATCAGGAGTTATCTCCCGTATCCGCAAGCCTATGAAAACTCACGCAGCCGCCCAGTTCACAGTTTTTCTCGACAACTACATGAGCGTCAGTTTCTCCTTGCATCCCATCGCCACGAAGTGAGTACATGTACTCGTGGCTATCTCCGGGTATTCTGGGCCGATAATTGAGACAAGTTGTGATAACCCTGCCTCCCAACTTCTGTTGATTTAATGCATTCCGTGCTGAAAGCCCAGTTTTCGGACAACGGATCATGTCAATGAGTACGCATGTCGTCGGTTTCGGCTTCAGTAGGTCCGCGGCTAATACTTTCCCCGCATGCTGCGATGTTTTGCGGGAAGTTTACTGTTGGCCGATGATTGACCATGTAGCTTCAGTCCAGCGGTCCTGTGCGACTTCAGATTCTATCAAAAAGTTCCAGATGGCATACGAGGAAACACGGAATTGCTGGTCGATTGGTGAGACGGCTCCCCGAGCACATGGCCCGATCCCACTTTCAGATGAGGGTTGCGTCACCAGGTCCCGCGTCAAACATCTGCCGAATGTAGGCGTTGAAGGGCGCAACACCACCTATTAAATCCCCGCCATTGACGCCGTTGGAAGTCGAGGACTTCAATTGTGCATGCCCAACGTTTTCAAGCAAAAAATTCTGCCTCACAAACGTTCATCGAATCAATCAGACAAACCATCGTCATGTTCGAAGGCTTCCAACCATTCTCAATCACCACCCAGACCTCACCACCGGTGATAATCCATGGCATCAGGAGCGGGGACTCCACATCCTCTCTCCCACCCCTCCTCCTCATCCATGGCTTCCCTCAAAGCCATCACATCTGGCACCGCGTGGCACCGCAGGTAGTTGATCGCTACACAGTCGTCATCATCGACATCCGCGGCTACGGCGCATCTTCAAAGCCTGGCGACGTCACCTCGTACGCCAAAAGCGCGATGGCGCGCGACTGCATCAGCGTCATGGATCAGCTTGGCTACGAGAAGAAGCCCTTCTTCGTCTGCGCCCACGACCGCGGCGCCCGAGTCGCGCACAAGCTGGCCGTTGACTTCCCCGATCGCGTGAGGAGGTCGATCTTCCTCGACATCGCTCCGACGCTGGTCATGTACAAGACGACAGACTTCGAGTTCGCAAAGGCATACTTCCACTGGTTCTTCCTGATTCAGCAGGAGCCTCTACCGGAGACGTTGATATCTGCCGCGCCGAGAAAGTTTGCGGAGCTGTTCATGGGCGGACGGCAGCCCAAGGCGTTGGAGATATTCGAGAAGGAGAACTTCGAGTATTATGCGAGCGTGATGGAGGACCCGGATGCGGTGCACGCCATGTGCAACGACTACCGCGCCAGCGCGACGCTGGATCTGGAGGAATCGGAGGCGGATATCGAGGCGGGACGGCAGATCCAGTCTCCGTTGATGGTGCTTTGGGGGAAGTACGGCGTAATTGAGAAGTGTTTTGATGCGGTGAAAGAGTGGCAGAATGTTTCGTCCGACAGCGTATCTGTGAAGGGTCGCAGTGTTGAGTCTGGACATTACATCCCGGAGCATGCGCCCGATGATGTTGTCAAGGCGATCACGGAGTTTTTTGTTTGATGCGAAACTTGGGCAAGCACCTGATGGGGGATAATTGAGCTCATCTACTGGGATTTCTTAGGCTCAATTGAGCGGGAGAAAATGCTGTAATGAGCTTGGCTTAGCATTGTTGGTATGTCTCATCTCACCAAGCAATCACTTTTATGAGCAGACAGCGCGCCTGATTGAGACTCAACGGGAACAATAAGTCATCCATATCAGATGGACAGCAACATGGTCATGGCGCCTTGTCATCTCGGAAAAGGAAGTGCTCATAAAGATGGGAGACTTCTATCGGCTGGAAACATTGAATGACAGGAACCGTCCCAGGATCCTGGAATTTGAGCTCGTGTTCGTTAAAAGATGAACAAGCCGCCCCAATTCCAGTGGACACGAAAATCTTACCTGACAGCACCATGTCATACAACTTGGATGCGCATCCCGAGATCCCCGACAAAGTGACCAAATTCATCCCGAGTCTCTTACATTTCACCTCACATCATCGAGTATTCCTTCCAAAGAGAGCGAAAGCGAACACTCGCTTACAACTAGAGACGAGGAGGCTCTCGGTAACAACCTAAAACCCGCGAGACAACCAGGTCCCCTACCAAGAAACCCCCTTTCCTCGGTCCTCGGATCGCTGGTTCGATGGGCAAATCAACGCAAATCTGGGCCATCTCCCGCTCCTGCCAACCAATCTTTTGATACTCGTGAATCCGTCAGATCCGACATTTACCAACTTAAGATGACAGCAGCTCATGCGGCTCCCTGACGCCCGATGATGAAACCGTGACTTTGGAGGGGTGTTCCCCAGATTCGGAGGCGCAACCCTGTAACCGACCGACCTTGAGACGTTTCAGCGAATCGTGTTGGTGGGGATGCTGGCCCAATTTGAGCTAAAAGAGCTAAATATCTGCGCCTGAGCACCCCGGTTCGTCGTTTGGCGACTGAGGAAAAAGCTGACACAGGTCGCAGGACTTCGGCCAGCTCCTGGACTCCTGTTTGGACCAGGGCCGCTTCTACCTCACATGCCTCTTCGCCCATGATCTATAGCTCAAGGCGTTTAAGGTCGCAGGTTAGTGTGTGGGGAGTTTTGGAAGATTCGCGGTGCGGAATGCCCCATCAAGCTTAATTCTCTCCTAATTGACACTTTGACGGGATGGATTTAAAGAGTGCCTTGACGCCCGCTCCTCGAGTTCATGTCGTTTGTTTTGAGACTCATCCCATTCGCTCACTCTGCTTCCAATTTCACAACCTTCTCTTCGTTTTTCGGCTGGTCCTACCTTCTTTTAGTGTTTCAACTTTAAAGTAACTTATTCGATTCTTCGATTCTTCCTCTTCAGCAGCAACCATGAAGTTCACCGCCGTCATCTCTCTCGCCCTCGCCACCGCCGTCGCGGCCATGCCCACCGAGGATCTGTCTAAGCGCCAGACCGTCCAGCGCGGCAGCAACACCCTCGTCTTCAAGGAGCAGGGCGGCGTGCCCGGAAACGAGTGCCTCACTTTCCGCAACAACGGTTGGTTTCCTCAAGCTCTTATCTCATGAGTGAAAAAAAGGTCTAACGACATTAATAGGTGAAATCGTCAACGCCGCCTGCGTCAACACCGCCGCGGACAGACAGATCACCCCCTCCACGAGAAACGGCAACGACGTCCTTCTCGTCCAGCGTTCTTTCAGCAACGGTTTCCGCCCCGACCTCGTGAATAAGGAGGTCTGCGTCGGCTTCAACGGCACTGCCTTCCGCGCCGAGGACTGCGCCGCCAGGAACATCCAGTTCGTCGCCCAGTCCGGTAACAACCTCGTCGCCTCCAACGGCGCCTGCTTGAACGGCCACGATGCCCAGGCCCAGGTCACCGTCTCTGCCAACGGCCAGAACTGCGCCAGATTCACCACCACTTCGGTCAAGGCCACTGCCCCGTAAAGGGACTTGGAGGCTTTTGGTGGAGAGTGCATGAGTGTTTGAGAGCGACGTCGTAGTCGCTAGGAGTTGGGGCATAGAGCTTAATGCTGAAGATGGGAACTTCGACTTAATTAAAAACAATGGAAAGGGATGAAGCGATTTGCACTATCTTTCCTCGGTGATGCCGTGAATATCAAACCTATGGTACCTAACTTCATTTGAAAATCCCTCTCTTGACGCTCCTCATCTTTCTTCCTGTTCAACGACAAACCCAGGCCTTCTCGCATCGGTGCTGAAGTGTGCCATCGTCCTGTCAGCCAAAGACTCCAGCTCTGCAAGATGCAACAGCGGCGTTTCCTCTCCGTTGGGTCCCGTACGATCCTCCTTGCCCTGTGTTCGAATATCATAGAACAAAATCGACAAAATGGAAGACTTCCAGATCGGTTGTTTGCCCCTGTTTTGACAACACTGTAGGTAAGTTGTGACAAGGAGACCAGCCGTGAGGATCAAAAGAACCCCAGGATAAACCAGCCATACCCAGTCGACATCAACGCAGACTTCCGTCGCCCATACCGATCCTTCCACAAAAGAAACCTCACCATCCAACGCGCTCATGTCCCTCCGCACGCGATTGTTGATTGCCGTGGCCATGCTCTCGTGTGCAGCAGAGAACGACTCCAAGGTCATCAGGCTATCTTTGTAGAGATAATCAAGCAACCATCTGTCTTCGCACGACACGATGATCTGTTCGTTGGTCGCGCCAGAACCCAAGTGTCCGCCCTTCCCCTTGTCGGGGATATAATTGCTCCTAGCCGTGCAGTTGCCGGCGAGGGTTTCCGAAGCAAGATTTCCTAAAGCTTCCACCATCGGCATCCCCATGGTCCTGATGCACTCTGAGGGCGCCTCCTCGACAGTTCCGTTTGTTCCGTCTGATTTGAGCACAGCCCACGAGACCCAGGTGTCGTCTTTTGGTACCATACTGATGTTCGACCGGTCATACCAAATCCCCTCGATTACACAGGGCTCTAGCAAAATAGTTGCACCACTAACGTCTAAGTTGCTTCCCTTCCAATGCCAAGCTTCTGTGATGTTGGTGGTCGTAGAGATTATGCTCTCCTGTAAGACGCCGTTGGATACCTTCGCGTTGTAATGTCGAACACACGGAGATAGAGTGCAGTTGATGGCGGTAAGGATGACATCTTGTCCAACGCGGCCTGTTCGTTTACCTCCAAAGGCCTTCTGCTGGCACGTAAGGTCGTCTGGGTCCACCTGAGTGGAATTGTCTGGGGACATGGAGCATCCGGCAGGCCTGAATGCAAGAACCGAAGTCTTTACGAATAGGTCCATATTGTCCACATTCGACGTGATCTGAAGGATCGTATTGTTTCTGGGCGGCCAAGTCAAGTTGAAACCTTCTTTTTCGTTGAAATAGTAGACAGTCTCGTTGCCTTCTCGGCTCGATTGCTCCAGGCTGGCCGTTGCGTCTGTGCATTGACTACAGATTCCGATGGAAGAGTGGGTGATTCCGGCGTATGAGTTGAAAGTACAATTTCCAGATGTGCATTGAAAGAGGCTGCTGGAGGAGCTTTGGTCCGTTCCAAATGCCAGTGCATTGAGTGCAATGCCTTTCAGTTCTGGTGTGAGATCAGTAGGCCCTCCAGTGGTTATCCACGAAACCCAATTCGCGTACGATACTCTGGCAACTCCAGCTGTTTCGATCGGGCAAGGATATATCTTTGCTGCCTGCTGGGAGAAGGGGCCAATCGCGGTCGACGAGATGATGATTAGTATACCGAGAGACGTTAGGCTTCTATGGCTAATATTAGCCTCACAGAGACAAAGTCTCGAACATCGAAAAGAGGAGAATGAAATATTATCTTACGGTTTCCAAGCTACGAAGAGAAGTCGGAATGATCCCCAAGCGCCTCTACTAGAGTTATCGAAGTACTCGATATGTCGTAAGGGCCGTGGAGTTTTCATCCATAACCATTTGAACTGTCCTATAACTATTCAATGTCAATTAGCCCAATGTTCATATTGTGTTTGAAATCCTGTTCGCTCCATACCTTCGGCCACTATATAAACAAGAGTAGCTCTTAGGACCGTCGAGAACACTGCGATAAAAGTGTTGATGCTGAGTTCGCCCGCAAACTTGGGCTGGACCTTTTCGTGATATGCCTGAAGCAGTGCAACTATTGACGCTAATGCGGCAAAGGAGACCACAAGTGCAACAAACTCAAAGCGCCATGCCCGTAACGCGTCCAGCTTGGTTGGGTGCTTGTCCGACGAGTCGCTGTTCTTCTCGAGGTTGATTGGGTCCGCGCCAGCGTGGCGACTCACTGAAGGAGGAATTCTGAAGTAGTCCCGACGGGAATGATCTCTCAAATCACTGATGTGCTCTGTATCTCTGCCATGGCTGGCTGCAGGGAGTCGTGAGTAGGACGGGCCATCTTGAGCGGCCGAAGCCATCTCGTTCTTGCCACTACTACGCAGTCTTTCTACATTCAGCCCAGCCATGGTTGTACCTTCCACACTTCAGCAAGAGGTTCCAAGAGACTCAACTCATTGAAAGATCTTCAGACTTGGGCGTGCAGTCACATATAAGGCAAAGGCTCAGCCACGCTAGTCAGGTACAAGAGAACATAATATAGCCATTCTGGGCTTCGGCCCAGTTTCGATGTCTTAGACAATTTCGTCGACTGCTAGCTTAGAGACAATCAACAGTCAAACTTGGCCGATGAAAACGTTACTTAAACATGGCGTCATAAGAGAAGGACGGCAAGTCTACTTCAGATGTTTTCACTCTTACCCGTACATGTATATGCGGTTTGGGATATCAATCTTTTAATCACCAGTGTAGTTCAATGTACAACTGGTTCTCTTGGAATCACAACCGTACTACATCAAATGAAAGTTCCGTACCATCAAATCCCCCACTGTCCGAGACGAGTGATACTCCAGTCCGCAGCCGGTTGCGCCACTCTCAGGCACACCTGCTTCCGCAACGAACCAGGCCGCAAGCAGTCCATCATCATCGTAGATTTCACGACTTTTTGCTCAAAAGCGGCGACTGCTCCGCCAACTGCCTCTTGTGTTCACCCTTCTCGACCATGTCATTGATGGTTCTCTCTGCGACCTTTGTGGCCTCAATGCCAGATGGGACGCCAATGTAGACGCTTGCCTGGAGAATGGCTTCCCGGATCTCCGTCTCAGTCAGGCCGTTATTGATCGTCCCGCGGACGTGAACACCAAGCTCAGGCCAGCTTTTCAAGGCGATCAGCATGCCGATATCTATATCGGTTAGTATCTCATACAATCTGGGTCGATGTTGGAATCTCGTTGTGTGAAGGAAGACAAATGCACTTACTGAGCAAACTTCGCTGCTTTCGCTCCAGACCCGGCCGGTTCCAGATACTGCCCCAGCACCACCTGACAGCGTGTCGTTTTAGCTTGAAGAGGTTTCCCATATGCCGACATCAGCAATACTCACTCAGTCACGAGCTGCTGTCCTGGGTAAGCGAACTCGCTCGAGCCATTCTTGAGGGAGGCGTCCACATAAGCGTTGCCGACAACCTCTCGTCGGGTCTTGAGGCCTTTGTCGAACAATTCCTGTTGGTTGTATGCCATCTTCCTAGCTGACGTCGCGATGGTATAGGCATTGGGGCGGGAGGTTGGGTGTGAGAACGCAGAAGCAAGCAGCAAGTGCTCAATATATAAGGGAATTTCAGCTGGCGACTGGAGTCACAGATAGGCCACCACGCCTTGGTACGTCACTCTGGCCACAACCATCAAAGATGATGGCACCTGATCGCAAGTACTACAGGTCCGTCGTCCGATGTCGCTTGCTGAAGGGTTTCTACCCCAACGTCATGCAAGCATAGTACTCCGCAGTGTGGTGGGGGTTTGGAGTAAAAACCGAACCCTCACACATTCAATGTTGGGGGAACGGAGACTCTTCAACAACAGCTATGCAATCTCCAAGCTCCAAGGCCTGAGAACAACATGCGCCCCAAGGTTACCGTCCCTCCTTGTAGATTCTGCAGCAAGAAGTTTCAGCGGACCGAACACCTCAATCGGCACGAAAGAACACGTGTGTTGCTCAATTGCGTTTACTAGGCACTGAATGTCTAGTAGCTAACTTGGGTAAGCAGACACCAAAGAGAAGCCATTCGCATGCGCTTGCGGCAAATCTTTCTCGCGTCAGTATGTTTCTTCATCTAAGACATCCCATCATGACGTCATCATCTGATATGTTACGTAGAGACTTGCTTGCGCGTCACGAGAGGCGGGACCACAACTCGAATTTGGAGCACCCCGAAGACCTGAGCTATCAGGATGGCGCCTCTCGATTGCAGTCGCGTAGGCCGACTGCTCAAGGCGAGGATTCTCTAAGCGAGGACGACGATGAGTCGACTGCTAGAGCTCAGTCTGATGCCAGCTTTAGGCAGGGGGGACTTCTCAATCAAGAGACGTTCACCACGATCCCGAAGTCCCGCAGTCGCGCTGCGGAATTCGTGCCGAATGAACAGCAATCTCCTCTCCAATCGTTCGGGCTCAACAGCACCTGGGCAACCGACCCAAATGCTTTTGGTGACGATCTGGACTTTCTGTGGGACCATTTTGATATGAACTCAACTGCCATCGACCCGTCCGTCCTTAACTACCCAATGAACTTTCCAATGTTTCCTGAACAGGGTCTCCAGAGAAACACGGGTGCTCCGTTCGGAGCCACCCAGAACCTATGCGTAAGTGAAAATGCACGAGAACTTGATGGGGATGGGGCCATATCTCGATACGGATCCCGACTACCATCACCCATAGGATCAGAGAGCGAGCGGCCCAGCAGCGGAAATCCAGGTCCAGCGCCGTCAATCTCGTCCAGGCAACCGCCTGCTCTTGTCCTTTCCGGAGACCATCGACCTTGGCGAATATCCCGTTCGGAATATGACATGATGCGGTGCGCTGTCGAGGCCACGGATCCTGTGCGGGTTGGAGGATTCAAGATGCCGTCGCGCCACGCCCTGAATCGTTACGTCGAGGGATACTTCTCTGGGTTTCATGAGCATCTACCTTTTCTCCATCTGCCGACCACACATATGCCGACCGCCGCGCCGGAGCTGATCATTGCCATTGTCGCTGTCGGGGCACAGTACCGCTTCCAGAGAGAGCAAGGCCTGCAGCTCTGCGAATGCGCCCGGGCCTTGATATCCTGGCGACTGGCTGAGCTCGACCAGCCCCCAAAGGACGATATTCACGCAAGAAACTACGATTTCACTCCCCAGTCTGGCGGAGGGACTGTAGCATCGTCAAGCAATAATCCTAGCCCTGCGTTGGGCTTCTTGCAAAACTCACCCACTGGTCGACCATCTGTGGACGCGACGACGCAACTACTACAAGCTATGATTATGATAATGGCGCTAGGGACCTGGAACCAGCCTCGCGACCTCAAGAAGTCTGTTCACCTAGGAATGCAACTCGCAGTGCTCCTTCGTGAGTCCGGGTTGACAGAGCCAGCCGTCCCCAGCATGAACTTGACATGGGAGGAGTGGGTTATACTCGAGTCGCAACGCCGGACTAAATTGGTGGCCTACTGCTTCCTCAACCTACACTCGATTGCCTATAACTGGTCTCCCCAAATTTTAAACGATAGCATCGAGCTCAACCTTCCCTGCGGGGAAAACATCTGGAGGGCAGAAGATGCAGTTACGTGGGCGACCTTACGCAGTCAAGATCTTGCGTCCGATATCAGCTTCAAGCAGGCTTATGAGAGCTTGTTCGAGAAACAACAACGAGATCAAGCCGGCCGCCGTTTCAGCTCTTTTGGAACTTACATAATGGCGCATGCGATCCTCCAGCAAGTCTTCTACGCACGCCAAGCGACACCCAGTTTCGAGGGGGGGAAGACAGCGTCACTTCCCGAAAACGCGCTGAATGTCCTGGAGGAGGCATTGAGTCGATGGCAGAAGAACTGGGAGTCATCAGAGGACTCATCCATTGATCCCTCATCCCCGAGCGGACCGCTCAGCTTCAACTCAACGGCCCTGTTTCGCCTGGCATATGTACGCATGCATGCCGACCTCGGTGCTTATCGACGGCTGGAAACCTTCGACCCGGTACGAATCGCCCACAGCCTCAGCCAAGTGCCTCATCTCGCGCGATCTGTTCACGTCTTCCGGGCCGTGCTTCAGTGCATCCACTCGTTGAGTATACCAGTGCGGATCGGAATCGAGTTCGTCTCACGAACACACTCCTGGAGCATCATCCACAGTCTCTGCAACTTCGAATGCGCTGCTTTCCTGAGCCAGTGGCTGAATTGCGTGGCGACCAAGACTGGCGATGGGCAGGTGGCTCTGGATGGTGAGCTTAGGCTTGCGCACCTGGTGCAGGGAGTCCTTCGGGAGACGAGCTTTGGACAGGAAATCGATGACGAGGAAAACCTTTCGAGGAGGTGCAAGCGAATGGCTGCAGCTGTGGCCCAGGTCTGTTCCCAGACATTGAGAGGGGCTCACGTCTGGCAGATTATGGACGTCATGGCAACGGCACTTGAGAGGAGAGCTGACATGTTCTGATGTCCGTCATTAAAGATTCGGGCCTTGAAGTGCACCCGTATTTGTATCTAGAATCTTTGTATCGTACCAAGGCAATCCACAAAGTCGTCCTTGACCACCAGTGTTGAAATGCAAGGCACTTAACGTACAGTACAAACATGTCTCCTGGGGTTGAGTCTGCTTGTGTCCTATGCTCCGTTACTTCGATTCCCATGAGCTCGATCCTCAATACCTCCGAGGTAGCGATAGACAACTCGCGAATCTCGGTCGCGACAATTGAGGTCGTTACTGGCCCCCTCATATACTCGCAGCCCTTCTGGCCCAAGGGCAAGCGTAGCGCCAACATCTTTGGCCATGTCTACCGCCAGCGCAAAGTCCTTCTTCATCAACTGCACCTTGAACCCTCCCCTGTATCCATGGCTGGAAGGCGCTTCCGGTAAGACACCCGGGACGGGGTTGAACTTATCGCAGATGGCGTTCTGTGCTGTGCCAGCCGACAAGGCACGAGATAGGACGACTGGATCCATACCCGCCCTGATGCCCATGTTCAGAGCTTCCGAGGACGCAATGGCGATGAGACCAGACAGGTAATTGTTCGTGAGCTTTGTTACAAGGCCGAGGGAGGGACCACCACAGCTGATGACCTGACGGCCCATCGTTTTCAGCAGCTTCTGGACGGCAGGGAATGAGGGATCTGACTCGGCGCAGCCTAAGAAAAAGGCCAGCGTGCCTTTTTCTGCGCCTTGCACACCGCCGGTGACTGGAGCGTCGTACATCCGGACCCCTGGCGAGCTTTCCTGTATTTGCTTCTTGACTGCGAGGTTCGTGGCGACGTCGATCGTTGAGCAGTCTATGAGGAGGTGTTTCGACAGATCAACCGTGTTGATACCCGTGTTGGCGTCGAGATACACATCGCGAACATGTCGGCCTTCTGGAACCATGGAGATGATGGTCGTCTGGATCCTCTGAGCTTGCCGCCCTGTACATTTTGAAGAAACTTGGAGATTGACATACCGCTTGTTTCGCAACTGCTGCTGGTGACGCTGCTTTCTGGATCTTGGCTGGGTTCGAGGCCAGTAGCTCATCCAAAACAGCTTCCACAACGTCGTAGACAAAAACTTGCGAGTCGTCTGTAAGGGCATCGGCAATTCGCTTAGCCATTGGGCTGCCCATGGCGCCCAGCCCAATAAAACCAATGTTGCCCTCCATGGATCAAGAATTACGACAGAATTCTATCGTTTGAGTAGTTAGATACCATGCGAAATACGTTCAGGTAGTAATTAATACAATGGCAGATAAAGCGTCGCGAGATACCTAGGTTCACTTGAAGTAGAAAACGGGCTAGGATCTCTTAAGTCCAGGTCCATGGACTTGGCAGAGTCAAACTACCCCAATATACTCCCCAAGAATTGGTGCCCTCTGTTACAAACATGACGAAAGGATAGGCCGCGGGCATTCGGATGGCTGCTCCGGGAGGTCAGCTTCTGCAAGCTTGATGGGGAAGTTGGGGCGAGCTCTCCCCAATGCTACCCGCACTCGGGGGGAATTTGGTAAATTCAGACCTGCACATCGAAGTCAAGCTGTAGGCTTGCTAATGGACCCTTGGAGGGGAAAGCTCAGGAGAAAAGATCGAAGGTTTTACTCTTTTGAATAATGTGTCCAACACAATTTCATCTTCTGGAGAAAAATGCTGTGACGGTAAGATAGGATCGCCCCTTACTCGAGGGTTTGGGGGGATAGTAAGCATGGAAGAGTGCTGTCTTGTTTTTACCCCAACAGGTCATGATGCGCTTCTTCAGAAGCTTTTCGACGCCCAAAAGCTGGCCAGACTTTTCTGACGTTTACCTCATGACTAGATTATAATTTCTTGTATTCTTTCAGTCCAACTAAATTCATCGTCATGAGCTCCAAGATTCTGTGCCCTCAATCAACATTTTCCGGGTTTCGAAAGCATCTCCTTCGATACCGACCAATTCCATTCCGGCAGATTCGCCCCCAGATCTCCTACTCAATTGACGCCCAGCTATCCCGTACCTTCGCAATGGCTCATCAGGCTGTACCGAGCACGATGAAGGCGATCCAAATCAAGGAGTTCAATACTCCTTACGAGGTCAGCGAGGTCAGTGTGCCGACGCCAAAGCCGTACCAGGTGCTCGTTCAAATCAAGGCGGGCGGCTTCTGTCATACCGACTGCATGGCTCACGAGAACGCTTTCAACACCAAACTACCCTTCATAGGATCCCATGAGCCAGCTGGTATAGTTGTGGCTGTTGGATCTGATGTGAAGGAGTTTGAAGTAGGCGATCGGGTTGGCTGCATCAACTTCGAGAGCTGTTGCGGTCAGTTTACTACGCGCCCATGGCATTCTATTTATTTATTGTTTCGAAGCTTACACCTATACCAGGAGTATGCCCCGACTGCCTCGCTGGGCGGCCAATCTATTGCGACAATCCTTTGATGAAGGGCCTCACTACAGATGGAGCATGGGCGGAATACATGGTGGCGTAAGTGACAGATGATATGCCTTAGACCCCCTCCCCTTGCTGATGAGAACTTCCAACGATTCAGTGATCAGCGGTTTACCGTTAAACTTCCGAAGAAACTCGAGTTTTCTGTAGCGGCCTGTTTGATGTGCGCTGGCATCAGCATCTACGGGGCGATCAAGAGAGCCAGGGTTCCTGTGGGAGGCTCCATCGGCATCATCGGAATCGGTGGTTTAGGTCACATCGGAACCCAAGTTGCAAAGGCCATGGTACGTTCGCCTTTTTACAGTTACATGCTTTTATGAAGGCGCTGACCACGTGTGATTGAAACATAGGGCTACAAGGTTGCGGCTGTCGACGTGAAGCAGGATGCGCTGGATCTAGTGCAATCCTACGACCTGAAGCCGGACGTCTGCGTTCTTGCAACAACTCCAGCTGATGAAGCAATGCGCAAGGTTTCTGAAGTAATTAGGGGAGACTATCCGGGCCTTGATGCTACCATCCTCGCAACTGACGCCCCTCCCGCTTTCGACTTTGCTGCTGCTATCACCCGCAAGCATGGCACTATGGTATTACTGGGTCAGCCAGAGAAAGGCATCACACTTTCCTACTATACTGTTATCTACCGGGATATCAAACTGGTTGGATCACTTGTTGCGGATAAGCATGAGACGCAAGAGCTTGTGGACTTGGTCGCGCGTCACGATATCAAGGTTCACATAAAGAAATGGAAACCAGAACAGGCGGAGGAGATGAGGAGGGAGTATTTAGAAGGGAAAGGCGGCGGTAAGAATATTATTGTATTCGAGTAGAGATAACAGATTGCATTGCTTGTATGTAGGTAGGCCCAGAGAATGCCTGGGCCCTGAACTCCAAACAGCATATTTCTAAAGTTTCCATTGTCTGTGAACAGCATAACGAACGAGATTGGATCAAAGCCACTTGCAAGTGACATCATGGGAGCTTATCTATCTTTCAGTACTGCTGCTCCAGCGTCATGGTCCCAGTTTTCGAAATCAGATACTCTTCAATGGCCACCTCCTTCCCTGATTCCTTCCCATATCCTGAGAGTTTTATGCCTCCAAATGGCGACTCAGCAGCTGAAGAATTACCCGTATTCATACCAATCATGCCGGCCTCCAGATTTTCGAGCAACCTCCAGGTGCGATCGACATCCTTCGTGAAGAAATAGCTGGCTAAGCCCATACTTGTGTTATTTGCCCACTCAACAGCCTGTTTCTCAGTTGTAAAGCAGTATACGCCGAGTACGGGAGCAAAAGTTTCCTCGCGGCTCATCAGCATCGACTGCTTCATGTCGCCCAGCACCGTGGGCTCATAGAAGTACCCAGTTCCGAGTTCAGATGGTACGCGACCACCGAGCAATAGGCGGGCGCCATTCTCGATGGCATCATCGACATGTAGCTGCGCTTTAGAGGCACCTCGAGATGTTGTCAACGGCCCCATGGTAGTTCCGGGCGTAGTACCATGCCCCAGTCTGATCTGTCTCGTGGCAGCCACCAGTTTCTGAAGGAATTCTTCGTAGATTTCATCCTGAACGTACACCCGGTTTGCCGTTACACACGCTTGGCCTGCGTGTCTCCACTTCAAGGCAAGAAGCGCTTCAAGGGCTTGGTCCTGGTTGCAATCGTCGAAAACGAGAAACGGGCAGTTCCCGCCAAGTTCGAGGGTGACCTTCTTCAGCCCTTCAGCGCAATGTCTAGCAATGAGACTGCCAATGGCAGTAGACCCTGTAAAGGAAACCTTGCTGACAAGTGGGTGCTTACAAAGGGTCTCGGCTACCTCTGGTGTATTGCCCAGTGATGTTGTAACAACATTAAAGAGCCCAGGAGAAAAGCCAGCCTTGAGAGCTAAGTCGGCGAGGATCAAGCACGTCAATGGCGTTTCTGGTGATGGCTTGGCAATGATCGTGCAGCCTGCGGCAAGAGCTGCTCCAGCCTTCCTGAGTATCATGCTACAACACGCCAGCTGTCAGCATCCAGTCATCTTCAGATCATCTATTTCGAACAGGAGAACTTACGCTATGGGAAAGTTCCAAGGCACCAAGGCGACAGATACGCCAATTGGCTGCTTGACGACGAAAACCCGTCTATTAGGAGCAGACGGTCGCGAAATATTCCCTCTAATACGCTCAGCTTCCCCAGCGAACCACCAGGTAAAGCCAAGAGCGTAGTCGATCTCCCCTCGTGCTTCTGCCAACGGTTTGCCAGACTCATACGTCAAGACCAAGGCAATGTCCTCCTTGTTCTCGCGAATAAGCTGGTCCCAGCGAAGGAGTTTCTGAGCCCTGGACCTAGGGTTCTCGAGACGATACTGCTGGAACGCAGCATGGCTCGATTGCACAGCGGCATCAACGTCGGTCTTGTCGAGATCTGGGCATGAGGCGAACACACTACCCGTCCCAGGGTCCTCGATGTCGAATCTCTTGCCTGAAGCGGCCGATACCCATTTTCCATCTACTAGAGCCTCGCTTCGGAGGAGACTGGGATTGGCCAGCTATTGCCCGTTAGTGATGCCCGCCATTACACGTCTTTGGGGAGTTTTACCTTGGACGACAACTGATCTGCCATAACTGCCGGTGATTACGAGCTCGAAGAGGTATGTCGTTACTGAAGCTTGTCTCTGACTGTCGCGTTTGAAGCGTTTAACTATGTAGGTTATGGGCAAAGAGCCTTGATGTTATCTGCTTCAGCACTACACAAAGGAGATGTGGCACTAACATATGATGGATAAACTTTAGACAAAAGGTACATAGTACGGCGCAGGCGTCAGTGGGGTAACATGGGGTCGATTGCACATCATTAAGATATCTGTTGGAACATGCAAATCATGGCGTTGAGTTGCAAACATAGATGCCATGCTATCGTAGAACGGGTTTGGATGGTCTTCATTTGATCCCGAAGTTTACCAAAACCCCGCGGGGCAGCGGGAGGTATTTACTCCAACTGCTCAAAGCACTCCAACACTCATTATCTGGTTCAATGCAGGACAGCGTAGATCGTGCAGGCCCCCCCGGAGTCGAACCCCGGTGCCATCGGGCATTATTCAATGACCGGAAAGTAATGTGGTCCCGCACTTAGCCGCGCATCCCCCACGGTGGCTTGCTGCAAGACCGTGTGGGGTGGCAATGAGTGAGGGCATACGCATCTACAACACCACTCCCGATAGCTTGGTGCGCCGGCGGCCTTTATTATTCCTCACTCGATGCCTTTCTTTTTTACACACCATACAACAGTGTAACCCTACCGCGGAGTTCATCTCAAACTCTTGTTATCGTGAAGATGCGCGCGACGAAAGCTTTCTTGAGGGCCATCCCGCTAGGGATGCGCTCCGTCGCATGGGTAACAAACCGTCCGAAGAGAGGTTTCAACCTTCAGACCATATATCTCGACGAGGTGCGAGACGACGAGGTGCTCGTTGAGATGAAATACAGCGGAATCTGCCACACGGTGAGCTGCGCCCCTTGGTTCGTGTCAAGTGAAGACTTGGAGATGGCACGTATCTGATGTTGTTATGACAGGATATCATGGTCTCCCAAGGCGTCCTAGATATGGTGGAATTCCCCGCAATATTCGGACACGAGGGAGCTGGCGTCATACGGGCCATTGGCGAGAAAGTGAAAGACAAGAACCTGTCGGTAGGGGACTCAGTCGTGCTATCGTACAGCACGTGTAATACATGCCCAGCTTGCAACCGGGGCCAACGGTACTTCTGCCACTCGCATGCGTCTGTCAACCACAATGCCGTCCGCTTGTCCGACCGGACGACGCCGGCGCGTTTGGAAGACGGGACACCTGTCAGAGCGCAGTACTTCGGACACTCCTCCTTCGCGAAGCACTCTGTTGTCCACGAAGATACTATTGTCAAATGCAACTACCCGGAATCTCTCAAGAAGTTCGCGCCTCTGGGCTGTGGCTTCCAGACAGGAGCTGGCTCTGTGCTGAATGTCCTGAATCCTCCCCAGCACAGCAGCGTCGCAGTATTTGGCCTGGGAACCGTGGGGCTTGCTGCGGTTATGGCTCTGAAACATCTCGGTGTACGGCAGGTCATTGCCGTTGATATGAACCCGAGAAGGCTCGCCCTCGCGCTCGAGCTGGGGGCGTCTCGGGTTATCAATGGGAGCGAGACCAAAGATGTAGCCCAAGCCGTGCAACAGTCGGTGCAAGATCAGTTGGACTACGCGATCGAGTGCACTGGCAGTACAGCAGTCATGGAGAGCTGCATCGATGCCGTTGGAAATCAAGGCAGGGTGATCAGTCTCGGTGTTCCGAAGCCTGGCTCGACCGTATCCCTCGACGCTCTCAGTGTTTTGCTGCAAAACAAGTCTTACCAGGGAATAATTCAAGGGGCGGCGAATCCTCACGAGGTATGTCCACGGAGTCAACACCAATCCTCAACCGCGGTCTGGTCTGAGAACTAACACTCTCAAGTTTCTCCCATTGATCATGGACCTACACTGTCGAGGGCGATTCCCCATAGAAAGGATTTGTTCCTACTACAGTGCTAGAGATCTTGTACGGGCGATCTCAGACATGAAGAATGGCCTAGTAAGAACCTGCAATTTTTCAACCCGAGTAACATCCAGCTGACAGTATGCTTTTACCAGGTTGTGAAGCCCGTCATCTCCTGGGAGGATGTGCCTATAGAGCCATAGGCGTGGGAACCCAATGGGTTATTAAGCATATGGTCCGACTACTTTGGAACTATGGGCGAGCTAGAAAGATAAATCAGTATTGTTGATGAAGGTGCTTATTCAACCACGTCGTTGAGAAATTCGCCGGAGATGGCAAGATCACGGTGCAATGGGTGTACAAACTCAGAGAATGTAAATCACGCAACAGAGTAGTCCGTTTGGACCCATACGAAACTGAATTTCTTCCTCCCGAGGGCCGGTTCAGTAAAGTTTGCTACACGCAGTGTTTCTGTGCTCACAAGCTTGTTTGATTTTGCCCCATCAAGCCGCACTGTCTATTCAGAAGATGCCAGGTCCTCACCGACTAGGATGATCGGCTCTTCGTTGGTGAAGTTGGCAACATCCTCAAGCACCGGTTTTCCAATACTAGTGGTCGTGGCGTTCTTCATATCATCCAAACTCGTCCATCGCGACACCACCTTGTACCGATATGGAGCCTGGGTACCATCCGGTGCATTCTGGAACGCCGTCATTTTCCAGTCCTTCATCCCTAAAGGACCCCAAATCTTCTCGGCGTACGGCATATGCTTATGGAGGTAATAGTTGATGTCGAAGGTCTTGCCGGGAGTGTTGGGGTACAGAACCGTCGTCGAAACGCCAGCCATCGTCGTCGTGGCTGTGAAACTTCGAGTGGGCTTCAGGGGCGTGATTCTTACGACTCCATGTCGAGACTCAGAGCCTTTTGCCGAAAGTTGTCGCAAGAACAGGGACATGTTAGGCAAGTCAAGCTGTTGGAAAGTGTCAACTCAGGCTCTCATGAGTGGTGGCAAAGACCATACTTAGCAGATGAAGGTACCTTCTGGGGCAAAATGAATGTTGAGTGTCAAAGTCCAGCTTGGTTTGAAAAGAAATGATGAAACTGTCACGTCCACATTGCAATGGACATCTTAGTCATACACTTGAGCTATGCATCGGCTATTGTTCCCTTACCCAAATGTGCCGTATTTGCATCTGACTCATGTGATACTGTAACTTTCCAACTTACCCCTCGACATATCCAATTCATGCAGTTATGCCCTCCCTCGCCAGAAGCCATGCTATCATCTTGACGGGAACCTCAAAGAGGCCCCCACCTCTTGTTAGCCTTCCAAATGTGACCTACAATTGGCAGCGTTGGGGTAGAAACCCCTCGTTGAACGCGGACACTAGCTAGTCATGGGGTAATGGAACCCAGGGGGCCAAGTTGAGGTCGATTCAACGAGGTTCAAGCGGAGATCACTGCATCATAACCTTAGAGAAATCTCATGAACGTGTTTTTTGGCTCATGATACCCTTACCAGCTCATTTAGGTTTCAACATGAGGATATCTCGAAAGGAAAGACTTTGGTTGTCATCTCGTCGGTGACCTGCATTACCGGCATCAGGTGAGAATCGAACAGGTGTTCAAGTACTCCAGAAGAACAGAGCTAATAAGCTGGCTTACAGCTCGCTGCTTGCAGGCGTGGTGACGGTATGCATCCCTGCGATGGCAAAGGATGTTAACCTCGAGGGTAACTTGCTGCTATGGTACGAAACTCGGAAAGACATTATTGCCAAGTGAAGCCACTCTGACACCTTGTGAAGGCCTGCCTCGGTATATGCTCTGACCTGTGGTTGTACTCTTCTGCTTTCAGGAGCTATGGCCGATCTTTTCGGGGCTCGTCAACTCTATCTCTTGGGATGCTTCTTCCAATCGGCTTTCACCCTCGCCTGTGGCCTGGCCAACACCGGAATCCAGTTGATCATGTTCCGCGCCTTCGCCGGTGTCGCTATCTCCATGTGCCTGCCTTCCGCCGTTAGCATTATCACGCACGCGTTCCCTTCGGGCAAGCGAAGGAACATCGCTTTCGCCTCCATGGGTGGAGGCCAGCCCATTGGCTTCTCCGTTGGCCTCAGTGTTGGTGAGTCGGTGTCTCCCTTCGTGAAAGCTTCAACTAATCATCCACTCAGGCGGCGTCTTCACGGACACAATTGGTTGGAGATGGGGCTTTCATATCGCAGCCATCATCAACACCGTCATCTTCTTGATCGCGCTGAAGTGGCTTCCTAGCATTGGTAAGCGCGAGCCTGTAACGTGGAATCGCTTCGTGACGGAGGTGGACTGGATCGGAGCGTTCCTGGCGAGCGGTTTCTTAGCAATGGTCTCATATGTTCTTGCGTGAGTACAGGCCTTTGTTGATCGATGAACTCAAAGATGAGATGAGGAAACTAACGCGGGTACCAGTATCTTGACCGACAGCTTGAGTGACATCAAAAAGCCGGAGAACATCGCCCTTCTTGCCATATCAGGAGTGCTCATTGGCGGCTTCATTGGTTGGGTAGAGCGGCAAGAACGCCTCGGCCGACCGGCCATCATTCCGAACTCCCTATGGAAGAAC
Source organism: Colletotrichum karsti (assembly GCF_011947395.1). NCBI lineage: Eukaryota > Fungi > Ascomycota > Sordariomycetes > Glomerellales > Glomerellaceae > Colletotrichum > Colletotrichum karsti. The sequence continues at coordinate 579,909 of NW_024065911.1, read as the reverse complement.
CGAAGCTTCACCAGCATCTGCATCAGCGTCTTCATGGTATGGGGTGCATTCAACGCGACGGAGCAATTGAGTTCCTTCTACCTCCAGTACGTACAGAGACTCTCTGCAATCGACACTTCGGTCCGCTTCCTTCCGGCGCCGGTCGGCGGAGTCCTCGCCAACGTTGTCGCCGGTCTCGTCGTGCACCGCGTCCGGGCCGATGTGGCAATCCTCATCGCCGTCGCGCTTGCAGCTCTGTCTCCACTGCTAATGGCCATCGCGGACCCCGCATGGAACTACTGGTACTGTATCTTCTGGGCCATGTTCATGAACGCCATCGGGGCCGACACCCTCTTCACCATCTCGAACCTGCTGATCACCTCGCTGTTCCCCTCACGGACGCAGGGCGTCGCGGGTGGTGTGTACAACACCATCGCTCAGATTGGCAAGAGCGTGGGATTGGCATCATCGGGAGCTATAGCGAGCGCGGTCACGGCCAAGTCGGGCGTGGCAGACAAGGAGAGCCCGACGGCGTTGCTGGACGGGTATCGGGCGTCGTTCTGGTATTGCTTCGCGCTGTACGGCGCAACCCTGGTGGTGACTGTTTGGGGGTTGAGAAAGATCGGCAAAGTGGGTGTCAAGAAGGAGTGAGAAGGTTCTCCTGGGAACCGGAGCATTGGGTCGAGGGACACCATCTTTCTCCGTCTCCTGCTGGACCTGGGGCAGACCACGAGTCCCATGTCGGGACGAAAAAGCAAAACTCCGGTGACGCAGTGGAAACCTTACTCCGCGCGGAGTGTTTGCCAAGAGGCCATCTAAATGCTTACCAAAGCTAGAAGAGAAAAACACGTCAATGTAATCGCAGTAGGCGGTTCTGGAAGTTCGCCAAGATGAAGTAGAGTGAAGCTTGTTCGGTCCGGGAATCTCCCAGTAGATCTCCTCTGTCTCGTTTCCGGGATGTCGGGCGGGGAGGCCCCGCGAGCGAGAGCCGCCCAAAAGGAGCATCTTACTCAGCGGTCTGAATTTTCAGCCGATCGCAAGCATCCGAGAGCCCGAATGTGGTGGGAGAAAGTTGGGTCAGATAAAGGGGGATTGATCTAGAATTATGAATGTCTCACACAGCACACGTGGAAACACTCCGTGATACTGAAGAATAGTTTCCGCTAAGTTTTAGTCCCGGTTAATGGATTTCACAATTATGGATCTGACGTTAAACATTATGCGTCGTGCTATGGCTGCGGACTGTCGTCATTTGAGAGGCGGACTCTCGATAGCTTCTTTGAGTCCGAGCTATCAACTTGGCCGCAGACAGAACGAGTCAAGAGGGGAAGAGAGGAGCAATTTTGTGGGAAATAATTGTCAAGACATAGCTACGACGTGTTTACATATCTTGACCCGTATCTCCCAAAGTCCGCAGCCGCAGTCCGCGGATGGGAATTTCAGATCCATTCGTAAGCTTCCTCATCTCGGGGTGCGTATTTGACAGCCGCTGCCCTGCCGAGACCGTGAATCTCCCGAGGGCCCCAGCGAGAGTGCAACTCCAGATTTACGAAGATTGCAGAGATATACGGAATTACGGACGAGATAGGGGCTGGCCATTCAAACACTGCGAACTGGACAAAACGGGGACAACCATGATGCAATCGGGAAAATCACAGCAAGCTTCGGCCGAATTTAGCGTCTTAACACCGCAAATGGCTTACCTCCTCCGGGATTTTACTTAGTATCGCAAACTGGTTTCCGCTGTTAGTTGGACCCCGTTACTTTGCTGTCGGTATGAGCAAATACCCCTTGTCAGCCTAACATGAAAAACCCGAGTCAGATAAGCTGAATATCCCCGACTCGACACTAAGGGCGCGGCGTGGCTCCTGCGTGGCTTAGGGTAAGCATTCTCGGGGCCTTCGAGTCCCCCGAGACGGGTTGCGGACTTGATGTGGCCATCAACAACCCGCCCGGCCCGTCATCCATGGCGTTGGGAACACGGGAGCGGCCTGTCTGCACGCCAACCGTTCCACGCAGACGGAACCACACACCCATGTTTTCCATCTGACGGGCTGACATATCGTCCTTTGCCGCAAATGGCACACTCTCGGGGACAAAGATTTCGGTCGGGACTCCAGACTACAGGGAGTGACCTCATCGCCACTGGCCGGCCGGCGGACGCTCTGCGAACTCCGCAGATGTTGACTCTCCCGCCGTTAGACTCACTCTAATGTTGTAAGATAGGTAGTTTGGCGGGCTTGCGGCGTTGGTTCGGTGGCCCCGGTATTGGGTTTTTGTCCGCAAGCTCATGTTTCTTGTCTCTCCTGAATTTGATATAATACTCATCCCAAACCCGTAATCATCTCAATTGTTACCCCAGATCTCACAATCAACTATCAAGTGCTACCGTCTGCGAACATCAACCCTGCACCGCACTTCAATAACACAGACATCCAACCTACCTTTGGCATATAATATCATTAATACCAAGCTCACTCGAGCTTAGCCCTTGGGCAACACATCACCAACCATGGAGCAACAACGAACAGGAACGAGAGGAAGCTACGGCTCGTCAGGCTCCTCAGTCACGATGAACGGCAGACCCTCAACAGAACAATGGGATGGCGGCTTCGCCCCCATCAACACCGGCAAGAACAACGGCGACTCGTCCGACGATAATGTCACCCTATCCAGCCCTACAAGAGATACCCACCGAGACACGATGATGATGGATGAGGAGGACAGGAGAGAACTTCAGAGAATCGCCACGACGCTTTCACAACGGCAAAGTGGTATGAGCTTTGGTCAAGCACAATCGATCGAGCTTGCCAACATCCCCACCTCTGGCGATCCCGCATTGGACCCCACGAGCAAGTCCTTCGATCTGTCAAAATGGCTCCAGAACGTCATGCAACAGATGCAGAACGAGGGCATCAGCATCAAGAATGCGGGTGTAGCTTACAAGGATCTCAACGTCTCCGGAACTGGTGCCGCCCTGCAGCTCCAGCAGACCGTGGGTTCTTTCCTCCAGGCGCCCCTGAGAATCGGCGAGCACCTCAGCTTCGGCAAGAAGGAGCCCAAGAGAATCCTCAACAGCTTCGACGGTATTCTCAACAGCGGAGAGCTTCTCATCGTTCTTGGCCGACCCGGATCCGGATGCAGCACCCTGCTCAAGACCATGACTGGCGAACTTCACGGTCTGGGCCTGTCAGATGAGTCTGTCATCCACTACAACGGCATCCCTCAGAAGCGAATGATCAAAGAGTTCAAGGGAGAGACTGTGTACAACCAAGAGGTTTGTTCATTGTTTCCACTTGTCATTCACATTAGCTTACATATTCTCTACACAGGTCGACAAGCATTTCCCTCACCTCACGGTCGGCCAGACCCTCGAGTTCGCCGCGGCTGTCCGCACCCCTTCGAGACGACTCCAAGGCATGTCCCGCGATGAGTACTGCAAGAATGCTGCCCAGATCGTCATGGCTGTCTGCGGTCTCAGCCACACCTACAACACCAAGGTTGGCAACGACTTCGTTCGCGGTGTCTCTGGTGGTGAGCGGAAGCGTGTGAGCATTGCCGAGATGATGCTTGCCGGATCTCCAATGTGCGCTTGGGATAACAGCACCCGCGGCTTGGACTCTGCTACTGCTCTGAAGTTCGTCCAGGCACTCCGTCTCGCCTCCGACTTCACCGGCTCCGCCAACGCCGTCGCAATCTACCAGGCAAGCCAGGCCATCTACGACCTCTTCGACAAGGCCGTCGTCCTCTACGAGGGTCGCCAGATCTACTTTGGCCCTGCTTTTGCCGCCAAGTCTTACTTCGAGCGCATGGGCTGGGAGTGCCCGCAGCGCCAGACTACTGGTGACTTCCTCACCTCCGTCACCAACCCTCAAGAGCGCAAGGCTCGCCCGGGCATGGAGACGCGGGTTCCTCGCACGCCTGAAGAATTCGAAGCGTACTGGCGCCAATCGCCGGAGTATGCTGCTCTCCGTCAGGAGATTGAGGAGCACCAACATGCCTACCCCATCGACTCCAACAGCCAGGCTCTCAGTGAGCTCCGCCAGATGAAGAACGAGAGACAGGCTAAGCACGTCCGCCCCAAGTCGCCGTACATCATCAGCATGGGGATGCAAGTTCGCCTGACGACGAAGCGCGCCTACCAGAGGATATGGAACGACATGTCAGCCACGGCGACATCGGCTGTGATCAACCTCATGATGGCTCTTATCATCGGTTCGGTTTTCTACGGTACTCCTGACTCAACTTCCGGTTTCTACGCAAAAGGATCTGTCCTCTTCCAGGCCATTCTCATGAACGCTCTCACCGCCATCTCCGAGATCAACAGTCTATACGATCAACGGCCAATTGTCGAAAAGCATGCCTCCTACGCGTTCTACCACCCGGCTGCGGAGGCAATCGCTGGAGTCGTCGCTGATATCCCCATCAAGTTCATCACCGCAACCACCTTCAACCTTGTGCTCTACTTCCTCGCTGGGCTTCGACGCGAGCCAGGCCAGTTCTTCTTGTACTTCCTGATCACCTACATGTCCACCTTCGTTATGAGCGCTGTCTTCAGAACTATGGCGGCCATTACCAAGACTGTGTCCCAGGCCATGATGTTGGCTGGTGTTCTCGTCCTCGCTCTTGTCATCTACACTGGCTTCGTCGTCCGCGTACCCCAGATGGTTGTGTGGTTTTCGTGGTTGAGGTGGATCAACCCTATCTTCTACGCCTTCGAGATCCTCATCGCCAACGAGTTCCACGGTCGAGAGTTCGTCTGCTCGGAGATCATTCCCTCTTACACTCCCCTGATCGGCGACTCCTGGATTTGCTCTGCCGTCGGCGCCGTCGCCGGCCAACGTGCTGTCAGTGGTGACGCCTTCATCGGAACCAATTACCAGTACTACTACTCGCATGTTTGGAGAAACTTCGGAATCCTCATCGCATTCCTTGTCTTCTTCATGGTCCTCTACTTTACCGCCACTGAGCTGAACTCCGCCACCACCAGCACCGCAGAGGTTCTCGTCTTCCAGCGCGGTCACGTTCCCGCTCACCTCCAGGACGGCGTCAGCCGCAGTGCCTCCAACGAGGAAATGGCCGTCTCCGTCAAAAGCAAGAACGGCGATGGTGAAGCCAACGTCAGCTCGATTCCTCCTCAGAAGGACATCTTCACATGGCGCGATGTGGTCTACGACATTGAGATTAAGGGCGAGCCTCGCCGACTCTTGGACAACGTATCTGGCTGGGTCAAGCCGGGCACTCTCACGGCGCTCATGGGAGTCTCTGGTGCGGGCAAGACCACCCTTCTCGACGTGCTGGCTCAACGCACCACGATGGGTGTGATCACAGGTGACATGTTCGTCAACGGCAAGCCCCTCGACGCCAGCTTCCAGCGCAAGACCGGCTATGTTCAGCAACAAGGTGAGTGACGACAGCCTGGGTTGAGTCAATTGAAAATGTACTAACAGTTCACAGATCTTCACCTGGAGACTTCCACCGTCCGCGAGAGTCTGCGCTTCAGCGCCATGCTTCGCCAACCCAAGTCTGTCAGCAAGGAGGAAAAGTACGCCTTTGTCGAGGAGGTCATCGACATGCTCAACATGCGCGACTTCGCCGATGCCGTTGTCGGTGTTCCTGGCGAGGGTCTCAACGTTGAGCAGAGGAAGCTCCTCACCATTGGTGTCGAACTTGCAGCCAAGCCTAAGCTTCTTCTCTTCCTCGACGAACCGACTAGTGGCCTCGACTCCCAGAGTTCGTGGGCTATCTGCGCCTTTCTGCGCAAACTCGCCGACTCCGGTCAAGCCGTCCTCTGCACTGTCCACCAGCCCAGCGCCATCCTGTTCCAGCAATTCGACCGCCTACTCTTCCTCGCTCGTGGTGGCAAGACGGTGTATTTCGGAGACATCGGCGATAACTCGCGCACTCTTCTGAACTACTTCGAGTCTCACGGTGCCAGGAAGTGCGACGATGAGGAGAACCCCGCTGAGTACATGCTTGAGATCGTCAACAACGGAACCAACTCAAGGGGCGAAGACTGGCATACAGTCTGGAGATCCAGTAACGAACGCCACGGCGTCGATGCCGAGATCGAGCGCATTCACCTCGAGAAGGCTCAAGATGAGGTTGCTGGAACCGAGGAGGCCGGCTCCCACTCCGAGTTTGCCATGCCCTTCTCTACCCAGCTTGTCGAGGTCACCACTCGTGTCTTCCAGCAGTACTGGCGCATGCCCAACTATGTATTTGCTAAGTTCGTCCTTGGTATCGCTGCCGGTCTCTTCATCGGGTTTTCCTTCTACCAGGCGGACGGTACCATGGCCGGCATGCAGAATGTCGTCTTCGCAGTCTTCATGGTCATCACTATCTTCTCCACCATCGTCCAGCAGATCCAGCCTCACTTCGTCACCCAGCGATCCCTGTACGAAGTCCGTGAGCGCCCCTCCAAGGCCTACTCGTGGAAGGCCTTCATGTTCGCCAACATCATCGTCGAGATCCCCTACCAAATCGTCACCGGTATCCTCATCTTCGCTTGCTTCTACTACCCGGTCATCGGCGTGCAAGCGTCCTCGAGACAAGGCTTGGTCCTCCTCTTCGCCATTCAGCTCTTCATCTACGCCAGCTCCTTCGCTCACATGACCATTGCCGCCTTCCCGGATGCGCTGACAGCCAGCGGTGTCGTCACAATGCTGGTCCTCATGAGCTTGACCTTCTGCGGTGTCTTGCAGTCTCCCACCGCTCTCCCCGGCTTTTGGATCTTCATGTACCGCGTCTCCCCTTTCACCTACTGGGTCTCCGGTATCGTCTCTACCCAACTGCACTCCCGACCCGTCACCTGCTCCGCCAGTGAGACCTCCATCTTCAACCCTCCCGCCAACCAGACTTGCGGCGAATACCTCGCAGACTACCTCAAGACCGCTCCCGGCCAGCTCCAAAACCCCGATGCTCTCGAGCAGTGCAGGTACTGCTCTCTCAGCAACGCTGACCAGTACCTTGCTGGCAGCAACATCTTCTGGGATGAGCGCTGGAGGAACTTCGGCATCGTTTGGGCTTTCATCTTTTTCAACATTTTCGTTGCTGTTATGTCTTACTACCTCTTCCGCGTCAAGAAGTGGAACTCGGGGTCGTCGAAATCCAAGAAGGATGCCAAGGGAAAGGCGCCCGCTACTCAATGAGTCGCGCCCAAGAATGATTACAGAACCACACGGACATAAACTGTTCGATCCCATATATTAATAGTGCATTTTAGCATCATGTAGCCAGCGTTGTCGTTTAGATATAGAAAGAATTTCATCAATGATCAAGCTCTCATCTTCCAACTTGGTGACTCAATGCTTGCTTATCAAGGTGCTGAAGTAAGGTACCTAATGAATGTTAGGCAGAAGCCTTCATAAACAGTAGGTCTCGGAGAAGAACAAGACCAAAAAGGTCGCTTTCTATTGCAACTGAGTTCATCCTGACCCTGATTTGCACGTGTTTTAGTTCACCCTGAGCCGGGAGAAAATTCCAAAGGTTTTCCTCGGAGGCCCGCTGTGATCCAAACTTCTTCAGGAATCATTCATTTTCAAAGCAGCAGATCAGGAGAAATCGGCACCATGTACGCTATTCGGGCACAGAAGCACCAACATCCAGTTGCGAGGCAACTGCTTGAGATCGCAGAGAGGAAGCAGTCTAACTTGATCATTTCGGCTGATTTCACGACTACCAATGAACTGCTCAAATGCGCCGACGGTACGTTCAATATGATGAAAACTCTAGAAAAAAGGCCTTTCATCCGCCAGAGCACCTGGGTATGACGCTGACAGGTGATAGACCTCGGCCCTTACATCGCAGTCTTCAAAACCCACATCGATATGGTCAGCGACTTCTCCAACAAGACAGTCGAAGGCCTCATCGAGCTTAAAAGAAAACACGATTTCCTCATCTTCGAAGACCGCAAGTTGATCGATATCGGAAACACCGCCAAGCAGCAGTACCACGGCGGAGCTTTGCGCATCTCAGAATGGGCCGACGTTGTCAACGTCAGCATTCTTGGTGGCAAGGGCATACTCGACGCGCTCAACCAGGTCCTCACCAACCCGGGTTTTGCGTACCGGGAGAAGCGAGCATTGCTGATCCTTGCGGAGATGACATCTGAAGGAAGCCTCGCCACCGGGGAATACACTCAGAGATGCCTGGAGCTGGCTGGGCAGTACCCAGAGTCTATTATTGGGTTTGTGGCCACCAAGGCTCTGAGTTCTGATGCCAGCCACATTGTTTTTACCACCGGGGTCAACATGTCTGATTCTGGTGACTCATTGGGACAGCAGTACCAGACACCTACTGCTGCGATTCTCGGAGGCTCAGACTTCATCATCGTGGGTCGAGGTATTCTGAACGCTCAGGACTCGGTCGGACAAGCTCAACGGTATCGCAAGGAGGGCTGGGAGGCGTATCTGAAGCGAACTGGGAGCTGATGAAAGTTTTGAGAAGTTATCAGCAAAGCAATTGGTTTTTACCGGGACTCGGGATCCCATTCATCATTGTTTCTTCCTCAGATACTGCCCAACATGCACCTTTTGATTTACACAAGTCTTTCAATGAGTCGATGCACCACTACATTAAAGTTCTCGAGACGTTTGGTCTACCTCTCTGGTTCCGTGGCCGTAGCAAAATGGCAAAAGCGCCGCCTAGAGCCATCTCCGAAATTCTCACCGGGACATATAAGATGAGCCTCTTTTCCCATGATTCGGAAGTGCTTCTGCTCGGCTTTTGATACCCTGCGGCTCTACTACCTACTCTCAATTCGCAACATCAAATCCTTTCTCCGCGTTTGCCAACTACTTTACACGTATCTGCTTCCTATTCAGATCAGGTTACCTTCTATAAACAATTTTACGAAAAGCGGACGTATCATTCATCACGATGAACAATATCCAGCTCGAGGCTTTGACTTCTCAGTCTCGCCAGCATAGCCGCACAACCTACTCCCCCTACCGACCTGCTCCTGCCACGTCAGCCACCACCGCAGCAGAGGACATTGATTTGATGAAGGACATCGACCGTATGATGGGTCGTCCTACCGAGTCTAGCAGTGTCAGCAATACTTCCGTCACCAATGGCTCCTTCAACAAACGCAAGAAGAGTTTCACCATTTACGAAGACGACGACAATCCGCCCCCGACCGTTCAATCCAGGCCCGAAGACATTCGAGCCCTCAAAAGAAGAAAGGATAACGGGAACGCTTGGCACAATATCAGCGAGCGGGATACCATATTCAACGAGTTCCTTGACTTGTTTGACCGCGATGACTATTCGGAGGCTCTTCGGAACAATACCTTCCCCCGGGAGTGCATGATCGAGCTCATACGTATGGGTACAAGAGGCCTCAGCCACCCCCTCAAAAACATCGACTGCGAGGTTCTCGAGATCTTTAACGAAATTCTCAACACCCACAAATTACGCCTCCTCAGGGACGGCGCGGCATACTCCACAACTACAGGCCAGCGGCCGTTATCAACACCTCAGGACAAATTCGAGGTGAGCCGTCTTATGTGCAGATCCCTGCTTGCACGTGAGCCAGCTTTTATCGACAGGGCAATAAAGGCACTTCATGGTACTTTTGAGCTCTGCAGCGAAGAATATCTCCAGCGGGAAGAGAACAAGGAGAACGCCTAACCTCATGGGTTAAGGCGAAGGAAGACGGTAGGGAATCATACTGCAGCGATGTCTGCCGAGCCCGTGTCTCCGAGATTCCCTACGATAAAACAGCGCCTCCAAGACATTAGAAAAAGAATACAACAAGAAACATAGGACATCTATGCAGTAGACGAGCCTGTGTCTCCTAGATAACGCATACCATAAGAAATCAAAAGAAGACGAAAACCTCCCAAAAAGGGGCAGTAGAAGGGGGAGGATTCCTGGAAAGAACCAAGTTCACGTATCATGGTAGGCTAAAAGCCGAGGCGTGGATCAAGGAACCGTTGTGGAATATCGAACGAAGAATTTATCGTCACGTATCGTGATACTTCAAAACACATTACACATCAAACAATCGACATGTTGTACTGTAATAATTATGTTGAAGTGCTTTTGGATACTGCGACAATACCTTTGAGCAAGTCGGGTCGGTGTTAGACATTCCTTGCCTTCCTACCGAGGTTGTGCTCATAGCCTTCATTCTACGCCTTCTATTGACCCATCACCAGTGCTTGATGCTGAGCATCTCTTCAAAGCTTCCAAACTTGCAGGTTACGATACCGCGCAACGAGCGGCTGCATCTGCCTGAACCCGATCCTCCCATCCCGAACCACGGGCCCAGTCGACTTGTCATCGTAGAACTCAAAGATTGGCAGGTCGTTGATGCGGAACTTGACCTCCCGCTTATCCTTGATCACCTCAATCTTGTAGAATGCGCCTGCGGCGTCGGCAACCGGAGGCAACGGATCCGCGCCCTGGGAGACAAGGTGAAAACCGGGTGACTTGCGCAGGTTCGCCAACAGAAAAGCCCTCTCCTCGGGCCACCTCCTCCTAAAGTACGACGCGTGCAGTGTCCTGATATCGCTGGAGTGGTATTGCGGATAGCTCCCGTTTCGCGGGGCAAGGCTTGGGTCGAAGATGCCACCGGTGCCGTTCGCCGCGGCGGCGCCGAAGAAGAACATGGCCAGGCCGGGCTCGTTGCGCGGGGAGAATTCCCAGGTGATCCGAATGCCGTCGGGGAATACTTCGGGCACCCAGTAGACGAAGTAGTCGTCCGGGTTGCCGGCGCCGGAGAGCTCGAGCGTGCCGTTCACGGCCGCGGCGGTCAGGGGACCCTCTGCGACCCAGGTTGATATGTCGGCGGTTGAGTTTAGGGCGTTGCTGTAGAGGAGTTGTTCGGCCATCGTTGCCGCTGCGAAAGTGACGAGGGGAGTGAAGAAGCGCATTTTGGTTCTTGAAGTTGGCCTTGAACGACCGGGACGTTGATCGGTCTCGACGGATGTTGTTGGCGCGGGGCTACGCGGTCGGATCGGGCGCGTTGCTTGGGACTTAACTTGGAGGGCAACTTGAAGGGATTGAGAATTAAATGAGAAATCGCTGATATTTGATGGTTATGAAGAATTCGCCCTCCAGCCTCCCGTTCAAATCCCCTCATTTGGTCCAGAAGCGCATCAGTAAACTTTCACCTGCTCCAACGGTGCGATGCTGCACCGAGATGGACCGAGTCCGGGGTCTGGCGGGAGTGGAGGTTAACGAACGCGCGAGCTAAACTCAGAGAGGAAGCTGCTGTAACGTTGTCAGTGTTGACATTGAAATTACAAAAGGCGTGATCGATTAAACCTTGGAGAGAAGCATTGTGCGATTGCTAGTTACATCGAAGAATGCTTATTTCAATCGCTGTCTGCCTATTTCTGTTGTCACGCTGGGATCTTTTCGATAGCCTTGGGAACATTAACTGACGAGAATTCAACCGGCTAGGGGACTTTGGCTCATCACCGCCCCATGCCCTGGCGCCGCGTCTTCTGCCGAACTTCCACCAATTATCGAATGAAGATCAACGTTGCATCCGGTAATGAGCCAAGATACGGTGGCATGCATGCAGGGGAGACGGGATGAACGTGAAAGTTTTCGGCTCGAGTCAGGATGACGCGATTCCTCATCTCAATGAGCTACCGAGACATCCGGACTATTACGCCGGTGGCAGATGCTCTCCGCTCGGCCGGAGCGGGTGACCCACATCGGAGCAGCCGGATCGGGAGGAATCCGCCGCAGTTTCTCGCACACCGGTGGTCGTCTCAATTGGGCAGTACTGCGCATCGCATCTCAACATCGTGATCGTAAGATTCTACCGCCTGGACGAACCAAAGTTTGTGATCAAGACCGGTGGACTACCAACAAGGCAAGGCGAAGACAAAGCAATGCGCACTTCTTGATGTCGTATTATCTACCATTGATACTGACGAAAGAAACTATGTACCGAACAATATCTACAAGATGCATTCCTTTTCTGAACCAAGCCATCATCTTTTCGACTCGGTATTATTGACGACATCATTGGACCCATTATCCTGCGACTTGTTCATCACCGCCCCGATTCGGGACCCCGTAAACCTCTCAGCGGGCCAGCCCTGCATCGTCCACTTAGCCTCGACAATGTCGCCGCCCATGATCAGAGTATGTTCCAAGAGACTACTGTCATTCTTCATCACAGCACCGCTCAGCAGTCTGCTCCCCGTTCTCAAAACACATCTGTCGCCAATCTCAAGCCTGTTCAAGTCGAACTTGCCGCGAGTGTTGACATGCCCCACGACACTAGCATCGTCCACCGCAACACGATCTCCCAAAGTGATGAGATCTGGCTCAGTGAACATCAAACTTGGCTCCCCGTTTGCGAACAAGGCACAGTCCTTCCCGATCTTAGCCCCAAGCGCTCGGAAGTACAGCACGATCCAGTGCGTGCCGGTTAACATGCCGAGGATTCCATGGCCGCGGTAGCAATGGCGTCGGATCCTCTCAATGGCGAGGAAAAGCTGCCAGCGTTGACAGTAAGGCGACTTGTCCCAGTCGTAATTGCCCGGCTGTCGTCGTCCAAGAAGAATCCATTTGGAAGCGATGACCAGAGCTAGAGCGAAAACGGCATGCGCGGTCATGAGAACAGATATGCCGACGCAGGAAAGGATGTATAGCAGAATGATGGAGAACCATTCGTGCTTGTTCTGGCCGTGGAAGATGTCGTACACTTGGTTGATGATCTGGATGGAAGAGATGGTGGGGACATTCCAAAAGAAGGAGGTGAAGACGGCGATGAAGGTCGAGTAGAAGAATATTGCTGTTGGACCCCAAACACGATAGCTTGCTTGGTTCAAGTAGAAGGCCCTACCAAACGGGGACGCGTCATTTTCGTTCATCGGGAGCTTTGTTGTTGTCGCATGCTCGGCTTGCCATGTCGGGGCTACCAAACCTTTCTCACCTAGAAGTTCCCGGCTCGATCGCCTCTCCTGCTTGAGATTCTCTCTTCCGCTCGTCAAACACACTGCATCACCTCCTTTTGAACCAACAAAAGTCCCGCCATCTGCATATGTCCTTCCCCTCCGAGTCAGAGCACCAGACCCCATCGTGGTGCGTTCGCCAATATTGACCCCCGGGAGGAGACAAACCCGATCCGCAATCATGGCCCTATCCTTGACAGTCACCCTTTCCGAGCCGATGCTATCAGACGTGACCAAGTGCGAACGTGAGCCAAACACGACGTCGTTGCCGATGTCGAGCAGGTGATAATCGCTGATAGCGGGGCCGGTTCCGGGCCAATACACGCGCTTGCCAACCTTGCCGCCAAGCATGCGAATAGCGATTGACGTGGCTTCGTAGTGCGAGCCGAATAGTCCCGTGAGATCATGAAGACGAGAAACAGGAAGGAGCCTCCTCATCAGATCGACCCTCCAAGTATATATACTGCCGCAGCCTTTATGCGGACCAGCTTGCAGAATCAGGGGCCCGAAAATGGCGTGGAGAATGAGCTTGATGAGAACGGCGAAGCCAAATACAATGAACGGACTGAACATAGAGCGAAGAACCAACGCAAGATAGTGGTAGCCTACTCGGTGGCTCTGAGTAAACCAGTCCAAGATGTCTCGCATTGGTGTATGGCTGTTCAAGGGCTGATGGAGAACCATGCCGACGAGGCCGCCGATCCATGGTGTCAGGGAAAGAAACCACCCTATTACCAACAGGGGGACGGTTCCAAATATTGCCAAAAGCCAGTGCGGCTTTGGCGCTCTCGTTGGAAGAAGATCTCGGTTCGACTCGTCGGCATCGTGGAGTTCCAAACTTGAAGAGTTTGGGCCGATGCAGGTGTTTGGTGGAACAGAGGTCCCTGGCGCAATGATGGACGCAAAGCCTACCGAAGCGTTGTCTCCGATGACAATACGTCCGAGATACATCGAGGTGTTTGCCTCGACAGCGAACGGGCGGCAGATACACTTGGCGAGTTCTGCGCCATCACCAATGTCCAGCAGATCCCACTCACCGAAGGACACTCCCGAAATGTTGACGTTCTTGCCGATCTTAGCCCCCATCATGCGAAGATAGAGACACATCGTGTAGTCGGATATTCCGAAAACGCCTTCCCCGCAGATACTCACGATCTTCTGCACAAGCCACCACCGGGTGTGATACAGTCCCCACATAGAATAGATGCCTTCGCGGTATCGCCCGATGATTGCCCATTTGGCGATGATGCCAGCGAACGGCATGACCAGTCTCATCACCAGCTGAGCGAAGATGATCGAGGCCGTGAGGTTGAGCAGGCGTCCCGCAACTGAGTTGTTTGTAGGAAGGAACTGAGTTTGGGAGAAAGCGACGAGAAACATGGTCCATTGAAGTGCTCGGCGCATGGGATAGAAAACCACCATCGGTAGGAGCTGTGCTGCCATAAGCCACGGGTTCGTCGAACTCTTGGGCTCAGTGCAAACCAAACAGTCATCATTCCGCTTGTCATCATCGCTGTAAAGCGTGAAGGTAGAGATCTTGTTGATGTGTGCTGAGATCGCTGAAACTGTTCCGCCATCGAAGATGAGACTGATAGGGATGCTAACGTTGAGCTCCGATCGGAGCGCGGACATGAGCTTGCCGGCGCCGAGGGAATCCCCGCCGAGGCTGAAGAAGTCAACATCCAGGGGGATATCTGATGCGTCGCATGAAAGGACGTCTGCAAAAACCCTGGCTACCTTCCCCTGAGTTGGGTTAGACAGTTCACTGATTTTCTCTGTGTGAAGCTGATGTAGGTCATTCTGAAGTCTTTCCTCATCGACGACTCCCTTCTCAGACTGTGGGAGTGAGAGCTTCATGGCGTGGAACTTGGCTGGAATCATGTAGTTGTGAATATTGGTAGACAACTTCTGTCTGGCGTACTCCACGAATTCGATGCTCAACGGCTGTATACCAGGCATCTTTGGCGCAAAATACGTCTCAGCAGTGCCTGACTCTGTATCAAATCGGAGATAACCTTCAAAGCCCTTCGGAGTAATTGGAAACAGGCAGCTGACAACTTCATCCGGATCGATAACACACAGTTTCGCAGGGACTGACACTTCAAGGCTAGTGTCCGGCGGCGGGCAGTTGGCTTCCCAATGTCGGTCCAGGTATGAGGTCGTATCTGTGATCTGGGGCATGTTCATCCGTTCAGCCAACCTAATTCGTAAGATTTTGTTGTTTCTCTTCGGCAAGTCGTCCATGTATATGACACACACAGGCCATTTAGCCTGCTGCAACGACTGCTTTAGGGCATTTTGAATGGCCTTCAAGTCGACTCTGGGCTTATTGGGTGCCGGAACAATGATAACGGCGACAGCTTCCTGGAGAATATCATGGGTTACCGAAAAGGCGAGAACCTGGTTAACTCGACCAGAAATGGGGGTTCCAGATGTCATAGATGCGGCCATAATGGCGTTCTCAACCTCGAAGGGAGAAATAAGCTCTCCACCACGGTTGATAACTTCCTTGCTCCGACCTGTGATGTAGATATAGCCGTCTTTGTCCATGAATCCAAGGTCGCCAGTGTCGAAAAAGCCGTCTTTGTTGAAATTGGACTTATCAAAACTTCCATCCGGCATAAGGTAGCCGGAAAAGACGGGCTCTCCTCTGACGCATATCCTGCCCACCTCGCCAGGGGCTACACGTGCGTCGGAATAGTCAAGGATCGTTAGATCCGGGCCTGTACTTATTCCTGATGTGCCTGGTCGGTCTAGTTCATAGTTCAGCGGAGGTGTTGAGATCGGCATGCACCTGATGAAATGTCAGTCTCGTTGCAAGCAGAAAGGCGAGGACGACTGACTCCGTCATCCCATAACTTGGCAAGACGACGCAGCCAAAAGTGTCCTTCAGTTGACAGGCAAGCGAGGGAAGTAAACCACCGGCTGCGTTGCATGCCAGTCGAATCTTGCTCTTCTGCAGCGCCGACGACCTCGACTTGGCCTCTCCCAGGATGACTGAGTGCATAGACGGAGAGGCATAGTACCACGTCGGCTGGATCTCTTCATTCAGGTCCCAAAAGAGCGTTGGATCGAAGGCCGGACAGCAAATTGTCGAGCCGCCTGAAAAGATTGGCGCGAATATGTTTCGTATCAAGCCGCCACTGCTACCACTCAGCTGAGAACTTGAAGTCAGACCCGCAATTTACTTACACGTGGAACAGGGGCATCATGTTGATACAAATATCCGATGTTGTTAGACCCCAGTAGTCAACCACAAATGAGATGCCGGCGACCATCGAGTGCGTCGTCAAAGGAACCACCTTTTTCGTCCCAGAGGTACCGCTTGTAAACAGAATCAGCGCGACGTCATCGGCAGAATTGGGCTTCAGTTCGTCCGTCGCTGGTAAAGGCGAGCCAGTCGAACTCCGAAGTATGATGTCGTCGCCGTAGTTCCAGTCCGCAAAGAAGATTTGGATACCGGCTTTCATAACCCATGAACCACTCAGACGTAGCTTTTCGTAGTCTTCCGCTGTTGTAATAATGCATTGCGCGCCAGCCTGAAGGATATCAGCCTGGAACTGTTCAGGCCCTACAGCGGAGTTGATGGGAGCAGCTGTGTAGTATGTCGTCACCGCCATTACAGTCGCGGCCATGAGCACTCCGTTAGGTATAGCAATGGCGACTACTGGCTTTCTCTTCCCATCAACGAGGGGTAATCGAAATGTCTCGATGAATTTACGGAGCCCGCGATGGGTGATATAGCTGTCCGGGGTCGTGGTTCGCAAAGCTGGTCCGTCATCCTGGCTGATGAACTGCGCAAATGAGTGATATGATTGCTTCACCAATCTAGCAGTCCTCTCAATGAGCCATGTTGACTCTTTGTCTGGACTCGTTTTTGTCGTCTCGGGGAGGAATCTTGAAAGTCTCGTGTGGCAATTGATGAGGGCCAATGGCGGCCATGGCCCAGGTATCTCGGTCAAGATAGTGTATAGAAGATGCAAGGGCCTCAGTGACGGCTCGGGAGTTGTTGGCAGGGACCGAAGAATCTCCTCACGATCCAACTTGGAACTTTGGAGCAAAATGAAGTGGTCGTTCGTCTTGATGAGTCCGGGGCTTAAGTCGTACAGGGATTCGAGGAGCTCTTGGAGGTCGTCTCTGCTCGTGAGGTCCATCTTGGATTTTTGGCCACCAAACATCAGGTTTTTCAAAAAAGAGTAAGCAAATAAAATGAGTAGTGATCGTGATTTGAACGAGTGAGGGCCTTTAAAATCTTATTCTGAGGGTGTGTTTAGGAATTCACATTTCAACTTGAAGCTCAGCCGTGAAATCGAATATTCATGCTCACAGAAAGAAGCAAAAGAACGTGCAGATGGCCAGAAGAGCACACCTTTGGAGGGACCGCAACGATAATTCAAGTGATGAAGAAACATGATGCCTCACAAGACACGGGAAAGAGGCGATTTCACAAGAAAGGAGCCCAGCGAGCGTAGTGGGCCCGTTGTCCAGACCCTGACGGTCAATGTAAGCAAGGAGAAATTTTAATAGCTGCGTCTTTTCTTTCTCATCACGAAGTTTTCTGGGGATGTTAGCTCCGAAAAGCAAGTTGAGTATGAATCAAGGTACGCTATGGCATCGCGGTTCCAGTTCTACCCTTGCTGCGAACTATCGTCAACGGCCTGCGCTAGAAGGTTTTAGCTTAGAGGTCCTGCATATCAAGGGATTTCCGAGCCAACCTGAGATGAGATGTCTCTTGACTGTTCCAATTGTCATCTTGGCCCCCATGTTGTTCCAATGAGTCTGTAGAAGCGAATTAAAGGCTCAGGTAGGTGGCCAGAGGAAATCGGCTGATGAAGTCTTCATCGACAGCTGTCTTACCCTTCCTCACGCCGAGAATTCATCATGTAAGGTATAATTTTGGAAGTTTGACGACAAAAGACATCAACTTGACTTTGTGAAAGTTTGCTCTGGATTTGAAACAAGTTGTTGGAAGCTTTGCTTGCATTTACGAAATCGGTTCCAGAACTGAAGTATCCACCATGATTGGGGGAAATTCATCATCAAGAAAAGCAAGCCAGACGGCCCACAGTGGCATGATTTGTTCTCTTTTCAAAGGTTGGTCTCATCAAGCCCCTTGCATAAGGCAGGTCTCCGAGACTTGTATGCATGTTTAATTGACATGTTCTGAGTCTTTTTGATGATTCATGGTCCCATCAACCTGAACGCACGACGGCAAGGTCAAATCTGCCGAGCCGAGGTCGTCCTGCATGTCACGTTTAACGGCCAGGTGAAAGGCGTTGTGTGGGCGCGCACACGTTCAAATAGGTATTATCAACAAGCCCAGCCGATCTGACCATATTGTCGCAACTGCTACTCGGCAACTACCTGATCAGACTTTCTCGCTCATTTGATCCCTCTTTTACCACGCATCAATAACCATGGCTTGAACATCTCCAGAGAATGATATGTTCATGTGTATTATTATGCATACAACTGCAACAAATGCAACCCTCTGCGCAATACAATGCAGCATGCATACAGATGAGCCACTCAGAGATGCTTCCCAAAACGATGTTGGACAAATTTTGTCGAGCACGAAGGCAAAAACGACGCCGACGACTTAGGTCCTCTGTACCCGACCCCATTTATGTCTGTAGTATCCCATCGGGTCATCGGTAAGACCGGCGAAGTGTGCGCCTATGTTTTCATTTTCATTTTCCTATCTACATCCCCAACCCTATCATATATACATAATGCAATTACCTAGATAATACCTATATATCAAGATAAGCGTTTAGAGAGGTAGGAACTCTATCAAAATAAACCTTTAATAATAGCCTCATTCTTATTCTTAAGGTTTTAATAACTTAATAACCCTAATAGGCATAATAAATAACACTTAAGTGGGCGATATATGCCTTAAAGATTTAACCTAAATCCTTATAATATACTTCTTTACTCTTTATACTATACTCGTTTTACTATAATGGCCGACCCCTATACGATCTTTATTTGCGGAAACCTCATTAACGCCATTGTGGCCGCTGAAATGAACAACCAGCCCACCCCCATCGCTATGGTCAAAAATGTGCGCCTATGTATTCGAAGTGAAGTCCCATTTATGCCCCAAAGAACAGACGAACCGGGCCCCTGACATGATTCATGGCTCAACGATTTGCAAACTGTACCGCAGCGGGACCTTGCTTAAACTCTATTCCAGTCTCAGACAAATTAGAAACCTATCCCGCCGGTTGACGCGGACTCGAGGTCGTTGCCGACTGCAATATGATTGGGCCATAGCCGCTTGACTACGAGGTTACCGAGACCGAACGAACCACTACATCGTGAATCCGTCCGGAACGCACTATTCGTAAATGAATCGTAATTACAGTATCCTAGAAGCCTCGTCGCAGATGTCAGCAAGTTGCAGAGCTTTAGCCAATAACAGCTGCGAGCAGCAACTACACAATCTAAGTCTAGCCGATGGGATACCGGAGGCTCTTGCCTTATAAGATCAGATTGATCTACGACCCGTTGGATCAGACGATTCTAGACTCTTTTCCCATCGTTGTTTGCGCATTATTCAACTCTCATTCGTTCCATTCGTCCGATCAATACGCTCTTTTTCATTCAGTTCGCTGTTGCATATTACATATCACCGCAGATCTTGACAATGTCGTTCTCTCTTGTTTCCACCTTTTCTCTCCTGCTTTCCGCGGCTGGTGCCGCAAACGCTGCCAAGCAGTGTGCCATTCAGTTCGAAGGCAGAATACCCACCAACTTCACTCCAGCAGACTTCGATACATCCGCTAGCCCTTTCAACAATGGCTTTGTCTTTGGCAAGGGCCTGAAGGCCAGCGATGTAGTCACGATTCCCACTGGGCTGTCCTCGTTGGTCAGTAATAACATTCTTTGGAAAAAACCTCAAATGGCTGACAGTTCTAGTTTGATGCCAACTCCAGCAAACCCTTTGAGGTCAACATTGACGACAGGTCTATTTTCGCGCCCACCGAAACCAACGTCCAGACCGGTTTTCGTCGCGCCGAGATGCTCCCTATGAGCAACAATGGTACTGATCCATCAACTTCTGGGATCAAGACGGTGCACTGGAGCATGATGAAGGATCCCAAGAAGCCTCTCAACCTGACACATGAATACCAAATGGTGTTTCTTGAGAGCTCAATTTTCAGCTCAAACCAGTTTGCCTTGAAATACGGAGATCTCATCGGTATTCACCCTGCGGACCCGGATGTGCTCCATCTTTTCGGCAACTCCAACACCAAGCCCTTCCAGCCTGAGTTGTTCACCACCAAGTTCACGGATGGCGTCTTCCACAACTTTGCCTTGACTCTGGACTTCAACAAGAAGTAAGTATTCAGAAAGTCCGGAGGTAGAATATGACTAACGCGGGGCCAACAGCCTTACTCAAATCTACTACTCCCAAGGAAACGCGCCTCTTGTTGCCCAAGGAAAGCCGGTCGAGAATGATATCTCAGGTCAAGGACAGTTCCATTTCGGGGTTTTGAAGAAGTCGATCAACGGTACCGGTGATCTGACCAAGTCAGGGTTCCATGAGTCGGGTATCAACGAGGGCATCATCTTTGGTGGCATCTTCCAGGAGGACAGCGCTGATGGATGTGTCAGTTTGTCTCCTTGAGTTCCCACTCATTTAGACCATGGCACAAGGTTATCAGTGTATCAACTCGGCAGCGTCCCTCATCATACCTCCATTCACATGCGTCATCCGAAGTAGCCTTTGACGGCATTGTTGACAAACATGGGAGAATTCTAGATATAGATGTACAATATCTTCAGTGTGTATTATTATTGACATATAGAAGACCCTGAAATGAACCTGTCAGCCGTATAAATGATTAGGAGACGACAAGAAACCAAAGGAAATCCATCAATGCCTCGACTCAATCACCAGTAGGTATCATATCTTCCACTTCAATTCCTCCAAAACCTCCTTCGCAGCCCTCTGTCCAGCAAACACCGCTCCCTCCATGTATCCGTAGTGCTTTGTCGAGGTCTCCGTTCCGGCCCAGTGAATAGCACCGATCGGCTTCCTAACCCATTCACCCAGGGTTGTCCACATCCCCGGAGCAGGCGTGGCCGCGGGGCAACCAGTAGCCCAATCTTCCTCCATCATCGTGTGAAAGAAGAACTCTTCCGGGTCCAATGCCTCCTGCCCGAACGCGGCCGCGAATCCTGCCAGCGCCACCTGCCGTCTCTGTTCTTTACTGAAGCTGATGAACTCCCTGGCTTTGGTTGCCGCGATGAAGCCGGTCAACTTCGCCGGGTATCCCGACTCGGGGGTCGCATCGTACGTGACGCTCAAGAAGCCGATTGGGTTTGTGCTTTCTCCGCTCAGCCCCTTGTCACGCCAAAACGGCGTCTTGTAAGTCGCATAAACCTTCATGTACGCCCCCATCGGAGTGTGCTGGAGCAACGTAACCTTCTCCACTGGCAGCTTGGGCTCGAAGTCGATCTTGAGGATGTGCGGAGGTGGAATCGCGGAGATAATCCTCCTCGCCTGGTACGTTGCTTTCGTCGTCTTGATCGTTGCCACGCTTTCCGTGTACGAGATTGCGCGAACCGGTTCCTCCAGACGAATCGACTTATCACCGATGTACCCCCTCAACTTATCTGCGATGAGCTGTGTACCCCCCTTCACGAAATGTTGCTGGGCCCCTCCTTCCACGCTGAGTGCTGAAGTAAAGCTGACGGCTCCTTTGAAGTAGAACAAGGCATGGAGCATAGATATGCAAGAGGTGTTCGCCCCGATGGTTCCCTCGAAAGCTAAGCTTCCCATATCGATCGTGGCCTGCGTCCAAGCATTCTTCCTCAGCCATTCATGTACCGTGATCCGGTCGAGCTCTTCTGCGTTTGGTGTCGCCCACGGCTCCTCCAGGTTGACTGAGTCGCAGAGCTTCTCGAACCTCTTGACGAAAAGCCCCATGTCGAGAACATCCCATGGCCGCAGTGGGGGGATGAGGCCGCTGTAGCTTCGAGCTTTGCCCCGGTATGCCAGAACAATCTTTCCGTCCGTGGGGGGTTTGAAGAGGGGAACTTCGAATTCCTCGATGAGGCCATACATGAGATCCTGCTGGTGTCCTACGAAAGTCGCGCCGACATCGTAGTAGTCTCCATTCTCGAGGGGTATCGTCTTCGACCGCCCGCCGACGCGGTCGCGAGCTTCCAACACCAGGACCTTCTTGCCCGAATCTTTGAGGAGTCGCGCTGCAGCAAGGCCAGAGTAGCCTGCGCCGATGATAACGCAATCGTATGTGGTGGTGGTGTTTTCTGCTGCAGAGTCGTCCATTGTGTCGAGACGTCAACCAGCAGACACTAGACAGTCCAGACTTGGGCCTCGTGGTTCGGATGACAGGTTGAAGAATTGAGTTCGACTCGCTCCACGTCAAGACATAATAAAGGAGAATGATGGGGTGACATTCTTGCATCCGCTCGGACCAGCGAGCGGGAATGTGTCTAGCGCTGACGGGAGATTTGTAGGGAAGTGAGCCATGTCTTGCTAACACCCAATCACGAACGCCTCGCAATCTCTTTTGGAGCTTGGTCATCACTGAGGCGTTTGCTATGGCATGGAAAGAAGTTAGCGTAATCTTCGTGGCTTAAGAGGCCTGCTCAAGCTGACGTTAGCTTTGTGTGCGGTTTCATTTGACATCAACTGCTTTCTCCAACTCCATTGGGTACTGAAGTCTTGTAGTGTCACGGGAATAATACGTCTGAATACCGAAAATTACTTCTTCACAATATGGTGCCTCTTCACTGTGGCGTGAGTTTTGTATGGCAGATATATCAGGATCTTTCGCCGTCTAAGGACCAGTTCACCTGGGGCATGATGCATCGCTAAGTACACTGAAAAACAGAAACAGGAAGCGTGGACGAAAGAACACGCTTCTCGAAACGTCCCAACCAAGGTAACGTGACAGAAGCTCGACTTTTCCGGTATTCGAATTTGGTTTTCTGACATCTGCGAGCGTCTACGCACAATGACAGCTCTCAACAATAATACGGTCGACATCTTGTCAGATCCATTGTCACCACATTCCCCTTGTTCCAGCGAGGAATTGTGTCCGTCTTCTTTGTATGAGAGTATGGCAGCTTCCACAAATCAAATCTCCTTACAGGCCAAGCAATGGCAAGAAAATAATATGAAATCAATAACTTCTGGTTGTATTAAACGGGAGGTTTCTCAGCCTCGGCGGCGATGGTCTCTCAGGCATTGAGATAAGAAGCAAGAAGGGAAGTGGCGATAACGACGAACCCAGTAGGCATCATGCTTGCCTTGACAGTGATGTTGATATTGGCAGCGGTGCCGACAGCATCAGAGTCATCTCTCAGGTCAGATATGTTGCCGCTCTTCCTAATCATTGTACCTCCGTTGATTTTGTTCGTTGTTTCGTCCATGGTCGCAAAGAAAACCGGAATGTCAAGGTATACTTGCGATAGATCAGCCTGACGCAGTTCCCCAATCCACTCCCCTACCAAGGGGAATTCAAGATTTGTGTAGCATCATTCGCGAGGCGACACATTTATAAGGATAAGGGTAAATAAATCCAAGAAACCATATTCAAAGCAGCAAGACAGAAGCAGCAAAGTCAAATCATAACTCCTCACCATCTTCACAATATCCTTGATTCCCGACTTCGCCATTTCACCACATATATCACACTCCCTCCTCGGCACTCCAGAAAATGAAACTTGAAGCGAAGCATCCATGCCTTCAATGACCATCCATCATCTTGTGTGGTCTTGCCCTCTGGTTGCCCGTCAGGACCAAGGTCGTAATCCCCTATCTCCCGTTCAACAGGCAGAGGCTCCTTGTGATAAAGTTCACGGCTCAAATATAGCCAACACTAGTTCGATGAAATAGTGGAATATCTGCTGTGTTGGATACTAACACCTACGCCAAGCATTGACGAGGTGCGGGCCGCGGGGTGACGATGGTGACGGAGTTTCTCCTGGCGGCAAGCGGGCGAACTTTACACGCTAACTTCTCGAGTTATTTGTCAGAATCATCGAGAATAACCGGAGAAGTCGTGTCCATAAGGTAAAATTCATCAACAGTGATGAAAGAGAACTCTGCTCCGTCGTCATTCCAGCCCGGGGGGAAGAGCACTTGTGTAAGTTGAGGCGCTATGATACCCATAAAGCCGCTGATATATTCGCCCGCAAATTGGCGAGTGCCTTTTGCAATTTCTTGGGATGTGGAAAACTCCCGTGGACCGTTAATGTTAGGAGAGTTGATATGAGAGTCTTCCAGCGTCCGCTTCGTATTCCTGTGCTTTTTGTGGTGGCGTTTCAAAGCGGCAACAACTTCCACAATGATGACTTCCATTACTAGATCTGCTAATGGACCGAAAAGAGCTTTAATAAAAACTCCTCTGGCGACCAAAGTCTCATACGTAGAGTCATCGACCTCATCGACATCAGAATCTGGCACCGAGCTATGCCACTCTTCTTCGACGGCCCCCCAAAGAGGAGCGAAGAGGGAACAGGCCTTCATCGATTCGGTAGTTGGGCTGTAAAGACAGTGCTGAGCGTAGGGAACGAGGCTGGGGTTGGCGATGATGTTGTGAACAATAGTCTTATCCAGTCGCATCTTGCCAACTGCCGGGAGAACGGCCGTCTGTGGGAGCTTGTCGCAGTTCGCTCCGGTGCAGGTGGCCTCGAAGGTGACCGAGACAAGCTCGTCTGCGGTGGGGGCGGCCGAGTCGACGTGGAACATGGAGTCGAAACCTCCGGGACGGTTGAAGTTCAAGTGAATTTCAGCGCCATCCGGAAATCCAGTGGTGATGTTGGAGATTTCAGTCCATCCTGGGGTGGTTGAGTGGAGCCGCATTTCCGACATCAACGCCGAATTGTTGCGTTGGAGGAGAGGCCCCGGAGTGGTGAAGGAACAGGCATTAGCCACGCAGGAGATGCCGAAGGTTTCCATCTTGGAACGAGATATTTGGTAGCCGATGCTTTGTTTGGGAGTGCTACGAGACAGGATGTGGACGGAGGTGGAGTATACAGGTAGTGAAAGTGAAGTATGAAGGTGAGGTGACGAGGAGCTGGATATGATTCCCAGGAAGATTATGACGCCACTTATAGAATCTACAAGGAGATATGAAATGAACTGCTTGTATGATTAAATCACTCCACAAGCCTCATTTTATTCAAAATACTGGTGATTACAGATGTCAGGAGGACGCGACACCAAGAGTGAAGCAATCCGAATCGGCACGCAATGTTGAAAGCATACTACTCGACGCCACAGAGGTGCCTCGACCTGAGAGATCGCGCGATTCATCATTCCTTTGGAAAATTAAACGGCGTTGGAGATAATCCTGAATGATGCGTCACCTCGGAGACTGGAAAAGGCGGTTATCGAGGGGAACTATGGGCTGTGAATGACAAGAAAGATGAGTGATGATGCAAGAGCCGACGCGGGTAAGTTGGCATTGCCGGATTCTGCTGCATAACGTATCAACAAGCTGCGGCGATGAATCTTCTCACGTCTGATCTTGTCCTAGACACAACATTTGTGGCGGGTTATCGACCGTGGCTGATTCTCGACTTCCTCTTTGGCTGGACTGATGTTCAAAATCCCTCTCTTTCGTCGATGGGAACCTCATCGGAAGGCTTCCTGACGGGTTAGACTTAATGAACAGCAAAATGCATAGAGGCATTAAGAAGTTGGGGATTCATTACTCCCATGTGTTGCTCGGGTGGAAGGTGATTTGTGCTTGGCGGCGATCTTATATCAGAATGCTTGACGGGGGCCAACTAACACATATTAACCCCTAGTCAACACAAATATTCCAATGAAGAAGGGTAACTGCATCGTATCACGCAACTCATTTCGCCTTGGAAGGCACGATGGACCCTCGCCAACAACCCCAACCCCTGGTTCAAACGTGATCCTCGCATCTTCGCAGCGAAACCCCTCCTCGGATCTCCCATTCAGTCTTCCTTCCCTCATCGTTCAAATAACAACAGTTGAGAACCCGGACGATCTTTGCGTTGGGCCCCTACAACCTGGAGTCTCAGAAGGCGTCCGATATTGAAAGCCTCGGACTGTGGCGGTGTAAACTCAATCGGCTGCTCTAGCCCTGTATTCATCCCGGCAATAACTATCCCCCATCGCTCTCACTGCATATCAACAGAAAGAGCTCTTTTCTCCGTCACTGTTCGACGGCCCGATATCGTACACATGTAGGTATGAACAACCCGAATCCAACACCCAATGCCTTGCCACTCAGCTCAGTCCAATGCAAATGGAAATAAACGCTCGTCTACTCGTCATCTTCGTCATCGTCCATGTCCTCGTCTCCATCTCCCTCGGCGTCCTCAGAGTCATCGGAGTCGTCGCTGTCGGAACCTGATCCCTCGCTCTCTCCCTCACTGCCAGGGTCGTAATCTTCCTCGTCTTCATCCTCATCATCTTGAAGATTCTGCTCCGCCTCAAGGTGCGCCTTCGCCAACTCAGAGAGCCCGGTACCCGCAGCGTCCCCATTCGCAGACGCCTCCTCTCCCTTCTTCACCTTTAAGTTCTCCGTCAACTCCATCTTGGCCTTCCTTTGCTCCGCCATGCTGCGATCCTGCAGACCATGACGTTTGACATAGGACTCGTCGATGCCGGCGAAGTCCTCCTGGTCAAGCATCCCGAACTCAATTTCCTCCGTCTCGTCGCCCTCGGCGAATACCTCAACGACCATGTTGAACGTGCGCTGCAGGACATTGGTGTAGCTCACAGCCACAATGCGGTCGGCGGGGAGGAATACGAGGGGCTTCTTGAAGCCATAGAGGATGCCGTTCGGCAGGAAGAAGAGGTACCCATCCTTGGACCCGCGGAAGGCCTTGACGTGCACGGCCTTCTCGTTGGGCCGGTGCGGTTGGCGGACGAGACTGTGGAACTTGGATGGGTCGGCGGCGACGATCTCGACCGCGTTGCCTGCGGAGCTCAGGTGCGTCGTGAGCGCCCAGTCGAAGAGGGTGCGGTAGGTATCTGAGACGGCGGCCGCGGCGTTGGCTTTCGGCCCGCCGATTGTGCCCTGCTTTGGTGGCGTCGATGGCACTGTGAACACCAGAGCCTCCTTCTCGGGGGCGGTTTTCGTCGGGAGGCAGGTTCCTCTCGGGAAAAGCACGTAGTTGTGCTGGACCTGGGTCTTCTCCGGAACGGGGAGGTAGAAGGCGTACTCTGCGTCAACCTTGTTAGCTTCCAATCCATCACCTGCAGACCAATAGGGTTACCCAGGACGTACCGATGTCTTCCCAAGGATAGATGATGCCTTCGACGGGCGCAGTGGTGCCCGGTAGGCGCGCGTAGAGGTGGTTTTCCGTGAAGCAGAGTTCGTACTTCTTGCGCTGAGGTACCGAGACGGAGATCTCCTTGATCTCTAGGAGAACCTCTTCGTCCGCCGCATTGACAGTTCCGGCGCTTTTGGGAGCGCTCGATTTGGATGTGCCATTTGTGTTCGTCGCCTTGAAGCCGTTCGAGGGGCCTTCGTCTACTCGTCTCCGCTTCGATGCGGGCTCTGGTCCGTTGATCTGCTCGTACACGAAGCTGGCGATGTCGTTAAAGAGCGCTACTCGATCGGGGGTGTCTTTGATGACAGCATGTCAGTTTATTTTGTCATGGAGGAGCAGATTTACGTGACAAACATACCTGCAGCCTTCTGGATCCCTTTCAGGATGTCTGGCCGCGACTGGAAGACGGCTCCTAACCGCTGGCTATCGAGACCGGCGGCCATGATGGGAAAGCACTAGAATATCGATATTTTGGGGAAATTGACTGGAAGGTGCGACTGATTGGGGATGTGGACGACTGCTCGGTCTGTTCTGTCGAAAATGATGGTCGGGTTGGGGTTTCGTGTGTGGAATTGACTGTGGTATTTTTGACGCGACGTCGATCTAAATTTTTGGTATGTGACGTGTTGGAGCTGGACGCACCGCATTTGCGCATTTGCTGCAGTGGCAGCGGATTTAATTCGGTTAAAGTACCCCTTCAGCCGGGCTCATTAAACGCCCCCTATCATTCTCCCAGCTTCCAGGTCGCCACTGAATCAAAGCATCGAGACGTCGGACTTTTTCAATAATTGACACATGGAAAACGCATGATCTTTTCTCATCGACATACCCAGCGTCCTAACACCAAGTCTACAGAATTCTTGTTTGCCCATTCTTCTTCAGCCAGTTCCCACACATCTAACCCAAGATGCACTCAGTGCTCGCTTCTAGAAGCCATATCCTCTCGGTACCCAGGGCGCCCTAAGTCATTTCTGCCGCAAAACACCAGGGTTTACCTAGAATGGTCGTCTCGACAGCGATCTGCTCGATGACGCTGGACCTGATGGTGCCACTCTTGGTAGCCCTCAGTTCAACTAATGGTCTCAGCAACGTTTACCTCGAATCGCACGCCTACACTCTCCATCTGCTCGTACGAGAGCTCGTTCATCGGGATGTCTATCTTCTCGAACAGGGCGAGACAGCGACCGGAGATGTGGTGCGGCTCGCGGAAGGGAACGCCCTTGCGGACGAGGTTGTCGACCAAGTCGGTGGCCAGCATGAAGGGGTCGAGAGCCACTTTCATCTTCTCGGGTTGGGTGTCGATGGTGGCAAGGACGCCCTCGGCAATCTGGATGCTGTCGCTAACGGTCTTGACGTGGTCGAGCATAGGCTCTCAGGACTTCTGGGGGTCCTTGTTGTAGGTGCTGGGGAGACCCTTCTGGGCCATCATGAATCCAGCTCTCTGGCCGAAAACATGGCCGCTCTTGCCGCGTAACTCGTAGCTGTCGGGGTTCTTCTTCTGCGGGAGGGGGAACTTCATTGTGATGTATGTGTCAGCGAGGCGGATGAGGTCGAACTCGCTGGAGTAGATGATGAGATCCTCGAACCAGCGAGAGATGTGCTGCACGAGGACCGAGCCCCATTGCGTTGTCTCGGTGATAAAGTCGCGGTCAGCAACGCCAGCCGTCGAGTTTCACAGAAGACACTCGAAGCCAAGGTCCTTGCCCATGGCCTCAAGGTCGATGTTGAAGGTGTTACCGGCAGGGGCACTGCAACCCAGGGTTCATATTGACGCGCTTGATGACCTCGCGAAGGTGCTCTAGGTCGTTGGCACAAGCCATGTCGTAGGAGAGCATCCAGTAGCTCCAGCGGACGAGCTGAGCGACACCATTAGTCTCCTTTGTCGGCTGCCATGTCCGGAGTGTGGCCATACGCTGCCGTTCTTCCACTGCTCATCAACCTCCAGGAGACCTTTCTCGACCTCTTCGAACTGGTGTTAAGTCAAGATACCATTGGCGTGGTTTGCACGAGCGAGACTGATGCTACCGTAGATGTCCCGCTTGTGAAGGAGCTTATTCAAGTGAATACTCTAGTTGTACTGCTCCATGAGGGGATCAAGGCCGCCTGTGTTTCCTCAGTCAGTTTCATATTCGAAGCCCAAGATTGCCAATGCGAAGAGACGGCGACGACCTTACGTAGGCAGTGTTTGGAGGGCCAATGGCGATTACATACCAGCTAAACGACCTCCCCAGAGCTAGTTCTCAGCCGGTTTTGAGCCTGAAGCCATCGTGACGGTGTTGTGGTAGGGTGGATTCTTGGACGCGGCAAGTTCTAAGTGACTGACTTTCCAGGCAAAGTAAAGGATTGTAGAGACTTGAGAAAGACAAGTCAGCAAAGAGTGTCTCAAATGGCTTTCAAAGCCAGATTTTCCTGTCTAAAAGTCTAGAGAGGGAACATGAAATGTTGCAAGGTCCTTGGAGCTCAAGTCATAAACGAAAAGCCTCGGCCTTGTCTTATCATTTGGTCTTATCGCGAGCTAAGGGAGCTTTGACCACTCAATGGCGCTGTTTTCCCCTGAAAGGCCGACGTCACAGTGGAGGATTAGGTACCTACCTTACGCCAATGCAGCGCGGCTGACATGATGCCCAGCTCTCACCCCGCGATTTCCTCCCTTCTCCAATTCTAGGTAGGTATCGCCGGGCCTTCTTTACCCCACCAACCTGAACGTTCCTCCATTTCCATCACGTCCATCAAGACGCGTCACGACTTCTCTCTTCAATCTCGGCCGGATCCGACGCGAAGCTGACTGCCAAAGCTCTTTATCCCCCTCTCACGCGTCACTGTGCCTCAGAGCCATCTTCTCTGTCTACTTCCGACATTCTCCACCACCTCCGACGATTCCGTTCACCGCCCAGCATGTCGTTTCCGAACGTCTACACACACCGCAAGGTGGCCGAGTCTGCGGCCAAAGGATGCGATGTATGCTACCGAGCTACAAGCAGCGTTTTGGTTGCCGAAGAGAAGAAGGTAAAGATACTCCTCTGCCTCTTCGACCTTGGGCCGCAACTGACTTTCTGCAGGACTTTTTCTACGTCTGCCCGAACCACCTGAAGGACAAGAAGTTCTGTACGCCCATTATCGACAAAGAAGCTGCCGAAGCGAAGAAAAAGAAGGAGATGGAAGAAGAGGTCGAGCGCGTCAAGAAAGAGTACGAGGAGAAGCAGAAGAAGAAGAAGGAAAAGGAGGAGAAGGATAAGAAGTCGGACAAAGACAAGGACAAGGACGAGAAGAAGGACGAGAAGAAGGCTGAAGACGATTCGAAAGATGACGACACAAAACCCAAGGACAAGGCACGTTTCTTCAGCCTCGCGCTGAATTTCGGAATTAACTCCGGAGCCTCCTCTCGTCATGAGGAACCTTCGCTAACGATCTTTAGGATACTACCGAAGCTTCGGCCCCCTCCGCGGAGGAAGAGCCCCGCGTTTTTGCCCTCCACAAGTAAGTTGCTCTGCAATGCTGACCACATGATGTGATGTTGACCGGCCGCTCTGCTGCAGGAACTTCTACGGCATGCGGCTCGAGAAAAAGCGCCAACTTGAGATTGCAAAGAGGAACAGGGAACGACTGCAGCAGCCAAACTTCTTCCCCTCAGTTCCCAAGGGCGCCCCGGGCAGCTAAAAGGCTTCCTCACCTCGAAGTACTCCGTACAAACGCTGGCATGGGACTGCTGCCAAGGCCACCCCAATCACACCAGCACCCAGCAACGCGTTCCGGCTACTGTACGGCCCTCTATCAATAATCTCCGCGCCACCATGAGAATCACGGCAGCGCCAAGACGTCGAGAGCAATTGTGGTTTTCCCAATCTGGCATCTTGCATTATGTGCCTCCAACTTCAGTCGGCACCGGCTGTCATCCGTCTTCTCGCGGGAAGACGCTTTGACGTCGCAATCGATCACAGCACCTTCCGTTGTCCAAAGACGCTCTTCTGATTGGCTTGGTTACGACAATTCAACGGTGTGCCGCTGGCATCGTTTCCATGCAGCGTCAGACATCCTGCAGTAGCCCTAATGGGCTGCTGGTTC
Organism: Colletotrichum karsti; assembly: GCF_011947395.1. Taxonomy (NCBI): domain Eukaryota; kingdom Fungi; phylum Ascomycota; class Sordariomycetes; order Glomerellales; family Glomerellaceae; genus Colletotrichum; species Colletotrichum karsti. The sequence goes on along the minus strand of NW_024065911.1, from coordinate 548,644 downwards.
GGTGCGGGAGCACCAGCTGCCGTTCAAGGTGCAGTTCCGTCAGCATCCCTGCGATGATCATGGACCGGGTGTGCTGTTATACAGGCCGGGCAACCCGCCTAACGTCTTGCCAGGGATTATTGGAGAGATCCAGGGCTTCGATCTCATGCAGATGGTCGTGATGTCCACGAAACTCCAAGCGATGCCCAGGACACTTGTTGCACTCAACAACGCATTAGTGAGAATTACTGAACCAACTTCGCAGAGATATGCTCCTGTATTCGCTCAGTTCCATCTCAAGAACACTGCTGCTTGTCATTTTCACAATGTAGGCTCGCGGCTCGTTTGATATTCACTCCTCCGTATACGGGTCGTCAGTGAAGCCAAATTCACAAGAGACGCGGCCCGAGTCAACCCAACATGTATGTCTTCAGCCCTCTGCTGTACAACATCACGCTCAATCAAGTGGGCCATCAACCCCGTTGGCTCGGCTATCTACGCCTCTCTATCCCTTCGGTGCGCCCAGGTTGCCGACTCAACTCCCCAGGTGCAACCTTGAACCAGAGATGATCCACAAGTGTTACACTCGCATGGAGTTGGAAGAATCTTCCCCTCTTCGGCTGTGCCTCACAGCAACCTCTAGCCGTCGCGCTCCCTGCCACCCAGCTCCCGCGTCGGGTCTAGTGCTGACATTGCTTACACTGTCGGGCAACCTCTGCATGTGTGCCCTGTCCAACAAATCAGAAACACTCTCAACTCGCGGGACACACTACATTGAGATGGCCAAGAGAAAGCCGCGGCGGAACATGATCAATCGCAGTGTTCACAGTTTGGAGGTCTCCAGCAGCATACATGAGGCCGTCACCTTTTGCGCGAGATATGCAGCGGATGCCACCCTGTGCCGCCACCTCACGCGGACATGAGATGAGGCGGCATCGTCGGCTTTGGAACCACGCCGAAGTGTCCTATCGCCAGCCAGCATTGTGCCTCAAGTCCCAGCCGGAGGGGTCGGCCATCACGCTTACCCGAGTGCCTTTTTTGCCAGCCGAAGTCAGCGCCACACAAGGTGGCCATCGCCAGCAGCCATCTCGGTTTCATAGACTCTTGGATCTTCGGCAAGCGCATTTGTTGTGCTGCAGGGTCGAAACCATGCGGCCGTCTCCAAGAGCAGGTTAGGGCTGACAGCAACTACTGGATTCGCATGTTCCCCGATGTCAATCGGATGGCGATCAATCGACTTCCCTCGGCATCATGTCTGCGAAACAACCCATTATTAGCAGCAAGTCTCGAACTTGTGGCGTATGAAGCGCCTGTCGTAGAACTCGGGTCAGCCTTGAAGATCCAACTTGGGGTTGTTCTTTCAAGCGAGCCCCCGCGCTTTGTGCAGCGCATCGGGCAAACGGCCTCACGAGCTTGTAAAAGAACTTGCCAGTCCTATAACTGATTGTGATACATGGGAGAGCGAGGCGGCTGGCTGGCTGTGGACTTCATGTCGCAAGCCTTTATCGATGCCTGGGGACCAATGGACGAACTGGTCCGTTGATAACAGAACGAATACGACTTTCCGGTTACAACTTCAACCGGCTGAGCGGTTGAAGGTCAGCAACACTAATGAGAGTCAGTCACTTGTCAGAAATGGATCATGGGCATCATCAGGTGACTCATTCATACAGTGAAGTGAGTTAAGGTAGCCAAAATCGTCCGCAACCCCACAGGCTATGCGTGGGCTGTTCACTCCGCATATGGAGCAAGGATTCGACGATCACAGAGCCTCTTGCCCGGCAAATACCGCACCAACGAAAGACTCTCGGGGAGCTTTCTCAGATGGGCGATGCGACGATACCAACAAAGCTGCCGAACTATGGAGTTTCGCCCCGTGGCTGGGCAGGTTCCACTCGCAGGCGGCCGCCGCAGATTCGCAGGCAGTGCTGACACAATTATGAAGAAAAAGAAAGTTTCATGGACAACCCCAGTGAAGAAACTGGTATTTCTGCCTATTGAAGCCGTAAGCCGAGTTACTGTCTCTTTTCAGAAATCCCCCGAGCCGGAGGCTAGCTGAGCCACGAGGCAACTGGGTGTGGTCATGTCAAAGTGGTGCCTGGCTTTGGGGAACAGTCGACAACAAACGCTCTCCATCGTTTATTAGCCTCACGCTAGTCGCCCCGGACTGGATCTTTGGTATCACTGCCGCCATCACGTCAGATTACGCCGTGGTCCACTCTTCTCGAGGCTGTCATCAGCGCTCACGACTCAGGCATATACTGGCCGGGCGAGATATGGCGTCCGTTCTGCCCGTTGAAACTGTCAGCAACTTGAAGCAGTTTCGGGTAACTTTGACAATCCTGGAGATCTCATGAGAAGAGACGTGACCTCGCATGGGCGACATCGCTGACGCGTGAGCTCCAGGAGCCCAATAGAAGACCGGCAGCCTTACGGTTTGGTGGTGGTCTAGATATGGTTTCCATTCGAGGTCGTCTTTGCGCTTAAGCTGGTGTCACCATCGTCTTAGGACTGTTTCTTTTCTGGGAATCTCGGATGTGTAAGCCTGGGGAGAATCAACAACATGGCTTTCTACAAAGTCCAATGGCATACTCGCCCTCTCATTCAGCCGCCAAGTTTCCAACAAGAATCTGCCACGGCGCAGGAATGATCGCGACGCCACACCACTTACATCTCACCGTGGCCCCTCTTCCTCTTCCTGCTGCCTCCCCCCCCGACGACGATCACCGATCAGAGAGCAGAACTCGATGGCGCTCCTAGGGGTCCTGTTTCGTGATGGAGTGGAACCGTGCTCCCCATCTCTTTCCCCTCCCCGTACCCATGGGCCGGATGTCACTCGATGAACCTCTGGGATCGTGGTACTTCTCCAGCTCTTCACGAATGTACCCCCAAGGGAAACTGGGGTCGAAGGGAGGGGGAGGGGTTGTCAGCATCTTAGCGTCGTCTGTTTCTTACGCCACTGGGGTCTCGTCAAGCTTGCCCACCTCGCGCCTCGGGTGTGAGGGTATCGTCATGGAGGCACGGTATGGGGAAGAACTCTGAAAAGGCGAGGGGGTGGGCGTGGTATGCGCGTGGCTTGACGTAGGGAAATCTCACCGATCTTCTGAGTTGCCGCTGCAGGTTGAAAATTCTTCTATGCTACCCTTCTCGCAACTTTTCGCCTCCCGGGCCCACAGAGAAGTTCTAGTTGAAGATCCTTTTAGTTCTCTTCAAACTTTAGAGCACTTCCGGGGAGTCATGGGTTATCGAGGCCCTGGACGCTGGCATATCTCTGTGGACAAGGAATGCCCTCGCTCAGACTTTCTTCATCCGAACTCTGACGACGTCACCAACTAGGGCTGAGCAGCGTCAGCCTATTCCAGCTTGACAAGGGAATTGGGAAGCTTGAGCACGGACACCAAATGTCGCCGGCGTGAGTGATGACAGCTCCTTCGGCCGGGAGTCGATGCCTCGGGGGACGGGGGACACATGTGCCTCGCCTGCTTCCTCCGAACACCCAGAAAGCGGAGGAAGCACAGACGGACGGTCGGACTTCAGGAGATGAGACATCAAAGAAGCTCGAAAACACGCGAAAATCTGACAGAGACATCGCCACATATCCAGAGTCAGACGTCCCTGCGAGGGCGAGTCGCGATAGTATCATTGACCCTCTTCACCCTCCGAACTGACAGGAGCAATTACTGTTCGTCCGGCGCTCAGTGTCGCGGGTTTTGGTCACCCACACCCGTCTGTGGGTTCCGCTTACGGAGCGGAGCGCGTCGCCGGAGGATGGACATTGGCTGCGTCGGACTCAGCCTGCGTTCCCACTCCGGGTCGCGAAAGCGGTGTCGATTGTGACTGGGCTGTGGCGTCATCGGCTGATTGCACTGCGTTTGGGACTTTGGGTTCACAAGGCCCCTTTCACGAGGCTGGGAATCTTCGACAAATGTCGGTGTGCGAAGGTTGGGGTTTGTGTTGTTGGTCCGGGTCACATTGGCGTTTGACTGCCGCGTGGGAATCTTGTGTTCTCTTCTGGCGGGCTGTCAGCAATGGCACTTGGGTACAACATGATTGGGTATTTTATTGTGAGGCTTGGTGTTTCGTCAGATCTCATTGTCTATCAAGAACTGCGAAGGTAGGCTTTCTCGAGGTCTAGTCTTGTGTCATTACGTATGATTGCCATGCTCTGATCAGTTTCAGGGCACGACGGCAGCGTTACGCGTAAGCTGGCAATGTTTTAAACGCTTAGGATCTTTTGGTGCACTGCGTCTTACTTGCTCTTGGGATAACCAAGATCGGAGCCCTGGGCGGTTGTATGCTTGGGCTTACGTGAGAACTTTGGTTGGTGTCTCCTTTCCTTTTCGCGCGCGCCTCAGATGCCGGTATTGTGGATGGAACAGATTTGATGTAGTATTGTCATGCGGGGCGTCTTGGTTGTGTAGACTTGTCCATGTTATTTTTGGAGTGGTGGTTATGTAATGTGTAGATCTCGGTGTTGAGGGTATCACAGCCTTTCGGACGTCGAAAGGGTCTTCAAGAATGATATCGTTCAATTTTAAAGTAATCTAACTCCTGAACAGTGATAATTCAAGAGCTCAAGCATTGATTTATCTCAAACAGTGACCGTATTTACGGACGACCATCGTCCTCATCCCAGTTGGGGTTGTTCACGCCGCCGTCCTCAGTCAGGTAAACGACGGGATCCATCACCTTGGTGAAGGTGGAATTCACTCCAAACGCAATCCAAGCGAAGATACCATCCTCAACACTGTCGCCCAGCATAACATATTCCGCAACAGGATCCACGCCGTCCGTCTCAGTCTCGGTGGTCATGATATCGTCATCAGCGTTCGTCGTGAGAGCTTGCTCGTTCGTAGTATACGGATACGTAGCTTCAACCAAGCTGATAAGATCCTGCTCGAAGAAGACCTGCCCAATGTGCGACGTAATCGTCGTAGCTCCCAGAGTACTATTTTCATACAGAGTGGCGTTCTTTTGCACGACAGTATGGATGTGGATCGCTCTGCCGGTGTAGTGGCCGGGGAAGATGGACTCGAACTGCGCCACGCCATCTGCGTCGGTCTTCTGGATGCCGCGGCCCCATGTCTTGTTGAGGTTGGTCAGGTCGTCCTCGCCGTTGCCATTACCTTGGACGGCGACGCCGGAGTAGACGCCGGTGGAGTTGGCGTGCCAGATCTCGAGGTAGGTGTCGGTCATGGGCTCGCAGGTGTTGATGTCAACGACTTGCATGTCGAGGACGATGGGGACGCCTTCTTGGTCCCCGCTTATGTTGCGCCGGACGTATTCATCGGCGACGTCTGAAGAGTCCATCGTAAGTATGCAGTCCCTTTTGAGATTTACAGGTGAAAAGGAAGAGGAGGGTTGAACTTACAGTACGGGCCTTGGGTTACTTGGGGCGTCAATAGACAAGACTTGTAGTCTGCGAATAGCGTCCCAGCGTCGGTGTTCTCTGAATAACCGTAGGAGGTCTTGTTGTGGCTGATGCTCAGCACATCTGCCTTGGCACGCCTTGTCAAACTCCCTACGAGACAAGTTTGTCAGTTCAGTCCGCTCAAGAAAGACTCGGAAACTAAGTAACTCACTTTTCGATCGAGCCTCAGACACGGTAGCAGCTCGACGCTGGATGTTTCGCTGATCCAGCCCTCGTGCTTTGAGTAGCTCGGTGCAGTGACTCAGACTGGTACGCTTCTGGCTTCCGAGGAAGTCACGACGTTCGCGAATCTCTTCGACAACATCATGGCTACCATGAGCGGTAACAGTTGCTAAAATCAAGGCTGCTGCTGTGATGGGAGTTCCGAAGCGCATTTTGAAAGTTTTGATACGAGGCTATTCAAAAGTGAATGTATGACAAGAATGCGAGGCTCTGGGGACTCATTCGTTCCTTAGATGTGAAAGATAAGCTGACGACCTGATTGATAGAGGGTCTGTTGTGGTATTGTTTTAGCCTTATATCTTCATCACGATGTTGAGCTATTCATTTGAGTAGGTCGCCGGGTTGCTCATTTACAGCGAATACAAGGGTTGCGTAATCTGAACACCCTAACTGAGGCTTGGGTTATAATCAAGAAGGCCGTGATTGGCCAGAGTCACACAGAACAACAAGCCTCTCCATCGCGGAATTGAGAAAGAAGGACAGCCAGACCGGGGAATCATTGATTCAACCGTAGACACTGCTAACTGAAAGCTTTGTTAGTCCCATTCGTACGCAACTGCGGCTCAGCCTTTCACTGGGTGGAGATTGATTCAGGAATATCATTTAAAAACTCATGCTGCGTACGTACTGGCTTTACTGATCGTCAAAATCATCTACCGACTTAGCCCGGGCGGTAATGCCGCCTCTTCATCCGCATCCGGATTGTGGGCTCGGTGCCCGGGGTGTGGCGCCGCCGCCGAAAAATTCCACCGGTGCATCCGACGGGGTAACGGGATAGATGCGGAACAACGGACTACATATGCTCCAAGTCATGCTTCTCATTGACCCTATTCTGGACTGGTAGCCGTATCTGAAGGTCACAAGAACCTTCGCAGCGGAATCTGGCCGCGCAACCCCATCTTTAGTTGAAGCTACCTACATTTCGACCGCCCTGTGTTCTCCTAATCCATGCCCAGATGACTGGGAGACGAATCTTGGCGACGCTTGCAGCAGTTGTTGCTGTGGTTCTCACATTTGGTACCCTGTCACCTTTCAGCTTCTGCGATGAGAACACGGCATCAACCTGGTTCAGGGGCTGGTGCTCAATGCTCTCACCCAACCAGCCACCGGCAGATCGACACATTTTCACCTGCAAGTCGCACACCTACTCTACGGAAATACTCTCCGTTGATCCCCTGGTCATCTACATTCACGACTTCATCTCCTCTCATGAGGTCTCGTCCCTCCTAGAAACAGGAGAACCGTTGTTCGGGCCTTCCCTCTTGACTGGTAAAGATGGTCAGGTACGACAATCCCAACGCCGTACTTCACAAACGGCCCAGATGCAGATCGACGATCCCGTCGTCCGCTGTGTTCTAGAGCGCGCTTCGGGGTTCATGGGATCCATGCTCAGCCTGCCTTACGACGACTTCCAGCCTCCTCAACTTGTGCGCTACTCGGAGAAGCAGCAGTTCAAGGTTCACGCAGACTGGTTCGACGAACCGCAAAGTCGTCGAGCTGACTCGTCAGGGATCGGATCCTCGTGGAACAGACCTGCGACCTTTCTCGCTATCCTAGAAGACAATTGCACGGCTGGAGAAACGTGGTTTCCTCACATCCACATCCCGAAGAAGGCTGTTGCCAAGAGGACTGAGTCGCCGCCCTGGCGTCTGCACGAGCAAGATGGTCTAGCTGTTAAGCCCATCAGAGGCAACGCTCTGTTCTGGGTCAACCTTTTTGCCAATGGTACTGGAGATGACCGGACACGGCATGCTGGGCTGCCTCCCACGTCGGGAGTCAAGACAGCGCTGAATATTTGGCCTCGAGTATATTACTCTTGATCACAACATGGACTTCATGCCTGTATTTAGCTGTATAAGATAACAAGTAGAAATCTCTCTCGACTTCTAATGTCTAGCTTGATAGCCATGGATAGACCTAAGAGGCTATGTAAAAGTGAGATGGTTGAAAGCTCAGTTCCCCACTGAAGACCGAATGTATCAGCCCTGGAAAAAATCAGATCGAGAATCTATTAAGCCGCCCCGGGATAAACAAATTGCAATCGACATCATGTGAATGATCTGAACTCGTTTCACTGAGTTCTTATCACGATGTCTTCTGAAAGCAATAAAAAGAAAGCATCAACATCACTCACAGTGAGAAAGTCATAGGGTAGTAATTGTGACGCGGCTGGATTACGCGTAAATCAACCTGGTAGCTTACAAGGGTTATGTCTGCGGTGATCTGCTCTGTCAGCCTTGGAGGTGGGGATAACACTGGCAACTCTTTTCCCCGTCTTTACAATATGTTCGTTCAATGTTGACTGGCTGGAACCCTTGAACCATGATGGGCGGTTGAGGCGGCGGCCCAGCCGCTTGGGTGGGTTTCGGAGACTATTTTCCTGCATTAGGGGAATAGGGGTTAACTACCGTAAAGCTGTTTATAACTAGTAATCGACGATGTTACCCATGAGCCCAGGGATGTAATATCTTGAATCAGTGTGTAGCAGTCTCGTTCTTCTAGTGCCCCTAGACTCGATTACATTGACCACATGACTATTGGCCCATTGGAAAGTAATAGCGTGGCATGTATCTCTTACGCGTACCCTTTTGCTATGTAATGGGAGCTTATGAGGTCATCGTGTTTCTTTACTGATATTATTCATCGTTTGCGGTTGGATAGCGGCTGACGCGTACGTATCTCCCCGAGTTCTCGTCGGTAAACTCTGGGTTCAAGTCCAGTCGGAGAATGTATTTGCTCTGTACTGGTTGGGCATTGCATCCATCAATGAAAGTCCTGGCGAAGCCATATCAATGCCTATATCGTTCTTGGTCATGGTATCGACTGTCATGTCGATGAATCCTCTTCTACTATATGGCCCAGATGAGTCGATAATGATATGAGGCCATGATACTCTCTCAGGTCGCTAGTCCATTATACCTGTAGGCCGGATCAAGTTCTAAACTGGTTCATCCCATCTTGTATCACGTCTCCTGCGGCATTCCTGAGCCCCCTTAAGCCTAACCGGTTGTGCAAGGTATATCAGACACCAATGCTCCATAGCGAGCTCCATCGGGAAGGGACACGGGAAACCTAACATCCCGAAGATGGTGGGGTCGAGCTGTGAATCTACCTTGACCACCGATGAATCAGGTTCAAGGCAATGTGCATGAGTAATTGCTAAACAAAAGCGTTGGTATGAACATCTGGGCCCGCTGCGGAGAGCCCCTCATCTGTAATGACCAGGCACAATTCCAATGGATATGAACCCTGTACGAACTTCTATCAGCCAGACAAGCATGCAAGAGCAAAGAGAATCGCCGCGCAATCACTTCTTGGCAAGACTTGCCGGACTGAATAGACCCAACTCCACAACTCAACGAGATATTGCCACGTTTTAGAAGTACAAGTACGGTCTGTAACGCCTCGAAGAACAATGCCTCTTCACATCATATCCAAGCAGCTCTTCGCCGACGTTCACTCATTATCTTGACCGGAATCGCCCTCGAGCAAATCACCTCTTCTTTCATTTACGTGCAAATATCATACGACAACTAAGACGCAATGGTTGTACTGAAGACTCTCGTTCCCTGGCTCCTTGCCGCCACCAATATGGTCAGCGCCCACCCTGGCGAGGATCATGCTGCGGAAGCCCTTCGACGTAGAGCTGCACTGTCAAAGGTTCGCTCACTGAGCGCCTGCAGCTCCGCTCTTGAAGAGCGTGGAATCACCGCCGCGTCTGCCAGACGTAGACATGCGCTAGCTTCGCGTATGCAGAAGAGGACCGTTCTGGCTCGTGACTATGACACAGCCTTGAACACTTCTCACCACTCGAATCTCACTGGCATCACCACCGATGTTGATCCATCCATCATCTTCTCCGGCAATCAGTCTTGCGCACTCGTGCCGGAAACCACTCAAGGCCCGTACTACGTCACTGGCGAGATGATTCGCTCCAACGTGACCGAAGATCAGGCCGGAGTGCCACTTTACTTGGACATTCAGTTCATTGACGTCAACAGCTGCTCTCCTGTTGAGGGCGTCGCTGTTGACTACTGGTCCGCGAATGCCACTGGCGGATATTCTGGGATTTCCAGCCAGGCTGGACTCAATACAACCTGGCTGCGCGGCATTCAGATCACCGACGAAGATGGTGTCGCTGGCTTTCAAGGAATCATTCCTGGCCACTATGCCGGAAGGACTCACCATATTCACCTCCTCACCCACAGCCCTGGCAACTGGACTCGACTTCCTAACGGAACCATCACTGGCGGAAATAGCACGCCACACATCGGTCAGGTCTTCTTCGACCAGGATCTTGTCAACGAGGTTGAGACGTTGGAACCGTACACGAGCAACACGCAGAGCTGGACGAAGAACGATGAGGATACTATCGTATTGCAGGAGGCGATTGCCACTGGTGTTGACCCCATGGTGAACTACGTTCTGCTTGGCAACTCGGTTGCAGATGGGATCTTTGCTTGGGTGTCTGTGGGTATCGATCCCACCGCCGTGTACGAGGTCGATTCGGCGGTTCGCCACACGGCAGACGGTGGTATTGAGGACGAGTGCTATGAGATGATCAACTTGTCGCCCTTGGATCCCGCGCTTCCTCCTCTGCCCAGCTATTGCAGCAGCGTTCTCTCTTCAGCATCTGCCTCAGCCACCGCGTCTGCTTTCAGCGCGTAAATCGGCTTGCTACAATGAAGAGGCGCATCACCTACGTTGATACTTAGGTTAGCGAATAAATCATGAACATATTTACCCGGCCGCCACCTAATCTTGCGGAGAAATTGGGGTTTTCAGTGAAATACTGTGACGTCGGTTGCTTGACTGGTCTAGCCAGCCACTTCTGTGAATGAGGATGGCCAGGGGAGAGACGACGATAAGTAACAGTTGAGCTTTTGCCCGCGTGAAAAGGATTCCGTGTTCCTGGTGCGACACGTGCAGCATGTGAGGTTAAGCTTTTTGGTTTGGGATGGAAGGGAGATTGCTGCTAGGTTGTCTCAGACGATGCCCCCTCCCCTGACGCTAACAGGAGAACCAGAGGGGATGAGGATATCAGGATTTCCTATTCAGGCAAGTCTGATTACACCACGAACAAGTGTGAAACCACAGCAGGCCCGCCCCTCGGAGCATGTGCCGAGCATCCCCTGCTGTCAATCAGTTGTGTTGTGTGGATGAGAATATCAAGATCTCCGATACAGGCACTTTCCACATCTTTGGTGATGTGAAACCAGCTCAGCCCGCGTCTCACCTCTAGTTGCTGATAGATTGACAGCCACTCATCGAACATGACAGCAACTGATTGAGATGACAGCTCTGTCTAGGGGCCACCTGATTGATGGGCGAAACCGCCACGGTGAGGCACCGGCTTTCCCAGGGATCCTGTGTGAAATCGTCCGAACACCCCGACACTTTCCCACCGCTGTTGTACATAAATCATCAAAGAGTCGTCTTGGCGATGGGTAGTTGGCATCTCATTCCTCTCATTCTCTTCATTCATTCATTTAGCTGAATAAAGCTTATTTTTGCATCTTCATTTTCATTGTTTTCAATTTCCGATAGCAGGTCTATCATTGCGACCCAGATCGTTCAATCTGACCTGATTCATTCATTCATCATGGTCCGTTTCGGTTCTCTTCTGTGCGTGGCTGCTGCCAGTCTGAGCGCAGCAGCCATTCTTCCGGGCTCTGCAAGCAGCGAACCAGCGGCAAGAGTCTTCGCCAGACAGTCGGCAAACTGCTTGAAGAGTGATCTCATCCAGAGCGCCAGTGCGAAGACTGGCCAGGAGGCGGGAACGGATGGCATCAAGGCAGGACAAGCCAAGTCGAGCACGTACGTTTAAAATACTCAAACTTTTGACGGGATAGACGCTAATTTCCCATCAGAGACAAGGACAACTTCATCAACTTTTGCGAAGGCAAAACGATCACAAACGGGAAGCAAATCACAGCTGGTTCATGCAATGGCATTCCCATGGGAAGACTTCCTGCCCAGAGCAACATGATCTCGGCCATAATCACCAACCCTCAACCTGGTGTTAAGATCAAGGCTGGAACGACCTTCAACATCTCCGTTCAGACTAGCCATCTCAAGGCCGGCAACTTCGTCAACCCCACGACCAACTACTACACTGCTCCCCAGGACCTTGACGGTAACGGAGACATCATCGGTCACTGCCACGTCACGGTTCAGGATATCGGCTCTCTTACGGCCACGACCGTTCCGGACCCGTCCAAGTTCGCATTCTTCAAGGGCATCGATGACGCAGGAAACGGAAAGGGACTCTTGCAGGCCGTGGTGGACGGTGGGCTGCCGGCTGGTACTTACCGTGTCTGCACCATGATCGCGGCTCAGAACCACCAGCCCGTTGCGATGCCAGTGGCCCAGAGAGGTGCACAGGATGACTGCACCAAGTTTGTGGTCGAGGGCGGTGGCAATGCAGGTGGTGCGAAGGCTTCACCCAGTAGCGCCAAGCCCAAGGCAACTGGCAAGCCGAAGAAGAAGGGCAACTAGAGACTCTAATAGGTTGGAGACGGTGAACGTAATGGATTATGGCTACTTTGAGCCTATGTTCAGCTTTGGAAGCTAGGCGTTGGACATAAGCTAGGCGTATGTTGAGAAATACGATAATGCACACTTGTCGTCGCGTAGGCTCGAGTTTCGGACTGTGAGTGAACAGCAAGATCAATATCGCAGTGAATCTCGTGTACTGCAAGGGTAGAAGGATTCATTCATGAGACGAGATCTGTTTCGTCTCCACTTGACACTCAGAGTTGAAAACTCCCTCTACATGAGACTGCATCGCAGCTGCGCCTTTCCCTCAGTACAATGGTGTGACGGCTCCTCTCCGATGAAGCACCGCTAGCTGTTCGAGCAGGCTCCACGGTTGATAAAGAGCCCCGAATCGAACCTTTCTTCGCGCAATCGTGTTTTCCGGCCTATCCTGACCCTTCTATATAACTCCAGTTCATGACTCTATGCTCTATAAAGATTCAAATGCTCCCATTCCAAGTACTTTTCCCCAGACCCCTGGCCTCTTGAAAGGCCCCGTTGAGTTGCATTAGATGGTCTTCGCTTAACCTTGATCTGTAGCGAAAGATATCTTGCTCTCGTATGATCGCTCCCTGCTTAACCAGCAAAACCGCAACGTGCAATTTATCGGCTGTCAATGTACCTGTATCCAGACAAAGATCCAGCGCCGACAGGGCTTGGATGTTTCTGCTGTTGATGTTTGCCCCGCATTGAATAAGTACGGCCAAAATTCGGTCGTCTTTCGGGCCTGTCGTTCTGAATCTTGTCAAGAGATGATGGTGTAGCGCCGTATTTCCAATCACATCCGCAACATCCAAATCGACCTTCATCTCCCGAATGAGATACTCCATAACCTCCAAATTCTCACTTGCAGCAACTTGATGGATCGCATGAAGCCCGGCACCTTCATGTGTGACCAACGAACACCCCGCCTTGAGTAGTTCCCTTGCCATTTCCATTGTTTTCCCGTTTGGTCTCGGTCCATTCGTTCCCAGCAAGAAGTACAAAGGATTGGCCCCGGCAACGCTCAACTCCGGCCGGAATCCTAAGGCAGATTGGAGTGCCTGGCACGGGAAATTGGCGTTGTACTCGTCGCAGAAGTCCTCTACGTATTTCAAAGACCCGTAGTTTCCAGCATCGAGCACGGGATGCACAGTCGCTCTCTTGTTCACATCCGCCCTAAGAGTCAGCAAGCGTGTCAAAATCTTCTCTTTTCCGCACATGGCAGCCCAGTGCAGAGCGCCGAGATCAAGCTGCCGCGGTTCTCTCCACCAAACTTGGTATTCGCACTTCTCGCAATACCGGAAACACTCATTAGTCCACTGCAAGGGCATGGTGTGATCATCTTCGTCCGCATTGGCTCCGTTCTCCAGCGCCAGGTGTACAGCCCGCTCGTTGCCTCGCTTTGCAGCGATGAGAAGTGCAGAAGAGTGGTTCTGCTCCGCATCTCTCCGATAGAGCACTGGAGTCACGAGCTCGTAGAGTGCTCGGCAGGTCGCGGCGAGGTTCGCCACATCCCGCCAGACCTCAAAGCGCGGGAGCATGCAGAAAGGACAGAACTTCTCAGTCTCATACGGTAGGCACGAAGACTCCCAGTACTTTTCGTAGCCCAGAGACACCTCTTTTGCATGGATGTCAAAGAGGGCGTCTACGATGCAAAGAACGATCTCGGACGACAGTCGGCGGGTGAGCCCGGGAGCGCCGGGTTTGGTTGATGCATGGTGATGAAGCGGAAGATTCTTGGCGGCGCCGTAGAGGGGAACGTGACTCCAAACACAAGGGCATCCGAATAAAGCCGGTACTTTCTCTGATGATGAAGCCATGTCTTGATGTGACGTTAGTCTCCGAAAGGTGGTAAGAATCGAACATCAGGACCTACTTGGTTGAGCCGAATGATGGCGGGCAGCAGTTCGATAATACGCACGTGAGAGACGGAGTAAAGCAGCTATAAAACCGCATTCATTATGAAATGGAGACGCGTAAGGCTGAAGTTGCAGTCTTGAAGGGGTAAAAGAGTGTGGGGAGAGACTGGGTGACAGATCGGAAAGAGAAGAAAATTTGGCGAGAGAGAAGAGGGCACATCGGTCTTTTCCCGAGAGTCATTCACGGAAATCTTTTCGTCTCACCTTCTCCGACCCCTATTCGTGACGAGCCCAGGGGTAGGCCTGCGTGTCATTCAAAGTGTCGCGCGATCAGAAACCGTGTCATCTAGCCGTTGGACTGAAGGGTCATTCCTTGCTGAAAGCATGTCGCAATGCTGCTTACTCATAACGTCGACGCCGGCATCGCCAACTCGGGACGAAATTAAAGTCCGAAGTTATCCTGACTGCAAGAAAGCTCGTTCGGATTTTTCAGTCTACGAGAAAATGATGACGAGATTCTCATCCGCCCGTTGACTTGAAAAGCCGATCCTCCGTTGCTGAATCTGAGCTCCAGGATGGCGGGTATGACGTGGGTATGTCCGAGGGCATCCAGAACCTATATCTGCACTACTAACGTCTGATATATGTGAGCAAACGATTCCCGGCTATCCCAAAATCATCTGAACCTTTAATCTTATCGAAGGAGGCTGCTGATGATCTCGTATTCCTGAAGATGTTACAACCGCTTGCCTCATTTCTTTCTTCCGAGGTATCACAAACAAGCAAGGTCCGACTAAAATGACCTTTTCGGTTGTACGAAACCATGTACGACATCATAAAACGTATTATTTTCGCATCAGGATCAGGTTTCAAGACTCCCTTGCTGCTATCTGCAACACCCATCGATGGAAAAGAATTCCGGTTGGTTGAGTTGGTGTTTACTGTGCCTCCCAGTAATTGCCTTTGTAGACAAGATATTTGAATGTCTGAGTGCTTATAAAGCTGGCAAATAACTCAGATGAATCAATCACAACCTCACATTCAACAGGCAGTTCTTTCAAGCACCGTAAAATGTCACCAACGCATCACAAGAAGTCGGTGAAGATGAAACAACAGGCTGTTGTCGGTACCTTAGGTGAAGGTGAATATATATAATGAACGATGTTGCCAAAGTCAGACAGCGGAATCGCAGCCGTGACTAACGGCGCTTCTCCTTATGCTACTGCGCTTGCCTTTGGTATGCTGCCAGCCATGTTGTTGTCCGTGTTGCTGCTTGTTCTCACTAGAGCCCCATCTCCAGTGGAAGCGTTTCACCGGGAAGATCGGCATCTGGATGTACGTCGTGCTCAAGATCCAACTCGTCCTGTCAACGATACGCAGAACACAGTCACGCCGGTCCATCAACCTGTGCAACCCACTTGCCACCACCAAGCTGGTTTCTGCACTTCAAGTATTCTCGTTCCCTGGCAAAATACTACAGTTGTGAGTTAAACATACCAAACATCACCCTTGAGACTTTTGTTGACAACGAAAGACAAATGGCTTGCCAGCACCCACCGTCCCAGCCACGTCTCAATGGGGCTTGACAACTACGAGCTCCGTGGACTCCATTACAACGGAAGACCTTATACCGTCGTCTAAGACGAGCTCACTCGCGGTATCTTCGGGCTTTCATAATACAACGTCGTCCAAATCAGGTACCGCGGAGACCACGTTGCTCCAAGAATCAACTTCTGGGACTTCAGGGTCATCCAAATCGAGTAGCACACTTGCCATCTCCATAACTTCACTATCTCAGACTACAAGCACCACAACAGAGACAAGAATCAGTGAGAGTTTGGTCATAAATACTCAGACATCGACACTACCAGCTCCAATTAACAGCACCTCCGCACTGCCAGGAGTCTTGCCAATTGGCTTCAGTACGACGAGCCAGTCTCTCAGCTCATCATCGACTTTCCCCATCATAAGCAGTTCCGAAACTTCAAGCGAAACGTCAACGCTGCCGACTCCGTCTACTGTTACTGAGCTTCCGACCGATGTGGTTCTGACCCCCTTTCCTACTAGTGATATTACCCAGACAACACCGTTCTACATCACAACCACCTCTCCAGGCGGCGACTCTCCCACCATCGTTCCCGGTAAGCATCTTATTGCAGTATTCGTCCTCTTGATGCTAATACGTGGTAGTCATTTTCCCGCTCGACAATCCTTTACCGGTCATATGCTTCGGATGCATCATTTCTTTCCCTCCCAATCTTGTACTCAACACCCCTCGATTTTGCATCCAGTTTCTTGGTTTGAAGATCGGCAACTGTCCCCCAAAGAAGGATAATGGCGGCAGCAGCGACGGCGACGACGACGGCGGTGACAATGATGATGAGGAATCGAAGTCGAAAACAAAGGACGAGGCTTCATCGGATAAGTCAACCGCAACTTCCACGTCAACCTCAACTTCAACTTCATCCTGCACCACCATCGTAACAGCAACCCACCAGAGCGTCTTCTGCTCTGTGACCGTCACTCAAGGTAGATTTCAACTACTCCCAATCACTGGTTTATTCATGCTAAATGATCAAATTTACACAGGGCCTGGAAGTCAGCAGATTTCTCAGACAGTTGGCACCTGCATGACCAGCGCCTACACCACAATCACAGGCTGCAGCGCGATGCCGGTAGCAACAACGGTAACAGCAACATCGACAACAACAACCAAATTCCCGGAGCCGACATGCGAGTTTTGGACTTGCGGCGGCGGCGCCTGCCCTGCGAGGACCAAATCAAGACCCAAGGAACAGGTTCTGAACGCCTTGGGGAAACGCGGGATCCCGGCTCAAGGCGAATGGCCGGACCCGAGCGACATGGATGAAGACTTCGACAGATTCATCGGCGACCAGCTGGCAATCATCGAAGACTTTACGCCAATTCCTGCAATACACACCGGATACGAGCCCAAGATCGTGGAGCACGCCACTGGCATGACTACGTCTAACTACGTTCTCTTCCAAAGACAAGTCACGGCACTTGCATTGCAAGGCCTCTATGGCTGTACCGCCGTCGTCATCGTGTCTCAGCGTGGCGCATGGGCAGCTCATATTTGGGAGACAGACATGGATAACATGAACCGGTACATCAACAGGATACAGACGGGAATCAATTTCGGACTTCATCCCCAACCCGGCCGCCCGGGTCATGACGTTTTCAAATATGGCTTGGCTGATTTGTACGGGGAGCCCGAACTTGGTCCTGTGGGTACAATGTTTGGCGAAACCGATGATTACTCCCAATGGACAATGTCTCCACGCGACCTCAACACGCGAGCCTTCATCATCGCTCCTCGTGAAAGGGTCGAAAGAATGGTGGCCGGCATGATCGTTCCCGAATCGATTGTCAACGATCCAAATTCCAACGTGGGTATCCTCATGTATCCTGAAACAGTCGAGAAGCTCAAGAGCCTCATTCTTGAGAATTTCGACGACATCCCAGTAGAGATCGTTGAGTACTCACCGGCCGTTGTGTCATACGCGATCTTCATGGAATACATCAGCCCACATACGACTGCGGAAAGGCGAAGACAACTCGAGAAAGAAGTCCCAGAATATCACACTTACAACCAGTTTCTCGAACCTAATGGGAAACTTCTTCTTCAGTATCGGCCAGCCAGAACGTGCAACGATCAGGCTGCTTGGAGGCTTTTTATTGAGGACCACCAGGTCGGCGGCCGGACTGATCAATGGACCCCGAACGAGGGTCAGATCTTCGAACGCCTGTTACACGAGAACAAGCATCGCAGGCAGGCTTGTCCGATTCCAACGACAAAGAAGAAAGTCGGTGGCTCCTCCCGCGCGTCAAAACCAACCCGCCCCGCCTCCTCTCAATTTGGTCTGCCATCTCAGTCACTCGGTGCGAGTCAAAGCATCAGCCATAACACAACTCAAAGTGGCTCGATAGGCATATCATTTGGAACCGGATCATCGTCTCAATCCGTCTCCATGACGCAAGGCTCCAATTTCACTACCACTCGACGGCATAGCACTCTCAGCACCAGTCCGAGTTCAGTATTGGCTTGGATCACGATAACCGTAGAGCCACACGTGAAAAGTTCGGCTCACAAAACGACAGCATCTACTACAACCAGTGCGTCAACATCAAGCTCCTCTGATCCCAAAACATCAGGTTCGTCAACCACCTCAACCAAGTCGGAAGAAAGCACGCCAACGCCCGGACGCCTCATGCCTCTGTCTCCATCATCCTCGTCTCCATCGACCGCGACAGAAGAGAGCAAGCCAACCTCCGGGCGTCTCATGCCGCTATCTCCATCGACTTCAAGTTCTTCCTCATCGCCTTCTCCTCCATCAACCAAATCAAAAGAGAGCAAACCAACTCCTCCACCACCACCACCTCCTCCTCCTCTTCCAAAGCCCACCGCAGGAGTCGCCATTTACTGGCAAGTAGCCTATCGTCCCGCAGAAAGAGGAAGCCGAACCGGACACTGGATCATGGTCGAACCCCCCGGAGAAGGCTCCAAATTTGACGTCTGCAAAGCCAAGGTAAACCTCGGATCCGCCATACCACGCCACGACATCAAGGAGCAGCCGTGGCCGCCCAGCTTGAAAGACTTGAAAACGGCACACAACCGTAAGGACTGTAAGTATGTTGCAGATGACAACGGCCCCGGCAAGTTCTCGTGTGATGGGCTGTCCGAGTTCAAGTGTGAGAAGGATCCGTCTTATGATGCTGGCAAGCTCTCGTCGTCTGTGAGCTGTGGATCGGGGATCAATCAGAGCAGCTGGTACTCCATCGTCATCTGTTGGTTTCCTACGAAGTGAGTGGGAAGTTCCAGGGTCTCGGAGCTTTTACAACATGTATACCAGTACTAAATGTAGCGAATTTCCATTTCTCGATGAAGAGATTGATGTTCTGTCTCTATCCTGACTGATTGCATACTCTTTCTCTAATGGGATAGACTGCTCTCGAAGCAAATGTGACTGAACATTTGTGTCTTGGATGCCATTCTGAACTATAACAATCGCTCCGAGCACAATCATAAAATGCGATTTCGCAGCTCTTGGTCGACATCAATCACCTAACCAGAAAAGACTCGATAATGCGTCACAGCCTGGATCAGCGAAGCTAGCTAAAGCTTTTCTCAACACCATTTCTGATAGGTGGAAGTCCACACCATCTCGGGCTCAGCCGCAGTTCTCGGTGAGACAAACGGCCCCGTGGTTCAGTGAAAGAACAGTTGGAGAGCAAAGACGGCTTGCTGCCTAATAGAAATCATCCACGGAACTCTATCGTCGAAGGATCCAACCAGATTTTGAATATATCCCATCCCTAAGCGTCGCGGACTCGGTCGATACGCACCCACCGAACCGCCATGAACTATGCCACCTCTGGGCAGCATTTGCGATGGCCTCCGTATCCCCGGTATACATACAATCAATGGAAGACGGAACTCGAGAACGGCTTCGATCCAAACACGACATGGGCCGGTTCCAACGATCGATCGCCTCTCTTCATCGCAGTTCTCACAGGCGATATCAATCTGACGGCACTCCTGTTGAACTACGGCGCCCAAACCGAAGATTACAACGACAACGGCATGACAGTCCTCCACGAAGCAATCCTCAAGGGCCATGAAGAAATCGCAAAACTTCTCCTGCGCTGTGGAGCTAATCCTAACCTCCCGATCATCCGGCCCATCTCTCGCTTTCCTCCTCCCTTCTATCCCGGATCCACAGCCCTTCATCTCGCCGTACTCGAGGGCCTTCTAGACGTGGCTAGGTGTCTGATGCATCACGGCGCGGACTCACAGGCTATGACGCTCGTAGGCTGGACGCCGGTCGACGTCGCGGTTCTGGGCCGGCAGACATCAATGCTGGAGATCCTACTGGACGGGTGCAAGTTCGAGCTTTTCGAATACGGAGGCCAGAGAGACGAGTCATCAGAGGAGGGTGAAGTAGAGATCACGCGCCATCTCCTCGAGAACGGGATTCGGGGAACGGGTGCCAGGCACGTGTGGTTCTATCGATGCCAGCTGTGCCGCCTTCTCAGCGACCCGTCTATCGCGGAGCAAGGTAGTAGTCAACTGGCGCGATTCTTGATCCGTGAGATGAGTGATTGTTTGATGAAGCGGGCCCGGAAACCGTGTCAAATGACGTGGGACAGGAAGTTGTGCGAAGCATGTGAGACTTTCGAGACGCTGGACTCGGATAATGTCTTCAACGCCTTCGAACACAGCCCGAACGAGGCCGCCTTGGCGCTCTCCGCGAATAAGGGGTGTAACTTCTGCCAGTTCCTTCTCGACGCCTTGCAGAACCACCCCGACCCTTCGCCAATACAAGAGAATTGGCTATGGCAACAGTTCGGATACGACTCGAAGGTCAGCCTCCGCATCGAGAGGAAACCGTGGCGTCAGGGGTATAAGATGCGGATCATGTGCGGCGAGTCCGCTTCGACCGTGAAACTCGACTACGTATCAAGTATGTGTGCATAACTTACCTTACTATGGGATGTGGCTCACAGCGCGTCTAGGACAGATCAACGAAGCCGTGGCGAACACCGCCCCCTCGGACGTGGGCGGGACTGGTTCGGACAGAAGCTTCGCCATCGCGAACGCCTGGCTGAGGGGATGTCAAGACGACCACCCATCATGCTACCACCCTACGGAGCTAGGCCAGCTTCCTACTCGAGTCATCGACGTCGGCTCCGAGTCCAGTCCCCCGTATCTGTACCTCACAGCACGAGAGCGGATTCCATACGCCGCGTTGTCGTATTGCTGGGGCGGCCAAGGAAACACCCGCCTCCTCTCCACGAACGCAGATGAATACCGCACCCGCTTACCCTCCGAATCACTCCCTCGTACCATATCCGAAGCCATCGAGATCACGCGTAGGATGGGCGTGCGGTATCTCTGGGTAGACGCGCTGTGTATCATGCAAGACTCCACCTCCGATCTTGAACAGGAGCTCTCTCGGATGGGCGATATCTACTTCAACGCGTGGCTCACCATCGCCGCCAAAGACTCCGCCGAGTCCTCGCAAGGCTGCTTTCGCGAGAGGGACTGGCACAGTAGCGCGCTCGTACCGTTGAATCTCCGACTTCCCGAGAGGGTCGCGCAGAGCAGGCTTCAGGACCAGGGCGACACCTGGCTGACCCGCGCGCCGCTCGTCAACACGCGGACGTCCGGCGTGAACAGGCTCATGGCGATGCCGAGGTGCAGAGCTTCGCCCCAGGAAACCCCGATCCTCGAGACCCGGGGCTGGACGTTACAAGAGGAGTTGTTATCACGCCGGATGCTCATTTTCGGCAAGGACGAGGTGAGCTGGGTGTGTCTCGAGACGGCGTGCTCGGAGCGCAGACAGACGGACGTGGAGGTACGGTCCGACTCGACGTGGCAGAATAACTGCCGGCGCATCGTGAGCCAGGGAGTCGAGGATAACCGGACGACGTTCAAGGTGTCGAGGCCGCAGGTCTGGGCGTACTGGCTCGATACGGTAGAGAGCTTTTCCCGCCGCAGGCTCTCCGATAGGAGGGACAAGGTCGTGGCGTTGGAGGGTGTGCAGCGCGCCATCGGGGTGTGTCTGAACGATGTGGGCGTGGCGGGGGTTTGGAGGCGGCGGTTCTTCTGGTCGAGTCTGCTCTGGCGGGTGGAGGGCGAGGGGGAGGGGGGTGAGGCTGTGGGCTGTTTTGCGTGTCCTTCTTGGAGCTGGGCAAGTAGAGAGGGGCCGGTGAGGTATCGGAGGTTGGAGTGTTCTCCGGACAAAGCAAAATATCATGGTCGAGTGGTTGAGTGGAAGATACAGGACCGCGGACGAGAGGGTATTGAGGGATGTTTGAGGATACAGTGTAAGCTTTTGAGAGAGGACGACTTGAAAGGTCTGAAGTATTTCTTGCGGCCTGGTGAGAGTCTGCGGCATGACCCAAGTGCGGTAGCCGGTGTCCGCGTTGAGGTCTTCTCCGACTTTGCTGATTTTTCCCGGCTCAGGAATGGCTGGCTGATGCCGGTGAGATCGGTTACTAACCACAGGGCGAATCACATGTCGAGGTATCGGAACGAGACGTTGTCTGTGGAAACACATTTGCTGTACTTGGAGAAGCTGAAGGCTGATCGGATGGAGTTTGAGAGAGTCGGGCTGGTTGTGGTAAGATCGCCGACGCTGGAATGGATGGATCTGGCGAAGAGGGATATTGTACATCTGTTTTGAGGATCGATGTCATTATGGTGAGATGATATCAATGACCAGATTACAAGGGTGGCTGCATTGTATTGCGCGGCATATTGCATTTGTTGAGGATCGATGTCATGTTTTCTGATATTGGGCACTGAGGTTTCAACACTATACTCAATATAAGTTGAAATATCGAGTTTGGCGAAGACTCGTGGAAACATGGATCTTAGTCTACCTCACCATGTAAAACCGTCTCGTTCATATGCGCCATCGAACCCCCCCGTAGTCTGACTCCTATCCCGTTTAGACCTCTTTTCCCAACCTCATCATGCATCCAGAAGTCGTATATCATGCAACCCAAAAACCCCTCCAATCCGCACCCAACTCCTTCCCATGCCAATCCCTCCGTGAGACCTACTCACAGCCGTCCAGTGCCAGGCGGCATCCTAATCCCCAAGCTAGCCATCCCCGCGGCGCTCGTCACCCGCGCAGCAACCTCGTCAACCCGGGCCCGCTGCAGACTGAACCCCGGCGTAACCCACCCGCCGCAACTGCACCGAAACCCCTTCCAACTATACCGTCCGACGGCAGCGCCGCACTTGGCGTTGGGACAACACAGCCGTCCCTCGAGCGCCCCCTTCTCCAGCTCCTCCCTCATCCAACTCAGAGGTTCCACGAACCAGTGCCCGCAAGCCTGCTGCTGCTTCGACTTCTGCCCCTCGGGCTCATGCTCCAGCACGAACCGCGGCGTCGCCAGCGTCCGTCTGCACTTCTTACACCTCAACTCCTTCCCCTGCACCGCACCGCCCCCCTCGCCCTCCCCGACCTCCTCGTCCTCGAACCGCAACCTCGAAGGCGCCTGCCCCGCCGCCAGACTCTCGTCGATCTCCCGCTGGAAAGCCCACCGCCGGTACACCGGATGCCCCTCCACATCCTCCGGGCACCCCATGGCCCACCACATCTCGAGCTGCCGCGCGAACCCCGGGTTCGGCTCCGCGATCTCGCGCGTCCTGCGCACCCACCTCACGGCCTCCTCGACCGCGACCCGCGCGCGTTCCGAGGTCTTTTCGTCGAGCTTCTGCGTCTTCCGCGCCGCAAGCGTCGACGCCGCGGACCGTCCGAACCGCGAGGGGTGCTTCCACAGCAGGTACGCCACGACCACGGACACGGAGCGCGACTTGCCCATCGCGCAGTGGACGTAGACGGCCGGCGGGCGGTTCTCGTCCGTCTCGAGGGTCAGGTCCTTGAACTCGGGCGGTGGGGCCGGGGCGGCAGCGGCGGGTGTGATTGCGTCTTCGTCGCTTTCCGAGGCGTTCGCGTCGTGTTCGACGGCTTTTTTGAGCGTGTTCACCTTTTGCTTGAAGTTCTTGTCTCTCTGCTCGTCGTCGTCGTCATCCTTCGTCGAAGCACGTTTGGCTGCTGCTTCGCCGGGGTACAGCGCCTCGTCGATGAACCTGACGGCCTGGGGGAGGTGGACCAGAAGATCCGAGTCCTCGACGTCGTCGATGTCGATGATCATGTGCTTGTAGTTCTTGCCGTAGTTCTCCCAGGTGTCGGTCTCGCTCTTGAGGCCGAGGGGATCGAAGCGCACCACGGAGAGGATGTGGGTGATGTTGCGCTCCTTGAGGGCCGAGGGGCGGCGGAGGGCCCAGATGCTGTGGTCCCTGTCAGACTTCACTCTCATGTTGATGTGATGAGCGACTCACCCGCCGACGTAGAGCTCGTCGTCCCCGTCCACGCGATTCAGCGCCATCTCGATACAGCTCTTCCTGATGAGTTGGTGTAATGCCTCGGCCTGCGCCTGCCCGTCCAGATCCTCGAATGAAATCGCCGGCTTCTCGGCGTGCTGCTGCTGCTGCGGCGGCTCCTCGATCTCCTTCGTCCTCTCGCTCGTGTCTACACCCATGCAGACTCTCAAAAACGACACGGCGCAGCGAGAGTCGTCGAAAGAACAAGTCGCAAATTTGGTATGTCTCGTTCACCGCCGGTGTTGATGCCCGCCACAATTTACACAGAGATATGAATGACGCACTCCTCAGAACACGGACTAAAGCTTCATTCACCAGCCAAGCAGAAAAAAAGGTGCCGTCGCCGGAAGAGTCAAGTCTCCACTTTTACCAACTGCCCCTCGCCAAAGCGACAGATCGGTACGTACCTGACAGGTTCGGATGCTTCCCCTCATTGCCCCTCACCGCCGACTCCACTAAAAATAAAATAAAATAAAAAAAAGCACGGCGACTTCGCCACAGTTCAGACGTGGCTTGTAGGGCTGAAGTCATGTGACACCACGGTAAGGTACCTTCAGCTGGCGGCCTCATTCATCGACGATGATGAAGCGCATAGGAGCACGGCATCACGGCATCACCGAGTCCCTTGTAATGGAAATTGGCCGAGAATGTTTCACCCGAGGAAACGATTCGATCGGCTGCCTCTACCGAGGCTTCATCTCTTCAAGTCTTGATGGATCGTCAAGCGAGATACTCATCCGCGGTCTACCTCTCAGCCCATCCCTTGGTAGCAGATCGTCATTCTCCAATCTCACGAGAGACGCAGTGACAGTGCATTATTAATTTGTTTGAATATTCTTTGTTATATCTCAGTTATTTTTGTTCCGTACCGATCGACTTGTTTTTTTCCCTTCCATATGTGCCCGTACAAAATACAACGCGGGCTTGCCGCGACTCTAGTGCCGTCATGTCATCGTGCCGCTCTCCCCCTGCTCTGGCCCGAGGCCTGGTATTTCCTCCAAATGAAAACATGATGCGCAACTAGACAACCTCCATAAAACTGTGTGTCCGGTGCCTAAAAGCCCCTGCTGCAATCGCCAGAACTCCAAAGGCTCCGAAATTGGCTGCCATCCACCTGTGATGTCAACCACGTACTTGGCCCAGCTGCTTCCTCAACTTTTGATATGCCCAGACTGCCGGCATGACGTCTCCCTCGCTGTGAAAAGCGGTATCCCGTTTCCCTTTGTTGAGCCAATTTTAACGAAACAAAGTCGGATGTAATGTCGCGATCCGTCAGGATGCCTTCCGAAAAGCTATTCGCTGCCGCCGACTATCGCTATGCGTGGCGGGGAACCATTGATTGCGCTGTCTCAAGTCGCCAATGACGTCCCCCTTTCAGTCGTTTCCTCCGCTCGAATTCAACGTTCCCCGCTGTATCCTTGCGAAATGACTCGTCGTCGTGTGGTCTCGCGGACCTGATCATAAGCCCGACCATCTTGACTCGACTGCACGCGAAGCGTCCGGGGTCAACTCCGGGGGCCCCTTTGCGGTATGATAGCGTCGTGGACCGATCATCTACCTCGGAGTAGGATCCTCATCCAACATGCAGGCGTTCTCGAGCATGTTGGTCCACTTGCCACTTGTTCCAGCGTGGCTGTGCTTCAAGTGCTGTCGGAAGTGATCCGCACGGTAGAACTTCTTGCTGGCGTTGCACTCGCGGAACTTGTGAACCTCCTGGAGATGGCGAATGCGCTCTTCCCAATCCTGGTCCGTGGCGTGGCGAGGTGCCGTCGCCCCGGGTCCTCGGCCGTTGCGGGGGAACTCCTCGCCGCAATAGCCACAACTGTCGGCTTCGCCAGGACGGTTGGTACTGTCGTGGAAGGCTCGGTCGTAACTGTTCAGAGCAGAGCAGCTCCAGCTGTGTCTACGCACGTGCAGACTGTTCTGGTGACGTTCCGCCTCGTTCTTGTTCTTAAACCGGTTTCCACAGAATGAGCATTCGTATTGCTTCTCTGATTCGTGAGCCCTGTATCGTGTAAGCACATGTTCAACGGCACATCAGGCAAGCGGACTTACTGTAGTTCTTCCGGCGTCTCAAACTTCTTCGGCTTCTTGGGGCAGCAGTCGCACATGAAGAAGCCGGAAATCTTTGCGTTTCCGGGCTTGCTCACTTCGGCAAGCTTGCGGGGGGAAGCCAAAGGCCGGCTTTCGCTGATGGTCCTCTGGTGCGGAGCGCGGGACAGAGAACCTCGAGGCGAAGGGTTCAAAGACATCGACGCACTGTAAGGTGAGCTACAGCTGGGATCGGTGCCATTAGGCGAGATGCCGCCGGGCGAGAGACCACCAGGGGAAACGCGTCCGTAGGATGTGTTCATGCTGGCGATGCTGCCGGTGAGAAGCGACAGGTTGGAGCTGTAGGAGCCGGCACGTCCGCTGGAGGATACCGAAGAGACGGATCCTTGAGGAATGGCGCTAAGCCGGGGCGTCGGTGAACCTCTCGAGTTGCCATCCCGGCGACGCATCAGATCGCCCTGAGTTGTGAAGCCAATGGGGACGCTGTCGTCGGGGTCCGCGGATGCGCGGCGCTTTGCCCCCGCGCCATCGTAGTGGGCTCGCATAGGGTCCTCGATACGCAATCTCTTCATGGAGTTTGTCTCTTCCATTTCCATATCCTCCACCTCGTATGAATGCGAAGACGCATCGTCGCTGTTGTTTCTTCTCGACCTTTGAGGCGGTGACCTGTCGAGGTCTGACACGGAACGGGGTGACCGGTAGTCGCCGAGATGGAATGGCTGACTTCTCGGGGATGGCGAGACAGCGGATTGGGGGGTTTGTGTGAGCCTGTCGGGCGAATCCAACATATTTGTCTTGAGGTGGTACGGCAGGTTCGTGGTAGGGAGGGAAAGCGGAGCTGCGCGCTGGTCACCGGACAACCTTCTCGTGAAAGGATCAGTAGCAGAGGCGCTAGAGGCGCTGAGCAGAGACACGTTCATTTTGTTATCAAAAGTCTTGAGGGGGTCGAGCTTCTTCTTCATGTCGGTGAAGGCATCGGCGCCAGATTGGAACTGGAACTTGTTGTGGTGAAGTCCGAAACCTGCGGCGATACTGGGCAAGGAGCATTCAGATCTGGGGACGCAACGTTAGCATACGAGTCCTCGTGTACGCCTGGGTTGGCCTTCAAGACCTGCCAATAATTGGCAGCTTACCTAGAAGAGCCAGAGCTCATGCTTGCGTATCCCTCGTCTCTTTCGTGTCTGTGACCAGCTCCCTTGTAGTTCGGTCTCTCGTCGAAGCTGTTCATGCTCCCGTAGCCACTGGCGTCCCTAGGGCTGTAAGATGATGGATCGCGGTGCCATTGCCTGGGTTCTTGGTACATGGTGTTGTGTGGCTCGAACGGCAATCGCGGGGGAGGTAGCGGCGGAGGAGCGTCGACGGGCCCTCTGTCCGAGCCGGGAATAGATCGAGCTGCCGAAGACGAGTACATGCCGTACTCTGGCCGGTCGGATGATCTTGGGTTTGGTTCTATATGGATGCTGGGGAGGCCAACGGGCTCCCTGTAACGTGATGGCGCCTCCATGATGTCGGCGAATATCTGTGCAATGCCAGCTGAGGTTTATGACGATGACAGCTGAAGCTGAGGCGGAGGCCACTAGGGTTTATAGTGACAGCACGTTCGTCATGGGGTGATGGGCGAGGGAAAAGGGGATTGAGATCGCGGCGGGATACGAGATGTATCCGGGGCCAAGGCGGTCGTCGTGCAGGCCGAGGGTGGCGATGAAGGTCGGGTTCGCCGTTGGTTGGAATTGGAGTCGGAGGGCCAATGGCGATGAGGATGGCAATGCCGATTCGGGTGCCGATGCCAATGCCAATAAATGCAGGTCGAGTCGAAGACGTCTTCCTGTCTCTATTCCTCTGTTGTTGGTTTTACCCTTAGCCGCAGCGGACGGGTTCTTGGAGAAGAAAAGACCAAGACAATTCCAGCGAGGGCGGAAGGAGAGGAGCCGACAGGTGGAGTTGGAATGTCGGGAATTCGAGGACGAAGACGCGGTCGAGTGGTTCGTAGACGGCTGTACGGACTAGACAGGTCGACAAGCAGAAACAATAAAGGACCGGACGGCGTCGAGGAATGCGAAGGCCAAATGTCGTCGGAGGAAGAGGAGTGGCCGAAGCTGAAGCTGGACTGAAGCTGCTGCTGGGGTGGGCAGAGTTCAAGTCGAGTCGAGTCGGGATCGAGTTCCAGTTCGTCGTGGGGGGAAGACAAGCTGAAATAAGAGGCGATGCGTGACGACGACTGGACGGGACGGGAGTGACTGAGTGGTGCCCTGGGTCCTGGGTGAAGGTAAGGTAGGTAATAGTAGGTGGAATCGGCAGAAATGTGCTGAACCCCCCGTGCTTTAAGGCAAAAGAGACCAGGACCTCCTTACGGGGCGGATGGATGCTGTCTCTATCCTTGTCAAGCGCTGCACGCTGGCCCCTACTCCTACTACCTTACTATGTACGGTATCCGTAGTGTACACCTTAACGTCGCAGTGGGCGGTACCTTGGCTCATGTATACTATTCAGTACCATGTACCTCCTTGGCTGAGGAACGGTGGGCGTGGGAGTTGGTGGAGAGGACCTGACCTGGGCTAAGACTAAGAAGAGCAGGGCTCCTGTCGGCAAGTAGCAACGCCCAGCGGTAAGGCGATGGAGATTGGGGTGAAGGGTGAGGGGAGGGGTGTGTGTGAACCGTTCTGCCCTGTAAGGTACCTCCTCTTTGGACGTGAACACTGAGCAGCCGGTTTTCTTCCCCTCGAGCTTGTCTTTGGATGTTTCTTTACAGAGACAGATCGGTAGCCAGGCCAGGCCAGACCAGACCCGAACAGGACGGGACAAGACAAGACGTGAACGAGGCACCACGCCGTATACCCTTTACCTCAAGAGAGAGTATGAGGACAGGATGAGGGCAAAACAGGAGAGGAGTGAATGAAATAGAAACGGCTAATGGGTACAGAGTAGATGCCCAGGTAGGCAATCCAAGGTTGCGGTAGCGGGATAGTGTAAGGTAGTGTCGGCAGGCTGCTGTAAGAGGAATAGGATGCGGAAAGACACTGACTAGCAGCCAGCCAGGGACCTCGACGGTTGTTGGCGTGTGGCTGTCTTCCAAGGTAGGTCTGGCTGTCTATCCGTAGGCAGTACGCAGTACGGATAGGCTGGTGTACCTAGTGTATCCGTAGCGCAATGCAGGAGACGCAGCCCTGTCTGTCAATTTTGAGTCGGGGTGGGCAGTTGACGGGGGCTTGGGATTTGGGATTCGGGACTGAGAAGGGAATGCCTGGGGTGCCGGGACAGGAGTCCAACGTTGACGACGAGGATAAGAACGGGGGATGAGAGTCGAGGACGAGGACGAGGACGAGGACGACTCGGTCGAGGACAAGGGGCGGACGGAGAACGGGGACGGGGGACGGGGACGGGGGACGGAGGGTATGGGGTTGGCTCGGATCGTGTGTTCGAGAGAGGGGTTTTATTGATATTATTGTTATGCCGCCGCTCTGCTGTTGCGACAGGCCATCCAGGCGTACAGAAGACAAGGTAAGGTGTGTGTGATGCGTGTGCGCGTACCAAACAATGAGCCTGAGTGAGCGTATGGTGTGAGTGTGAGTGTGAGCGCGAGTGATGTATGAGTGAGTGTGTGTCAATGTCGTTCCTGTCTGTCCGAGATGCGGTACTTTGAACGGGACGGACACCGGAGGTGGTGTGGTCAAGTCAGGTTAAGGTAAGCCTGAGCAAGGTAAGATACCTTACGTCGAGCAGGACCATGTAAGACTAGGTAAGAAGATACTTGGAGGTAATAAGCATGACGGCGGGACGTGAGATGTCGGTGCGGTGCAGTATGCGGCGGTATGGTGTTGTTGACGGGCGTCAATATTGCAGTGAAAAGTGTCAGAGAGAGGGCGATTGCTGCTCTTTATCCGTGAAGTGACGGACGAACAGAGCAGAAGACCTCAGGTTCTTGGTTTCTGGATACGGCCCAGGCAGAAGAGAAGAAACTTGCAGCATCCAACTCAGGAAACTGGAACAGAGTCGGCGAGCACGTACGGTAGGGTGGAGTGAGATGCGTCTGGTGAGGTACTTTGAGGTAAGTTCAGCTGATCATTTCAATTTCAGCCTGGCTGTTGCTTCCACGCGCATTCCTTTCCTCCCACGACAGCAGCAACGAGAAAAAGGGATCTTTAGGGACGAGATTGCGGCACGGAAGAGGAGAATCTGCGCGAGACGCCCAGGCACGATGAGACGGATACCCAACGAGGAAAGGGTGGTTCGTAAGAGCGGTTGCTACCTGGTTTGGAGATGCACCTAGGAGAAGACGCACGACGCAGGCAGAAGAGGAGAAAGCTGTTGCCTCTTACGAGCCCGTGTGAGTGAGGGCGTCTCGCTTTCGTGTCGTGATAACGGGGCAAGAAGAAGAACCTAAGGCTAAGAAGCGATAGCCAGGCAGAGGGGAATGGAGTTAGTTCCACCATCATGAGGTGAGATATTAGTATTAGTCGGGCACCGCAAGGCAGAACAAGAACGGAATGGGGACTTGAGTGTTCAGAAATCGCCGACAGGTGCTTTCCCTGCCTCTCATTCCACGGCAGGTTCCGATGACGAAACGGCTATTAATCTAGCCAAGGTAAGGTAATTAATTACTGGAACAAGCAACTTCGAAGTCATCCCCAAAGAACAACAAGAACGGGCACAGGAGAGGAACCAAAAGAAGGGAAGAAGGTCGGCAGGTCAAGGGTGCCCTATTGGGCTTAGCGGACATGGAGACTGAACAGTGAAGGAAAGGACACTGGAAAGGACAGGGAAGGACAGGGAAAGAAGGACAAGACCCAAGGTCACAATGCACGGCGCACGGTGCAGGTATGGGGCAGGGCAGAGCAGGGGTCGACGGCCCTGAGTGGGTACGCAAGCTCGAGGGTGGACCCGGTGGATCCCAAGTGTTTCTCTGCAGGGCAGTGGCCGTCAACTCTCGTCCCGTCGTTCTTGCTGTTGCTGTCGTTGTCTCGGCCTCTTCCTTGACGTTGAAGTACCTGACTCTGTATAGAGTACGGATCAAGGAAGAAACAGAGAAAGAGTACGAACACGACTACACAATATCATACCTTATCAGGTCAGATACCCCGGCATAAGGTACGGCAAATGCGACGCAACGCTCAGTATTTCTTACTCATCCGTCATCGTCCGACTTTTTTGCTTAGGAAAGCAATAGCAGAAGTGGTATTAAACCTACGTGCTCGGTAAGGCAAGGAGGCAGAAAAAGAGGACGACTGGAAGCTCACGACTGGAAAGACGGGGCGTGGTCGTTCACGAGGGGCGGGGTGTGTTCGGAGTGCAGTCAAACCAAAGCATGGGGCGTGTCTCTCCTAAACCAATGAACGATATCCTAAGAGGGTGTGAGATGAAGAGAAAGGGGGAGGGGTGGGCTCGTCGATGAGGTGGGGTGCATTCTAGCCCTGTGCTGCCCTCCCACACCACGAAGCGGGAAGACAAGAGCGACGGTGGAACGTCGAGGTGGGATTGGGGTCGTGGACTCGTGCTACCTTCCACAGGTACTTCG
Organism: Colletotrichum karsti; assembly: GCF_011947395.1. NCBI lineage: Eukaryota > Fungi > Ascomycota > Sordariomycetes > Glomerellales > Glomerellaceae > Colletotrichum > Colletotrichum karsti. The sequence continues at coordinate 517,148 of NW_024065911.1, read as the reverse complement.
GCTCAAGTAGTGCTTTCCCTGAGTACGCCTGCCTACCTGCCTACCTGCCTACTGCCTACCTACCTGCCTTCTGATCTGCTGGAAGTCACCACCACATCGCTCTTACCTGCTTCATCAGACCACCTAGGCTGAGTGTCCCGGAAGCAGGAACCGCATGGACGGGTACGTACCCGAATCATTTCGAAGCCGAACGAAAGCTTCTACCAAAACTTCCACAACATCTGGCACCAGCATCACCATCTTGCATCTGCGGCTTGCGACCGAGAAATGTGGCCGTGGCCGTCTGCCCTCGACGTTCAGACTCCAGACTCGCAGCACCGAGTGCCAAAGTGCCATTCTGCTCCACAAATTCGCATTCCTCCACCTCAACCCTCACCTCACAGGCTCACGCTCGACTCCTCCATGTCAATCATCGAATCCCGCCCCTGTCAGCCGTCACTGACGCTGTCACTGCTGTCACTCCAATCCTGATCTGGGCTCTGACTGTGTTTTTCTCCTCCGGCTGCCTGAGCCTCGATTGGCAGTCGTTCTCGCCTTGTCAACATGGTCCTCTTTTCGGCTTCGGCCCCCGCCTCACCACATCAGCACTGAGCAAGGCAAACACCAACAGTCATCATCGTCATCAGCACACAAGTACCATCACCATCAACAACACTCTTCACCCTTGACCTTGACAACAGTCACGACTGCGACCCACGAACGGCAATCATCGTGGACCTCACCGTCACTGGCGCGACTCGGCCACTCTCCACTACCTCGCCAGGACATAGTCTTGGAGCCGCGGTCCATCTCCCAGGAGCCCTCCCCTCCCCTTAGAGAGGTACCCCTACATCGGCACGCGCCGTCTTTTACCATATCGGCCACGTACCAGGACTTCGCTTCCCACCTGATCTTGACCTTCGACCTCCGCAAGCCTTCACTGCATTTTCCCAGCCGTTTGCTCAGGCCCTGGTGGATCCTTGGCATCAACCATTGGGCTCCGCGTTATTGTCGTCGTCGTCGTCGTCGTCAACCCTCGACCGTCAACGTCGTCTTGACGCTTGAATCAGAAACTCCATTTTCCAGTCCCGGTCTGCTACCAGCTTTGCAATTTGCCGCAGCATTCAGTCGCATGGATACGGGCTTCCTTGCTCGTCAACCATGTCTCTACAAGGCGGCGAATAAGACTAGACAATTCCCGAATCCGAGGATGCCTCTTCATCAACGACGCTAAAAGAGTCCATACCGATACGGAGCGCTGCACGAAATGGGCACTATCGTCAACGTGCGGGGCTGGCTTGAAAGCAAGAGACAAGACAGATGCTTCTATTTCCTTGGCTGGAACCGTATTCTTGGAACACCTGAATGCCCACCAACGACAATACAACAAGGGGTTGGAAGTATCGAAAATGCCACAGAAGCCATCGAAACGCTCAGGAGCTGTGCTACTTACACCCACGCCAATCAGACATCCAAGGCTTGACACCACCACGCCTGGATGATATGCGGCTCCTCTGCATTCAGTAAATCCAGACCTTCGCCCTGGATTTGATGCCAAGCAACCTATCATCTGGATACGACGTCTCCAGTGTTGTATCTCCATCTTCGACGTACCGCAGTACGGATACTGTTAGGCGTTAAATCGTCCCGGAACGTACACGGACGGGACCAACTTGCCTGGACTCCCTTTTCGCTGGGCTGTGCATGCCGGTACTTCGTCTGTACAGCCAATCACAACAGAGAAGGACCACGGAGATTTTGCCGTCAGAGCGTCCATCCCATCTACCATCAACCCCGTTTGCGTGTCTCTGTCAAGTCCGCCTGCCGCCCGGCCAGGCACACACACACCCTTCGGCTTCGACTCTGAGTCTGGAGTCTGCAATAAAAACATTGCACACGGCATCAACATCATAGCCAACCTCAGGGACGAGGCGCGGAGCATGCTGCCGCATGTACTCATCCACCGCAATCCGCGGCCCCTTTACTACACCCATATCCGACGCTCCGGACTGCCGAATGCCACTAAAACAGCCCAACGTACCGCCCGACCACGCATTATGCCTCTTTGCCCATCAATCTCCGGCTCGCCAGTCTGACCTAGTACGAGACCTGCGACGGTCCTCTCGGTCTGCATTCCTAATGGAGCAAGTTTCTACCCACAAAAACGAGGACAACATACTCAATAGGCCATCAGCCTTGCCGATTGGTGTCAACTCAACATCGTCGTCGCCCGACTGATTTGGCAACATTCAAAATTCGCTGCAGTCCCGCCTGTTCTAGACTTAACCATCAGATCTCTTTGTCAGGGCAAACCCAGGCCGAGTCCAGCGCATGCCAATTCAGCGGTCCACAAGTCTCAGGAGCCGCCAGCTAGAGAGTACTTCTTTTCGGACAAACTTCCAGAACTCGAGGCCTTCGCAATCTGATACAGCCCGCCGCATTGGATTTTTCGTATTGGCTCCAAATCCCGAGCGCCTACTTACCCCCATTCTTTCATATAGGGCTGAGGTTGGGGTTCCTCTTCGGTAAATGGAATCTTCCGTCTTATGACCTCCCAAGAGAGGCAAAGCTGGCGAGCGCTGGTGTAACTACTAATGTCCAACGATGCCTATTTTGGCCGCCGCATCCCAGTCGCCTACCCTACACGAAGAGGCGCGACAAACCCTCTTAAAATCTGTCTACCGATGGCCTTACGAGGCTGGACGTCCCTTGCTCTCCAAGAGACCTGCGCGCTAATTACAAACACACTCGTACCAGACACAGTCTGCTAGAATGACAGCACTATTTGGTGGCGAGCACCATCCGAGCTCTTTGAAATCGACACAAATCACTCGATAAGACATTGTCGTAGCTGACTCTGACTCGATCTTGGTCAGTGTGCCTGCTACATGTGGCCTGTACTGTCAACTTACGTCTGGGTCAATCACAGCTGCACAGAAGTTCATTCAAGTGTAACTGTATTGAAGTACATTGCGAGCTCACATTTCACGCTGGTGCACTGAGCTGCACCACGTGCGAAGGCCGCAGGCGAGAACATCTGCTCATCCCAGCTTTTGATCTTAATATTACGCCACCTGAACGTCATCCCTTCCATCGGCGATTAATATTATGTCGCCTACACTTCAGAACCATTGGACGACGCACCGTTATGGGCATTGCATCGAAGCAAGGCTGGCATTCAGAAGATCCCATCGAGCTCTTCTGGATGCATGTTATTTGATCTCAGTCAGCTACGAGTTGCCAATAAGAGCAGGGTGCGGTGAGCATGACAAAGAATCATACTAAACATGGATGATTATGTCTTCTCGGCAACAACCGCTGCGCCACGCCTATCAGGATGCTTCAAAATATTTACTGCAGTTTGTTTCGCCCCGAGTCAATTCGTAAGCATGCTTCCCGATAGCAGCGGCGGCGAAAACTAGTTCCGATGGGGTTTGCCCTGCGTACGATGTTCCAGCATCGCTCCCTGAACCTCTTGAGAAGTTGAGAGAACGTCTCTCCCTGTCTCACAAACGGACCAACAACAAGGAACAACGATTGGGCCGTGCAAGTTAAACTGGTTCATCCCACGAGTCATTCGACAAGCTTGTATCGGCCGAAGTTCTACCCAGAGCTGGGGTCGGTCGTTTGGCAAAGCTTTTCACTTTCACAAAAACCAATTGCAAAATCTCTTGCACCGAGAAATCGAGGCACTGCGGAAAGCAAGAAGGCGAAAGCAAGCGACGTCGGACTGGGACGGTTCAGGCGCCAGCCCACACCGACCGGCCTTTCTCAGCCCTACACCGTTTGGGCCTCATCGATTAGCTCGATGCCACCAACTTGGCGTCAATCTAAGTGCAGGGATGCTCCCTCTGCACGCCGAGCGGAGATTGGGCGAAGATCTTGCCGGTGCGAACCACTCGCACACATAGTGCGCGGCTCGAAACATCCTTCATGCGGGGAACAGCCTGAAGATGAAGTTCGTCTACGCTGACAAAAGCGTCTACCCAAATGTCAACAAGGGGTTCGAGGACGTTCTTGCTATCATCCTCCGATCGTCATGAGCCGGTCTTGCAGCCGAGAGAACATTGCTCAGCCTCCCTACAGCATCTGCAGAGTGTCATCCCAAACAACACCCCGCCTATCCGCATTTTGTTCCTCAGCGGGACGGCGCCTCGCCCAATCCTGCCAACCATTGTGTGTTTCGCGAGCGATGAAGGTCACATTCACCACGCGCCCGGCTGGGTTGCACAGCGGCAAAATCCCCAACCGTTCTAAATTTAATCTGCGTCGAGACCCAACTGAGGCCGTGCATTGCAGTCTTGCGTGTCTCTCTGGAGTCAACTGATTTCATTTCGCGGGTTTTCCGATCTGACGGATGAGAAATGCAATGGGATGAATTCCTATCGTGATTTCAGAATTCACGTTGACGAAACTGACGCCTTTTTACGCCGTCTTGCCAGTGCGTCCTGATCTAGTTGGAAGCGTCTAGGCAGAATACGGTTCATTTTGCGAAGCTGGTGCCGGTAGGGCAAAGAGGAAACCCGCCGGCGCGGTTAACGTCACTTGCGCCTCCGCCACCAAACTGGACCGCCGCATCATCTGACTATCCGGGACGTGTCGTGCTGCCCTTAGCAGAGCTAGTGCCCGCGTCCAACAAATCTTGCTGCGATACTCGAGCATTCACTGACGGATAGTACATCGGACGACGAGCCCGATCGCCAGATGAAAGACGTGCAAGAAAGCTCAGCACAAACTGAGGTGGTCTTCAGTATGAACAACTCAAACTGCCCGGCAGATAGGCAAGAGTTGACCCAATCAACCGACCAAAACTCTGAGTTGTGAGCTTCTTCTGCGGCTGCTGTGGTGTCTCAGTCGCAAACGGGATGAAGTCGTACACAACGAATGACGGTCCGGATCGGTGTCGGGCCCGAAGGTCAATCCATGACGGCAAAAGCACCCCCGGGCCAACGGTCTCGCAGACCCTGAGCGTTGCCACTGAACATCAAACCACCGCTGCTCGACGCAGGTGCTTCGTGGCCCCTCTTCGACTGCACGTCACCCAGGCCCGCGACTCATCTTGAGTGACTCCACATTTTCACCGAGAGCCCGAAACAAGGCGCATCATCTCAGGCAGTTGTGGATGAAGAGGAGGCATACCATATGGAATCATCGGAATCGGCGGCGTGAACCTGATGTGAGCAGACTGCCAGGCTAGTTTGGCGCATCTTGGCAGCCCGGCCCAAGCAACAAGGGGGTCAAGTGGAATGTTCTTCGAATAAAACACGATGCCACGCACACCTCACTGTCGTCCTCGTAGGGCAAGCCACACACATCAATTAGCTCGCTCAACGCCATGTAACATGAAGCATCGCCATCGAGAGAGACTGAGAATGGGCCCCATGCCTCGGCACATGGAGACCCAGTTACGAGGAAGCCAGCAGGCTTGCATGCCTTGAAGACTGGAGACTGGAAGGCAGTGCAGCGGAGGCAATGGGGCTCGATGGAGTTGCTCCGATGGGCGAAGAGGGCGATGCCTTCCGCATTCGAGTGCGCTCCGAGCCCGGTCATCCAATGGGGGGTCCGGGGCTTAACGGCATGAAACATCACCACCTGTCCTCCGAAAGTCAAAGCTTCCGTGCTCCGTCTACAGCAATGCAAATGTGCGATTCCGCCATCGACAGCAACCTCTTACTCTTACGCTCTTTTCTCGAACAGAGGCATGTATACGAAGCCAGAGCCAGAGGAAATTACGGTGCTTGGTACCCGTACACACCCTTCAATGTCTGTACTGGCAATTCAATGGGTTTCTGCCCCTGTATTCCCTCAGTGCAACTGCCGAGGTGCGTCTGCATCACTCACTGGCTTGGCATGATGAACACGCTGCCATATTTGGAAACGAATACACCCACTAAAAACCCCTTTGGCCATTTCATGTTCAACGAAGTGGAAGAGGAACTGCTGTGCTGTAATTTCAAGGCAAAAGCTCAAGCCACAGTCCCTTAGCTGAGCACTCGGTTACGGGTACAGGAGCAGTAGCCGTCCGTAGGGCTTGGAGACGTCTTGCGCCGTCGATCGCCCGGACTAAGACGAGTCACGAGCCACGCGACGAGTCGAGTCAGAAGAGCGAACAAGTACGCGCCCAAGCTCCTATCAACTTCTGGGACGGGAATCTCAACGGGAGCTCGCAAAGAGGCTACAGCTCCGGTTCGATTCAACCATGACGGATTTCATTTTGGTGATCGCAACCTCTAGCTGCGGCACCTTGGTCTTCCATTCCGTGCTGCACATCCATCCTTTCAGCCGGTAGCGGCAGCAGCCCACAAGAGGATGAGCTGCGGACATTGGAGATGCAAATGCCGCACAGCTTGCTGCAGACTGCAGTGCAAATCGACCACCACGCTACTCGAAACCCCTGGCACTACATGGCAGATCTTAGTCCCATGCTAAACGAGATCTTCCACCTTCGCGGTCCACGCCCAAGCCCTGTTGCAGCGTGTGCACTCACTTGACGCCACGACCAGTGTGCCAGCTAGTACTACTCAATAACTTCCAGAGTGTGCGTTTATCACTTCGATCTGTTGCGAAATGAGCTATTCAGCTTCTTCGTGCACACACCTCCTTTTCCTCAATAAGCGGCCCAATGATGGGCGACGGTGGCCGACGTCTTTTGGGTAGCGCCAGCGCAAGCTTCAGCAACGACCGGAATCGATGCGGCAGCTAATAAGTGACGCTGTCACGACATCCGTGACAAAATCCTCCTAGGCGACTCGAGCCGAGCACCTCCGCGTAAGCAGACTGCAGGGCATCGACTAACAATACTCTCAAGCTCGCCGACATACTAGCGTAGCCGCCTTCACTCGATAACCGGCCCAAAAACGACGCGACTAATAGACTTCATCCTCGACCTCGACGAGTATTGGCTCGGCCGGTAAGACGATTAACTTCAGGCCAGCAAGAGTGTCTGTGTGGCTGGTTTTCATCGCTGGCCAAACTTTCGATGATTACTGAACTTCAAGAGGTTCGAGAACGGCCAAACACCATCAACCTAAGTCATCTAAACAGTTCTTGCACCATTTGGCAACGGCGCGGTACTTCGATCACCAGTTGTAACGGTTGACTGAACTCCGCCGCTGAGGTATCCCAGGCCGCTTGTGAGGAGGACGACTTTGCGGCGAAGGCGTGCCGCAAAAGTTCCTCGCCTTTCTGAGCGGAAACAGGAGTTTGGTCTCTGTCTAAGCGACTGGAAGCTGTCCTCGTGTGCCTCCTGGTGGGTAGGAAAGTGCGACGGTGTCTTGGATAGGTGCCGTTGCATGCCAACTTCCAAGGCAATGTCGTCCTATCATGCATGTGAAAGATGGAGGATTGGATAGCAGCCGCTTTCCACCCGTTTGGTTGTCGGGGCCCGGCCTCGTATCGGCCGGGGCAAACCAGGGTGGAGGCCTGACCAAGACCACAGAATCAGGGTCCAGCAACGATCTTGCCCAGATGAAGATGAGTTTGTTGCAACGACACTATCCAGCAAGGCTTGGGACGTCCTGAGTTGGTCGACGCAATCATTTTGGCGCAGATCCCCAAGCGCAGCTGTATCGTTGACTGGCTACGATTACAATTCCTGGTACGCAGATATACTACTCCCCCGTAGTATTCTTGCCCCTCTGGCGGTGGAAGCAACGCACGTCGTGCAACGTGTGGACGTCGTGAGGCGGTAACAGGGCGAATGGCGGTCTCAGTCGACAAAACACTCAAGCTACTCGCGTCGGAACACTGTCAGATGCATCCGAAATAATTCCAAGGAGTACAACACAGGGCTGCACAATGGCAAGTCATAATGAGGAATGACTGAATCACACAGTATCCCTGGGCCGAACAACGTTGGTTCTTCTGCAGGAGCTGACTCGCGGCTGTGTCATTCGACAGTCCGACTGTGTCACGGCAGCTAGCTAGTGGGTAAAAATCTCCCAAGATCCTAGCCGAAACTCTCGCGATTTCTGCGCTGTTGGGCTCCCGTCGTCACCATCGAAATATCAAGGGCCTGGCCTGCAGACGGAATGTCATTTCAGGTCTACAACACACGTTGCGGCCAAGGAGTTGGGCGCAGAGGGGACTATTGTCTTCCAACGAGAGACCAACCCACCTTTCAGAGACATCTTGTTCATATGCTGTTTCGGTCGCAGCGCTGTGAAGCGATGTCAGTTTCGCTTCGATTTGAATATGTTGGCAGTGGTTGATGGTATTGGCTCCAAAGGGAGTTGATACAAGTTGAGTTGCTGCCGCGTGGCTGAGCCAAAGCTTGCAAGCCTTCGACCTGGTGGTATAGCAATGGAACCAACAAGACGACTAGGTCCCCCGTCCGAGTCCAGCGTTAGAGATGGGACACACGAACCAACCAACAAGCTGGGAAACATGTTTCAATGACGGCGGCGATCGGCACCCGTCATCCCGCCAGAGTGCTTTGGGTTGAATTTGCGAGGTCAAGCCTGAAGAGGCAGAGTGACAAGCCACAAGCGCGAACCCCAAGCCCTACAAGGAGAGTCCGACCGCAGCATCGCAAGCGAATCCTCAACGCCACCGACTAATCAGCTGTCCAGCATTCCAGAGATTCAGCCGTGCAACGCTTTTATGACACGTAAGTCACGCCGACGGCGCAGTCGGCGGCCTGGACTAGGCAGTACGTACGCACGCCGCACTCTCGTGCCAGCCAGTCTGGCCGTTGAGGCGTGCACTAATTATCGTTATTGCTCGGGTTCGCGAATTGCCTTGGGATAGAATACGGCAGGCTGAAGTGAATCATCGGAGTCCGCTCCGGGGCTTATCTAAGTTAGCCCGACCTCTTGTTGACTAATTGGTAATTCCGTCAACCGCGTCCTAGCATATTTGCTGGCTTCAGCTGGAAGCAACGCACTTGACCAGAGTAAAGCGATCCGAGGGTTCGTTCATACAATACGATATCCGAGACTCGCATCAACTGCAAGACCGGCCGCGCCGTGGGTTGCAACGGTACTCCGTGTAGACGCAGGGCATTGGTAAGATGCTATCAAGCGTTGGAAATCTAGGCCGGTCTTCCGGAATTCCCTGGCCGCAGCCTGCTTCGTTCGGGCATACGAGCACCAACGACTGCAACACGCAGGACGCAAGCACCCGAACCGCATGTCTCTCCAACAGTCATCCGGAACCACAGGGCTGAAAGGAAAAAGAATAACTCAACGCCCGCGGCCGCCATGATTCCCTTGCCCGTTTCGGCGACCTGCATGCCAATACGAGACACCACCTACGTTATGGGCTTAGTGCCGGCCGATTGGCACTCCAAGTGCTCTGAGGGCCCCGGTGTCTCGCCCGGCAGAGTAGGGCCTGGACGCCATGAATGTGGCCTGTCCAGATTGATCCGAAGGATTCTGGCGGTGATGCTGATATTGATGTCTCGGTCATCTCGACACCAACAGCAGCGACTGAATCTTGCGCAATCGTCATCTTGTCAGCTCCAGATACGCCCGGCGGGGATAAGCGGCAGCTGCTCCAACGGGTCAAGACAAGGCTCTGCGGCGGTCTCGACCGCCTTTCTCGGGTCCTGTGACTCGGACGTGTTCGATACGCCAGTTTCTCATGAATCGTGTTGTTGGTTGAGGAATGGAAGTCGGGCAGCAGAGTCAGCCACTTACACAATTCAGCCTTGCCGGGCACGCAGCGGTGTGTGGGCTTCTGGTTCTGGATGCTGGATATGGACATATTGGGGATGCAACCTCTTTGTTTCAAGTTGCGCCTCAACGACATGGGGAGACAGTTGGAAAACCTCAGCCCTGCAATCCCCCACACATCACAACGACACCATCGGGACTCTCGTTTTACCCTCGTCAACCGACACGACACCGCTCCTCGCTCGTGCGAATGCCCGCATGCCACAGGGGCTCGTCCAACGTTCATACCAACACCCCAACAGAGTTGAATGGAGACGAGATTCCAAAACGGGAAGTCGACAAGCAACCTCCGTCGAGCCTTGCGTAGCTGCGTAGCATTCATTCATCCTGCCCTGTCCTTCCAGACAGACGCCTCTGTTGGAGGGCAACCATGGCAGCATCGATCTACGCCGCTTGTTCCCAGCACTTGTCAGTAGCCACTGCGCCGTTGACTTGCAGCATCGATCACGGAAACAAGTCGCGGCAAGCCCACGATCCTTCGATCCTGTCAACCGTATACTGACCAACGAGAAGCCCTCGTTACTATCTGCATATTCGACGCCGCCAGCATTTTCCGAAATGATGTGAGTGGTCACCTCGACCTGGCGCCTTTCACCAAGAGCCTAGCGCACTTGGACAATGGACGGCGGTGGATGGTTCAGGGCAAACCCTCCAAATTCGCCATGACTCCTTGTTCCCGATAATTTGCTGGTTCGCAGGCTGTATCGGATTGCGTCGCTGCAAGCTGGCACATGGAGGTAAGAACCTTATGACAAAAGGACCGTCGTTGGGGCGTAACCCAATACCAGCAGACACAAGAGCACCAACGAATCTGCATGAGACAACTCAGTCTGCATGATTGCACCTTCGTGAACTTGACGCTCATGCACTCGGGCCTTACCGCGCCCCTAAACGAATTGCTCTTCTGGGATCATGTCAAGTTGTCTCCTGATAACACAGAGGGAGACGTGGGCGATAAGGCGACCGCATTGGACATCTCCGGGATTCTCGACCGCATTCCTCAAGAGTCATTCAACAGGGGGTATCGGGGGATCATGGGCCAAACGAACAAAGCGCGTTACAATCAATGTCGTGTGTTTTGGCTTTATCTGCGCAACCGAAAGGACGTCCTTGAATGAGGATATTGGTGATGACGACGCGATGCCGAGGCCCGTTCGGAGCTGATGCTGAACTCGTGCCGGCCTGGCTTCCGGATCGGTCGGGCGTCCGGCGGAAGATGTGGAGGCTGAACCGACATGCCGGTCTCGACTCTGGACGGGGGGCGGGTGCGAGAGTATCAATGCGGTACGGTACGGTTCAGACAAGGCTGATGCCGCCTGAATTGTTTGGGGTTCGCATTGTACTCGAAGCAAGATCTGCGCGGTATCCCGTCCAGCAGCTCCATTCGCAACAGCATCGCCACCTCCCTGACCTGGGAAAGTCATCTCCGGCGACGAACGACAAACGCTCAGTCGCATCTTGGTCGAGGCAAGTGTCAGTGCGCTACTTAAAATCCGACCGACGAGTCCACTTTGAAAGTCACAAAGGTCGAATGTCAAGGACAAGGTAGCGCTGGACCACGAACTATCAGACGCGGTTCTCTTTGCATCCCCGCAATTGCGCGGGAGACTCGAAGTTCGTGATGTCCCAAGCATGGAACCACGCTGCAATTCTCACGTCGGCGTTGGAGTGATGCTCTGTCGAGGGGGTGTTTGTCTAGGCTGACTCGAATTGTTCGGGGTGACCTGTTGCATCTAGATCTGACAGGACAGGTACGGATACCGACCCATCGTCAGATCAACATTCCACGCTGGCGACTTTGGGTGCTCGTGGACAGGCGACAGACAAGACAGGCAGACAAACCCAGGTGGTGTTGCAAGTGAGTTTGCAGCCTGGAGCGGAAGCTGGGAAACGGATGAACTGCTACTTGCGGCAAGCGCATAGAATCGGTCTAGAAAGATTCTAGAAGCCTGGCTTGCCTGGCGTCGCCGCTGTCAGCTTATGCCGGTCATCCGTCTGGACTTCCAGCGTTAGATTTGAAGATTTGCTAAAGAAAATCGCACGAACTCTGACGACGACTTGTCGAGTATATCGAGATGTCATGCCATGGTTGCGAACCCTACGTCTACCTTCATGACTAGCCAAGTGTGAGCGTTTACGACGTTGCATGACATACGACGCAGGTTGACTCGAGCCCTGCTGGGCGGGAAAGTCGCCGCCTGCGACGTTGAAAGGAGACTTTTGGTTGGATCGATGGCGGTGATCTGCCGTTCCTCCCTGGGTCCCCAAAGAGCCCCGCGGTGGCACCGGCAGGGGAAAGCAAGGTCTCGCCTCAGGTGTTCGACAAGTCTGTAATTGCGCTGAATACAGTCGACGGCGGTGGCAAGCTTGTTCTTGATTCCCCTTGGCTGCCTCTGCCTCTGCTTCAGCTCGGCTAGGGCTTGTTGGCGCCCGTGTTCGCGACGACACTTGGGTGTCTCCGGTCAACCGAGATCTTCACTCTCAAATTTGGTTGTGGTGAACCTGATTTCTGGCTCATTCGCGACAGGCGAATGAAGAAGCCTCGATAACACAGGAGACGGACCAAGTACACCGCGAATACACCTGTGCCGGGCGGGCCCCTGAGATCTCCGGTCCAAACGAGCTGCGCCCAGCGATCAGCCATGCCGGAGCCGTAACACCCGGGATGGAACCCTCTCATCGGCGCGACTGCAACGACGCATGCCAGTCTGGATCAACTTGCAACATGACTGGTTCCTGCGTGCTTTTTCGCGGGTTCTTTGGTGCTTGACTGTCACCGACGAAGCGTCATCTATCTTCCTGCGCGGTCATCAGAGAGGGTGGCGGCCGGAGCACGTCCGAGTAAGTCTTCGGGGGCAACCATTCAAGCAATCTTGACCGTACAAACTTGTAAGACCAGGCACTCGGGTCAGCATGGCGGTTCCTGACAGGAGCCCAGAGTACGGAGGACGCTCCTGGCAGACTCTAATACCACCCTCACGGCATTGGGTTCGGTATGGACTCATGAAGTATCTTCTCCAAAGGCAAACGGCGTGCCACCCCTGGCCCGAAGTGAACGTCCCTTGTGGGCGCGCACGCGTTCGGCGACGGCAACCAATGCCCGCGTTGCCCCGGCCGGAGGAATTGCTCTCTTGGAATCCCGTCTCCGGGCGTCTCGACTGCCGGAGCCCTAACGACCCCAACTCTGAGGTCTGCCCCCTTCCTACTGGACGCTAAAATCCCGCGACGCCCCCGTTTTAGGGAGATTGGCATCAAGAGGGCCGCCCCTCCTCCCCCGTCCGACCGGCCTTGTTTGTGGAGACCCTGCTCAGAGTTTCGATATTGGATCAACCGGCGATTGTGGCAGTGCAAAAGCAATGTCCAGGAGGAGGGTAGGGTTTTGGCGAGGGGGGAGCCTAGGACGAGTCATATTGAGTCTTTTGGCGGTGTCTCTCTGGCTGGCTGGCAAGCAAGTTCGAAAGGAAAAACCGCTGGCAGAGAGACAGTTTCATGTGCTTGTTTTTGAGTTCAATCTCGGCAGGACTCCCACCTGGGACAAAGACGGGACGAGAGAACCAGGGCAAATAGGTTCATACTGGCATCGATGGACGCTCATCAGACGAAGCAGCGAGAAGAAGGTTCAGTTTCCCCATTTCGCAACCGCTAGGCTCGTCTAACACGCCAACCACCAACCACGACCAAAAAAACCGACGATGTCACTGCCTCGAGGCGGTTTGATCGCTGGATTGCTGCCCCCAACGAAGATGACCAGGGGATCGGCCCTTTACTATGCGCTAATCGCAAAACTCCCCTATTTTCTCCCTCCTTGGACTCCCTCCCTACAACGCCAGGTAGGGCTCTCCTAGTCTTTTTTTCTTTCGTGTCGACCTCCACCTGAATACCTACAAGGCTAGTCCCCCCGGCGTACCGAGGTCAAGAATCGAGAAGACGGGGATGGCCTCTCGTTCAGGAAGAGCGCGGGTGACCGAAACCACGCTGATCATGATCCCGCACTTTCCGCCCTACCGGCCACAGGATACTTGAGTACTTGGGAACGCGGTGCCAAGGGTCCGTCTGCCGCTAGGGCAGCACGCTATCCCTTCAGTTGGGAATATGTCACACACGGCACGCCGTAAGGCGGATCAGGTAAAAGAGCCCTTTCGGGCTAGGAACCCATCTCTGGACGCGGCTCGGCATCTGACTGCGCAGGAGAAGAACACTCGAGTACGCAGGCCGACCGGCGAGCGTCGGGTGAGCGGGAACCAGTGGTTCTAACTAAACTAGCACGTCTTCTCGAAAGACGCGAAGATATCGTAATCGGCGACCACTTTTTGCTGTGTTCGGGGTTCACTCGGACGGTGGCTTGCAATAGTATGGTCGTTAGCTTGTCCACGAGTCCGATTTCCTCGCGAAAATATGCGAAAAAGGGCGACGGACTTACACGGCACTGATATCTGATGAGTATTCAAATATTACACAATGATTGATCAGGGAGCTTCAGAGACGACGGCCCTATCGCTACCACACGTCGGTGCTGCTCGATCGACGACTGGTCTGGTCCAAAAACAGCTGCCGAACAGACGGCGTTGCTTTCGGGGTTCTTCCCACCGTTCCAATCTCTTCATGCAGGCCCGAAGCTTCACGGGATCGCATCGCGAACTAATTCACCACATGCGTCGATTCGACCGCTGTCAGATCTGCCTTTTTCCTTCCCAACGTCACTGGCACGTCAGCCACCCGCGGTTTCGACCCTGCGATATAGACAGGCAGATTCGTTATTACAAAGGGTTTCTTGCCGGGGAGGGGGGGCGTTCCTCTCGGCCAGTACCTAACAGCTGACCCATGGAAGAACCCGTCCAGGGCAAGAGGCAATCAATCGGTGAAATCTTGACTGGTTCGGTTCGTTGATACCTTGGGGTGTGTGTGCGGCGCCCAGTTTGCCTCGTCGCCCTGTCCCAGGCAGCTTCTCTCGGTCCATGTCCATGAACCCCATCATCAACCCAACCTCTCTCTTCCTGGTCGGGATTACGGATGGATCATCAAGGGGTCTTGCACTCTGTTAGAGTTTGCGCCCTGGGCGATGGACATTTGTACTCTGTACAGTTTGGGGGCCATCGAAGGGGGGGGAGTCCCATCCGAATGTTACGAGGACGAGTACGGATTGCGCCGTACCGTACCGTAGCAGTAGGACGAAAAAGGAGCTGTCCGTAAAGAGCGTTTCATCCTCGTCTGGTTTATCGTTTATCCCACGCGATCAGCGGCTTACGGTGCGGTATTAGCTGTTCGTTCCTCGTGAGCAATGGCAGTGCCCATCATCTCGGCCCTACTATTCTTGGTTTTGGAAGCTGACATTTTGCTGATTTCCAGATGGGGGGCTCCACATTCTTCAGCAACCGTTTGTGTTTCGATTTGCCTGCACCTCGTCCAGGACACGAGGGGTGCCGGCATCAGCAACGTGCGTCCAGATTGGACGACGACGACCACCACGAAGACGATGATTGACTGACTGACTACCTCCACATCAACAACCTCGGTGTGCGTGCGTCGCGCGGCACGCCGTCCAGCTCGTTCAGGCTTCCACCCTGAAGCCATTGCCGGCACGGGTGACCTTCGGGCCCCATTCTCGTGGGTATCGCTACCAACGTTGCTACCTTGCACGCGTCTCGAATGGGGGATATTCCTGGCCGCGATGCCGCCCGAGGGAGGTGTTGCCAACGGCAAAGGCTACGTGCAAAGTGCGGTGAGAGTCAAGTCGTTTTGACGAGACCGCGCTCTGGATCTGGTCTGGTCAGGTCAGGTCATGAGCATTGAGGAAAGGGCGCTAAACAGCCCTGCCGTGGCCCTGGCGATCGCATCGCGTGGTAAGAAAGCGGGTTGCAGTGCCAAAAGGGCGGTGGCCGGGGGTGTTTGGTTGATCAAGGCGGCCACGAGATGAGTGAAAGAAGGTTCGCAGATTGAGCAGCTCTTTGCGCCCGCTGCCCCGCGAATTCAGTTCGACTTGTTGTTGTTTTTTGGCTCCCTGTCCCTGGCTGCCGATACCACGCGGTATGGTCTTGTCTTTACGATTCACGATCTCCTGAGCATTCGTTGGTCATCACGGAGGGTAGTATTCCAAAGTCAGCCCTTCTCGCAGTTGCCGGCGGCAATGACCGAACGCATTCAATATTTGGGGGTTACCATACCGTGCCGTCGACGACGACGACACGACATGGAGCCTCGCTTCAGGGCCCGGGAGAATGAGCATGTTCACACAAGACAGGCAAGAATGACCGCAACGGGACATGAGTCGCGGGGTGTGCAATTAACGAGGTCATCTCTCTTTTCTGTCATTGCTTAGAGAGACAGAGAGAGAGTCAAGCAACGTTGCTTTTTCACGGTTCATGTTCGTCAAAGGTTGGGTCTGCTGGGTACCCGCTGTCGACGAGCCGTCCAGTATATTTCTCTAAGTGGGAAGGGAGAGAGGCTATCCCCAGACGCGCGATACCGCCCGTGTAATAAGGCTGGGGGTACACATGTCGTTCCCAGCCAACTCGGCAGGGCTGGCAATCAAAAACCTTGACTTGGTGTCCCGTACTAAGCCTCAAAAGAGGACTCCCACGAGCGCGAACTCTGCATTCGGAATTCATTCCGTGAAGATATTGGACACTTTCAGCCCGGATATGCAGAATTTTTGGCGAGGGGGCCAAATGGGGGCGCCGCAGCGGCGTGGTCTGTCTCTGTGGAACCTCGAGAGGTAAAAAAAAAAAGGGCAGAGAGAGTGTCGTCATTGCGATCGGCTCGGGACACGACGCGAATCGTAGTTAAGGGGGGAGTGGAGAGAGAGGGCCGGCGCACCTCAACCCCGGAGCAGGACGCCTGTTCCGCAGGCCGCCGACTGGGTTTCGCAGAGGAGTTTTCTTGTTTTTGATATGCAATATTTCGGCATAAACCGAGAGTTATTAAGGCCCGCCCCAGCCAGCGCCGGCCGGAGTCAAGACGACATGACAGACAACATGTCAGCAAGAGTAAAGTCCCCTCTCGGTGTTAATGAGTAAGGTGAGTGCATTTTCTGGGTCTCGGGTGCGACTTCGACATGGCGGCGGTTGTAAGTTGTTATCCTATTCGGGATATGTTGCTATTTACGAAGCGTATCTTGCTTTGTCAAGTGTTCGTAACGGACGGGCGACTTAGTCATGGCTCATGATTGCGCGCGTCGTCCCATCTTGCGTGGACGGTCATGGTCATGGTCATGGTCACACGAGGGCTTTGCAGAGAGACAGAGAGGGACAGAGAGTCAAGTTCCACCAGAGTATTGGCTCCATCTCATCTTGCCACGAGGTTCCTTCGTCGGTACCGTTCGTGTGTGTGCGTGTGTGTGTGTTTCGGGGTGGGCGAACGACTGTCTCGTCTCGTACAGGCAGGGCCGGCAGCTCTCTCGTCTGGGTATCATGTCAAGTCATGTTCGCGCTACATCAGGAACTTGGAAATCTAGCGCGGTTTCTCCCCCCTCTCGTGCTCGCAGTCTATTGAACCCGTTGGCACCTGCGTTTCTGCAGCCCGGATTGCGCGATTGCGTTTTTGGGTTTTGGGGGACGTGAGGTGGGTGTGGAGATCTTCTCTCTCTGCTCTTGTTAGTCTGGTCGATCACTGGGATAATCAAAGTCTGCGCGTCCCGGCCGTCTATTGAAGTCTGTTTTATTCCTCTTGGGCCTGCAAAGGGAAGAAACCTTGCGTCTGAGTGTCGGAGGTGTCTCCGGTGGGAGAAGAAGAATTGGGGGTTGATTTGTATTTCGGTAGGGTTGAGGGGACGGAGGTCCGTCTCGGATGTAGTGTAGTGTGAAGCAGTAGTGCCGTTTGTTAGTGTGGAATGTCTCGATACTAGTATCCGACTGTTTGATTAGCCGTGACTAGTGCTCGTACAGAGAGAGGCTGGGTTTGTCCTTTGCAGGATACGGGTTTGCAAGAGCTAGGGGTAGCTCTGGGGAGTTGTGAAGTGTGCGATAGGGATGAGTCTTGTCTTGGCTCTTCTTTTTCGTTAACTTGAGAGGAGCTTTTCAATATTCGTACCGCGGTAGGGCTTGATCCTGGGGCATAGAGACGCGGGCTATGTTTTGGGTGGGCGTTATGGGACGGGTTCGTGCTAGATTGATTGATTGAATATTGAATCTTTGGGACACACGCCCCCTTCTTCCACCTCTGGAGGTTGTGCCTTACGATCCGTAGTTATTACTGCCTAGGCTGGGATGTGAATATAATCTCCGATGGGAGGGGGTGAGTTGGCAACCTTGAAAGACGACTTCCTTTTCACATGGCTTTTGCCTGCTGGGCTGGGAAGGGGGAGGGTGGTCGGAGCTCGACGGGGGACGGCGTTGTGTACATACATGGAGATAGCAAAGGGACGGGATCCACTATTCGGACCTCGGAGGCAGGTCCTGCCTTGCGGTCCACGGGATACGGAGTCGGTCCAGGAGACGCAGCATCTTGGGTCGTCTTGGCTGATGTTCCGAATCGAGATTGGGAGAAATTGGACGTCGTCGTCATCAACATAGTGTTCGGGGGGCGTTGTGGGCGGCGGCCCGGGCTGAGGTAGCGAGCGGTTCTTGTGAACCCGCAGTTTGGGGGCGGTTTGCTTGGACAGCCCTAACGGGAGAGTGGGAGGAAACACCCGGCCGGGGGAGGCGAGACAGGAGGTGGTGATCGTTTGACAGGCTTATTGTTCCTTTTTGTTTCGCGGTTTGCGGGGAGAAGGGAGATTCCGGTTCACGGGGTGGGATTCCGTTCGCGTGGGCTTTGAGAATCGGGAGTACGCGGTGGTGATGGGGATGGAGGATCGTGGGATTGAGCTGGAGTGTCGGGGTTTACCGGTTGGATCGTTTGTCTGGTTTCGATGTGAGATGTTATTTTGGGTAGTCTTTGAGGTGGTCACGGGAGATGGGCGGAGTTCCGTTCGAGTTTTGCTGGTGCTTACTGTTGTCTTCCATGTGATCTCGAGGCTTACAGGCAGAGTAAGCTGTCGTGACTGCCATCTAGTCACGTCGTTCATGAAGGCCACCGCTTCGGTTATGTCGATATGATGTGAGCTTGTGTCCATCTTACATTGGTGTCGTGACCTCGACTGACGAAGCCAATGACGGGTGAGCGATGCCGCTTGGATCATGGTCTCGAGGCCGTGGGATCCAACAAAGTGATCTCAGAGTCTGCCACCCTGCTGCCGCGTCACGACAGCGGAGATCAAAAGGCATTGAGCAGTATTGCAATGAGATTTGTGTTGCTTACCCGGTGCTTCGGGAGCTCGATCGGACCTCATATGCCATATCTTGTTTACGGAAGACATGGGTTCGGGGGAGGCTGTGTGATGCTGCAGCCAATCTGGATGTTTTCCCGAGGACTTGTAGGTGTAGATGGCTCAAAGTACTGGATGTTCATAGCCTTGATAGAGAGCGATGTTGGTCCCTTGGATATTGTGCATCGGGTCGGGGTCTTCGGGCTGGGGGATTCTCTCTTCCCCCTCTCGTTGCCCACGTCGTCCCCTAGTCACACTTGCATGTAGACTAAGTTGAGCAAGCCGCTTCACTCGCGTTCGATTCATCTGACTTTCTGCAACTTGAGTTAGTATCAAGGACCAGGTCTTGACCGGTCGGGCCTTGAAGTGATACTGACTCCGTCCTTCGAGATGCGCCAGTCAACTATTCTCCCTCATTATGATACCAGCACCTCAGGTACCTCGCTTTCGGGTGGCTCTCAACGGTCCTGTCATGCTAAACGGCTAATGGGTATGCCTTATGGTATGACCGAGATGCCTTCGAGGAACTCCACGACTCCGTTTGTGGTGGGATCGTATGGGAAGCACGTGTAGCGGCACACTCGGTCTACCTGCATGTGCGTTAGCTGTCAGCATCAAGGTGACTTTACCATCGACTGATGGGACGGTATCGACCTTCTGAACCTTTCATTGCAACTGCCATCTCGTGATGCGGCATAAACAGCGAGTTGTGGCGATGATACCCCCGCGTGCTCCGCGCGAACCGTGTGCTCCAATTCGACCAGACCGATGGGTACTCGGTGAGGTCCTTGATGATAACCCCGATAATTCCGTCTGTGATCGTGCGGCGTAATAGGGGTCGGCGGCCATACCATGGGTCTCAGAGATTGGTCTTGCTGTGCCTTATCACTGGCCTTGACAACGACGTCGGCGAGCCAAGTAATCACCCGGAACGGAGCGCCGCAACATGAGGTCGGAGCGGACCCCTCCGTGGCGTATCTCGGCCTCCGCCAAGCGTCCCGGCCCGGTGGCTAAGACGGGACACCGAAAGCGACCCCGAAAGCGAGCCCGAGACGAACTATACCAGCCACATTGTCACTCGTCTCAGTCTAAGTCAGCCTCGCACAACTCCCACCGAAGCCCGCAGACTGCGGCGTCGAGCCTCGCTAATGCATTGCCGGCGTAACACTACCGGCAGCGGCAGTCGAGCCTGCTGGCGCTAGCACTGGGCTTAGCTCCAGGGAGGGCGACACGGGTGAGCGATGAGAGCATCTGACTGGTTCAACGGCGTCACGGGTTGACGACGACTTTCGCCTGTCGGGGTTGGGGTTCTGATGAAAGGGCGGAGTGCCAGGGTCGTGTTATGCTTGATTTGAGAGATCAGGTTGTCGTGCAATCAACGTGTCGTTCACCAATAGGGTGGTCTGTAGATGGAACAACTCAGCAAAACGCCTTGTTAGCGGGGCTCGGAGAATTGAAGGTGAGGGGATTAGGCTATTTGAACATCGCCATGGATTCAAGGATGTCGGATTTGAAACTTGCCAGACTTGATTGGGTCAACATAAATGAAATGTCTCTCCCGTTGGATAGGAGATGAAGCTCCTGACAACCGTCGCACGGCGGTACCAGACCAAGCGCAATGCCGGCGCAATCAAGTCCTAGAATTGAACACGATGTTACAGCATTCGCGCGTATTCAGAGTAGAACGAAGATGGGTTCTGATGTGGTTTTGTAAAGAAGAAGAAATAATGTTTGTTCCGCGTATACGCTGTGTTTCGCGATGGTATGACGTAGCATGAAATGTTTCCGCGTACAGATGTGGCTTGGCAACGCCTTCCCGGCACGCGTTTCACTGGGAATAGCGACGCAAATGCCTGCAACCATCCACCGCCTCCGCAAAGACAACCATGCGGAATGGTAATCACACCGTCTCTCATTGGTTGCGTTATGCCCGTGGAGTATTGAACGGTTCATCGCAGAGCGAGACCGAGATTCTAGATGGGATGATCTACGGATATCGACGTCTTCTCATTTAGCATTGGCCACGAAAGGGGGGAGCAGTCGCGGCTGTGGTAACCTCAAGGTGAAACCCACGTGGTGGTTGGAAAGGGGGTTCGTTGAGAGAAGCGGTGTTCTCGGCATCGTCGAATATAAATACAAGAATCCTACATCCCGTTCAGGAAAGAAACATGCCAGACAGCAATCATCCAATCTTTCACTCGTTTCTTGACTCGTCTAACTTAACTACAACCTTAACAAACTCAAAATGAAGTTCTCTACTGCCTCCGCGACTCTTGGCTTCGCCGTCCTGGCCTCGGCCAGACCCGAGTTGAGCAACACCAACTTGTTGAACAACCCTCACTTCAGACGACAGAACGAATGGGCCCCTGCTGGACCCGACGACTGTATGTTGACCTAATTATGCTTACCTGACTTCCGGGGACTGATGACTTGCAGTTCGGGGCCCCTGCCCCATGATGAACACCCTCGCCAACCACGGCTTCCTCAACCGTGATGGCAGAAACCTGACTCAGGAGGTTGTTGTCAACGGTCTGAAGCAGGGACTCAACTTCAACGAGTCTTTGGGAACCCTCATGTTCCAAATGGCTACCATCGCCAACCCAGAGCCTAATGCCACTTTCTTCACTCTGTATGAAACATTCATGTTGAATTTGCGCAAAGCTTTCGTGTCTGACCGTTGAACCAGGGATCACCTCAACCGCCACAACGTCCTTGAGCATGACGCTAGTCTTAGGTGAGTACCCATCTACGATATGACTTGTAGAGACAGACGGATCTGACGAATTGATAAGCCGTACCGACGCTGCTTTTGGCAACAACCACATCTTCAACCAATCCGTTTTCGACGAGTCCAGAGCCTACTGGACTGCCGACATCATGGACGCCAAGATGCTGGCCAACAGCAAGATCGCCCGCCAGGTCACATCCAGAGCCTTCAACCCCAACTACACTTTCACTGCCACTGTGGAGAACTTCAGTCTTGGCGAGGTTGCTGCCCCCATCATTGTCTTTGGAGACATGACCGCCGGCACTGTCCAGAAGCAACTGGTTGAGTACTTCTTCCGTAAGTCTTGGCTGGCCATGGTACATCATCATCTTTCGTTCAATACTGACAAATCACACAGAAAACGAGCGTCTTCCCTCCGAGCTCGGTTGGACCAAGAAGGAAGTCCCGGTCACCCAGGATGATATCCTGAAGGTGGTTGACATGATCAGCAAGGCGACTAACCTTCTTACTGGCACTGAGGAGGCTGCTCCCCACAAGTTCAAGGCCCGTGACCTGCACACTGGTCTGGCCCTGATGTCTCAGCTCCAGAAGTAAGAATGGGGTAAAGCATAGTCCAACGCTCTTCTCAACTGCTCTGGTTCCTGCAGTGAGCTCAGAAGCTTGTCAAAGCGTTCAATTACGCAAGATATTCAGCACTATGTGAGGTTTCAGCTTCAAGTAAATAGTTTGAGATTCGATTTGAAGGCACCTACAATGATGTACGAATGTAAATAGCACCAATCAAACCAATTTCGGCACCTTCATCACACAAACAAGTGTCTCGAATCTGTAGGTCATTGGTGTCAAGGACACTTGGTTCTTGTTTTTTGTCTAACTAATACTGCCAGTTCATTCTTGTGCGGTTGTAACTGAAAACTAACCCTGCCTTCGTCGAATCCAATTCAGTTGTTTATTGGTCATTCATACCTCAGATGTTCACTAGATGCGGTGGTTTTTGTTTCATCCTCACATGTCATCTCGCTCAACCGAGGCCCACTCCCTCAGGTCCAAAGCGTCTCGGAGTTGTCCAATTTCCTTCTGCAGTTCGCATACTTTGCATTCTCCTCCAGTCACTCTGAAATGTGATACTTTGATCTGCTTGTTGTCACTATTGGTAGAGTTGTTGACGGAAGGGCCGCTGTGGTGGATAGTCTCAGTTTTGATGATAGTTATGTTCTGGCAGCTTTGGACCTTGCAATGATGCTCCCAGATGATGAACTCGCACATTTCTCTGACAGACGCAGAGGCCTCAGCTGAGGAGTGAGAGTGAGACATGAAGAAGGTGAGGAGATTGGCGGGGTTTAGAGAAGTGCTGGAGTGATGCCAAGGAATGCGATGTGACTTTGGAGTTTTGTTTTCTGTCTTCTATGCCAGCAACAGACAATAGCATCTACGCCACGTTCAAGTCTTTATGAGTCTGAGAAAATCCCATTCTCAGTGATTCAGCTCAGTAGTAAGGGTAGTGAATTAGATGAGGTCACAGGTGGAGTTTGGCATGTAGGGAAACAACTGAACTCCTGGGCTTCATTCACTACTTTAACGAACTGCATCCGTGATAGAGTCTCTTGAATTCCCTCAATTGATCTATTGTCTAGGGAAAAGCCTGCACTTGATATTGCGTCACAGTCTTTGAAGTGATTGCTTGACTGGGAGTACATCCTCATGAATGACAACAGTGGCTGTAAACAACAGTCAGAACAGCATACAACTAAAAGGAAGCCATAATGTTCGTTTAACTCCATAAAACAAAGAAAATGAAATACAAAGGAAAATGTGGCTTCTCAGCGCAGCTGATCTTAAAGTACAGGGGTCTTCCAGCCGATAGTAGCAAAATTCATGAGTACGGGCTCTCCTAGCTACAAACCGAACAACAAGATGATCCCATAGTAGGAGCCAGTGTGCAACCCACATAACCGGAAGTGGCGCAGATTACAAGCCGCCGACGATAAGTCTAAGAATCATTATGTTCTTGCTGCTTGGGATTCCTCCGGGTGCTGCCTAGCCATGCTAGAAGGAGATGCCTGCAAACCCCATGAGGCCGGCCTGCTCGTTTCTGGCCTAAGTCTTCCCCACGGTGGCAGCATGTAGCAGTTACTTCCTCGGTTTCGACCTGGCTGGAGTCGAATAACGCCCCTAAATAGGGACAGGACACATTGTCGGGGCGGGGGAAAGTTGGCGTCGATCAAAATCCTGCGCTAAAACATGCTGTAGCATCTGCCTCAGACGCAACGGCTGTTTGATACCTCCACCCCATACAGGCCCGTCGGACTTTCCACCTTCTTGGCGCAGAAGCGTGCCATACTCAACAGTTGGCGCAATCCTTCACTGGGAAGGACATCAGGTCTTGAGCAAGACAACTGTGTTCTGTCCAATCGCAAGACCCTGCAACGGCATACATAGCTAGGCTTGCCGCGGCAGCCTGATGGTCAAATTACCTCACTCCCTGTCTAGTTACTTGGGAATCTGTACTTCGTAGGCATCAGTGATATTCGAATGCTGGTCCCTGTCCATGTAGGATTATCGTCTTGAGATCGACCAGCATCGACTCCTTTCTAAAGCTGCAGTGAAGCCTGGGATCGGGGTCCGAAGACCCCCTCCCGTCAGTGCAATCTTGGACGGGAGTCCGACCACGGGTGGGCCTTTGCGTGGGTGGATTAAAACGGGCATGGATGAAGTTCCTGCTAGAAAGCCATGTTCAACATCTCATCAAACATGCGAGCCGAGAAGACTTTGAAATTATTGTGTAATGGACTAACTTGGCGACACGGAAGAGCTTGATATGAAGAGAGGTAAGGGGCCCCGAATAGGCAGGCGTTACGCTTAGAGTATCAAACAGCAACTGCCTTGCCCTGTTCGTTGTTCTCTGGAAGGATTGACATCCTAGCATTGGCAACGAGTGATAACCATCGAGAAAGTCGTTCGGCCCCGCTCCTGGATTGAGGACCTGGTTCAAGTTTAGGTCGGATTGACTCGTGCTTCTGCTTGTACCTCTTGGTGTTTGGGCAGCAACAGTCATGATGTCTAAGAACTACTTTATTGAGAGGACTGGACCCTATAGGGCTGGGTCTTAGGCCCTCCGGGGTGTGGTCTGCATAACCTTCTGGACCAACAAATACAGAAAGGAACGCGGTTCATTCTTCATTACGCCAGTACTTAGGTATAAGTATCTCGACGTCCTGAGAAACTGATTGGTTGGAATACGATCGGATTTGCTTAGAGAACTTTTCGGCGTCTCCGGAGCGACCAACAGACTGCATCTTTCAGGGGTACCTCAACCTACATGTACCATTTGACCTCTTCATTATTTCATAACTCATAAAAACAGTCAGAGATTTGTACTCGAGAATCTGAATAGCCTGAATTTATTGCAAAAAGAAGGTTGTAGAGCGGGAATTAGGTGTATTTGATAAGCAAAGTCCGCCCACGTGCGAATCACACGGAACAAGCCCAGGCCGAGGAGAAGCATTTGCGTCCAACACTGCACCTAGTGCCTTTGAGGAACATGACCAAGTTGCATTTGTTTCATTTTATTAATTACCAGCTCCAGTATGATTGTGTCTAGAAACCTCTTCTAATGTTTTGGATCGACTTTTCGAGATCAGGTATTTGACGTTTGACACTCATTTTGAAACCTCAAGATAACTACAAAATACAACATTTGTTCTTAAGATGCCTCATTTTTCTTTGCCAGAATGATCATGAATGTATGAGTGCTTGTAACCAGCTTCTTCTAAGTCAGTCTCTTAGCCCGAGCATTCACGTAAATTTTGAGCCTTTGTCTCGAGTTTATTCCTTTATTGCTGAAGCCTTGATGGATATTCCTATTCCATCTAAGAAAGCCCTCGAATGACCCAGCGGAACAAGGCTATGTCCTCACACAAAGCATCAATTTAACTTGATTCTAGAGAAGTTCCGGTCAAATCGTCAACTTTAAAAGCACGTCAACTTTCCTCCTCAACCTGTTGAATGTCATTATCAATCTCTCACAACAAGCAGAATCATTACCACAACTTCAAGAAGTAAGTCGATATTTCATCAACCTTTGCATCCATATACACCGACAAGCATGTGTCAGATTAACCAAGACGTCGAGTATTGCCTCAAGTGCGGGAAAACCCTCTTCTACAACGCCGACTTGGAGCGTTGCCTGGGATGGCACCAATTCCCTCGATCAGGCCGAGAACCAGGCCAATGGTGCAAAAGAACTCTCCACCGACATCTCGAAGAGGCTTACATACAGCAATGCACCGACTGCAGAACCAACCCTCGCATTATTGTAGAAGGAGACGAACAAGAACTTCCGGGACAACGCACTCCGCCACATCAACGTTACCTCCCACTGCCTGGAGCGATCTCGCCGCCTACACGGCCCCGTGCTCTTCCTCGGATGCCTTCTCAGCCACCCCCATCTTACCGAAGTCGTCCGTCTTCAGACTATGAGCGTGGATCTCCAGAACAGTATCGTCAACCTCGTCGTGTCCGCACCGAGCCGCAACACCTCCCTCGAACCCCGTCACCGCACCACGACCCTCCCCCGTACCAATCTCCACATGCGTACTCTCAACCTCGGCGAACGCAGACTCTTCCCCGCCAGCCTTACCCTGGCTCACAGAATCATCACCAGCAAACGCGAAACGACCACCTGGACATCGTGCAGATGCTGGGAGGTCCCGATCGGCCTCGAAGTGCGCATGGCCTTCGAAACCGTTTCAATCGTTGGATCAATGGACCCGAGTTCTGAGTTGTGTCAAGTGATTGTACTGATGTGGCATTTCTGTGCTGGACTGTTGTATTCAAGTATGTTAGAGTGTAAAATAGATGATATCAAATGAGTTTGTCCCGCTGAATCTAAAATTGATGACCACACGACGCAGCCTGCTGCTCCCCCTAATGCATGGCGCTACATGTATTGTCATCTCCAGAGTAGCTTATCTTCAAGTACATTAGTGTCCAGATTCGAGATTGACGAGGGCGATGGACGATGCCGGGAGGTTGAATCGTCCGTTCTCAATATCCGTCTCGACAACAGCCCCTGAAGGCTCACCCGACAGGGTCTCGAAGCTTTGGCCCGCCCAAGTCCTATCATTCTGTCAGCGGAAGGGGCCTTCACCCCTGGGTAGGTTTTCACTCACAGTCCTGTGTATGAAGTGGTATTATCAGAGACCAGGAACTTGACGGTTGCCCGCTGTCCCGCGACCACTTTGCCGACATCGACGTTGATGCTGGGCTTCTCCGGCCCACCGAGATAAATCTGTGTGTTCAGAACCACGATGCGAGCTAGTTTCTCCTCCTCCCAGATCCCATACGCCGTGAGAGTCAGGTTCGTAGTGGCAATTTCGGCCACGTATGCCCGACCTGACTTCCCAATGGCCTCATTCACAATCAAGAAGGCGTGGTAGGATGGTAAGATGTGCGGATGAGTTATGTTGAGACCGTCGTCGGAGTCGTTCGTGGGCTGGATGAGGTTGTATCTGAAGCCTACGCCGTGATGGAAATGAAGTCTCTGTATGCCGGAAGAGGCTCCCAGAAGCAGCCAGTCCGTCGCCCACAGGGCGCTTTCGACGGTGTTGCTAAGTCCGGGCTGACCGTGGCTGGCGCCGTGTCAGCTTTATACTCGTATCAAGATGATGGATAAACATACTTCGCATAAGAATTCGTTTCTGCCTGCGCCATTTTGAGCTGCATCAGCACCGTGTAATCCGGGCTTCGAGAAGGCGTAAACCTACCAGAACGTAGTCCAAACCCACAGATCTCACAGCACGTATGCCCGAGGTCCTTGTCGTCATGTTGTTGCGGACAGAGACCTTGCTCATCAGCTCCCCGGGTCTGACCACCCTCCGAGGGTCGAATCCACCAGAGTAAGCGTGCTCCGTGAATTGGGATATGTTGGCTCTGACTTGCGCGTCTTGAAGCAGGCCGGCTTGAAGTGGCCCAACGGGTGTCCATTCCGGCGCGTTGAAGCCCGTAAAAGCTCCTGGTGAGAGATTCGGCTTGTCCGACCCAGCTTCCCCGAATTCGATCTCTTTGCTAACAGCCTCGGCATACTTAACCCAGGTGTCTGTGTAATTGAAGACATCCCATTCTGGTCCATATGGACCATTGCGGCCAGTTCGCGTCGGGCCGTAGAAGTCAGGTTCGTTTCCCAGTTCCACATCCATAAGGTGCACATTCTTTGTCAAGTTGGCACGACCTCCTTGAAAAGTGTCCGCCAGAAGTCGGGCCTGGATAACAGTCTCAGTCTTGTTCAAAGCCTTGAGGTTGAGACCCCACATGAACGGAGTGCCGGCTGGGAGGTTACCCGAGAGGGCGTAGAAGTCGCGGCCGATAAAGATGTGGTCAGCTTCCGGGTTGGGAACCTCTTCCGTGGGCTGCGGAAACGTTTTGTTCATGACTTGAAGACTCAGGTCAACCGTGGCTCTGTCTTGCGAGTTCGCACCGACCCTGAGGAAAGGCATGTGTCCTGTACGTTCGCCCAGGTTTCGCAGCAGTTGGTTGAAATACTCGTTGGGCTTGCCGACTTCCTGGCCAGCCCAGTCCGGCCACCGGTCCATTTCGAGACTAAAGCCAGCGAGGTTCGGCGAAAGCTTCTCTGCCCATTCTGGTCTCTGTTTCGAAACATGTAAGGTGAAGTTGTACTCAGGCCCTGCCGCCACGTAGCTGGCTGCTTGCAGAGCTATGAAAATCGGAAGCATTCTAGTCATCGAAGTCATTGTTACATCAGGTGGTCCATCAGCCGTAATCGATCACATTTCCGTTTCCATTCAACATCACCAAATCGCGGCTTATATACTGCCAGTATTCTCGGGCGAGACGCGTCGTGTAATTGAAGTTCTGCGAGTTGACGTAGCCAAACATGCTCTATCCAACCTATTGCAGTGGCTAATTCTTCCCCATGGGGTATGCGTGAAGTGCCGGGGATACAAGCCGATCAAGGTGACTTCAAGCCAGTATCATCAGCAATGGGGCCTTTTCTAGATCATTTCCCCACGAATCGGCTCCGGGAAATTGGTTGACATTCACATGTTCGCACGACTCGATGACATGGTTCCCCGCGAAAGCATGGTCATTCCCAGGACGCTAACGCCAACTTGAGATGGCACGGGTTTGTTGAGCGGGGAGAGCCCTCAGTGTCAGCAAGTCGCAACTCGGAGATATCCCCAACTCCGGCTGTGTAATACGCGTATCTGATGCAACCTTTACTGCATTTGGAGATCTTCATTCAATAATTCTGAATTGAAATATTGCTTCAAGCTCGATAGCGTTTACGCGTATTAGAGACTATTTAATTGGAAAAGACCTTTTGCACCATCACAAGTCGGACCGAAACATTCGGGAAATTCATCCAGCATGGCGGGGAACCTCAAGAAGCACGGGTAAGTAGTCCGAGATGAACGTGCAAGGGCACATATATTGTCAGAGAGAATGCGTATGCGTGATAGTCCATGTTTTATGGTTGACATGGGTAAACAATTTCAAAGATATAACGTGACGTACAACATCCAAAAACGTCCATCTCAAAGTGTAATTGGCAAGTTAGTCCATCACAGGCAACTTTGATATCTAGAAGCCTTAGAAATCAATATATACGGCAGTCACTCATTGTTTGAAGAATAACAGGAATGTCTTGATTAATAATGCGTATAATGCAATCATGTATTGAGAGTATTGTTGACTGAATCAGAGCTTCTTCCTTGTTCGTTTTCCTCGGCCGAAGCTGTCAATTGTTCAACTACAATCACTAAGAGAGCATGCAGTCGAAATGTTTCAAAGCAAGAAAACAATTTCTTCATCCGGTATAAATGCATATAAAATCAGAAATATCTCAACCTTCCCAGCATCACCACCAGTCAACGCACCAGCACACCAAACCCCCACCAGCCATCACCATGTGCAAGACCTTCAACTGCCTCGAAAAGTGCCGCCAGTGCCACAGCGTCATTTCGTCCTACGTCCTCCCCAAACCTTGCCCTCACCAAGTTTGGGTTGCCGTCTCCGACGATCTAGACGCTCAAATGCAGCCCTACTGCCCCAACGGCAGCTTCCCGCAAGGTGACCTGGACTTTTACCTTCCGCATTGTGCTCGTTGTTGGCGCCAGGCCCAGCTTGGTCAGTACTTTATGAAACCCCATGGACATCGGTAGGTGGTTGCAACGAAAAAAGAGAAGAAAAGCGATCAGGAAAGACAGCGAAAAGTAGCAGAAGTAAGAGAGCATAGACGTATTGTTTACCGGTGTGGCTTTGTTGGAGAAAGCGGGGGGGAACAAGACGCAGGAGACGTAGCCTAGACTGACAAAAAAAAGAGAAAAGGCAGCCGACTTAGATGAGGTAGATCAAAATGCCAAAAGAGAGGTTCTCCCCTTCCAGAATCGAACTAGAGACCTTTCGATGACAATGTAACCATTACAGTCGAACGTGATGAACCAACTACACCAAGGGGAGTAACAGGGCTAAAGCCCCGCTCGGTGTGATGGCTGCAAATGAGCGCAAGTGACCCATAGAGGCTTTGTCGCGGGCTCCACATCTTGGACATTGACGATGAAGCGTCCGGACTAGCACGATCTTGTATTTTGAGAAATCAAAACAGTTGAGTGGAACATTCAGTGAAAATGAAGGCTTTGAATGAATGAGTTGACCGTCTTCTGGAGACCCAAACGTTGTGAGTTCTGAGGCCAGGGCTTCGCAACCGCTGCGGCGGAAGAAGCATGGCTGAGCCACTTCCCCACCGCATGGGATTGGCGATGCTGTTATGATCTTTAAGAAGGAAAGAGATTTAGCTAAATGTGTAAAAGGGCGTAATGTTATTAAAAGCGGTGAATCAAGTTAATTTCCGAGCTGGGAAATTCTGGCTTGGCCGGCGTGTAGTTGCATCAAGAGGGAGGGTAGACGTCTTGTCTTCCCTTTCCTCGCGAGGACTTGGTCACATTCGCATCAATTCTCTTGGAACACCCTTTACAGAACCTAGAACTTCTCGAGAGCGATAGAATAAGATTTCAAAGACGCAACTGTACGCGTGCGGTTGGAGCTTGTTGATGGCCTGTCGAGGCTTCACGGCTACTTCGTCTTTCTGGATGTGACATCGAAGTCGGCTAGAACTTCGCGCGACCCGTGGAATTTCATGTCCTGAGAAGTTACCAGTCTTTACCATTTGATTATTGATACAAAGTACATCGCCGTACTGGCGAACTATCGTCCTCATTGAGACATTACACAAGCTTTTGCAGGCTTTACAGCCTCTGCTTCGCACGCTTCCAATCTGTCCCCAACTGCCGCCCCTAATGGTCGTATACCCATCATACAACGAACCCAGAACTAAAGACATTCGGTAGCAGCTGCACATTCAACCTCTTACTTGCCCGGCACGACCTTCTTCGCAAGCTCGTCAAAATGGCCCTCAGGCGTCGTCGAACCCTTCGGCTTCCCCGTCAGGTGAACCAAGTACGAGCCGACGCCGAATCCCACGGCAGCGATAGCAGCCAGAGTAGGCCTGTCATCAGATCAGCGAAAAGTTCCACGGGAGAACGGGTTCTCTTTTTTTCTGGCTCACCAGCTCTGCGACGGGCCGCTCTTGGAAGGAATCGGCTCCTGGCCTCCCGGGCCGCCGAGGTCTCCGTCCTTGGACTTGGAGCTCTCCCACCTGGCCTGCCTCAGAGAGGCGACGGGAAGCGATGAGCGGGGGAGGGGTCTGGGAGACGCCGCGATGCGGCGGAGGGCGAGGGCTCGTGTTGATGACATTGTGATGGTTTGTATGTGGGGTTTGCGGCAGAGTTGGATGTTGAAGGGGTGACTTTGTGTCTTTTTGCGGTTCTGAGTTATTCTCTGGTTTTGATATCGACGATTCCGAAATGAGGCAAATGATGCACCGGGTGATGATTGAAGTTGAAGTTCGAAGCGGCTCAATCAGTGACGGCACGATCACAGGGCAAGGGGGTTCGTGAGCTACGGAGTGCGTCATAGGTACATCATCTCCGGAACGCCCTTGCGTCGTTTCTTCCCCTCGCGACTCCAACTCCAGGATTCCCCAAAATGCCACTGCTGCCAATCAGCGCAATGGCAAATCAAACGGTTTATGGTCGGGCTTTTTTTTTTTCAGCTGAAAGTTCTGGACTGTGTTCTAGAACATTGCCGTTATATTGTCGTAGCTGCACAAGGAGCGGGCCGCTGCACTGCTCATGCAGCTCGTGGGGGTCACCGTCGGCGGCTTGGTGAGATGGGACATCAAGTCATGACTCGGCTTCGATTCCTTCCAGTTGCATTTTCTGCCGTAAGCCTCGTTATTACTATCGTCGCCTTAGCTTGGAACGGAATGCTTTACACCGTTGTGTGAAGAGAAGAGTCATATTTTGGTTCCCGCTAGAAAAGATTGGTATCTAATACGCCGCCGTCCGATGCATCCCAGAAACAAAAACGCCAATGCTTCGCTAAGTCCTGCTCCTCAGCGACTTTTTCGTTCTCGTCGTCTACGAGTTCTGCTCCCCGAAGGCTCACTAGCGGAACACTGGCGCCAACATCCAAGAGACATTAAAGAAATCAAACACTTCCTCGCCGTTGCTGCGGGCGCCCGCCAAAATAATGACTACCACAAGCGTCCACTCAAATCGGCGGCCAGGAATGTTGCTCAACTAGAACCTGAGCTTGTGGTCGTGGGACGTTGGCGCGCCGCTCCAGTACTTGGTCTTCTGCACAACTCTGACTTCGGGAGGCGTCCAGCCAGGGCCCTCCTGCTCTTTGACAGCGTCCAAAACCCAGTTCTTGATCTCGTGCAAGGCGCGGCGTTGTTGCCTCCGCTCGCGGTGTCTACGGGGCTCTGAGCTGGGAAGGTCTGACTCGAGCTTGAAGTTGACGAGGAGGGTCAGGGTCTTGAGCGCCGGGAACTGCTGTATGAACTTCACGCCGACGTGGCACTGTCCCTGAATCCAGCATGGTCTCAGACCCCATTCCATGGCGAGATTCTGGACATTGGCGAAGTTGGAGGCGTCTGGCATGATGGCGCGTTGCGGAGCTGCTTTTCGTTAGTCGTCGACTTCCGTCTAACGTCAAAGAGAGAAACTCACCTCTGTAGATCAACAGAGTGTCGCTCGCGTAGTTCATATAAGCACCCTTCCTACTCTCCCGGTCCTCTTTGGAAAGATACACGATCTCGAATTGCTCGTCGCTGGCGCCGCGGCGGCTGTCGCTCTCATAGAGCAACTCGGCCCGCGACTCGCGGCAGACCTGGAGAACGGCGGGTATCGGTGCGTGGCGGCGGAGGCCGTACATGGTTGTGCTCTCGACGGCGCGCTCGACGACGGCCGATTTGGGCGTCGCGAGACGCCATATGCGGATGCGTAGCTCGGCGGGGAGATCGCGGAACTTGTGGAAGGAGCGGCTGAAGGGGCTCGTGACGTCTATCGTGGCGAGGTCCATGTTGGCGATGTAGCTTGGTGATCGTGTTGTTGGAGTAAGACGGTGCTCATAAATACTCTGCCGATGCCGAAATAAAAAAGACGAAGACCAGTCGAAGGAATCGATTTGTGGCGTGTAATAAATGGAAAAGAGGAAATCTGTGCTTTTTTTTATCGTGACCAAATAAGACGACGGCAACAAGGGGGACGTCGTCGACGACAATGATAGCAGTAACAAGCTCGGTCGGTCTTTCGGTCGAGTCGGATTCAAAAATCTGGCAGGGGATGTGGGAAGGTGCAGTCGGGTCCGATAAGATGCGGCGTAAAATATCGGTTTTGCAAATCTGGGAAAATCTAGAACGGCTTGGCAGTCCTATTGTTTCCGTCCAGGTCGCAGTACTTTTTTTTGGCTCTGAAGTGAGGTGATTTGAAGGGGGCGCTGGTAAAGGTATCAAATTGAAGGCGCTGGTTTAATACGGCAAGACGAACCGTCCCATACGATAAAACCAAGTGGTCTCAGAATCTGCGCAATCTGGTAAAATCTACTTTTAGAAAAACGACAAAAGCAAAGAATCAGATGGCAAATCTCTGGGCGAATATGAACCGGAACGAGAGACCCTTTCATATGAAGTAAAGCGGTAGCAAACACCATAAAAATAAGCCCAGCAACAAAATAAGGCGATGAAAATTTCTCGGGTGCAGTCATTTCGACCACTCATCTCATAGTGAGTAAACACAGCCTGTACAACTCACACCCGTCACGGCCG
Source organism: Colletotrichum karsti (assembly GCF_011947395.1). Taxonomy (NCBI): domain Eukaryota; kingdom Fungi; phylum Ascomycota; class Sordariomycetes; order Glomerellales; family Glomerellaceae; genus Colletotrichum; species Colletotrichum karsti. Next base: position 483,339 of record NW_024065911.1, on the reverse strand, counting down.
GGCCTTGGTTCAGTCGACACACGGCGCCACAAGCGGCCAGTGCAGCGCGAAACTGGCTCGATCTTGAGCCCATCTCTGGCTCGACCATGCCGGGTCCCTCCCTGACTCGGGATGCAAATTATTGGATGAAAACGCAGAGACGGCGAGGGAGACGGGAAAGATTGAATGAGATGTGGGAGTGGCATGTTTTGTGAGCTGTTGCCTTCGTCGTGCCAGGAAGAGCTCACTTGTGGGGCCCTCTCGATAGCACTGTGAACGGTCTGACGTCGGAACAGCCTCATGCTCGGTCGCTACCTAGTAATTAACTGACACCACTCTCGGGACGTCCCTTGCCTTGGCCTGTCGTGTTTCAACTCACTCTGGGAGACGTTGAATAATAAATATCCAGTGAGATGAGCCAGGTGAGATATTCTAACTGAGGTGGCCCGCCATATCACAGCGGGCCGGCATCTTTCAGGGGGTTATCAAGCTACCTCCGGACAACAGCATCAAACATGATACGAGAAGATGTCACAACAGTAGTAGAAACAATCACTCATTCGGTTATACGTTTGTTGTGTTTCGTTTTCGGCACCACCCTGTTCTGGGCGCCTCTTGCTTCTCATCGGCGGTGACCCCCACGAGCTGCATGAGCTGAGCAGTCGGTACCTTATCAGATCAGCTTGGCACGCCACGCAGCCGCCATCCATCTCTCTCGGACCTTTACCGACATGTCCATCTCCAAAACCCATGCTTTCGTGGTTTTGATCCCTTTGACAATCTCCGACGCGGCTCTGCGAGTACCTCAGAACTTGGCGCTCGGGAATACGAAGCGCGTATCGTCCGAGTCGGATTTGACCGGGGCGAGCCCAGGTTTGGCCTTCCTCTGGAGCGGTTTGCTAGAACCCAGCTGTGAATCGTTCAAGTTCTGGACATCGTGTGTTTACCCATGCCTCAAGTTCGGAGATTCTTTCATGCAGAGAGACGGTTCCTTGGTCACTCTCTCTAATGCCAGACCAATTTGAAGAATCCCCCAAAGTGTCCAAACTAACGCTGCACGGTAGAGATCTAGCATAGTATAGGGAAACGCAGTGGAAGCAGGTCAATGTACTATTCAGCGTCGTTATCGCAACAACCACCCGGAACGAGGCCATTCGAGCATTGCCATCCGCTGTTCTGCTGTTTGGCCATAAGTATTCCATGATGATGTGACTGATTTAGCCTGGATGATGACGTTACGTCTCCGTCCATCTCCACCCGTTAGAAACAATCATTAGTGGCACTCACCATCCAAATTCACTTAGACACGACACCAGACGATTCACTCCAACTGCGATCCGACTCTGCCGTGTAGCACATTAAACAGAAAGTGGTATTTGCTAACTAACTCCAAAAACCCACGCCTACCCGACCTTGATCTTCCGACACCAATCCCGCCCCCTCGCAACCTGCCACTCGCAAAGCCTGACCTCCATCAAAATCCCCAGGAACCCAGCGACGCAGATCCCCCCGCTGTCGCTCACGCTCGTCGCGCTCAGGCTGAACTCCCGATCCTCGGCCGGCACCCGCTCCATGATCTCGGCAAAGGTATTCACGTACACCGCGCCGCCCAGCAGCCCCTCCCAGAAGACGACCACGAAGACCACGTACACGGACGGGATGAAGTCGAACATGGCGTGCGCCGTCAGCAGCGCCAGGTTGCCGACCTGCAGCAGCGAGGGCAGGTACAGGCGGTGGATGCGCACGAAGGGCGTCGAGGACCGCGAGACGAAGACGCCCAGCTGGTACAAGAAGCCGTAGAAGGGATAAAACTCGCGAAACTCGTTGAAGGGCGACGACGACAGCGGGAACAGAAGCGTCGGCGACACACCCTGGTTGATCGTGTACTCGGCGATGTACACCAGCAGCAGCGGCAGCATGTAGGGGAAGAAGAGCCGCTTGGCGCGCCGCAGGTTCGCCTCGAAGCTGGCGTCGTGGTGCTGGTGGTGCTGGTGCCCGCTGCCGGCCGGGTACGCCGTCGAGGTGACGCCCGGGCCAGGGGCGAGGAGCGCCGAGGACGCCGCGTTCTGCGACAGCCCCTCGACCTCGTCGTCCTCGAGGTCCTGCTCCGGGACCGCCGTGTACTCCTTCTTGCCCGTCTGCAGCGGGCCCTTGGGCAGGATGAGGAAGAAGCTGACGAACATGACGGATGGCAGGCAGGCGGAGAAGAGCAGGCTGTTCCGGACGCTGAACTTCCACCAGTCGGTGAGGACGACGTAGAGGCCGGCGCCGATGAGGCCGGCGGCGCCGGTGCCGCTGCCCCAGCCGGCGAGGCTCATGGGGCCGTAGTAATGGGTGAGGCCGAGGAAGCTGAGCTCGCCGCCGCCGGAGGAGAGGCTGGCGATGACGACGCCGATCATCTTGACGGCGACGGACTTCTCGGGCGGGGTGAGGGCGACGAGGAGCATGCCGCAGACGGAGAGGGCGATGAGGACGACGACGCGGAGGGCGTAGGGGACGCGGTGGATGAAGTAGGGTGCGACGAGCTTGGTGAAGAAGGAGGGGAGGACGTCGGCGAGGAGGACGACGCCTTTCGGGACGGAGGAGCCGACGAGGTCCTGGGCGGCGGAGAGGATAATTACGTAGAGGACGTTATTGATCAGGCCTGCGTTCGTGTCTGCTGTTAGTTCCGGTCGGGATCGCGAGGGAATTGAGAACGCACCGAGCAGCCAAAAGGCCACGATAACTTGTGTGTCGGCATGGCGGAAGATGGCGGACAGGCGGGCGCGGTAGAGCGCCCAGGACGAGGACGGCGAGCCGGGCATGGGGAGGAGGCCGGAGGACGAGGGAGATCGGCGGCCGGTCATGTCTCTTGTCACCTTTCTCGAGGAGGCATCGAGAAGAGACGTTCGGCGGGAGAGGACGTCTTATCGCGGACGAGATGGGATGGAATGATGGGTGAGAGTTTCGGGTGTCGGAGGTCGGTCACAAGATAACCGTGTCTCAGCGGTCAGCGACCGGAGTTTGCCGTGCGTCAGTGAGTGACCTGACTCTAGACCCTGGCTGGATGGATTGTCACTGGCCCACCACTAACGAGGGTCTTGGGCTAGGAGTCCCTGTCCAGACCACGCGACCCAATGACGTCGTGATGGTGACAACACCGATCGGCGGAGCTGGTCCCGAGGCAGTCTTGGTGAGTGTTGGGCTTTGAGCACGCAATTGTCAAATGGGAATGTGTGAGAGGCATGCGTGATTTACTTTTCGATTGATTCGACCTCGTAGATGAGGTGAAAACTGCGCATCTCCTATATCATGTATATGAAGTCCTTCATCGCTCGCTTCATGCAAAATCATACAAATAGATCAACTCCAGCAGCAATTCGACAACCACCTTTTCAGTAAATTTCAACAAAATCAAATCTTCAAGTCCATCATAAGCCCGGCCCGTCCCAAGCGTCCCTGTTCAATCGCATAAAGTAAGACTGCTTGTGGGCAAACGCAATCTCCCTCTCCTTGGCGAAGCCTGCGCTCTGCAAATGCTGGAGAAACCTGCAGACGTGTGTGTTAGCATCGATCCTCCGTACCGTCAAATCGCGGAACATACCTCGCGTTGTCTATCCGCGGCTCCAGACAAACATGCATCGTCCTGTAGTCGTCCGTCAAGCACCAGTGCACCAAGCTGGACAGCCACGCCAGCACCCGCCCGCGAGCCCACTCCTCGCCGATGAAGAGATGTACGCCGCGGTCCCAGTCGTCGGCGTCGTTGCCCAGCTTCTGGCCCAGAATGTCCTCTTTTACCCAGTAGATCTCAAAGTATCCGAAGGGCACGCCGTCCCACATCCCGATGACGGGGAACGAGTGCTTCGAACTGAGCGCGTTGGTGAGGAACCCCGGCGTGTAGTCTCCCCAAAACTGCTGGACACGAGGATTCGCGAGCCACTTCTGGAGGAGCGATGTATCCGACATCGTCGTCAGGTGAGAGTTTTCGACCGGTTTGGGGCCCACGGGTCCAAGGTAGGGAACGGCGTTCGGTGCGAGGGAGGCGACGCGGAAGGAGAGGTACTGGCCGGCGCTCGGGATGTAGCGGGTGTAGAACACTTCACCCATACGGCCTGGCTTCGGGCGGATGGGGTGTCGCACGCCGTCCGTGACCGTGTACATCAGAGGCGCTGGTGGGTAGTACGTTGGTAAGTGCGAGCTCGAGTAGAACGGGCTGATGGGGAAGCTCGGCATCGTCATCGGGGACATTGGCGGCGGGCCTCCTGGCAGGTCGACTTCGAATCGGCTACCCGTCGACTGGTGCGGGGAGTGTATCGGGGTGATGTGTCGAGAATGGTTCGAGTCGGCGAATGCGGGTGAAGTCGGTCGGCTGCCGCCTGGCGAGTCTGGGAAAGATCCTCCAGCACTATTCCTCTGCAAGGTGAAGAGGAACAGGCGCCCCGGAATCTGCCAGAACATGCGCCGCGATACAAACATCTGCGACCACTCATCCCCATTATCTTCCAACCTTGTCCCGACGGCCGAGTCCATAGTTGCAATCAGGCCCATGCGTTCCAGCTTCGGGATCAAGTTCCTCCCGCGCAGTACGCCGTCGCGCTTGATGTTGATGCGCCACTCGCCCTTGGGCCTGGCCGCCTCGGGGGTATGCCGCGAGGCGTTGGTAACGAGGTACGGCGAAGGTCGGGTCTGGTGGAAGTACCAGTAGAGGGTGACCCAGAGCATCATGGCAATCTGACGGGTAGGGCTCGCGGCGGGCTTGAACTCGGAGCTCGACGGTTGAGAGATGGACGAGATGAAGAGGTTGTCGTTCTGGAGCGTCGGCTGCTTGAAGCTGTGGATATGGCGACGAGGTGCGCGCTCGGGCTCTTGTTCCCCGTTGACGGAGCCATTTCCGAGTGGCTCGGGGTCGTCGTCATCGTCGTCCTCGGTGTTTAGCACGATGGTCCAGCCGATCGGAAACGGGTTGTTGTGGGTGGTGAGATCGTGCGACTTGAAGAAGAGACCAGCGAAGACGGGTGTGACTGTGAACTTTTGGCCATCGGGCAGGTGGATGATTTGGGGAGGCATGCTGAGGTCTGGGTGCTGGGTTCTGGGTTCCGTCTGTGGAGCGGAGCTAAGGCCCTTACGCCTTTAGGGCAGACAGGAGGGGAAAGGAGGGGTCACCTCGGGCGCGGTGAGTCGGTGTGGTGTGCGAGTACTGCGATGATTCGCCTTGTGATCGGGTTCCTGCTTCAGAATGATGTCTCTTGCAGAAGAGGAGGTAGTAAGTAATCCGGAGTAAACAAAGAGGGCGGGGTCGATAGCTCCGAGGGCGCGGACTGATATCTTTAAGTAGGTACTCGGTCTCAACAAAACCAACACCACAAGACGTCGCGATGATGTCCCCAGAAGCACATGCGACTGTCGAGATCTGGAGAAGCCTTCTAGAACCGTTTCTAGAAAACCAAAGCAGCCATTCAAGGACGGGCCATTTGAAGAATTGGGAGATTCTGACAAACGCAGAGGTGTTGGTTGGGTGGTGGCATGATGATGCGTTAATCATGTGGGGTGAAGCTCTCCCGCTGGCGCGCCGCGGCGGGGTGATACCAGCCGATAAGGGACTGGTCTGCCTGCTAAGAGCATGCTAAGAGCACTGGACAGCCCTGGAAAGGCCAAAGCTCCCTGCCAAGTCAGCGCACGTGCAGGGACGGTCCCCGCAGTCGTCTTCACCGGCGGCATGTGGGGATTCTCGGTGAGGCCGACCCGATCCGCCTTCGCCCGACACTCCACCGGTCTACACCGAGAAAACGCTGAAGTGGGCTGTTCTTCCTGGAGCACACACTCATTTTGTCTGCTTCAGTCAGATGGAACAATCGAACGCTCATGTTGCTAACGTCTATCATGCTCGAGATGCAAGGTGATATTATGATGTACAGGGTATCGCACTGAGAAACGGGTAAACACCCCATGACTATGACGCCTTCTTACTGCCGTCACCCTCTGCTGGAGCTTTCTGCTCCTGCTTCTTTTGCTCTTTTCGCTCGCGTTTCGCGCGGTCGTCTTCCTCTTCCTCGTCCTCCTCGCCGTTTCTGCGTCGCGCGTCCTTCCTCTCCTTGTCCAGCACCTCCTGGACCTCTTCACCGCCGAGATCCTTGGTCTCGTCCCAGTCAACGTCGTACTCCGTGGCTACCATCTTGATCTCGCGCCTCAGCGAGTTCGCCTCCTGCACGAGATGCTCCCACACCTGAGGGTCAAAGCCTCGTGCTTGATACAGCGCCTGCTGCCGCTTGGAGACCGTCACGTTGAGTGCGGCCTTGTAGCTCAGCTCGCGGCTGATGTACAAGAACCACAGGTAACCGCCCATGATTGTCGTCAGACCGACCAAGTACGTCACCGGCTCGACGAGATCCCAGCCAAAGTCGGTGTGGAACGTCACGTAGTACACCACTCCCCACCAACCGAGTAGCACTCCGAAGCCGCCCTGGGCGATGCGATGGGCGCCGCGATGCGCGAGGGTGTCGCACTCTTCCTTGAGCTTCGCCATCTGCTCGACCTTGTGCGACATCTTGCGCAGCCGGATGCGCATGTAGTAGGTTCGGTCGTTGAAACTAGGTACCGCTACGCGCAGCTCCTGGCTGTAGCCCTCGATGCCGATGGAGAACTCGCGACCGCGTGCAGCATCTCTGATAAAGTCGCCGACCTCGGTGCTGCTGCTCCAGCGAACCCAGTTGGTGTCGTCCCGCTCCTTCTTGGGACCCTCGTGGCCGAGACCCGAGTACGAAGCGACGTTGCCTTCCGACTTCTTTGTGGCCCCCGCATCCTTCTTGCCTTCGTCCTTGTGCTCTGCCTCTGCCCTGAAGTATATCTTTGGGATACGCTCCCGACGCCCGTCATCGATGGGTGGAATCTCCGCCTGGAGTAGCCTTTCGAGATAGGAGAGGGGCTGCTGAGGGTGGACGAGGAGCGCAAGGGGCGCAATCTCCTCTTTGTCATCGTCTTTGCTGTCCTGGTCTACAAGCTGTGTAGTTCTGGTTTGCTCGGCATTGAACGGCAGCGGGAGGATGAGCTTCAATAGGCGCGTTGGGGTTGTCAGGAGACGTCCTTTCAAGAGTCAGTAGCTGAATCCAATACGTAGGGCAGCCCAAGCACAGGGGACGGGAGTCAGGGCGTACCGCGGGTCTTATCGCCGTTGGTCGGATCTTTGGACGAGACTCGCTGCTCGACCTCGTTGCCTGCTCGATGCCACGGCCGTTCTTCCTGCTTCCTCAGGGCGAACAGCTCAGCTCTCTCGTCCTTCTCCTTTTGCTCTTCCCTGTGCATATCATCGCGATTCGTCTTCTTGGCCTTGGCATTCTCGACCTCTTCCCGGCGATTAGCTGAGTCGCCAACAGCGCGTGCGAGGGCTGGGATGCGGCCGCCGATGCCGACTCCGGCTGGGCGGAAAGCTTGACGACATAGGGGGCCTTGCTTGGTGCTGAAGCTGGCAGGCAGTTGGAGGCATACGCGACGGAACGCGTAGCTCATCTCGATGTGTGTGGGTGTGTATGTGTTGGGTTGGTATTTGTTTTCTCGAACTTGAATCGATTATCATAACATTTCTAATAGGTACCGAAGAACAGCGGGAAAATGTCAACAGCAGCAACTTTTCTGGAAAGAGGCCTCGTTCCTGCTTTCCCTGTAAGACCGGTCTGATCCAGTGTCTCTGGTAGGTCTTCGCATTATGACGTCAAGCTGCAATTAATGTGGCTGCTTCTCGTGGCTGTGGCTGCCAGCTGTCAATCGCCCTGCCTGCCGGAGCTCCAGCTCCCCAACAGCTCCCACAGCTGGCCCCAGCTTGGCGCTGGTGCAGCTGCAATGTCCACCTCATGTCTTGGCCAAGAAATGGGGCTGCTCGACCTTGGTTCCCAGCTTTCCTTCATCATCATCATCATCACCACCCAATCTCCGCGGGACCCTAGCTGCAATAATACGTCGCCACGACCGCCATCCTGCCACATTCCGATACTCGGATGTCAACACGCGCTGATCGGAGGCCTGCCACACGAGACTAGATCCATCGCGAATGGGGCCATCAGTCACTTCCGTCATCATCGTCAATCGTGATGGAGAATCTTACCATCGCTTGGTGCCAAGAATATCTGCTTTTTGCACACAACATCATCAAAGATCGACAATTTGGCATTGATCATTTATCGACATTCACCGCTCACACAGCCAGGCAGTCATCCTCCAAGACTATCAACTGCTGTACAGCCACTTGGTGTTTTCCCATCCCTTCCGCTTCTCGACCCTGACCCCGAAGCCCTCCCCGCTATCCACCGGCTTAGCGGCGGCAGCGGTCATTGGACAGCGGTCCATTTTTGGAGGCTCGGTCGTCGACTTCATGCTGTTGTCCAGCGGCGTCACGTCGAACCCCAGCAAGAGCGACGCCACGAACCCCAGGTTTTCCGCAAACGCAAAGTTCCGCCCAGGACAAAGATGTCTCCCGCCTCCGAATGGGACCCACGCAGCTTTCTTCAGCTTTTCCGCCTCCAAGTTCTCCTTCTTGGCCTTGCTGTCGACGAATCTATCGGCCACAAAAACGTCCATGTCGGATCCCCAGACACGCTCCAAGCTGTGGGCCACCTCGTGTGAGACCTGAACGTTGCAGCCCTTCTTCAGCAGATACGACCTGCCCTTGCCATCCGACACGGTCGTGTCTTGCATCACCCGGCGGTTGCCTGAACCCTTGTTGGACAGTCGAATGGCTTCGCGGTAGCAACTAACCAGCAGAGGGCACCTCTCATCTATAACGGCGATGTCGATGGTGACCTCGCCGTTTTCCCCGTGCGTAGCAACTGCCGCCGCTTCGTCTCGCAGTTGAGCGATGACATCAGGACGCGTGAAGACAAATGCGATGAACCAGAAAAGCGTCGGAATCGTGTTGGACGTCGATACGTGCAGCAGGGCAATCTCTATTTTGCCGACGTCGTGGCCAGAGATGCCGTGTTTTCGTAAGACGTTGGCGCGGTTCTTGGTGATCTGCCCCGCGTCCTCGTGGTCATCGTTGTTGGCACCGTAGTATTCGGCCAATACGGCCTGCAGTTTTGCGCGAGCCTGGTAGCACTTTTTGGCTGTGATGGACGGGACGACACCCAACATCAGCATGGCCAGACCAGCGTCAAAATCCCTAAAAGCTCGTCAGATATTTGGTCAAAATGGGACGCTGTCGCCAGGCAAAGGCTTACCAAACTTGCTCAAGCAAGCTTTCATCCTTCCTGATAGGGTTTTCGGGGCCATACAACGCCTCAGCCGTGGCGATGGTCATCAGATCTCGCACCCACACGTAAAAGTTGGCACTCTCAAACGCCTTTCCATCAGGGATGTCCTCCAACACCTTGGCTACGTGCCTGAGTGCGTTCGCGTTCATCCGCCGTACGTTCCTCGGTGTCATGGCCGCATGGATGCCTTCGAAGAACTGAGGGAGCAGAACCCCATTCGAAAGAATCTTGAGCGTGTCGTTGTCAAAACCCAGCTCCCTCTGCGCGAACTCGACCGCGAACGGCTCAAACGAGAGGTCCTTATTGCGGTAGATTGACTGTATCAGCACCGGGTCCCAAACACCGTACAACTTGCCGTTGAGGATGGGCAGCGTGGCAATCGGCATGTTCCTGTGTCTACGTCACGCATTCAGCTTCGGCTCGCGCTTCCACCCCACTGACGGTTTACTTACTCGAGGGACTTAAAGAAGTGGGCTTGGTGCTTGATCATCCCGAGCAGGTGGCCGATGACGGGAATCCGGGGCTTCATCGCCGGCGGCTCGCGCTCGTCCAGGTTCGGGGACGAGAGCTTGCCCACGATAACGATCAAAGCTAGCATCACCGCGAAAGCCGAATACAGAATCGGAGACCGCTGGACGTCTTCGGCGAAGAAGGACAGGAAGCTCCCCGCCTTGGCCGTGCCGTTGGCCGCCATGCCTCCGATCTCGCCGGTGGGGCTTGCGCTGGCCATGTCTCGTCGTCGAGCGTAACACGTGCTTGCTCGAAGTTCAGTTCGGTGTGTTCGGACGGTTGTGTATCGAGATTGGACGAAAGATGCTGGAAATCTCGGGTTCTGATGGCGGGCGGATGTTGAAAGGGGGGGGTCCTTCGTCAGATATACCAGACGATGCCGGGACCCTTCACTCTTACCCACGAAGCCGGTAGTGTGAGGCAGACCCGTGCCCCCGGACTCCAACTAACAAAAAAGCGAGCGATCCCATCACAATCGCGGGCGTAGCTTGTCAGACTTTAGTGTTGAATCCTGATGGCAAGGGGGTTCCTTTGGGATGACGCTAACCACTTCTTGGGTAAGAAACCTAACTCTAACAACCAAAGTCCCCCCTCCTCGAGGTCCGGAGCTTCGAAAAGCCGGCCAATGGAAATCAGCCCATTAAGAAACACTACATTCAGCATAGTGCGTCTCGATGTTGACGCCGTTGCACGGCGGCTGTTTGCGTGGATGCCTGCAAGCTGCAGCAAGCCTGGGGCTTTCACTTTCTTGGGGGACACTTCACTCGGCGGCAGGCAGTGCACTTGACACGTCGACTTCGACCGCTTTGTGATTCGATATTCATGTCGGCCGGGAAATCGTCTGCTATGCACTTTGCCACGGAGCGGATTGCATCCGAAGCCGTCGTGTCGCCTGATGTTGGCGGAGGGAAGTGGGCCTTTGCACCGCTTGGTGGGGCCGCACTGCCGGGTGCCTCTCACCACCACCTCGTCACTAAGCGTGAAGTTATTGCGAACAGCGGATAGAGATTCTTAAAATGAATTTCGTGAATGAGGCATGATAGATGTCACCCAAACTCGTAATTTAGGTTTGAGCAGGATGTCGCCGGTGGGAAAGTATCCCATTAAGGTGATCACTAAACAACATGCTTCCGAGGTGTCCAATGCATCTGATACCGAAAGCCTTATTTGCGCATCGTCCAACGGCACCTCGAAATCTTCTATGAATCTTATGTGCGGATTTGGGTCTCGCGGGGATATCTCCTAGTTTGTTATTTTCGTTGTCGGTCTGAATGATTGGATATCAAAACGTTGGTCAGCATCCGCCAGAAGAGTATGTCAAGGTACACCAATCAGACGTCGCGACTCCCACGCCACGGCCGGTTGTGCCTGGGACCTGTCAGAATTCGAAGGTAAGATGATGAGCTTGTTGGTGGCTTGGAGAAGACGGTTGCCAGGTGTGCTTACTGCTTGGCACCGCCGCACCGTTTTGAGAACCTTGAGTTGACGTAGACCCAGTAGGGGGGTTGACGATACGCATTCGGCAGCCCGTAACGCTCAGAATTTCGTGCTAAATATACAGCTATCCGACGGCAGCGTTTATAGGTGTCGTGCAGATTCTGGGTTCTTCCCATTTCTTCTTCCGAGAATGAAACGAAGTGTCTCTTAGCATTCGCAACAACTGCGAAGAAGATCCTAATACGTTGATTACCGGATCTCAATCATCAACGACGACGACCAAAGGCGATACCAAAAGTCAAATCCCTATCACAGGACACCATTCTAAAAGCACCAAAAAAGAGTTCGCAAAGCACAGTGGCCTACTACGTCTCAATCCCTGGGTGGACCCAGGGGAAGACGTAACCCGCACCCTCGCCGTGGAGGAACGGTGGGAATCGAACCCACGATCGTTCGAGGCCTTGGGGGGACCTCGACAGCCATAGACCAGCTAGGCCACTACGGTGTCTTCGAGGGAGCGAGGAGGTCAACCGGATTAGATACTCAGGTCAGGGTGAAGAGGAATGCAAGGAAAGAAGTTGGGGGAGTGGAAGCGGCAAGCATGGAATTCAGGGAGGAGGGGAGGATATGTGTTAGGAAGGTAGGTTGGTGTTCTGAGGACCGTACTTGAGGGATTAGGTAGGTTTAGACCCATACAAGGAAAGAGAGTGAGAATAAGGACTTGCCTGGATGGGAAAGTATAATCGAAAGCCATATGGGGCAGGGCTAACTGGAAGGAAAGATCTAACTAGTTACTACCTTAGTTATGGCAGTTGGAAAGAAGCTTGTCTTTTGAGAACGTCACAAATGGGAAGGAAGAAGGTAGCATTAAGGATAAAAGGTGTAACAGTAAGGTAACTGGGACGGTAGGAGCACCCGGTTTGCAATTTCTTCTGCAACTTCAAGAAACTGCTCCACTACCACACACAGAAAGGGAACCAGGACACCTGAGAAGCAGGCGTCATTCAGTGATGTTCAGTTATGGATCAACAGTCTTTTGGTTTTGGCCTCTGGCCACAGCGGCAGCTTTATATACGCTTTTGCCACCGCCGCCTTTACCTGGGGGGGCCTCGATAGCCGTAATGACCTAACGGTACTTACGTGTCTTTTTTTGTTCTTTGCCAGATCTACGGTTCGATTTTGGCCTTCTGCTTCTTTTTTTGCTGGCCAAGGCCTGAGAGGCGGCCGACGTGTGACGAAAGCATTCCCCTTCCTCTTTGGTTCCAAATCACGGTGGCGACGAGCACATCATATCTCCATGTAGTTTGATTCTCGCCATCAGTATCTCAAAAATCTAGATTGTGAACACAGCCTTTTCGGTGCTGAGGGGACGTTGTCCTCCACTACCCCGCGGATCCAACAACACGAACCCATCAGATGGGATCTCTTCCAGCCCACCCCGAATCAGACGCACCGGGTTCGGCTGCAACTTCACGTTCCCCAAGGAGGCTTCGGAGCCGAGAAAGCTGTAGAACTCCGTCGTGAACTTCCGAGCCACGGGGTTGGCCGGGATGGTTGCACCTGGATGAAACCATCTTGTCAGCATCATTCGCCATCGCACTACGGCGGCTTGAATGGTTGCTTGAATCACTCCAAGTCCGATTTCACGTACCCTGGTACTGAATCTCCGCCCCCAAGCCCTCCCAGACGGCTCCAATGACGGGCTTGTTCTTCAACTTGTTCAGGTCGAAGCCGCCGATGGCCGGGCTCCTGAATACGGCGAACTTGCCGTCCTCTGCTAGTGTCTGTTCAACGAGTTCCACCGACGGACTTTGCGAAACGGCGTCGACCGCAAACTGGACGCCGCCGTCGGAAATACCACGCACTTTCTCGGGCCATTCGGGGTCGTGATAATCAACAAGCTCGTCGTACTCGTACGGCTTCTCTTTGAGGACGGCATGCTTCGAGGCACTCGCGGTCCCGATGAGTTTGATCTTCTTTCCGGATGTTCTTTCGGCCAAGCGGATGAGTTGGGCGGCGTACAAGCCCAAGGATGAGGTCGCGCCGTAGACGAGGACGTGGATGGGTTTGTTGTTGTCCGCAGCTTGAGACGGATCAAACCCTTTAGTGCTGGAGAAGGGGCAGGGAAGCTGAAGACGAGCGAATACGCCTTGAGCAGCAGTGAGACCACATAGGCTTATCGTGGCGGCAGCTTCGTAGGTCACGGTGGTCGGTATGGCCCATGTCAGATCGTACTCGACCGCGACGTACTCCGCAAAAGCGCCAGGTCGTTCGTTGACGGAGCAAGCTGGGCGTTTACGTATCAGCTGAGACCGCAGTTACATCTTGTCACAGTACTAGGAGACTGTGGATATTGGAAGAGTGATTTGAGGCTTGAACTCACCTCCCTGAACGAACCCAGCAACTCTCGCTCCGACCTCGGTGCGCTGATCATCAACGCCGACAAGGTCTGCGCCGACAGCGACAACTTCACCGGCAAAGTCGCTGCCAACAACACGGTAGTCTTGGGAGGCTATCGGTTTTTTTGTGTAGAGGGCGTCGACGTGGTTCAGGGCCACGGCGTGGACTTTGATTAGGATCTCAAGGGGCTTGGGATCGGGTTTCGGGACGTCCTGGACGGCGACGGTGCGTGTTTTGGGGGTGATCGTGAGTGCCTTCATGTTGGGCTATTGAGCAGAAGTGCCAGCTTGAAAATAACGTAAACTGGCGGCAGTTGTTTGGTTCGCCGGGTTTTATGAAGCGTGATAAGAGAGTCGACTGACGGAATCCTGATCTTGGGTTTGGTAGATTTGTTTCGTCGATGGGAAATCATGATCTTTGAGTCGATCGACTGTGATGTATTTAAACCACTGCATCATGATCCCACAGCCCGTTGCAAAACAAATGACTCGATGGATTTAAACGGAGTTATCTCACGATCAAGGCTGTGAGTTCGTGATATCCTAGCCTGCTGGTGGGTCTTAAGGTATGCACTCCGGAACGCTTACTTTATTGAGTTTAGTCACCATAGAGAGATGTGAAACGGAGTGCCATTCGGGACGTGTCTGGAAGCCTATGAAAGAAACTTTTCAGAATATTGAATGGAGAAGAATGTGTCCTCGCCGGCTATGGCGAGCTGGCGAAGAGAGTATAAACGACGGACGGCTGTACTTCGTTGCTTAGCGAGTTGCTATTGTCTACGTCTCATGAGGTGCTGCATAACGCCCCAAAATATTGTCTCCAAATCTAGCGATAGTTATTGAATTTTACTTTTGGTTAACATCTATGTCACCTTGTACCCGCCTACCTCTTACTGACGTAGCTTCCGGCCTTATTCAGAAACTCATGATGGGGAGCATAACAAAAAGCTGTTTCTGGCAGTTACATATGAACCAGAAAGGAGTGAAAAAGAAACGAATAGGACTAGACTTCATTTGTGGATAGCTGACAATTTATAAACGTTTTGAGATCTCCAGAACACAGCTTTTGCTTTATCTCCCCCATCATATTCGCACAACAGGTTAATAGTGACTCTTGTGAGATGACCTTAGTACCTGGTTGCGGATTCTCTAAGTACAGAGTCCTAAGGCTTGAGAGGTTTGAGGGCTTCAACCCACTCAATGTTTCCCAGTTGCTTGGTGAGCCACGTGTCACCCGGCCCGGTAGCCCCCCAAGGACGATCTCCGGTGACCAATGAGCCACTCAAAAATGTGTGGGGGAAACCATGATCGAAATCATAAGACTTATCGACCTGCTCCATCTCTTCGTCGGTCAGACTGACCTCCAAGCCGGCGATACTGCCTCGAATGTGCCCGACCGTCCTAGCGCCAACGATGGGAAAGACATACGGAGCCTTTTGTCGCACGTACGCCAGCGCAACATCAAGTATCTTCACGCCCTTCTTCACAGCCATAGTTTCCAGAACTTTGGAAACCTGCCTGTCGCGAGCCGTTGGCTGAATGTAGTTTCGTCCTCCGTGCGGCTTCTCGCGCTCTCTCCAGCCCTCCTCGGTCTGGAACCTCCCTTGATTCAACACGCCATACGGCGCGATGCCCATGCCCTCGCTCGCGCACATGGGAACGATGTCTCGCTCAAAGTCCCGCAACGCCGCGCTCCACATGCCTTGGTACACGACGAACTGACGCAGTCCAGCCATGCGTGCGTACTGATTCGCCTTCGTGACAACCCAGGCAGGCGCATCGGATATTCCCAGATAGATGACCTTCCCAGACGCCACCAGATCGTTCAAAGACTGCATGACCTCCTCGATAGTAGCGGTGAAGTCCCACCAGTGGAGGTAGAAGACATCGACGTAGTTGGTTTGCAGTTTCTTCAGAGAGTCCTCGAGGGCGAGCCGCATACTCTTGGTGCCATTGCCACCGTAGTTGACCTGAAGACGGTCCTTTTGGTGAAGCTTGTACCCGGTCGAGTACTTGGTTGCCAGAACGATGTCGTCTCGATTCCCGCGGGAGGCCATCCATTCACCGAGCCACTCTTCCGACTGGCCGCGCTGATAGGCGCTGGCTGTGTCTATGAAGTTGCCTCCACAAGAGTAGAATTCATCCAGAATCTTGAAAGCTTCTTCCTTGGTGATCTGTCCGTAAAGATCCTGTAGCTGGTCGCCAAAGGTGAGTGCCCCAAGACAAAGGGGGGAAACGCGAACGGAGGCAGTCGGTGCCAATTGACGATATCGGGCCAGTGGGCTCTTTGGAGGGGGATGCATTGTAAAAGACATGTTGACTGTAAGACAGCTGACAGTCTGATTATTTTATGAGATATAGGTCAGCTCGGATATGCTTTGCGTCTGGAAACCATAGCTATTTCTGTATGCTTATATAGTAGGCGAAGCAGTACAATCAGATTAAAAACATCATTCAATAAACCATCTGATCCAAAGTCATTCCATGTAGTTAACCCCGTGTTGATCTTAAGTCCGGCGTGTAAGTGATGCATGCACACGTCGAACACCTCAGCTTCGTCCATATAAAATTGTACTCTCGGAGTTTGGGAGGCCTAAGTCCGGCAACTCAGACGGACCATGAAAACAAACGATCGAGAGCTGATGTTTACAGTAAGCATTTCTCCAGGCAACGATCGCCGAGAACTGAATTAGAGAGTATTAAAGTGGGAATTCTGTGGGTGTGGTCAATACCAGGGTCTACGGTCCACGCGGTTAGCGGGTAGAGTCCCGATATGTCGTGCTCTTTTCAGTATGCTCTCTCAGCGAGTGCCTGCTTGATGAAGTGATGAGCCGCAGCGTCGCTGATCATTGAGGCGGGACTGGTGAGTATCAAAGTAGGCAGTTCTGGAAGTAGGTATTTTAGTCTCCTCCCTTTTTCAGGCGGAGAAGCTATGCTCTTGTGTGCTGACCTACACCGAAAAATGATAGAACCGTCGATTCTTGCTTGATAGGAGAGGTAAGCCCAACATCTAGGCACCACAAGTTGACACAGAATATTCTTCCAATGAGAATAATTCACATTCAGCCCATCAGAGGCATCCACCCAGTCGCCGGCACATTGTTCTCATAGTCGTAAAAGGCCTGCTCACAGAGCATCATCTTGAGATCGTGCTTCTTCAAGTAGCCTTTGATGTCGTCCAAGAGAGAGGGATCCATTTGTCCGAAGTTGATCAGTGTTGCTCCGCCCTCTCCGTCATCGTAAAAGGGTTCCTTGGCCCTGCAGATGACATTGAGGCCGACAATTTTGTCTTTCTCACCCTTCGCCCGAATCACCATTACGCTGTCCAACGATGGAAACGTCATGTAAACACGCTGCGTTTCAGAGGTGAAGAGAATGCCTTGGTTGAGGAAATTAAGGTGACCTTGAGCTAGTCAGCATGACATTCAACAGGTGTGAGAGTATTTGTGCTATCGCGGCTGACACTCACCGTTGGCCTTGGACTTCATGTGAGATTCTGTAGGTGGTGATAGAACAGAGTTCCCGATCACTAAGCCATCGCCAAGCCCGGCTGTCAGGTCAATGACTGCCTTGTCGAAAGATTCCAGTTCCTTGTCCAACACCCTTTTGAGGACAGAGAGATAGGTGTCATTCTCTTCGTACGTCTTGCTAGAATTCTTCCTTTTCAACGCCTCGTCGACTGGCTTGTCGGGCCATTTGAACGATATAATCTGAGGATACTCCCGTTTGATTGAAGATGCACCTGTAGCCCCAGTGGGAACGATGACGACCTCATGTGCCTCCTCCCCGGGTGTAGAGAGGCTCGGGAGGACGAATATCTGCTCTGTCGTTTTGTGAGCAACGATAAGTAGAACACCTGTCACGGGGTGTGCTCACCGATGTGCCGGAGGGGAACCATGAATATGGCACCCATGTCATGGTCCCAATAGTCCGGGGGCCCGCACAGTCGAATACTCCCATCTCCTGGCCCTCCAAGCCCGGACATAACTTCGATGTTGCCGTCGCCAGTGAAGGGCGCCTGGAACGGGATCTTTGGCGTTATCAGTCCACAAAACCCGCAACCTATCCCGCCGAGGTCTTCAATGCCGACGCCCTGGTAGTATTGCTTCTCCCATTGTACGCCTTCTTCTCTACTCTTGGCGTCGGTTCTCCGTTTCTGGATACCGGCCACGTTCTCCGCCTCAGACGCGTCGCGCTTGCGCTTAGCAGCGCCGCCGGCCGCCTTCCCTCCGCGCCCGCGTGATGAACTTCCGCGCTTGGGCATGTTGCCAGAGTGATATGTGCTGTGAGAAAATGAGAACGGCGTTCTATGTCAAAACGAGCAGTGGATGTCGGTGTTGAAATGCTCCGGGGACAACCGAAAGACGGAGTCCGGGGTACGCGGGACGTGGATCTCGACGCGTTTTGTGGCGCTCGCCAGGGAGAAGTTAAAACATGCAACCCTGCAAGCGGCTTTGGGTGAGGTCACAGGCGAGGAAGGTGCTCACTCAACGTTTTCTTATTGATATTCGATAAGCTTTTTCTCAATTATATTATCTGTCTCGGTTTTACAGTAGCACTTAATCGAATTGGATAAATAAAGCTGCTTGCCTTGAGATGGTAGTTTCTCACTGTACAAAACATGCCAAAGGCATGGCCCCGGACCCAACTCCGATCCAAGTCCGGCTCCTGCGGCGAAGGACTCGGTCCACCCGGTCTGAACGCTATTTGTACAATCCTTTCAGAAGCCCAGGATTCCAACCCGACCCATCAATTGCCAGGTTGTGTTTTTGGAACACCACATGCCGATGTCCTGTGTATGATGCTCTCTTGCATTTACAAAGTTTTGTGTAAGTATCACCAGGCAGCACATATCGTAATCAAAGCATCTATTTAATATGCATGTGTTCTTGTGTTCGTAATATCTGATTTGGTGTACAGTCATGGGAATGCTCATATCTCTGTATGTTGCCAACGCCTGCTTAAACGCCTGAGTAATTGTATTCCTTTCTCACTCTCATCGTGATTTCAAAGCACCCGTCTACCATGCCTCCCACATTTGTGCGCCCATAGCAACAAGACGGTTAAACAACTCATCTCGGGTTACAATTGCGGTGAGGTGGTGTTGCTTGCCCATGGTGTCGGTGATGACGAGACCATCAGCGATCTCGCGATCAGTCGCCCATCCCACAAAGATCTTGGACTTCCAGCCGAGACCTCCAACCTTGCGAATTTCCTGCCGTTAACGTCAGCATGTGGACTTCAATCTTTCATCGAGTGGTGCCTTACCTCGATATCGGCGATCGCCATGGACCACACGGGGTTGACATCGTCGGATTCTGTCGTCCAACTCAATGCCGGAGTCGTCGCGGTGGCCGTGATGAAGGCATGCCCTCTCTTACCCTTGTAGCGGGCCGGAAAGCTGATCGGACCCTTCTCAGGGTCGGGCTGCTTCTTCACCACACCCAAGCGGTCCTTCGCATGCTTAGCGCCTGCCTTAGCCTTGACCTTGTCTGCTGCCAGGGTAGTGTTGATGCCACCCTTTGCAGTGCTCTTGATGAAGTTGATGATCCTGTGACCCTTCTTCTGTTTATGCTCATCTGTCTCGGATACCGCAGGTGCGAGGACGGCCTCGTCAGGTTGGATGGCCTCGTCTATCTCGGCTTGATCGACACCTTGACCATCACCTTGTAAGTGTGTGAGCCGTGAAGTTTTCAAACGATCAGCATCAGACTTACCGAGGTGCTCTAGTCCCTGGCCAGCGGTCGCATGAGGTTGATCAGGCGGGGGCGTGGTCGAAGTAGGCGGCGGGGGCAATGGCGCTTTATTCCTCTCTCCAATACGCAGAAGCGTGATTGTGAGTTGGGCATTGGTCGGAATACCCTTAAGGATGGAGTTTCGCAATTCAACATATTTCTTCCAATGGGGGTACGTTCTGGACATTGACATACTTTAGCTGTGCGAGCAATAAGAGTAGACAGAAAGACTGACCGGTTGATAAACACCAGGCCTCTTTGGATAATCGGGTCGCCGAAGAAGGTAAAGCCGACGATGAATCCGGTTCCTTTCAGGACCATGTAAGACGTCGTGAAGAGCGATCCAAGCAGGAGTGGCAGGAGCACGCTGGCCAGGATGAGACGGGGCCGTTGCTGGGGAAAGGGCGGCGTTGGGCTGAGGGCGTTTCCAAATCGTTCGTATGTATCAACAAGCTAAATGGGGGTCAGATGGAGGTGCGGATGAGAAACGGTCCCGGCATGAAAGAACTTACATCCGCAATGGCGTGCATCACGGGCCTCGCCTGGGTCCAGACCGTTTCGGAGACCGGTTTCTTGGTCTTGTCGTGGTGAGTGCTTGGATTACTACCACCGGTCTTGTCCTTGGCGTTGACGACATCTTCAGTAATGTTAGTTGGGTCTGGGACAGCGGTATCGTTGTGGGGATCGCCTTGAGGATGTTTTCCCGCCGCGGTGCTAATGACGAGCGAGGAAATGCTATTCACGAAGCTGTGAGCCTCCTGTTCCACCGCCTCTCCAGCGTGCTTCTCGGGGGCGCCCGTGATGGAATCGTCGGACGCGAGAACGCCCGCCGCGGGCTTCTTGACGCCGCCGGTCTTGCTGTCGATGAGGGACGCAGGGGCTGGAGGAAAGCAGAAGGTTCGGGCTTCGGGGACTAGCACGAGAACAATGAGGAAGCTGACGAGAACGGGGATGACAAAGTCGAGGAGCCAGGCGGCGGTGTAGACTGAGAGAAAGGTCAGGGTGCGCTTCCACTCGCGCCACGAGCGGATGCGGACAATGTGTTTCCAGAACGAGAATGCGCCGACGATCACGGTCATGTACAGGCGTTCAACGTGGGCGCGGAGCTTGTCGGGCGAGAACTCTTCCTCGTCCGCGATGTTCAGGTCAAGAGATGCCAGCTGCACGTAGTCAGAACCTTATCCAGGGATCTCCGGCGGGAGAGACTGACCGGTGCTTCGGGAATCGACTTGACATGGAATACTTGCTAAGGAAATAGTCAGTATCCATCACCAGCATATGGCACGTCGTTCCTACGCCCTACCTTGTCAAACCGTCTGACTAGAATCCATAACTCTTCATTCGTTAAGCCGCCAACCATTGGCTGAGCAACTTTTTGAGCCTGAGTGTTCCATCCCAAGTTTTTCACCTCAACCTCGTCGTGGTCCATCTCAGCGTGCCCTCTTTCCTCGATCGGCTTTTCTTTGATGGCCACATCTGCGAGAAGGTGACTGTCTGTTGGTGTCTCTTCCTCGTGGGCTTCCACGATCTCCGGTTCCTGTCCCACACTGGATTGGCTTGAATAGCTATAAGTTGACTGGCTTGGGGTATCTGCTGGGTCCACTGCGGCCGGTGGAGGTGCTGCCGGTGTTGGCGGTGGCGATGGTTGTGAAGCCATCTCTTCAGTCTCTGTATGCCGCCCCTTGAACATGTCGATGGTCAATAGTACGTGCAGGGTGGGAGCTTGCAAGACGGAGGAAGCTTCCGAGCGAGTCCAGGGGGGGTCTCATGATTTTGAAGCTGGGACAAGCTCAAAATCATGATTTCGGCCTGGACTAGAACTAGCCGCCGCCGACGTCAAGCGCGTGGCTAGCCAGCTCTCGCCGTTTTTGGTAACCGACACATGACGTCACGCGACGCGGGCGCACTGATTGGTGCACAAGCAGGGAGATCGCGATGATCGTACGCGGAAGATCTCCACATGGATGGGCTAGGCGGGAAGGAATGACACCGGTGAACCGAATCATTGGATCCTCTCGTATGTCGGTTTGACGGGCTGCTGCTGCATTCCTGGCGCAGAAGGGAGGCCGGGACGCACGTTCAATGTCTCTTCAGGGGCATCATCAGAGCTCGATGGGATGCGATCATTGGTTGTTTGTTTTAAGTCGACTTTTCTGGGTTTAGAGTGAAGCTGCTGCACGGAGCAAACCGTCTCATCAACGGACAATAACATCGTTTGGGATGTCGTGTACAACTCCGATTGATGCAAGTTGTCGGGGTTGTCACCGGCTTGTGGCCGCCCTGTATTTCCTCTCCAGTCCTATCTGAGTGACCAGACCTCAGTGCAAACCGACCATGGCTGCCACATGCCGGCGCTTAGGGTTGCACAATGGCGACTTTCGTCTCGTTTTTCAGCTTCAGCCATGGCTGGTCCAGCGTTGGTCTGTTTCTAATCTCGTCACCACTCTCACGAACAATCAACCAGCCGCTACTCAGCTCAACCAGCCACAACGCCATCAGGTAAGGCAACTGGGATAGCCAACTGAAACGATGAGTCTATCAGTAAGTAGGCTCATCTTAGCCAGGCTTCGGCTCGACGGCAACGTTTTCACCATGTGGTTCCACTCGGACATTTTTCTCCAGGCTAAAACCAATGCTCCACCGTAGGGCTTATGGCCATCTTGGTTTCGGCCTCTCCACATCGACAGATCCTCAGGATCTTCACACGGAAGGGTGGCCGAGTTGGTTATGGCGCCAGGTTAAGGTCAGCTTAACATCTGTTTCCTGGTGGGGCAACCCGCGCGAGTTCGAGTCTCGTCCCTTTCATTTTTCGTTTTTGAAGCTTCTATGCTTTCTTTTTTGGCCTATCTGATCGATCGTATTCATCGCCGCCATTTCTTTCGTGCTTGGCTTCAGCTGCAGCAGCTGGCTGGCTGCTCATACAATTTATCTACGTAAGAAACATAGTCGCACGGGGCTTAGTTCATACACTTTAAGGTGTAACAAAAGACATCGCCTTCAGATTATGGATATTGCTTATATTTAAGTTATAAATATTACTAAACGTCTAAATCATCTATCACTTCGTCATGCCTGGTAATATCAGGTCTAGTATCCCGCCCACCAGGTGTAGTTGTTCGTCTGCTCAGCAGTGTCCCAAACCAACGGGACACTGGTATCCTCCGGCCTCTCAGGCCAAGCCTGGGCAAGACCAGACCAGACCTTGACGTTCTTCCAGGTGGCCTTGGCACCGCTGGGCGCCGCGGCGTCACCGGCGAAGAAGCTGAGGCCGGTGCTGTCGTTGCGCGAGGGGTAGATGCGGGCAGTCAGGGCGAAGCGCTCGTTGACCCAGATCTCGAGCAGGGAGTTGTCGAGGACGACGTGGAAGTTGAGCTCCTCGGTCTTGGTCGTGGTGCTGTTCTTCTCGTGGATCTCGTACGGCTGGAAGTGGCCGACGAAGGTGGCGTTGTTGAAGTTGGGCAGCAGGCTGCTGTGGTCGCGGACGACGCTGATCTCCTGGGCCTCGGGGTCGAAGACGATGGTGGTGTACTCGGCGTTGTCGGGGCTCTGGCCGACGACGATGCCGGCGGGGCCGCTGAAGTCGCTCAGGGTGGCGGTGAGCTCGTAGGAAGATCCAATCTCGGCGGACACGGACACGTTCGCGTCGGTGAGCTCACCGACGTCGAACTCGTGGGTCTCGGCTCCGGCGCGGAGGAGCTCGACAACGTCGGGGAGGGGACGGATGCCGAGGGTCTGAGCAGTGAAGCCGTTGCAGCTCTCGACGCAGTGGCTGCCGTCCTTCTGCTCGCCGCAGTTGACGACTCCCTTGGTCTCCTTGACGAAGAGCTCCATGGGCAGGTTCATGGAACCCATGTAGCCGAACTGCTTGGAGGTGTTGAAGGTGTAGTCGGCAGCAAGGTCCTCGTTGGCCCATCCCCACATGACACGGCGGCCGTCGTTGCGGGCGTCGCTCCAGGTAGCCTGGGCGTAGGAGATACCCCAGTCGAGAGCGCCGCCGGAGCCGGGAGTGAACTCCACGGAGCCGTTGTCACGGCGGGCGATGTCTCCGCGGTTCCAGAGAGCCCACTGCTCCTTCCAGTGCTGAGTCGTGTTACCGCCCTCAGCACCCATGGAAACGAACCAGGCCTTCTCGCCCGAGTCGCCGACGGGGAGGTCGAAGAAGCTGCTGACTTCGAAGTTGTAGCCGTAAGAGCCGGTAATGTCAGGCTCACCAAGAGAGCCGTTCGCAGCGGGCTCCCAGAGGGCGCCGAGGAAGGTCCACTGCGTCAAGTTGGAGGCGGGAGCGGAGTAGAGCGGGATGCGGGGGCCGATGAAGCCGGGGCGTGCGGCACCGGGCAGCTGGGCGGGGACATCGCCGGTCTTGAGGCCGGAGCCGAGCACCATGTAGTAGTGGGGCTCGCTGACCTGGAGAAGGCCGTCGAGATCGGTGTTGGCGAAGAAGCTGGGGTCTCTCCATCCGGTGACGTTCCAGCCCTCGGGAGGGCCGGAGATCACAGTGCCGATTTCGTTCCAGCTAGAGCCGTGGTCGTCAGACGTGAACAGGGCCTGGACTTCGGTGCCGGTGATGTACGGCTGCTTCCAGTTCGTCGGCAGGTAGTGAATTCCGGTGGCGAAGGTCAGGAGCGTGCCGTCGTTCTCGCCCTCGAGGTTGACTGCCTGGGTGGTACCAGTGAACATGGAGAGGGGACCGGCGGCGTATGCGCCAGCGGCAAGAGAAACGGACGAGTCGTTGGCCCAGTCGCGGATGTCAGTCCAGTGGAACAGATCCTTGGAGACGGCATGGCCCCAGGAGATGTTTCCCCAGTTGACGTGGTTGGGATGGAACTGGTAGTGGAGGTGGTAAGTCTCCGTGGCCGCGTCGTAGATGGCACCGCAGGGGTCGTTCATCCAGCCTTGGGGCTCAAGGAAGTGAGAACGCGGTCTCCAACGGGTGAAGAGGGAGTTGTTGCCCGCCGTCGCGAGGTACTCGGGCGTGATGGTCGGAACGTCCGCAGCAGCGGGGGCCACGATGGCTCCGAGAGACGCGAGGGCCGTGAAGACGGCGCTACCCTTGAGGACTGCCATGCTGTACTGTTGAAACTGAAGAGCTCGCCGCTTGACGTCCGATAGACTTCGGACGAGGAACCGTGAGTGGTTCATCTTATATACCATCGGACGATCAGACGATCCAAACATCGACTTGGGTGGGAACACACACTGTCATTCAGGCTCTCGATACGACGTCAGCCAGGGGAGAGCCAAGGTTGAGTCCCGCCGAGAGAGGCAAGGGTAAGGAGTCATGTTCCCTGGGCTACTGAGGCTCGGCGGAGATGGCGATGACGATGATTAGTCGAACATTGCCCACGGCAGCATGAAAAGGCTTTCTTGGACTGACGTTGCGGGCCGAAAAGGATTGACCACGCGGTCGGGAAATCGTGGGATGGGGAAGAAATCGCGGGGCGGCCAAGCCGTACGACGACGCGCTACTGCCCCAGCGGCGATGGATAGTGGCGCTTTGGTGTTGAGGTGAGAAGAAGAAATTGCGGGAGATGCGGAGTCGCGGGGGTTCGGACGGGATATAGTTCGCTGAAACTTATCGTCGGACTGGGGAGAACGCAAAGGGCTGGCCCGGCCTCTGCAAGTCGGGCTGCCGGATGAGCAACATGGCACGTGTTGGAAGCTATCCGATTGCCTTCCCCGTAGCGTATATTCGTCTTGGGTCGTTCTTTAACTGGTTGACGGTTGTGCGATGCAAGACAAAAGCGTGGCACCCCAAACCAAATCCGTGGGCAGATCACGGAATGACCGCATGACTTCGTGGGGATTGGCAATTTCGGCGGCCCTTTGCTCGCTGTTACCGCACATGGGGAAGCAAGGGTTAATGGCCGAGAGAGTCGCCAGGCTGGCCCCGCTGCAAGGGATCTTGTTGGATCTGGAGAACTTGGGGGCTGTCATGTGCTGGTCGAAACCTTTTCCAAGTTGCTCTGTTTGTCAAGCGTACCAGACAATTGGATGTTTCTGGCCCAAGCTCCTCGTTCGGACGACTTCCATTGCGGAGGGCAGCAAAGTTCTGTGGAGGTCTTGAAATGACTTTGCGGAGGCCGTGTGGGGAAGTTGGTGGGTTGAGACTAAGGGAGATCCAGGCGGGATTTGTCTTCCGCCTCTTCCATATTTTCGACAGGATCGTGAACTGCCAAATGCTCGCTTTATTTGCTGGCTAAAACGTCATCATACCCTAATAAATCGCATCAGCTGTCAGCTCACGATTTTATCTGGTCCGAGCGACGCGCATAGGCCGGGCAACGGATCGCAACCCGACGCTGGCTCTGTTGGCGGAAGAACGCAATCCCGTCTGACGGAGCAGTTAGGTAAATGGATCAAGAAAGCTTGACGCCGGAAAGAATTTTTCGAATGTTTTGGCCCGATTACACACCGAGTCACTCAAGATTTGTGCAGTGTCTCGTAGATTGCCCAAGAAGATACGGGTTTGGTCATGGCCGCGATTTTCGGACCACGCGGCGCCGGTATGCCCGATAAAGTGGGGCTAAAGCGGCCCCGCATCTCCGGTACTTGGTGAGGAGGACCGAATCTGCCCCTCAAGCTTCTGAAGCTACCCTTGCCTCGAGAATAGACGCGTAAAACTTCATTCTTACTCTTCAACGGTGAAAGAGACAAGAAACGCAGTTCCTCAAAATGAGATACGCCGCAAAGCTGCCCAGTCCTACATCAACAGACCACTGTACGACTGGCTTGTCCAACCTCCGGTCACCACCAGGAAGGCCATGCCATCATGCAAAGTGAACGTCAACCCGATTGTAGCATCAATACCAATCCCCACCGTGAGAAATCTTTACGTCAACTTGTGGGCATCAGCGGCCTAACCTCTAACCACATGGGGCTCACGCCACAAACGGCTCGCCATCTAGTTCATCTACTTGCAACCCCCCAATTCCTTAAATTGGCCCCGGGGCGCAACAGCTCAAGCTTTTCGGGCCAAAGGTCTTTCGGTTCATGCTCCCGTGGAGAGATCTTGAGAGCCTAGCAGAGCTAGCTCCTGACGCCGAATATCATTTCCGTAGTTTAGTGGATGGACGTTTGTTCATCTGTGAGACGGTAAGAAGGACCTTTTCAATGATAACACATCTGGCATCTCATTGGCAAATGCTGCTGATCAGGTCTAACTTCAGGTGGGGAGACGTCCGTCCGCACAGCTACCTTGGGTCACCTTATCTCACATATCAGTACTATGGAAACCCTCAGTTCTTGCAAATGTCCCGGATCACCTTGAGGCTATCTCAGTTCTGTAGAGAAGCTAAGATTCTGCTACAGTCTGGCACAAAGCGTCTGTTCTTTTACTTGATTCTACCTATGCGTCGCGGCATGATATGCTCACATTCTTAAAGCCACAGCTTTTATCCATATCGATGACTGGACCCAGGGGCGCTTCTCGCTCACACTATCAGCGCTACGGTAAAACGACACACCATCCAAGCTCTAGATTACTTCACAAATCGGGAATCTCCTCATTTGTAGCGCAAGCTATCAGCTTCAAGCGCCCGGATGCATGTACTAGCGGGTGTCACGGCCAGTGGGTCGGTCTTGAGTGATACTCTACTTCTTATTCTTTTCGCAAGCTCGATCTTCGTGTGGCAATCTCGTGGTTAGACTGAGCTGTGGTTCTTTTGGTTTTCGGGATCTCCTAATCTTTATCTTCATGGGAGTTCCTCATCGCCTTCAGGCTTCAGCTCACCCAGATCTAGCACCGGCACGATAATAAGCTTGGAAGCCTTTCAGCTATATTGTATTCCTCAACTATTACGTCTCGGTACTTCTTCTTTTAGCTATTATACCGGACTCTGCCATTTCTCGTGTGACTCTTTGGCGTCGACTTTGCTCCCAACTTGCCGGTACATGAAGGCTGCTGGTGTTGCTGGACGTATCTTCTCGTCTAGAGTTAAGTTCACACAAACGCACAGGACTGACAAGATGCAAGACTTGGTCTTCTTTGCAGTCTTGTTTAAAGCCCTAATTCCGAACGGCGTTGAAAGGTCTCAGCCAGCGTGCTGCGTATATCTTCACGGTACGTTGGTATTAACTTCGGAACTTCTCCGCGAAGGGACTAAAGGCAAGTGGGGGTGGGGACATGAAGTGGACATGTTTCAATGTTCCCAGGGTTGTGAATAATCTCACTTCAAATCAGACGACATTGGAAGATGAGGATTCTGGCGCGGTTTTGATGAAAAACCTGGCCTTTCCTTTAGAGAGGATAGTCCTAATCATGCAAGTGATTACTGATGTTTAAGGTTACCTCTACTTTGAGTCTTCTATTTTGCGTATACTGACAGCTTGCGTGAAATTTGAGTTGTTGGATCTCGAAAGCGCCTGATTTGAAGCTCTCACCGCTTGCCCATGTTTGCTCATGCAAACCCCAGCCATTCAACCAGAACAGGATCGAGTTACCCAATCCTAATGCCACACAGAAGAAACCCCACTATCGCTTGTCTGCCTTCTCCAATTGCCATCAACGCTGCTTCGAGTCTTCCCTGCTCGTCGGGACAGATCGGCGGCTTCCATCTGCACTGGCCCCATTGGTGCAACTCTGCCTTGAATTCGTCGGTGTCGGGTTAATGAGAGCGAGGTCCGCGGCCATACAACCCCGGTCATCTCCAACCTCTGCAGCAGACGTCTGGTTCGTGAGGCGCGCCATTCCCCAGATTTCCCCCGCACCCATGGACCGAGTGTGGGACGGGGCATGATTTGCGGGGATAAGTACGGAAATCGAGGATGAACCTCGTTTTCTTCGGAACTTTACTCTGTTCGCTCACTCTATTTCTTCTGCGATGCACTGATTGCT
Organism: Colletotrichum karsti; assembly: GCF_011947395.1. Taxonomy (NCBI): domain Eukaryota; kingdom Fungi; phylum Ascomycota; class Sordariomycetes; order Glomerellales; family Glomerellaceae; genus Colletotrichum; species Colletotrichum karsti. Next base: position 455,228 of record NW_024065911.1, on the reverse strand, counting down.
TGCAGGTTGATACGGTTGCGTTGAGAAAGCTTAGCCCTACCTGCATACATCTCGAAGTCCTTTGCAACCCCCCAAACGACCAGTCGCTACTCATCGGAGCAAGATGGGCGGTCTTCGCGCGGTCGAGGATCGGCCCACGCCGAAGGAGGTCTACAACTGGCGTCTCTATATCGAATCCGCCATCATTGCCATGGGATCATTGCTGTAAGGAATCTTCAGCCTTAACTTCTCGTTAGCACTAGAAGGGCTCATTGACTTACACCGGCTTTCATCAGTTTCGGCTATGACTCGGCGTTTATCGGGACCACGATCACGCGCGCAAGTTTTGTGAGAGACTTCGGCATCACGTCGGCTACGTCCAAGGAGATATCCTCCAACATCACTTCCGCCTTCCAGGCCGGTGCTCTAGGCGGCGCATTGATGTGCTTCTTTAGTTCGTCTCTCCTGTGGTTTGCCAGTGTCTCTGATCTAATATTCTTGTGCAACAGTCACCGAGTATGTAGGTCGCAAATGGGCGTTGATCATTAGCAACCTCGTGTTTCTCGCTGGAGCTATTCCAATGGTCGCCGCGACCAATGACCTGGCTTCAATGTATGCCGGCAGAGCACTTACGGGTTGGGGCTGTGGCGTGATTACTGCAACTGTCCCCTCCTACATCGCTGAACTTTCCATCCCCTCGATTCGAGGGATCTTAACCGGACTCTTTGAAGTCACCTACCAGACGGGCTCTCTTATCGGGTTCTGGATCAACTACGGCATCAACCAGAACATGAACCCCAACAGCTCCGCTTCATGGCGAGTGCCCATGGCTGTCCAGCTTATTCCCGCGGGCGCCTTGCTCATCGGCGGCTTCTTTCTGCACGAATCACCGCTCTGGCTCTACAGAAAGGGAAGGGAAGAGGACGGAGCCAAGGTGCTCGTAGCGCTGAGACATCTGCCAGCAGACCATCAGTACATGCAAGAGGAGGTGGGAATGATCAGGGCTAGGCTTGCCGAGGAGGCCTCGGTTGCGAAGGCATATGGAAACGGCTTCTACGCTTACATCCGTGGCGCTCTGTCCGAGTTGTCACGCAAGGGCATGTGGAACCGCTTGTTACTCGTGTTCTGCTCGTTCGCATTGCAGAACATGTCGGGCGCCGCAGGTGAGTTGTGCAGACATCCCACAACATCGTGCGTTCTTTCTCTGACCAAGACTCACAGCCATCAACTACTACTCTCCCATGCTATTCGGTTCCATCGGCATTTCAGATGTGGCTCTTTACACCGGAATCTACGGCTTGGTGAAGGCAGTCGCGTCCATCATTTTCTACGGTGCTCTCATCGACGTCTGGGGTCGGCGAAGACCAACAATTATTTCATCGTTGGCATGTTCGATTTGTCTGTGGTTTGTGGGTGCCTACGTCAAAGTAAGGTCTCTTGCATTTTTAGCCATGGCCGCGTAGTGATTGACACCTTTCAGGTCGGCAATCCTGCACCGATTATTGCTGCAGGAGGACAACTCTCTTCGTCGACTGAGGCGGGAGGTCGAGCGGCTACGGCGGCCATTATGATCTACTCCGTTTTGTAAGTCAACAGAATCTCATTGATGATATGTTCTTCGTACAACTAATCAATGCAACTCCTCACAGCTGGTCCTTTGGCCTCAACGGAATCCCGTAAGTGAAAAGCCCGAATCCATAACGATAATATCAAAGCTGACTTTGGGCAGATGGATTATATCTGCAGAGATCTTCCCGGGAGCTCTTCGCAACATGACAGGAACCTTCGCCGCTTTCACCCAATGGCTAATCCAGTTCATCATCACAAAAGCCCTCCCATACATCTTCAGCAGCCTCGACTTCGGCGTATGGTTCTTCTTTGCTTGTTGGATGCTTCTGGCCACGATTTGGGCCTTCTTCTTTCTTCCGGAAACCAAGGGCGTCACACTCGACCAAATGGATATTCTATTGTAAGTCTCCTGCACGCTTCAGTAGTACATCACCTGGAGCTTTCAACGGCTTCGCGGAATGTTTCTTGCTGACAATCACACTACAGTGGCTATGAAGGCGATCGCGGAGTGCATCGGGAAGTAGCTAAGACGGATGACGTGAAAAGCTTGGAGCATGATGTCCATGAGGTTGATCAAACCGACCGAGTATGAGATCCTCGTCATTGGTGTTGGAGTCACTGCTTCTTTGCCAAGAAACGTTTGACAACACAGCTATATCAGTTAATTATTATGAGCTTCGGTTGCCGAATTCGGACGGATCAAATGCTTCAATTACCTTAGTCACATAGACAAAGCTTCGCTGCAATAGAAGTCATGGCAGCCTGGAAGCATACTCAGGAACTTATTGAACTTTGAACGTTGTATTTTTGTAACCATCGAGAAGATTAATCTCGAATGAAATCATCACCTGTGTGGTAGTGGACTGGGACCAAGATGAGTTGAAACCCAGTTTTAGGGCCATCTACATGTATCCTCCATTTTCCAAGAGAAGCTCAACCTCTTCATGCCAATTCCACTCGTTTATGCGACGTGGGCCCCAAACTGGGCCCTTTTTCGATAGATTTATCAGCACCTCATATCTCACACAGCTCCTGAATTTCTCCCTGCATATGGTATCTCTATCGCTGAATACTCTCACCAGTCGAAGATACTTTTCCGGATCAACTTTGTTGAATGTACGCAACGCCCACTGCTTTCTTTCGTGCTGGCTCATCCGTAGAATCAAGCTGATTGTGCAAAGACCTTGTGTGAGCATTTCCCAGATCCAGTTGAACTCGTCGGCTTGGTTCCATTTATCGTGCTCCGCTATGGTGTTGATCGCTGCGACCGCTATGAGCTTTTTTTCACTTTTTGGGGGGCCTTTTTGAAAGATGTAACTTCGGTGTGAACCATTGCTCTCACAAGCGATACGATAGAGCGGGAGAGGTGTGTTTTCTTCATCACTAAGCTGAAGACCAAGCTTAGCTTTGGCCAATACATGATATTGTCTGTCCAGACGGCCTGTTGATATGCTTTCGAAAGAACGGAGAGTCCGACTTCCTTGGTCTGATGTCAGCTTCGCTGAGCTTTCCACGACATCGTAATCTTCAAGAGCTTCCCGTAAATCTCGGAAGCGATTCTGAGCCAAGATTCTGTCGGCCAATTTAGGTTGATCGGGAATGTCCTCTATGCCTACAACATGTTGAGAGGCTTGCCGTAGGCACTCCTTGAGGTGTGCATAGCTGAACTCGATTATCCGCATCATTCCGAGGGAGCCGCCTTCGTGACCGAAGATTTTGTTTGATCGGCGCCTGGCCCTGAAGAGCAAAGCTCCTTCCATTAATTCGGCCTTTTCGTCCTCCAGATAGTCTCGATATCGTGCGGTGGCATGGCAGAAGATCTCGAACCATAAGACGCTGAATCGGTCTATCGTCCTGTCGTGGAATAAAACGAGAGGGATCGTCATGTCAGGCGGCAATTCTTTGAGATCATCCATGTGACGGCAGATATGTTTAGCTTCCCGAAAAACATTGTCAAGCTGCGCCAGCTTCAGAATGCTGCGTGGCCATGCTGGAGAACCCTGCACTTCTCGTATCGACCCCTGCGTGAAGTGCACGAGATTCGCGGCGTGTGCAGCTTTTTCCGCGTCAGAGTTTCCGGCGAAGCTTTCGTTAAGTGAACGAAGGCGAAGGACCGTAGTTGCTTCGGGGAGCATGGTTTTGCCCCATGCGCGCTCCTCCCACTCGACCATTGAGTCGACAAGAAACCGATGGTTTGCAGCATAGCATCGCCATGCGACAGGGCATGCCGTGAGCAGTGGTGCAACGTCGGACGGTCCTCCCAGGGCTTTCATTATCATCAGATGCAGCTCAGTTGGCAGCGGACAGAGGCAGCTGGCTCTATTGCCTTGATTCATGCTTGTTCTCCGGCACTGGCGCTCCTCATAGGTGTATTGTCGCGAAAACGCTGCAAACGCGTTGTCTGGTACGCGATCGGATGGAAATCTTGGTAGACTAGGTCGGCCGGTGGTTGAAAGACGAGAGCTTGGGCAGACTACCTCTCGGAGCGTCTGGGTGTTTGGTACAGATTGCGACGATGAATGAAGAATGCGTCAATTTGAAGTCTCAAGCGATGTTTGAAAGAATTATTGAAGCAAATGAAAAGTTTCTCGCCGTCAACCCTTGTGAACATATCTCATGAAAAGGAACCTGACATCTGAGGTGTTCAGCCCGCTGAAAAAGTCGACACAGACTCCGTCTGTAGCGCCGCAGTGGCTGATTCACGACATCAGGGTATGAGATATCTTCGTGAGCTTTACCCTGTGACAAACCTATTTCTTCTATCTTCTTGAAACCATAACTTGATTTCATCTCTATGCAAAATTTCTTCATTGGATCTAACAGCGAAGTATGATTGCAACGGGCCACGGAGAGTTTGTTAGACTCATGAGAGTGTTCAGTCAGAACTGCATGTTTCCGTTCACAGGATGAAGTTGATCATATGGTGAAATCCTAATGGCATTCTGTAACCGAGACTTATATAGATCCTCTAATGCTTGCCCGGGCTGCCCCGTATGACTGCGTATTAGCAAGGATGCTTGAGTTCTCATATCGTGAAGTTGGCCTCTGGTCAGTCCAACAAGAGCATCACCAGGTATGCCGACGTGAGCCGAAGGAAAACTCGTTCTCGACAGGGTTCGAACAACATTAGTTTCCCGCTATGGACTTCAAATTTCCACTTTCCCGTAGCACTAAAGTGCCGCACTACAACGCGCAGCCACGTCGTTATCTTCCCCGCGGGAAAGTTCGCCGGTTGCCGGAAAACTCGACCGGAAAACCCCATTCAGGGGGACGATGCGGAAAACTGTTGGACAACTTGAGTCAGATTATGGGTCTTGCAGAACAATCTGCTACATGTCCTCGAGAAGTTTTCGGGAAGTTGAGTTGAGAGCTTCGGCTTGCGACGGCAGATATGGGATGTAGCTGTCACGATGGTGGTAATGCTGGGTCTGCGATGTTGTCCGCCGATGGACTCTTGATAGCGTTTGAAGATATAAGCGGCGTGAAGTCGCGAAAAAGGCAATGTCTCAATGGCATGATGACCACAAAGCTTTTCAGACAATACTGTCGTTTTATCAAGTCATTTCGCTGTGTTTTTGTACCATGAAGGAGGCTACTGAAGCATGTTCAGGGGTTGAACCGAGAAAGGAGATGCCGGCAGATAACACCTCAAGCTCTCACCCATCACCTTCAACATCTATAATATTCGACACTTCCGACGAAGACATCGAGAGAAATGACACAACGAAAGAAAAGGCTGAGAGCCACGCCGAAGCCCAAAGCGAGGTCGACGCACCACCACCGGACGGAGGCCTAGAAGCCTGGACCCAGGCTCTGATGGCTCATCTCGTCGTCGTCAACACATGGGGCACCATCAACTCCTTCGGCATATTCCAAACCTTCTACCGAGAATACCTCTCCCGACCTGCCTCCGATATCAGCTGGATCGGCTCGATGCAGGTCTTCTTTCTCTTCGTCGTCGGCGTTTTAACGGGACGTCTCACCGATGCGGGATACTTCCGAAGCGTCTTCGCGACAGGCTCTGCACTCGTGGTGTTGGGTAGCCTCACGGCCTCGTTTGCGACTGAATACTGGCAGTTGTTCCTGTCGCAAGGTCTCTGCATCGGACTTGGCATGGGTGGACTCTTCTGCCCTGTCATGGCCGTTCTATCGACATACTTCAAGCGTCGACGGAACCTGGCCATCGGCATCGCCATCAGCGGCTCGGCTACAGGAGGCATGATATACCCTGTTATGGCTCGCCAACTGTTACCAAAGGTTGGCTTTGGGTGGACTATGCGTGCTATGGCATTAGTTCAGCTCGTTACTCTGTTGGTGGCCAACATCTTCATGAGATCCAGGCTGAGACCGAGGCGTGCGGGCTCACTTGTTGAACTTTCCGCGTTCAAGGAGAAGCCCTACCTCCTGTTTACGATCGGGATGTTCTTTGTATGTTCGGCTTCCTCGCTCCTGTTTGACGGTAACTAATGCTCTCAGAATTTCTGGGGTGTATACTTCGCCTTCTACTAGTACGCTACCTACCCAGTCACGACTCTGTGAATCCGGACATGGAAATGCTAACAATCACCAGCATCGGTCCCTTCAGTCGCGACAAACTATCATTCTCTTACGATACTTCCGTCGATATTCTGATGATCATGAACGGAGTCGGGGCCCTCGGCCGTGTGATCCCTGGCTTCCTCGCGGATCTGTACCTCGGCCCTCTCAATGTGGTCACTCCTGCGGCAGCTGTCTGCACGATCCTACTGTTTTGCTGGATGGCGATAAAGAGTGCCTCAGCACTGTACGTTTGGGCTGTGTTATATGGTATGTTCTTGTTCCCTGATATCTCCGGTGAGACTCGAACCATTCGCTGACGAAGCCTTTCAATGTAGGCATCTTTGGGGCTACCGTCCAAGGCCTCTTCCCCGCCGCACTATCATCATTGACGACCGATCTCCGAAAAGCAGGTACAAGAATGGGAATGGTGTACTCGATCATTAGTTTTGCCAACTTGACGGGCCCTCCGCTGGCAGGCTCACTGATCAAAGCCGGTGGAGGTCAGTATACGTATGCCTTCATCTTCGGTGGGCTCTGCTTGTTTCTCGGTACTTCGTTCTTGATTGCTTGCCGGGTTGCCAAAGGTGGATGGGGGTTGGCAAAAGTTTAGTTCAGGATTACATCAGTAATATTACGAATGCAGCCGAGTATGTTCGAAAAGGCACCTTGACATGGAAGGAGAGCTGTCGTCGAGTAGTACGCTTGTACCACCTTCAATCCCTTGCGCCCAGACAGTTGAAGTTGAGGCATCCCAAATGGTCACCGAAATCCACATGCACGTAAGACCCACGTCCAGATTACGAGTTACAGCGTGTCTCGTGTTTAATTTGATTGGATTAAAACGTCTCTGCCCTCGTAGCCCTGGCGTTGGACTCTTGGGCTCAACGGCTATGAACTTGGCAAGTAATATTTGGCGGCTCCAAGTCCTCAACGTCGTTACCACGTCTTTGTCAATAAAACTTCCGTCATTATTTAGTGTCTTGACACGGTCAGTAAGTATGAACTGAAAGTTGGGACGGTTAGCTTTGTCTCAGATTTAACTGTTGCTAATCATCGATGTTTCCCGTTTCTCAGTGTAGATGAGATCGCATGGGATATTCGCATTAGCCGAGCCTTCGACCTCCCAGAAAGCGAACAAATTCACCCTCGTTCTCAGTTTCTGAAAGTCTGACAGCTTCTTCCAATAAATTATTTACGTCTTTTCGTTCCTGGACGACAAAACCGATGGCGAGTGAATGAGTGAATGCCTAGCCGCCAACGGTTACCGGAATGGGAAACGCCCAAATTCCCCCGCGTGGGAGGTGGGCCTTGGCGAACATGCGGCGTTGAACATCGTGCTCGAATCCAGGCAATCCATTGGTTCTTATTTTCAACATCTGCCAAGCCCAACAGCTTTCTTCCTCCGATTTCGTACGCAGGTCGCGTATCACTCTATCCAAGGCCAATTCTGAGCTCGTCACGCTCCTGCAGCTCAGGAATCATGCCATTCACCTCTACGGGCGACCGAGCCTCTCTCGTCCTGGGCAATTGAAGTGCGAGTTTCACCCATCACACCCTCTGGCCACGAGCTCCGCCTCCCATCGGTCAACGACATTGACGAGCTTTCAACGAGCAGAATCCGCCCTGTACTTGACCATGCACTCGCCTCGTGTCTTTCTCCCCAGACCGGGACACCAGGACCCTCGTACAGGGCCAAAAGCGCTCCTCACACTGAAGCCAAGCCAGCCGGGCGGACCAGACAGCCTCGCACCATGGCCTGTCATCCCGCCCACGCAGCCTCCATGCACATCAGCATCGCCCCAAGATCCCTGAGACGCTGGAAACTTCGGAGCCTGCCCTGATTCGATCTCGGCTGACGGCAAGCCGGATGTTCAATCCATATAACCGTCCCCTGGACCCCCGGGCAGTCGCAGCACAGGGCAACACGCATCCACTCCCGCAATCCACGACGCGCTTCACTCGCCTTCCATTCTCCGTCGTGAATCGTTACATCAGGACTCATACGATAACAGCTGTGACGTCCTGACTCGAAGCATGAGTCCCAACTAGCCAGCGCCATGTCCGCGGGACGGGCTCCGCCGAACATTCCGGAGCCGAACGACATTAGATTTCAAGACCAGAGGCCGTGCTCCGTGCCACCGAGCCGGACGAGCCGCTATGGCAGCGGCGCTCCATCAATATGACTACATCTTTGCGATAACCACCATTTTCTCCTTCCTGGATGCTTGGAACATCGGTGCGTCTGACGGATCCTCTGCCTCACTCTCGAGGCTATGTAAAATCTCGTAGCTTGATATTAGCCCTTATCATCACCTTACCCTACCTGAGCTGGACCCGGCCGACAGCTAACATCCCTAGGCGCAAATGATGTCGCAAACTCCTTTGCGACCTCCGTCTCCTCGCGGTCCCTGACGATGAAGCAGGCGGTGGTCATCGCCTCCTTCGCCGAGTTCGGTGGCTCCGTCTCCATCGGTTCTCGGGTCGCGGACACCATCCGCAACAGAATCATCGACCCGCACCTATACGACGACCGGCCGAGCGTGCTGCTCCTGGTCATGATGTGCGCCATCTTCGGTTCCTCCGTCTTCCTGAGTATTGCCACGCGCAACGGGCTGCCCGTCTCGACGACGCACTCCATCATCGGTGGCATCGTCGGCGCCGCGACGGCCTCGATCGGCATACAAAAGGTGACCTGGGGTTGGAACGGTGTCTCGCAGGTTTTTGCAGCTTGGGTTGTGGCCCCGGGGCTCTCTGGCGTTCTGGGGGCCGGGATATTTCTCGTCACGAAGAAGTTCGTCTTGACGAAGACAAATGCGGTGCGGAATGCGTTCTATACTATCCCGTTTTACACGTTCCTGACGTTTGCCGCGTTGACGAGTGAGTCTCTCTCATTTACCCCTTATCATGGTAGGATGAACTGAAATGTGGCAGTGCTCATGACTTGGAAAGGCGTCCAAACCCGTGTAGAACTCAACGCTGCCCAGATCCTCATCGCCGTCTTTTCCATCGCAACCGGTGCCACACTCCTCCAAGCCTTCTTCATCCTCCCCTACCTCTGGCGCAAGATCGTCAACGAGGACTGGGAGCTCCACTGGACCATGATTTGGAAAGGGCCTTGGCTCCTCAACCGCCCGCCTCGACCCCCACCCCCGCCGGGTGTGAACAAGATCAACATCAAAGACTACTATCGTGGCCACTTGACCGCCGACGAACTAGCCTACGTCCGCGCCTCCGAATCCCTCTTGGAATCGATACAAACAAGCAACACCCCTAACGACCTCTTCAAAGACGACCACAACCCCGTCGTCCTCCCTTCCCCGGCGCTAGCTCTGCCGCGAACCCCGGCCTCCGAGTCCCGCCGCTCTTCCTCGGAGATCATACCTCCGCGCCCGCCCGGGCCCTGGAACAGTTTTCATGTCATTCGCTGGCGGATCAACCGCGTTGTCCTCCGCGGGTTGGAGAAGGACGTCGTTGAGCTGCAGAAGCGCAACGCCGTGCTGAGCTGGGATATCGAGGACATGCACTCCCGCGCGCCGCATTACGATAACCGCGCGGAATACATGTACAGCGCGCTCCAGATCCTCACGGCCTCGGCCGCCAGCTTCATCCACGGCGCCAACGATGTGGCGAATAGCATCGGACCGTTTGCGACGGCGTATGATATCTGGCGGACGGGGAGGGTGGAGACGGCCGTCGGGGTGCCGATATGGATCTTGTGTTTCGGCGGCGGTGCTATTGTGCTTGGGTTGTTGACGTACGGGTATCATGTGATGCGGAACCTGGGGAACAGGTTGACTTTGATATCACCCTCTCGTGGCTTCTCGATGTGAGTACTTCTCGGCCTCGGACTCCTCCCAGATTTGGCTCGAAGATGGGTCTTCTGGCAATCTGTCCATTCTTCGCTGTATCCAGGATGTTTCTAACACGCACTGTAAGGGAACTCGCCAGCGCGATTACAGTATTGATGGCAACGAGACTGGCGTTGCCAGTCTCAACTACGCAGTGTATTGCTGGTGCGACGGTAGGAGTCGGGCTTGCAAACGGGGACTGGAGGTGTATCAATCCGCGCCTTGTAGCCTGGATCTACTTCGGGTGGTTCATTACCGTTCCAGTCACTGCATTATTGTCCGGCTCGCTGATGGCGTTAATACTCAACGCCCCGAGATGGGAAGGTGACCGGCTGTGATCACGGAATAAAAGCCCTCCACAACTATTTGAAAGAAAAGAAAATAATAATGTATATGTAAAGCTACTTTTGTTACTGAGACATCCACAAACCAGTCCTGGACTGTTTTCTGTCCTGGTGTTGACTCCTCGATTATGCGCTCGTTTTAATGCAGGGCAAAGACCCTCAAATTTTCGATTTTCGGCAAACGTGACTCTTCCAAAGAATACCAGTCCTCGAAAAAACACTCCCCGATAATTGAGTAGTGCTCAACGTCGACGGCGCCCTCTGTTGGAAACTCCCAAAGGAGACTGGCGCTAAAGCTTTCCAGCTCTGGCAGAGGTATTGTGACTCTTGTCTCCTGCTCCTCTCGAGGGAGCCTCTTCACGATGTCAATTCTACCAAGCTTCCCCCGCCGGAGTGCCCGTACGATAGCTTCGCCGATTTCTGAGTTTCGGTCTGTCCTTTTCGGCCGAAAGATGGCGGGTAGATCCCCTTGCGCAAGAAAACCAACCATGTCGCCCTTCCGTGCTCGTGAGGGAACAAGCCCACATCTTCCATCTTGGGTGAAAGCCAGTCGCCTGCCTTCAAATACTTCCTCGGGAAAATGACGTTGAAAGAGATGATTTTCGAACCATTCCCCCTGATCCTGATTACAGTAGAATTGCAGGCATTTAAACATACCGGACCAATCTTTGGTATCGAGACCTCCGTCCTCGATCCGAATTTTGGTAGTTTGTTTTGATACCCATTGACAGAAGTAGGAAATGAAATCTTTGCTGCCCAACCCCCCAAGTTGCGGCGTCTCGTGCAAGTTCTGGAACCAGCGGCTCCAAGAGTCGCTAAGAATATCGCAACACTTCTCGTGTTCAACTTCCCAGTGCTTCTGCCGTTGTTCAAAAGCCTTGGTGCAGATATCTATGCTGCGCGACATCTCTGCAAGCTTTTTATATATTTGTTGGAAGTCCTTAGCGACAGGGGAAGGGTTTTGTTGCGAGCCCTTCTCGGGCAGAATCCCGCTGATGCTCTCAATAACCCCTATCTTGAACCCTATGTGGCCTAGCACTGGCGGTAAGTTCCTGTCAGTGAAAGCGTGGAAAGTTTCAGTGAATAGCGCATAGCTCGAGCCGTAGTCCCGGGATGTTATGCTTCTATCCCAGAACCTAAATGCAGAGTCCAAGTGACACCGAGAAGAAGGCGGTAGTCGCCAGTCCGGGGCCCAGGATGGAAGGCCAGGAACTCGTTTCTCGGCAGGCACGTCGTCAACTTGGTCCATGAGACTCGACGGGTGAATGTAGGAACTGATGTAGAGAGCCGCTTTGGTGAAAACTTGCAACAAGGAATCATTGTAGTCTATCTTGAGACAGTTCGCAATTTCCTTGTCTTCACTGATGCTGATGTTCGCATAGACGAGATCGCGCGGATCTTGAGCGCCACAGCCTCGACGAGACTCCAGGACGTGTCGAAAGGGTCCCGAACGCAGCGGCTCTTGTCGGAAAGAATTCATTCTCTGCATTACAGAGTCCATACCACGATGATCAATATCCGGGCCAAAGAAAAGACGTTGGAGATCAGACCAACGCATCCGCTTGGTAGAACACTGAACCCAAGGATCTTTGGAGTAAACCAATTCTTGGAGAACCCAGACGCGAGTGAACCATGGCCTAGCAAGAATGTCTGCGCGAGCAAGTTCCACATCCTTCCTCGCAACTTCGTAATAATATGTACCATACACGTCGTATTGAAGGACCGGAGGTCCAGCTTCGAAGATTGCGTCCAGTTCTTTCGTGAGACCTCCAAGATGAATAACGGTGCTGTGAGCAGTAGAATAGACGTCTTTCATGATGAGAACCTGGCTATTGCGTTCCGGGATATCTTCCTGATTGATGCAAACAGCGTCGGCCCATATTCTCCGAAGACGTGTGGCGTCGCGCATATCACTCAGAGCGTCGTTCAACGACCGCGTGATGGCAAATGCCATGTCATCGAGCAATATCTGGCATGGCTTTTCGCTGCTGCCCCATACGTAAGAAAGGGCTGTGTAGCTATCGATGAGATCGTAGTCACATTCGGCCAGCGTGGTGTTGAGTAGGGATCCCTTGAGTTCGGCATCGCGGGCGTCGGAGGGCTGTAGAAGCAGAAGCCTGATGGAGTCCGGGGAGGAGAGCGGTTCGTACTGATACGCGGGCATGGTCCCGTATTTCGAGGAAGGATGACCGGCCGACGGTTCTTGGAGATTGAGCGTCGGTCCGATGCGGCTCTCTGTCAAGAGCCCGGTTCCGATGGACTGGGGCTATTTTGGCGAACGGCGGGTAATGCACGCCCGAAGTTTGCTGATGTTTTCCGCGTCAAGCTCGCAGCGACGTCCGACTTTCGGCAAATTGTGTCATGAAGGAAGGCAAAACTGTGTTCTGTCGGATTTGAACTCTGCCCAAGGCTGCTGCTGACCCCGCCCCCTCCATCTTGCTGGTGATCTGATGCTGCTGTGCCGCTTCGTCCAATGATTGATGCACCTTTCCACGTGACTCGGACGAAGGCCGATGTTTCTAAGCCGAGTCAGCATGGTTTCACGGATTTTTTTTCTTCATTGTTTGCAGAATTTTCACTGTTATTAAGTCAGTTGTTCGAATGAAGGTGGTCTGGTATGAATCGACGACATGATGCTTTTTTGCGCTTCGTCTTTCTCGTTAGAGACGTAGGTAGTTTGAGGAGGAAGGCGTTACGAGAGAAAGAGCTGTGGCAATCGAAACAGGATGAAACCTTAGTCAGCGGGAGCGCCAAGCGCGTGGAAGGAGCACTCCGTTCCGTCCAGTTACCCACTCTTATCGTTCCAATCCGGAGCCGAGTTGCCGGAAGAAGAAGTGGAGAATATTCCGAGGTGGTCCCTAGTTTATCCGAGGTGATCCGAGCTTCTCGTCACTGTCGGGACGAAAGCCGACACAAGACACACCGTGACTCAATCTACCTCAGGAACACACCAAACCAGGGAACACACACACGTGGAGCGCAACGGTTGCCGATCTGCGTCTTGTCGGTGTCGAATCTCAATCAACCCGGTTCCAAAGACGGGTCCAGACCCAGCGAAACCCCCTGGGGGAAATGCGACCGACTTTTTATCAAGAACTCCAACAAGCCTGGGAAATTCGAAAAGACGACTGGTCGAGGAATGCGACTTTCCCCCCTTCCTCCCCCACCCGTCCGAATGGCGCAGGACCATTGAAGGCGGCGAATTCCATTCAACAGCCCCTCACGAGGAAATCACCAATGATGCCAAAGTGGCAGGCTTGCAGCGTCTTCGCCAGGAAGGCCGCTATGCCCCTTTCTGCAAACTCCACCAACGACGTATTCGCGCCCTAGAGCTTCGCGCGTATTGGATGCGCGCATTTGGCAATCTGCATCCCGCCCATTTGGATCGTCCTCGCATGTTTCCTGCCACCTTTTTTCGTCAGGCGATTGATTATCCTGTATACGAATACTCTGTACGGATATGCGCGTTTGGGCGAACGGTTCCAGGGAAATGGGACTACTAATCATCTGAATCATCACGGATCAATGATGCAGGCCGCATATGCAATCACACACTCTGCCCATCTCGACCAAGATTCTCTGATCTCACCTTCACTCCACCCCCTTTATTCGCCGCCGCCGCCTTTGCGTCGCCAGCAAGTGGTGCCGAGCCACTTTTTCTGGTTATTCTTGGTCTTGCCCCTTGCCTATCACTTTCCACCAAATGGAACGACTCAACTTTCTTGTCCTCGAGTTACGTACGCGTCGAGTGTAACGGGTACGTACTCCGTATTGCATCTCGTCTTCCTCTCAGACCTTGGCCTTAGTCGTGGCTGCTAAGTGGGGTGTCAACGAGATTGACAGGCATGCAGCTGTTCCCTAACATCGGGAGGCGTTCTTGATTCGGTGGCGCGCGACGTCTCGTCGGCTGGGGCTTCCAGCTGAGGTGAGCTGAACTCCCTGCCCTTCCACCGTTCCTGAAGATTGAAAGCTTCCTTCTACAGCAGCTTCTGCAGGACGCTTGCCGAGGAAACGCGCCATTAAAACGACGAGGCATCCCAAAGATGGGATGAGGGGAAGCCGTGTTTGGTGCGTGTGCGTCCAGACCACCACCACCTTTTGGCTGGCTCGGCCAAGAATGCGACAGCCAAGCCACGGAATGTCTCTCGCTTCAGTCGTCACCCGCCGTCGGGGAGATAGGTTGCGGGTATTCGTACCGTCCAACTGTGGCAGAAATCTGAACGGTCTGACCAGCAGGCGTTCCTTGCGCTCCCAATCTCCAACGGGGGGGGCCCATCTCCCTCTTCTCCATTCTACCTACGGATTCATTCTCCTCTCCCGCTTGGCCGCTGGCGAGATTCTGTGGGGGGCAACAGAGGCGCAGCGGGTGCAGCCAAGCAAATTTTCCGTGGCCAAGAGCCTGGATCGTCCCCCGGTCGTCGTTGATAGGAAACGGCCTCCGCTCCTGTGCTTGACAAGCGCCATTTCTCTCGGGCCAATTTAGCCCAGCAGCTCGGCTCGTCAAATGAGCACCGCGGCAAGCTCAACCTGGGACAGACTGTCTGACTCTGAGAGGGAAAAGTTGCAAGTCGGAACAGGGAAACGGCGAAACTCGAGTCGAATTCCCATCCCTTCTTTCTTCAGTATTTCCGTCCTTATTCCATCGGCAAATAACTCTCGACCGTTACAACTGCCCAGCAGAGGCCCGGTTGGTCTCAACTTCGAGAGTCAAGACGGGTTTCCAAAGTTCCCAACAAGCCCAGACCAAGACGGGTAGAGACTAGGCTCAACTCAGGACTGTGCCTCTTTTTCTTCCAGAAACATTATTCCACCGCCTACGTCGCAGCGTTCGGGATTGGTATCCCCAGCTGGACTCCCACTCAATCGCCACGTCCAGAGCCGTGCACCGAATTGAGTTTCAAGGGTCCTGGGTCCCGTCCCACTCGTTCTCCATTCTTGCTCGCTTCTGACGCGTGTCTTTTGGCTCTTGACTCTGCCAACTTTTATTGCTCCTGACAAGAGAGAGAGAGAGACAGAGAGAAAGAGGTAAGGAATGGGGGCCCCGAAAAGAGCACGGGTTACCCGCGTACGGGCACCGTCCAATACGCGCACCGCATGATTCAATAGACCCCGAATATGCTCGTTTCAGCCTTTCAGGGTCCCTTCAAGGCCCTCGCTCAATCAGATAAGCTGGTGCCGGTCCACGGCTCCAGTCTTCTGGCTGCCGTCCTTGGCCCTTGGACACGAATTCCACTGCCCAAGACTTCTCAGCAGCCAGCACAGTGTCCCTGAACAGAGAGACTCTGCAAAGAAAGGAGAACAGCAGAGACAGAGTTGAAGGCCACATTCAACTTGCGTCTTGACCAGGCTGCGCCCCGGGGCTAGCGAAAGCACCAACGGCTGAATTACTGGATTGGACCGGGGGAAACAAGATTGGCCAGAGGGGTGTGTGTGTACCTGGTGAGTGGTCCTGTCTGCCTGCCCGCCTGCCCACGTTTGTTAGCTTCTTTGGCAGAGTCGGACTCGTCGTTCGCTTGGCGAGTAGGAGATGAGAAGATTTTCCCCATCCCATGCCGCTTGGCCAGATGCCCACGCACACTGTTTCGACCTGCCCGGCTGGGAACAAGCTGTCCTGTTCTTCGCATGCTAGTCCCGGTCCGCAGTCCCCAGTTTGGAGTTCCAGCGTCCCGTTGTTGAGGAGAGAGGAGACTTGGAGAAAGAACCAAGACCCAAATAGACAGACGTCTTGACTTGGACTTGGGTGTGCGGGATGGACAAGTTGATCCACATGTGCGCTCCGTCACTCGTCACTCGTCACTCCCGGTCGGGTCAGTCCATGTCGATGCTCCTCCTCGTACGGGGTACGAGTCTCGGTCGTCTCGTTCGCCTTCTGGTCTGTCCTGTCCTTCTGCTGCCCTTTATCCTACCCCCTTCCGCCCGTAATTGTGTCGTCTGTTCTCATCTGAAAATGGCGCGACTCTCTTCCAACACTCTTCCTTTGCCATTCTGAATTTTGCGTGGTGGCCAAACAAGGATCTGAATCTTCTGAAGCTTGACTTGGGGTTCCTCCAATTAGTCCTCGGGTCCCTGACTATCCATCCATATCCATTCGAGCTCGGCCGAGGCTGTTGAGAGTAGAAAACAGCCCTGTTCCTTCCGACCATCGTCACTTTCACGTCGTCGCAGACAAGGCTCTCTTTTCTTCGTTTGTGTCGAGCTTCACCGGTTTTCGCGTCCTGCCTTGCCACTTGTTCGCCTTCCCAGTCGTTGGATTGGATTTGGATTTGGATTGTACCAAACGGTGAATTCAGGCAGAGTAACCATTTCGGCGCGCGCCTTCCTCTCCTGTCGCACCTACCAGGCACCGTACCTGCCGTCTGCGCCAGCTTCGAGCTCTCACCGTCGACAAATTTTCCACGTCGACTTTTTTTTTTTTTCCTCCGTCGAAAAGAATTTTTCACGTCGACATTCCATCGACCAGTCTCACCGACGCGACCGACACTTGTCGACCATCACCAACCGACCACCCCGACGCATACCCGTCGCCGGCCCGCCATGGATCGCGACAGCAGAATAATCACCCCTCGCGAGGTTGAGGGCATGATTGCCGACGGCAAGACCATTGTCATCCTCGACGAGTTGGTGCTCCGTCTCGACGGTTGGCTTGAGAAGCATCCCGGTGGCCGCTTGGCGATCCTGCACATGGTTGGAAGAGATTCGACCGACGAGATCAAAGTGTAAATGCCTCTTCTCAACTTACCTCAAACATCCCTTCCCGAGCTTCTCTCTCTCAAACTCTCTCTGTATCCGAACCCGAACCCGACCGATTCCCCGGTCTATTTCCGGATTCGGAAAAAGGGTAAGGTGAGAGATAGAACGAGCAACGATGGATCAGAAGTCTGGTTAAGCTTATTTTTTCCCCAACGTCCTTCGAGGGAGGGATGGATGGGAATGGGAACGGGCCCTTAATATTTCGGGCTCGCCCTGTTCTTCGGACTCCGTCATTGATGCGTAAAGTGGAATTAGTGTGCTGACATATCGCTTTTTAGGTATCATTCGCCAGCCACGTTGAAGACCATGAAGGCCTTCCGGATCGGCCGGAAGCCTGCGGGTCCTTGGATCAACATGACACCACCAATTAGGGGCGGCGTCTACACCAAACAAGACACCACGCCTGCAGATGTTACCGATGCAGATGCAGACATCGTCGATTGCCCCTCGTCAGATCTCGACGAGGATTCTACCGACGATGCCGGTAGCGAAATCTCCGACAGCAGAAGCTCCCGCACTTCCCTAACCTCCGAATGCGACAGTGCGGAGGAGGGGTCCAAGGTCGAGCCCAAGGTCGAGACCGGCATCCGTCGTCGCCTTGCTGCCCATGGCGACCTCACCGACGACTTCGCCGACGGCCCCGTGCTGTCGAACCGCAGTCACTCTCCCAGGACCGCTGCTCAGCACACCGACTGGGCTATCCAGCAGGGCATCAACAAGGACTTGGAGGAGTACCCGTCCCTCGACCCTGCCGTCCAGCAGGACATTCAGGTCAAGTACCGCCTGTTGCATGAGCGCATCAAGGACGCCGGTCTCTACCACTGCCCCTACCTCGACTATGGCAAGGAGATGGCGCGTTACACGACCCTGTTCGTGTCCTTCCTTGTGGCACTTCACTACGAGTGGTACATGACCTCTGCCTGCTTCTTGGGTCTCTTCTGGGTAGGTCGCCTCTTCCATTATATCAAGGGCGCAGGACTAATACATCGCAGCACCAAATCATGTTCACCGCCCACGATGCTGGACATGGAGCCATCACCCACAACTTCTCATTCGACACCCTCGTCGGCCTCTTCATCGCTGACTTCTGCTGCGGTCTGTCCATGGGATGGTGGAAGAGCAGCCACAACGTCCACCACCTCATCACCAACCAACCTGTAAGTCACCTTTTGTTGTTTACTCGGACTTCTCACTGACACGCTCAGGAACACGACCCCGATATTCAGAACGTCCCTCTCTTCGCCACTTGCCCCTCCTTCTTCAAGTCTCTGCGCTCGTCCTACTACGACTTCACCTTCGTCTGGGATGCCGCCGCCGACTTCCTTGTCCAGTACCAGCGCTTCACCTACTACCCCGTCATGGGCATCGCGCGCTTCAACCTGTACCTCCTCTCATGGCTGCACGTTCTCTCCACCAAGTCCTCCGCCCTCGGCAACAGCAAGGCCTGGTGGATTCGCCCTACCGAGATCGCCTTCATGAGCTGCTTCTGGTACATCTTCGGCTACCGCCTGCTGATCTGCACTCTGCCCACCTGGCCCATCCGCGTCGCCTTCGTCCTGATCTCGCACATCATCACTATGCCGCTGCACGTCCAGATCACCCTCAGCCACTGGGGCATGTCGACCTCGGATCTCGGCGAGAGCGAGTCCTTCCCCCAGCGCCAGCTGCGCACCACCATGGACGTCGACTGCCCGGCCTGGTTGGACTTCATCCACGGCGGCCTCCAGTTCCAGGCCGTCCACCACCTCTTCCCCCGCGTGCCCCGCCACAACCTGCGCAAGGCCCAGGTCTTCGTCAGGGAGTTCTGCGCGGACACTGGCATCCCGTACTCGATTCTGGGATTCGTCGATGGTAACAAGAAGGTTCTGGGTAGACTTGAGGAGGTCAGCGATCAGCTCAAGATCATGCTCAACTGCCAAAAGTTCATGGCCGAGACGGGCGAGAGCGGGCTGCATTAGAGTACATACATGTAGACAGACATGCATCGGGATGGCGTTCCGGATTTTTCATAGAGTAGACAAAAGTTGATTACTCATTTGTTCTTTTTAATATTCTCTCTAGTGTCGAAATCAACAGACGTGATGTTTCTAGTGATGAATCCATAATCACGAAATCTAGACCTTAACAGCGAGTGACCCGAGGCGTCAAATACGTAACAACACCAACATCACGCAAAGCTCACAGCCCTCACCGAGGCATCTCCAGATGACATCACAATTAAGCTACAGCCCACGCATTAAGCTACAACCCATCAGTGGGAGGGAGCTATGATAGCCCAGATCCCCGGACAAGGACGACCCATCTTCCGTTTCCGAGCTGCATATGCATATCCGGGGGAATGGTGGATGCCCACGTCGAACGAAGAACGAGGATCCCGGCAGAAAACCAGACGATGGACGACGGATACCCGCCCGCACCCCACGCGCCCGTTTCAACTAACTATGTTTCCGCGTCTTATTTCCCCTCATCGTCGTCGACTTGACTAGTTCCCGGGTATCCGGGACGCTACGCACTTAGTCAGACCTCGCTGGGTGGGTGGATGGCTTTGTCAGCGAGGGACGTCGACGGGTGCACCGGTCTCGGAGGGGGAATTGTTGATGGGGTTTTTCTTTATATGTGTCATTGGAAAGCTGACTTGACGTCTGGTGTCCCGCTTGGCTTGGTTGATGTTTACACTATTTGGCGGGCGAGCCTGATATGCCGCACTTCTCGGACAGATAGACCGTCAAGCCAGGGGGACGACCTCTTACTGGCACAGGCTTGAGGTTTAGTTTGTTCATTGACAAGCTCAAAATGCGGCAGACCATCAGCACAGAGTACCTGACCTTATCACGGCGTCTGCGATCAACGAAGCTTCTACTAGAAGAACCCCGATGACGAGCGTGTACCGCTCAGGGAAGAACTCGACAGTCTGCTTGACTCTATTTGCGTGAGTAGCTCGCTCAGTAACACCCATTCACTTAGTGCTAGCAACGTATCACAACACAATCCCATCAGAACTCGCAGCCGTCTAGTTATACCGTTCCGGCATATCCCTCTCCGCGAGTGTCCTCTTACCCACGCTAGCCCCCAACTCCTCCCTCGTCAACGGCCGCGAAGCAGCCAAGATCTCGGCCCATCTGACGCCCCTCTGCTCCGCCCCGCCGTAGAACTTGGTGAGGTCCGGCTCGATCACCTTGAGCGCGCTGGTCTCCATGAAGTTGTCCGTCGGCTCCCGGTACTCGCTCATCCCCGCCTCCGCACCAGGCGGGTAGAAGGGCGCCTCGTTCGGGGCGTACTGGTACTGCATGCACTCGTTGAAGCGGAGCTCGGGGAACGAGGCGAAGAAGGCGTCGTAGGACGGGGAGAGGGCTTCGGTTAGTGTCGTGATCCGCGTGGCGGCGTCCGGCGGTTGGAGGACGGTCCAGGGGTCGCGGCATGTTTGGCCGGTGCAGGACTTCGTGACGAGGAGGATCGCGTTGAGGCGGGTTAGTAGTCTTTTGACGGCAGTGTCTGTCGAGTTGACGAGGTTCGTGAGCTCGTACGGATCATCCTTAGGACATCAGTATTCGACGACTTCACGAAGGACACGAAGACCTCACCTGCGTGTTGTACAGCTCCACCTCGTTGGTACACCACTTCACGAACAACCACGAGAACCCCTCCCCGACAAGCCGCAGCGTCTTGTACGTGTTGTTCGGGATCGGCCCGACCTCGGACGCCGCGGGCGCCTCGATGATCCGCGAGCCCCAGAACTCGACGTTGAGCAGCTCCCGGCCCGCGCCCGCGCCCTTCCCCTCGTACCCGGCGCCCGGGCGCAGCCACTGGTCGAACAGGCTCCGCCCGTCGAGGAACGGGGGCAGGTCCTCGGGCTGGACGCCGGCGATCTCGAGGAACGTCGGCGCGAGGTCGACGTGCGCGCCGGGGAGGGTGGATTTGACGCCCGAGGGAACGCCGGGGCCGCGGACGACGAAGGGGAGGTTGGTGTCGTCTGCGTAGGGGGTGGCTTTGCCGGCGGCCACGCGGTTGGCGCCGATGGTCCAGCCGTTGTCGGTGGTGTATATTACTGTACACCCGCTTCAGTCGCTTTCATCGGCGAGGCAACCCGGAAGCAGACTTACTATACGTGTTCTCGATAACCCCCTTCTCCTCCAACAACTCGACCACGTCCTCGATAATCTCGTCAACGCCCTGGAGCGACTCGATCCTCTGCCTGAAGAGCCAGTCGCCGTGCTCGATCTCCGTCTCGTTCAGCCGGCGCAGCTGCTTCATCCAGTTGGACTTCTGCCGCTGGAACTCGTCCGCCGGGTTCCAGTTCGGCGGCCGCGGGGCCGTCGCGTTGGGGAAGAGGCCCTGGTGGCGGAGGAGGGGTATCGGGGCGTAGACGACGTCGTGTTCGTGCGGGACCGTCGGGGCTATGGTGAGGAAGAAGGATTTTTCTTGGGAGGTGAGGTATTCGAGTCTATCCAAGCTGCGATGCATGTCAGCGCCGGCAGTGGGTGTAGGCAGAGGGTCTCACGATTGTGCTCTTATGATGTCCGTCTGATGGAAGCCTGGGTAGTGGCGCGGCGTTTCGCCGTTCTCAGACATGACGATGTTGTTGAAGTCCATTGCGTAGGGGTCGGTCTGCGTGGTGTCAGACTATGTTGCCTTCGGTTCGGATCCGTATGAAGGCATGCTGTAAGCTTACCAGGCTGTTGATGAAGTCCCACCCTTTTGGTGCTGGGCTGTTGTAGTTCACCGTGTTATACCCGTTCAAAAGCTTCCCTATGTCTTTCAGGTCATTAGTGAGCGTTGCCACCATCTAGAGTAGAATGAGAGACTCAAAAGAGAACACTTACACTCGACCCGGTATCCGGCTTTCTTGAGCCAATGAGGAAGATAATCATTATCCTCCCCGGCGATAGTCCACTTGTCATAACTTCCACTTCACACTAGTCTCAGCAAAACGAGCAAGACGACAAGAAAGCAGTCGCTGTACTCACCCAGCACCGATCACGTGGGTGATGTTGGTGTTGTGAGTCTGCTGGCCGCGAAGAAGACCCGCACGACTGGGACAGCACTGGGCCGTGGTGGTCCAGTGGTTGACGAACTCGGTGCCTTTTGACATCAACTCTCTCTGGAGGACGCTTTGGTAGTCCGTGGACCCGAGACGGCGGTCCTGGTCGTCCGTCATGATGAAGACGATGTTGGGCTTCTTTGGCAGCGAGAAGGCTGAGGCCAGGGAGCCTGCGAGCAGGAGGCTCGAAGCAGACCACGGGATGTGCATCGCGATATAAGGGACGGTATTTGCTACGAGGGGCAGAGTTGAGAGAATCGGCATCTAGTCACACAGCTTCGTACGCATGTTTATATAGAGATATACGGCTTTGACTTGGATCTCGCCGGATGTGGTCCGGGTGTCGGGTATTCAGTGGATTTCTGGCGCTTTGCATCGACTTCGATATGTCGGTCGTCGGCCGGATGACCGTAGCGAGTTAGTCCCAACGCCGATGTGACGGACCCCGCGATCTTGGTATCCAATCCCGGCATCGTAAGGCATTCTACAATGGACTTCTCTACGCGTAGGATCGTTTGTTGTGGACCGCTCACGAGGTTGGCATTCGAGATCAACAAGTTGCGTCAATCCAATTACGGTTGTCATTTGCCCCTCAGCATCCGTCCAGCGTCGTGGTAGCTTCCACTGACACTTCCCGAGTCGATGTCTCCCGAACCGAACGAAGCCGTGGCTAGGATCGGCTTACACGTTCCGCGAGTCTGTTGAGTAGTTTACTGAAATTATATTCTGAAGATAAGATGAATACAACTCGATGGCTCATCGTTGAAGAATAGTTGTGTCATTGCGGCGCCACTGCTTGCTATAGGAATCTACAGTCAAAGCCATGTTGTGAAAAACGGCCCTGTAAAAGATCCGACTCCTAACGAAAACTGCTGCCTAAGATTGGCTCAGTCTTTGCTTGAAACTACATACCTCACTCACCCGAGTACACCAAGTACCGCTGGGCTTGGAAAGTGTGACGATGGCAACGGCGTTTTATCAAAGGCCTACCATAGGCTCAGTGTGAGATCACTTTATTCCGAGCGCAAGAGAGCCTTTGGAACCATTAAAACATACAGTAAGTAGCCGTTCAGCTTTTGCGAAACGGAGCCTTTCGAAGTTCCCCCTCTTCTGCGTTGTTGAATCCTATTCGCCCGAGAAACAAAACTCTATCGAAAAGCTCACGTCAACGTTTGATCTTCTTCTTGGCGCCGTGGAAACACAGAAACAAGTCTCCGTTCCTCGATTCGGTAAGTAACCCAGCTCTGTCCACGAGTCGAGACCAGACTCAAGCTCGCATCAGAACAGCGACTCGACAGTCCCTTCAATTGGTAAATTCGTAAACATACCATGTAGAAACGAAACGGAAGATCTGAGACTTGTTTCCGTCTGCCGGCGGGCGAGAATCACGACCGTGGTGACGTACGACTGCGGACGTCAGAAGATCGTGTTTCAATGTCGAAATGCCTTGTTCGCTACTGCGTGACGCCTACCATGTCCTGACAAAAAGATTTTGCAGGTTCGGCGTCAAGTGGTTGACGCGCAACATGACCTCATACAGCCATTCGTTTACCGTGCCTGCCTCTGGTGTTTTGGATATTCTTACGTTGTTCCTCACCGCAAAGCGGCGAATCCTACAAAGTCGGCAACTTCTCTCGGCAGTCGCTTGAATCCGGGGTTCTTCTCGCTTTACAGGCGATCCGCGGCTACCGTGGGGGACTCACGCGCAGGGGCCGGGCCTCGGTCAAGGCGATGTTGATCTGCGGGGTGTCCCAGCTACCATCAAAAGTTGTCGAGCATCCCTGATTGTCTTCGCATTATGAACCGGATCATTAACATTGAACAAAGCAGAACGAAAAATAGCTGGTTGGGTACACATCAGCATACTGGTAAAAGACCTAGCCACAGCCAGGCTGATAGACGCACGAATCTGTTTCTTAAACAAACAGCAGTGGAGAGTTCGTCCACTTAAACCCTCGGCTTGGATGGCACGGGGGCGAATCCAACTTGGTACAGCCTGAGTCTTTCTGCATTGAGCGTCGTTATCTTCCGATCTATGGTTCATTGCGGTTTGTCCGACTGTTGATTAGCCTCATCACACCATAGCCATCAACTCCTGTCTGATAATTATTAGTCTGTAACATGAGACGGACGGCGGACTGAAAAAATCTCAAGGTGATCCATTCGTTCCGACACAGAAGTCAGACATATGCTCTCTGTGGCTTGCGGCAATCGATTGATACGGCGTATCCGTCGTGAATCAAGTATAGGGCCGACGGGATGTAGGACCCTGCAATTTGATGCTCTGTTGACAATAAACTTCGTCGAAACAATTTCTCCGTTACAGGAGAGAACTCTAATTCACGTTTATTCGTGAAAATGCGGGATGAAAACACCATTTTAGGAGGTGGGAGACCGTTGGGGGCGGAGCTACCCGCGAGAAAAGAGTCTCTCTCCCGTGCGCAAACAGGGTCCTTCCTGGCCCCCAAATCGGCTGCATGACCCCTAAATGCTCAACTCTCATCACCGAATCGTCCGGACTCTCGAGGGTCTCCAAACTCCGGGCAGCTGGTTCCCTGGATACTACTCTCATGATGCTTGAGGCTCCCGTAGACTTTAGATTGAGGCTCCTATGTGTAAGCTATCCCGCCAAGAACCATTACCGGCGTCCCCAAAGTGGCCCCCTTTACCCCTGAGCTTTGCTTCATCCACCCGAAAGCTTGTCATGGACATCGTCCCTGGAGTTTGCCGAAGATTGATGAAACTACTTTCATGGTGGGAATGTATTCGGATTCACCTGAAGATGGTGCCGCTCAGCGAAACTATTTAGTCCGGGCGTGCAGCCACTTCGGATGGAGAGACTTGCTCTGAGCAGATCATCCCAATCCTCTTGTCGTTCATTCATTCTTTTCTTCTGCAACCTGTTGACCAACTCAGCAATTGTACTACATACCCTTGCCACAATGGCTCTATCCATTCTTTCCACTTCTCTTCTTCTTGCCAGCATCGTCGCTGGTCAGACGCCTGGTAATATTACAGACAACCACCCCGCACTTGAAACATTCCGATGCACCGTCAAAGACGGTTGCGTGCGGAAGACCAATTACATCGTCGTGGACTCCAGTCAACATGACATCAAAACTGTTGAAGGTGTCAGCTGCCTCACTGGCAACAATCCACCAAACACCACGGCTTGCCCAAATGCTGAGGCTTGCGCGAAGAACTGCATCATTCAGGGCATCCCAGACTACGCTGCCAAGGGTGTCACCACCTCAGGTGCGGACATCCGCATGCAGATCCTCAAGGATGGCAATAAGGTCTCCCCCCGCGTTTACCTGTTGGAGGAGAACAAGCAGCGCTACGAGATGCTTCAACTCACTGGCAACGAGTTCAGCTTCGACGTGGACATGATCAAGTTGCCATGCGGCATGAACAGCGCGCTTTACCTCTCTGAAATGCTGCCCGATGGCGGCAAGAACACCAGCATGCTGAACAAAGCCGGCCCGGCCTACGGTACCGGGTACTGCGATGCCCAGTGCTTCAAGACATCGTTCATCAACGGAGTCGTGAGTTTCGACTACTCCACCTAATCATGAGACCATCACTAATACGCAAGGCAGGGAAACATTGACAACAAGGGCTCCTGCTGCAACGAGCTCGACATCTGGGAGGCCAACTCCCGCGCTACGCACATCGCGCCGCACCCGTGCAACAAGCCTGGCCTGTACCAGTGCACCGGTGAGGAGTGCGAGAAGGCGGGTGTCTGCGACAAGTCCGGCTGCTCGTGGAACCCGTATCGAACTGGAGGAAACTTCACCACGTTCTACGGCCGAGGCAGCGACTTCAGGGTCGACACGACCAAGAAGATGACCGTTGTTACCCAATTTCCCGCCGAGAACGGAAAGCTGAAAGAACTCCGCCGCCTGTACATCCAGGACGGCAAGGTCGTCCACAACAACGTCGTCAACATCCAGGGCCCGCCGAAGATCAACTTCATGAACGACGAGTACTGCACGGCGACGAACGCGAAGGAGTTCATGACTTTGGGCGGCATGACTGGCATGGGCGAGTCCATGAGCCGCGGCATGGTCCTTGCAATGAGCATCTGGTGGGACGATGCCACGGCGATGGAGTGGCTTGATACCAAGGCTGCTGGTCCCTGCAACGCGACTGAGGGCTTTCCGGACAATATTGTCAAGGTTGAGGCGAACCCTGAAGTCACTTTCAGCAACATCCGCTATGGAGAGATTAACTCCACCATGAACATGAAGTTGTAAATATCCCTCTTCTTTGATGTACATAGTTACAAGCACTTGAACAAATTTCATTCTGGGTAACCCGGCAAGTAAAATCAAAGTAATGCCAAGAAGCGTCGCGAAATGCAATCAAGCTTGTAATTACGTGGACTTGGCCGAGACTTTTTCCTGGAATCAGGCGGCTTTTGGTGTCAAATGCGGTCGATGGTATCAATACTCTCATTTATTCGAAATAGCGTCCGAATGGATATTACATTAGATCAGATGTCGATCGATTCCTCACTAGTCCTTCATCCCTCTCTAGCGGCGGGCTGTCACCCATTCAAACCACGTCAATCAACACTTCCTCATCGTGGACATGATTATGTCTGCCGCCTGTTCCGCCAGCGCGTACGTCGCGACTTGTAAGTTGGCGGAGACGGAGACAGGAAAGACCGAGGTATCAATTACTCGAAGGCCTGATACGCCAATAACTCGCAAGTCCGTGTCGACAACCGTACCCATGGAGGCCGTTCCGGCTGGGTGGTAGCATCCCCTACGGACAACGTTAGCACAATGAATAGTGAGAATATTGGATTGACATTTGAAAACTTACGTCGCCATCTCTCTCACTCTTGCGTCGATTTCTTCGTCCGAAGAGTCCATTGTCAATGGGGCGGCAGCTAGTTCGCCCGCAATGATCTCGCGACCCAACGCAGTTTCGTTAGAAGTAAGAAGTCTGATGTTACGGCGGATAGTTTCGCGAGCAGCGTAGCGATCAAGCGCGGTACCCAAGAAATTGGGATCGATGAGAGGCGCATCCTTGATATCGGCAGATTGAATGGTCACAGAGCCTCGCGCGGAGTTGATGAAGACTACTGAAATCATCAATACAGCCGAACCGTCTGCAGAAACACCAGAGTACTGCAGAAGATGGGAAGAATGAGCTCTGTCTTGGTTCAGAAGAGGATGGGCGGAAGGGTCCTCAACAGGCCCTTCATCCTCTTCGATCGCAGCCTTCAGACCATCTTTGGGAAGGGAGACAACTGTCATGAAGTCGATGAAGGCCCCCAGACTATATTGCGACTGGTTGAAAACAGGGTTTCCAGACTCCTTCGCATAGCCATCAGAAGCGTTTTTGAGCTGCCAAACCGTAGGGACAAGCACATGATCATGGAAGTTCTTGCCTACAGCAGGCTGGTCCAGGACAAGAGGGATGTCAAACTTCGCCAAAGTCTCAGCCGGACCGATGCCGGATAACATTAGGATCTGAGGAGTACGGTAGGCACCGGCAGCCAGGAGCGTCTCGCGGCCGAAGATCTGTGTACCGTTCTCGAGTTGGACTCCACGAGAGACCAGGTTGCCTTTGGCGGATTTCTCTACCAGAACCTTGGCCACGAGGCTCTCGGTAAGCACCGTGATACCATCCAGAGAGTACACGAGAGATGCCAGCTGACGTTTGCCCTTGTCGCGATTTTCTTGAAGGTCAGCAACACCGAGGTTGTTCCCGGCGTTGTTGTCGAGCTGAGGGAGAGGATCAACACCCAAGCTCTTCCAAGACTCGAGGACGGCATTGCGCAGTGGAAAGACTCTTTCCGTTGAGCCAGGAGATTGAATCTTGACAGGTCCGCTGTGACCGTGGGCCAGGGGAGTGGTGACGTTATCGAAGAGGGTCTCGGTCTTACGCATGTACGGCAGAAGGCCCTCGTAACTCCATCTTTCATCGCCAACCCTTTCGCCCCAGATATCGTAGTCAACCTTGTGTCCACGGGCCCAAGCGGCTAACCTGCGTTAGCATGACTCTTTTTCTGATCGACTTGATCTTTGTTCTTACCTCCGTTGATGATGGTACCGCCACCCAAGCCTTTGCCAACGGGCGAGATGATCTCTCGGTTGTTGAGGTGAGCCTGCGGCACTGAGGAAAAGCCCCAGTCGTAGTCGCTGCCAAGAGAACTGTTCATGTCGAACCACTCGATTCCCTCGACAGCGTGCGTGTTAGGCCCAGCCTCGATCAACAGGATCTTGAGAGACGGGTCTTGTTGCAGCAGCCGGTTCGAAACGACGGAACCAGCAATGCCGCCGCCCACCACGATACAATCCCAGAATTGCATGGCCTCGGAATTAAATGCTGGCATAAAGGGATTCAGGGTGTTGAAAGACTTTTGTAACGTAACGAGTGTCTGCAGCGAGAGCAGATGAAAGTTCGGGATAGCCAAGAGTGTGAGGACCCAGCTCCTTTTACTTTGCGCTTTTCAGGATCCAGAAGGCAATCAGGGGCCTTGTCTCTTGGTATGGTAACACATACGATCGGGTTAACGGGCCCGATCAAGAGTCCATCCACCGACTACCACCTGGTCTAATGGAGCCGCGTGGAAGGTTTGCATGGGCGCAAGCAGCAGCATCAAGAGAACCGGGTCCACACTTCGTGTTGCGTGTTGACCCCGGTCCCAACAGCGAAATGTCGACTAGAGGAGGGGAAACGCAAAGGCAGACTAGACGGTTGTATACAAACGAACCGGGTAGTAAACAGTACGCATCGGCTAGAAAGAGCAGTCAGGCGGTAATGCTGTAAAATAGCTCAGGCATCTAGACGTCTCTCCCCTGCGTCGAATCTCGGGGAGTTGCCGGTGCGCATGGCTGCTGCAGAAGAATGTCTACACAACGCGGGACCAACAGCCTGGGTGTCCAGATCACATCGGAACACACTACTTTTTGGTCAAAGACCGGGGGATGCGCGCCTTACTACTCCACGTTGGCACAGACTTCCCCGGCTCGTTGGCTCAAGAATGGGACGTTTTTGTGTCCTCGCTTATGTTGGTTCATGGCCAAGATCCGGACCTGCTCCGCGGTCCATGTCGAATCCTGGGATCGTGGTCGTTAATGCGACCTAGAGAACTGTGCCTTCTCCTGATCAATCTCTCTTAAACATCAGTCATTTTTCCACGTCGCCTCTTCAAATTTCCAGCTTCCTGAACGGGGCTAGTAGACGAACTCGAGGTCTTCGGCTCTGTTGGTTCAATGTTGCAACGCATATTGGCAAAGTGGAGCCAGCCGGTGACCTCCAGCATGTGGGAGCTTGCAAAGTTCAAGGTGCCCTCCGTATGTTGGTGTTGGAAACCGGTGAGCTTGAGGTTGGGTTTGAGATACGGCCCCCTCAGGAATTCAGCGGCTGGATTTTGTAGGCGAAAAACATCCTATGGGCCAGTCTTTTCCAGAACCTGGAATCTGGTTGGGTAAAATCGTGGCTTGGCGTGCGAAAACAAGTCTGCAAGAGCCGCAATCCCTGTGAGGGTGAAGATGCTGGACCGGTTAAAGCGAATGCTTGGATTCTTGGTCTGCATTAAACCTCGCGAAAGCCGTTGCTCATAGGTATTCCAATCTTTCCGTGGCTGTCACCTTTGGCGCATCAGTCGATATCAAGATGGAAGCAATCGTATCACTCCTCCTCGACGTCGAAGAAGAGTCACCAGCTATCATTACACATCAGTACCCGCCGTTAACCCAAGATGGAGCATCTTTGGTCATCACGGCATGCATTATGATGGTGCTTACGACACTGTGGACCATTATGCGACTCGTCTCTCGTCAGATCACTGGAAACTCGTTCCAGCTCGAAGACTACCTGTATTTTGCAGGCCAGGTGTGTAGACTTGTCGGGAGACATAGCCTCGACAAAGGCTTGAGGTTTTGCTTACGTTAATGTCTCTCCCATCAGTTGCTCTACTACGGCGTTGCGACTTGCTTCATCCTTGGTAACTTCAGCTCCTCAGCCCACGATCACCTTCCGCCTTGTTCTGACACATGACCGTTCTAGGAGTTGTCATCGGCGGTGCTGGCCATGATGTCGCTGTCCTCGATCCCGACTTGCATATATCCCACTTCGTCAAGATCTTCCTCTCGGCCCAGGTCATGTACGCCAGCGCGCTTCTGGCCATCAAGCTGAGCATCATCGTCTTGATGCAGCGCATCTTCTCTCGCAGCAGTTCCTGGTTTCAGTACACGAGTTGGGTGGCCATATTTCTCTCCTGCGCTTGGGCTCTATACACTGCTCTCCTCGGCTTCGTCATCTGCAAGCCTGTTCAGAGTGCGTGGGACATCCACGTACCGAAGACCGGCTGCGGTGACTACACAATTTCGTTCAGTGCTGTCGCAGTTTTCGACATCATCACGGACGTCGTCATCGTGGTGCTGCCCATCAAAGTCGTCAGCGGCTTGCAGATGGCAAGAGCTCACAAAATCGCGACGTCTGTTGTGTTTGGTGCTGGCTTTATGTAAGTAAATGACCAATTCCAATTGTTCAGAAGTAACGGGCTACCCGTCCACGTTTTGCAAACATTCTTGCATTGCCTCCGTTTTAGGAGCATATCTCTTGACCATTCTCGTCTGACATAACCTCAGCACCGTCATCTTCTCGGGTGTTCGCCTCTACTACACCTTGACAGCGGATTTCGTCAACATCACAAAAGGTTTTGCTTCGGCATCGGTCAGCGGCGTCTTACAATCGGGTATCGCCGTGATGGTGGCCTCAAGTCCGATGCTGCGTCCTGTCTTCGATCGGACCATTGTGCGATGGCTCAGCCTGTCGATTGGCAGCGGTTCACGCACCACGGATGCTCCTCACTCCAAGTCCCACGGCCCTGCTACAGTTGGCAGCCGGCCGGGCCAGCTGGGACCCCATGTTCGAAGTGACGGGTTCAAGCAGATGTCAGATAGTGACGAGAACTTGGCTTGGGAAATGCAGGGCCTGGGAAATCTGAAACAGAAGAGAACAACACCGACGAGCCACGCCTTTGCCGAAGCGGATCTTTCACGTAATGCCAGCCCTGGGCCTTCGGATGACGCCGGCATTGCAGTCACCCGCACCGTCGTCGTGGAGAGGTAGATATATGGGCTTGGAATGAGAAATTTGGCCTGGGTTCAGCGATGTAAGACGAAAACGCTGAAAATAGGTATCAATAAAATAAACCCGTGATCTGTGGTTCTTCAGTCCCGTTCAAAGCACGAACAGCCCATTAGTAACATGCACATTGTCATCAAGTTGAGTAAAGAGAAACTTTGGCGTGGTATCGAAAACGCTAAATGCCTTACCGTCTCCTTATGTACAAAAGTAATCTTTCTTTATTGTAGTTATACATGATTTGTCTGACCCTAGCTTAGTAAGATTAAGCTATATTTGCCTATAGGCTTACTGTTCACAGAATCTCAAGTCTGGTGAAAACGGACTTGGCTGCCGTTGTAGCTAGAAAAGTCGAGATACTAGAAAGACGGAAGATCTAGAATCACATAGAAGTTTAATCAAGCTGCAGTTGAACGATTAACTCAGGAGATTTATTAAGATTACGATAACGAAAACGAACTTCTGCTTCATGTACATGCAATGGATAGACAGACCACTTAGTTGCTTTGAAGACTTGAACTCTAAACCTCACGCAAACGACTTAGTCGGTCACAACAGGAGTTTTGTCATTCGAAATTCATCAATAGCCTAGTGCTATCGGATACTCCGGATACCCTAGTTCCAACATGACTTGTCTCCCTGACATGGGGTATCGGCACGGATAGCCGCGTACTGGGAGGGCACATTCATGGCCAAGATTATCTCCCTAGGGCGTATGCTCCCTCGACAGCATAGGTCATCTCCTCAATCTCTCACTGAGTTGAGTATAAAGATCAGTAATCTCTTGACTCTTAATTTAAACCAATATATTATACATTTCGTGATACACGAGCTCAAAAAAGGTAGAACTTGTAATCAGCAACGCCAGAAAGTATATATACTCATCCAAACAGCTGAACTTATTGACCGATGTTTGGCAAAAAACATCAATAACCTCATTCATCTTCATCATATCAAGTCCTTGGGCCCAGTACTATCTTTAGAAGCAACACTTCACCCAAATTTCTCCGTACATCACAAGAAATGAAGTTCTCCACCATCTTCGTCGCCGCATTCGCGGTAGTAGGCAGCGTCGTTGCAAAGGTAAGTCGACTTACATGATTGACCAACATCCGAGGCTAACGAAGCTCTCGCAGGACTGCTGCTGCCGGCTCGGGACCTCGGGTCCTTGCGACTGCGTGTCTGGGTACGCCAACGACGTCAACTGCGGAAGCATCTGCCCCATTCGCGGGGGCAACGTCTGCTGAGGCGGAAAAGGGTTTCTCTCTGGCGGATGAGAACATGACTTTGTATGGTCTTGAAGGAAGGCAAGCGTAATCCACGCCCTAGATGCGCCGTGGTTTGTAGCGTCGTCATGATTTCCGGTTGGCAGGCCTGTTATATAGACCGAATCCAGTCCTTATTTCGCCGGCATCTCAATCTCTGCATGTTCGTAATTGTGACGTCGATCTGGCTCTTGCCCTTCGAAGGCTTCCGCATCCGTCGTGTTGTTGCCATATATCTGTATGAATTCAAGGATATCTTGATACCTGACATGTCGAGAACTACTTGGCTGTTCCGTCCGCACAAAGAGTTCCTGTAAACCCAGTGAAGTGGCAGGCAGCGTTGTTGAACAATTTCACCTGGATGCTGAACCGCGACCACGAGAGATGCGTGCCACAGTTTAGCACTGAGAGCATATAATAGTGGGTTGTGAGACGACTTAAAAGTTCAACAACAAAAGCTACTCGTTCCGAAAATTATGCGTTCACATCTCTCGCTATGGTAGACAAATAATTACCAAGGCAAACTTGGCATGTTGCTGATATCGTGGATCGTCAACATTCAGCTCACTGCGTCTGAAGACAACATTTAATCGTCGGCAACTTCGCAAACAGCGGAATGATAACAGAAGAGATGTTCTGACACTATGTGGTGATATTGAGATCCTGTGTTTAAATATCATGATAGTAATGAAGCTGCGTGAATTCAGACCTTAGTAGACGAGATAAATCTAACTCGGCCTGCCAGCATGAGAAGGCAAGGGTCTAATAACGTTAGATTTAGGGCGCCACTTAGAGACTGCACAAGCAGTATAAACGCTCTACTAGCTTTCAGGAGAAGATGCTATGAATCTTAAGGCAGAAACCAAGGATGTTGATCCTGACCAGTTTCGTGCCAGCTGAAGGGACCTTGTGTGGCTCAAATTGTCTGAGGCTTAGGTTCAATGCATACGTAGCATGTCTCTCGCACCGCAAGCTCACAGATACACTTTTTGACCTACCTAGGCTACACAACAGCTCGTGATCTGACATTGGGTGACGCTGTCGTGTGCCCAGCCTCGTGGGATTGGACCGAACCCCAAGATTCGAAGTGATTCTGGTAACGATGTCTTTCTTCAGCCGCACTCATTAGACAAGCTGAAGGCCGGAGAGACATAGAAAACTACAAGCGGCGCCAAGAGGCTTAAAGCTCACGTCTAAGACACATACGATGAGCAGGGCCCACTGATATACCT
Organism: Colletotrichum karsti; assembly: GCF_011947395.1. Lineage (NCBI taxonomy): Eukaryota > Fungi > Ascomycota > Sordariomycetes > Glomerellales > Glomerellaceae > Colletotrichum > Colletotrichum karsti. Next base: position 421,553 of record NW_024065911.1, on the reverse strand, counting down.
TTGTAGCTGGAGTTCTGTCGTCTTGCAACCACAACCGGAGGGCTTAGATGTATGCGAATCGAGATGTGTAGTTAGTGCTTACTGTTGAACACCACAATATAATCGTGATGAAGTGATATATTCCTCCTGGTTGCAAATGTTGAATCAAATGAAGTCATTCCAAGGGATTGAGATGACAAGTGCGTCACACACCAGAATGCGCAAGGCATTGATCGTTCTCCTGTCCTAGGCAGCACAATAGTCAAAGATCACTCAAATGCTATAAAGTATGCTCAAGCCGATGACATTAGCAGAACCAAACAGACATAAAGAACAACAGCACAACACATATCATCAAACAACATCTTCAAACCATCAACAACACACAAGAAACCATGCATTTCTCCTCCGCGGCCTTCTTTCTCTCCCTCGCATCCTCGACCAGCGCGGGCTGGGCATCCATGCAGACATGCAGCACCGGCGACGACCCCAGGAGCCGATGGGCCAGCACGTCCCTCATCTCCGTGCAGGTCATCTACTCGAACGAGCTCGACGGCTGCACGGGCGTCAACACCTTCTGGGCCAAGACCGGCGTCACGAACCCGCTGTGGGCCCTCCGCGAGTTCGACGGCAAGGACGGGTTCAGCGCCAACATCGACATCGTCTCGCGCACGCCGGGGCTGAAGGTCAAGGTGGACGACGAGGAGGTCGCGCTGGGCGACGCGACGGGGTCGTGGTCGCACACGGGGAGCGAGGCGAAGGAGAAGTGCAAGGCTCTGGGGATGGGGGAGTATGATGGGGTGAGGTTTGACGGGAGTTACTGGGCTTATGTTCCGAAGACGAAGTGCAAGTAGGGGGTGGAGTGGTGATGTCGGGCTCTTGGGGATTATGCTCTTAACTAAGTACCCTATCCTCTTTGGCAGGAAATTCGTGTCAGACTAGGCCTCGCTGTTAACGAAATCTATTCATTATTTTACAAACCCATCTGCAAAGATGCCTACCTCACCCTACTTGTCTGCGGGCGGCAAAGCCATACTAGTTTGCTTTCAACTACAACTGTCATTCGTGTGGTAACTACTGAAGATGTTCATATCGACATGAGCGAGTTGAGGATCTTATAATTCATAGAACTTGAAGTAGGTTGTCAAAGTTAAAGCCTGTTTAGTTGTGCTCATTAGTAGGCCCTAAACCAGGCGTTGAGAGGAACGGAATATGACGTCCGCAAGGTCCTCGAACAATCCCGAAATGCTTACCGATCCCGCCATCCGAATCATACGTCGCCGAACAGAATCGACACTTTTCAGCCCAGACCGGACCGGGCAGATCATTCGTAATCCCGCCCCCGGGAAGACGGGAAATTTTACTCGAAAAAGAGCTGGACCGGATATCAACCGGTCCCATCTACCCAAAACCTCGAACGACATACGGCGGAGATCCCGCACGTCGGGGAGTGGGTGGGTTAGGAAAGAAAGGAAAAAGCCAAGGTTAGAAAAAACATCGGACGCAAACCCCGATTCGTGCGCAAGCTGTGCGGCGTGCCCAAAACGGTTCAGGCCGATCAACCGACCCCGGGCCCCGACAACGGAGGGCCAAGAGCTGGGACTGAGTCGATGTCGGTGGAGCTCCTCCGTGGCCCGTGGCGGAGGGTGGAAGAAGAGACGCTGAAGACGCTGGGAATGGAATCTGGATGGTCGACCTGGCATTGGCATCACCGCCGCTATCGGCGTATCCCACCTTCCACTCGACGACGATCCGGTCATCACGAATTAACGAGGACCGCGATCCGCGCACGGCAGTCCGCGTCGAGAGATCCCTCCCGGACCGTCGACGTCAACTTCCCTGACGCTTCCTTGACGGCCATACCCAGCAGAGGAACGGGAGGAAGGGCAGATCTGAATCTATGAACAGCGGGATACTTCTAGCAAGGAAGGAGAACCCGTTTCCCCCGCAAAATTCCCAGCGAGCCACAGAACGTGCAACTCGAGTCGAGGGTGTCACTCACTGTCGCGGTTCAAGGGCTCAAGCTCGTGGAATTGCCCAGTCTGGCAGGTCACTGACGCCCAGGGGGGGCCGGTTCTCTTGTGTGCGAGCGCGTCTCCAGCGCATCTGATGCAATGCAATGCACGACCACAGGGGCCCCGTCCTCCCATCGTCCGTGGGGGTTGTAGCGAAGGGCGGGAAAGGCGAAGTTGATGCTATGCTGATTTCCTCGAATCTTGGGTCCTCTCCAGATCCGGGCTTCCGCTGTCTGTGATGGTGATGTTCACTCTCTGATGTGTAGCTTCTATCTACCGGGAAATGGCTGGCCAGTTGGACGAGCAGACGGGAAGCTCATTGACGACCACACCCTCTCCTACCAGCCGCAGCACCCTCTCACCCGGGGATGATAATCCCGATTCCTGACTGCGGCCCAATGGCCGTGTCTGGGTGTGGTGGCCTGCAGAATCGTTCGATGCACATTCGAGTTTCTGCTGTCTCGGAGAAGCGCTGCGGGTGCAGGGATCGGGGCGCACGCCGTGTCCCGGCCGCGCAGAGGGAAAAGGCAAAAGAGACGTGGAGAGAGAGGGAGGGAGAAAGGCTTGTTCTCTTGAGGGTTTCCTCTTCCGGTTCTTGGCCAGGCCGCCCTCTGAAGCCGATTTGACCGTCCATCCAGCGAGACGTTGCCGCCGAGGGTGTGTGGTCGTTGTTGATGTTGGGCGACCTGAAGCCACAGCAAGAGCGAAATTCCCGAACCGCCGACTACCACCGCGTCCCGGGAATCCTGATTGATCAGACGTTGGCGGCCGTTTGGGACCGCCGGACGCCGCGGTAGCGTGCGGATAGTCTGGCAAGCTACATACTTCTAATCTCCATGGCTGACATATCACAAAATAGTGTCCCCCCTCCCTCCCCAAAAGTCTGGGGAAACCATGGGCCGGGTCTGATGAGGGGAAAGCCTGGGAAAAGGCTGGAGCACAAGGTTTCTTCGCGCGCGCGCCCGGACATGAGGGAAAGGTTGGGATGGAATCTCTTGGCTCGGATTTACGATTTTCGCAATGAAACTATGCGGACCAGGGTTGTTCGATGCTGCTACGGTCGCGACTGATGGTTTCCGGAACCGAGGTGTAGGTAGGTTGGGGATGTTTGCTTCAATACAACGCCAAGACGCGCTCGATTTTTCTGAGGAAAGCTACCGCAATAGGTTAACATCTGAAAAGCCTTGTGTGATGGGGAAAGGAGACGCGAAATGGTACGATGGCCGAGATGACGTGGGAGGGTCGAGATAAGGCGCGATTCACATGTAAAAATAATAGGTATTTGTCGCTGCTATTCGTCTACTGGCTGGTTCGTCCTTGGGCTCCCGGAGGACTGGAGTTAAAGCTGCGCATGTCCGTGGGCCTTGGGGAGCGAGCGAGCGGAGCGTGGAGCACAGGAGGGGAGGGGAGGGGAGGGGAGGAGGAGCATGGAACATGGAGCATGCTGCAGCAGGGCAGGATATGGATGGTATGGATGGTATGGATGGTATGGTGACGAATAATGGACGATATTTTATTCAAGTTTGCGAAGTGGCCGAACGCGTGGGATATGCCCCTGCTCGCCTAGGGCTGCGGGCTGTACGCTAGCTTTGTGCTACCCGGCCGTTTCCCTGTCTCGTCTGTATCGTGCCGGTGAAAACTGGCCGTGCAAGCTTTTGCGGTTGTGTGTGTGTGTCTGGGAAGGAAGAATGGTGTGGTTTTGAGAGGCCAAGACTCAAGCAGCTGGAGCTGGAGTTGTGGAGAGAAAATGTTGAAACGGGGGTGAGGTGGTGGAGGGAATTGATAGCGGACTTGCCTTATTAGAAATGAATGTTTGTAAGACTTACACACTCTTTTCTCCTCTATGGATTCTCCGAGTTGTTAAGAGGTTAAAAGGCCAGGTAACAAACATTTCCTGTTTTGGACAAGGCCGAGTTGTGAGAGACTGAAGTTTACGAGTCCAAGGTTCGGTTGGAGCACCACCCCGTCATTCATTCTCACCCGCCATGAGGTCCATCTACAGCCGAACCGATCCCAGACAACTCGTGCTCCTCGGGGGTTGTATCCGTAAGCTATGTGTGAGTGAGAGAAGAGCCAAGATGAACGGGACGGGTTCCTGTGCCCGAGGTTCGGGTTTCGGGGTCTCTGTTGCACTGGACCTGACACTCCAACACCACCACCACGGATAGAATCACGGCCAGCTCAGCGCTAAGACCTGACAGCACAAGTGACACTCACTCACTGCAGGTAGGCAAACCCGAGCAACCTGGAAGTTAACGGTTGAACGGATCATCATCACCACCAGCATCCAGCGGGGGTCGGCTTGCACGTTGCACTCGCAGCAGCATGCCCTGTCCCCTGTGCCTGTGGTCCACCCGCTAGCTCCAGTCCAAGCACGATGCCAGTCCCCTGCCAGCACGCCCGTGCCCCCCGACTCGAGCTGCCCACCCTGGTTTTAGCGGCCACGCGCGCCTAGCAGTAGCAGCCGAGTAGCAGTCGCAGCGACGTCCGGCACCCAACCCACCAAAAAGGAAAAGGAAAAAAAAGAAAAAGAAAAAAAAGTCCCGATGGCCGCCGGCAAGGCACCACACCATTCTGACCACCGCCGCAGGCAAGGCAAGGCAGGCAGAATTCCTAAATAAGACCATCCGCCTTGCCGCTCTCGCCCGTCTTCGTCCGGCCTTTCCCTCTTCTTTCTCTTCTTCAACCAAACCAACCCAACACCACCTCTCGATAATCCTACCTCACGCTCTCCTCCCTGCTGATAAAGCGAAACAACGCACTTGGAACATCAACCTTTCAAAACCTTGCAACAACAAAAACAATTCACCACAGAGTCGCCAGGCGCCACGCAAAGCTTTATCACCACAGGCAAGGAGGAGAGTCGGACACAGTCTACCCTACCTTTCTCACCGTACATATATACAACACCAGTTCCGACAAGCTTCGGGATTGATTTTTACGCATTTTAACTACACACACACACCGACGACTACCCTCGCCAAAATGTTCGCGACCAGAGTCCTCCGCCAGGCCGCCGCCCACGCCGAGCGCACCCCCAGCATCCGCTTCCTCGGCCGCCGCACCATTCCTTGTACGTCTCCATCTTCTGTCTGCCTCTACATGAAATACTAACCACCGAAACAGCCTCCGTCGATCACACCCCCGCCCCTCACCCGGCCTCGCCCACCGGCACCCTGCCCGCCAACTTCGGCAACGGCGGCGCCGCCCCCAGACACACCTCCTTCAGCTCCTACCGCGACCACGCCCAGCAGCACGGCCCGCTCCAGCGCTCCATCCGCACCGACGAATCCGGCATCGGCGGCACCTCCGGCCACGAGCTCGGCTCCGTCGTCCCCGCCGCCGGCATCTTCTTCGACCGCTCCGAGCTCCCCGCCCGCTTCCAGCGCCAGCCCATCGACATGGCCGAGATCGAGGCCGTCGAGTCCGGCGGCGCTGCTCTCTTCGGTTGAGACTATACCACGAGGCAGCTATTTTCTTCCTACGTACGACAAAAAGACATGAATGAATTCAGGAAGTAGGAATACGGGGACGATATACCATGACCATGGGTGGGCCAACGCGTGTGTACGAGAACGAAGACCAAAAAGGATTCACGAGCTGGAGCATCTCCCCGGGATATGGGAGCTCCGGCAGGGTACGGAAAAGCCGGGTAGTGTTTTATGACGACGACCGAAAAAGGACCCGTCGCGACTGGTTGCAATACACCAAGAGTGTTGCACAAAGACTGAGCTCACCAAGTTGAGCTGACCGTCACAGAGACCAAGCACGCACCCCCGCGCGCCGTCTCGTCTGGAATCGGCCCTCTATTTCCTTTTCGTCCTGCTATATCTTCGCTTCGCAACGCCGAAGCGTGCCATCATCCTGTACCCGTAGTCTGAAGCGCGTGGCATAAACCCCCTCCGTGGCCGAAATAGACCCAAACTTCAGGAAGCAACACACCCATGACGCTCTCGGTTGCATGTGCTTCGTTGAATGTGCGAGTACCTCGATGCAACCTCCAAACCATAGACCAAGGCGAACTACAGCTCCAGCTAAGAACTTGACGCATGTGACAGCTTCCCTGCATGATGGCTCCTTTATAGAGGCAAAAAAACACTTGCGTCCGTAGCTCCGGGACCGTTGAGCCCGGCGCGCGTCGTAGTTTACCCCAATTCCATCCGATCATTCCCATTGCCCATTTGACCCCCCACCTCTTCCGTCATTTCCCGAACAGCCGACGACCGCAGAAATTGCACCAGCCACCAAATTTGTTCGTGAGATTGACCTTTTAGACGATGGTCCGTGCTGCGGATAAGATAAGGTACCTCGAGCAAGCAGCCACGGCCCCACATTTCGGAGGCGCACCGGGAAAACACCGGGTCAAAAGCTAGGTCCCCGCCGTGGCCGCCGTCAACCTGGAAGCTTCGGCGTCATCGGAACCAGCCGACGAAGGTCTCAATCCCCGCGCACCAATCAAAAGAGCGCAATCACATCATCCAAAATAAAAAAGACGACCCACCTAAAAAGTTGACTCCCTCCAGCGCTGCTGAAGCTCCATCCCACCAGGTTATTAACGATGCAGAACCACCACGGCCGCTGCATGACAAGGTAGTCGCATCGCCAACGAAAACAAAACATAAACAAAAACCAATCCACAACCACGGATCTTCGCGTCACTTGCATTGAACGCCTGTCACCTTCATATACCCAGCAACGCACCCCTCCCTCGGGCGGCAATCTATCTGTAAGCAAAAAAGCACCGTCACGATGGCCTCGGACCTGATAGACCTCGTCTTCCTAACCCCGCTCCCAAGACACCACCGCAACCCTCCTCACGACGAAATGTCCGACCCGAAAGAGGCCTGTCCCGTCGACCACAAGGCCCGCGAGGCCTGGCTGCAGCACGCCCGCGCCGCGAACCCGAACGACGAGACGACGACGACGACGACACCGAACCCCCCGCCGGCGCATCCCGTACCCGAGTCCAAGTCCTGGACGCAGTCTCTCCTCTCCTACACACCCTTCTCCGGCCAGTCTGCCGCAAAGGAGCCGTCATCACCAGGTGCAGAGGCGTGCCCCGTAGACCACAAGTCCCGCGAGGCCTGGCTCGAACAAGCCCGCGCCGCAAACGCATCACCACCATCACCACCATCACCACCATCACCACCTCAAACACCACAAGCAGCGCAACCGCAGCCCTCGTCGTCCTCCTGGACACAGTCCCTACGCTCCTACATCCCCTTCACCTCACCCTCATCCCCAACCGCCGACCCAACGCCACAGCCCTCACAACAACCCCCAAAACCATCGCCCCTCGACACCCACCGCGAAGTCTCGACGATCCCCCGCACCGCGACCTCGGCATACCCCTACCCATCCAGCACGACCCACGCGCCCTCGAACCACGAGCAGGAGACGGGCGCCGACGCCGCCACGGGCAACTGGATCTACCCCTCGGAGAAGATGTTCTTCGACGCCATGAAGCGCAAGGGCCACGACTCCCGCGTCGCCGACATGAAGACCGTCGTGCCCATCCACAACGCCGTCAACGAGCGGGCCTGGAAGGAGATCCGCGAGTGGGAGAGGCCTTATACCGAGGGTACCGCGTATGTATTTCCTTCCTTGCTTCCTTTCATCCCCCATCGATCCTCAACTCGTGCTAATACCTCTGACTTCCAGCTGCGACGGCCCCAAACTCCACTCCTTCGCGGGCCTCAGCACAAACATGTCCCCCAAGGCGAGGCTCAAGACCATCCTGGGCTACGTCGCCCCCTTCGACCGCCACGACTGGGTCGTCGACCGCTGCGGCGTGCAGGTCGACTACGTCATCGACTTCTACGCCGGGAGGCCCGACGCCCAGGGCAAGCCGAGCTTCTACCTCGACGTCAGGCCCAAGCTGAACAGCTGGGAGGGCGTCAAGATGAGGGCGCTGAGGGGTGTCGGGCTGGCTTGAGGACGCCCGGGGTGTAGGGGATGAAGTTGTACAAAAGGTGCTTGCTCACTGGGAGCATTTGTGTTGATATTGTAATAGTCGATGGGCATGTCTCCCACTCTGATCTTGTACAAAAACATTTACGGGGGCTGAATAGTCCTGTGTTGATCATCAGGCCCAAGGTGATACAATCCGGGTGCGAGTTCTATGGTCTGATGTGATGGGGATGACTGCCTCAATGCAGGCAACGCTATGTGCTGTGAATAGTTGTTGTCTTTGTCATGGACACACATGTCATTGGCATAAAGATGATCGGTAACATGGGCTCTTGGGCTCTAATTGGTATCTTGTGAAACTGCAAAGCAAAATGGTCCCTTTCCTTCCCGCCATTTCTGGGACAAACAGCTGTAAGCGCAAATCTGATGGGGACTACGCCCATGCTTAACCATACCGCTCAGCGCTCCTTCTTGTCCTCTTCCTTGGTCTTCCCAATGGTCATCCACGGCGCAGATGCATCCAGGTTTGTGTCGTCAAGGCACCAGCCAGCCTCCTCCAACTTAAAGAAGAATCTCTCGCTTGCCTCACCATACGCATTCTCATCTACAGCATCCGTATCGAGCCCGAGGTGAACAAGAAGCTGGGCCGAGTACCAAGCGAAGAGGGAGGTGCTATTCTTGGCGTTGCGGAGAGGGTCTCCATAGAGAAGGATCTTGATGACTGGGACCGGACCGGACCGGCAGACCACGAGCTGGGATGAAGACTTCTCGTCCAAGTCTCTGTAGACGACAGGGCGGAACACTTGAGCAGTAGCGCCACGGACCATGGCATCAGCGTAGCTCCGGGCAAAGACGATCTTAACGCGCTGCTGATCCTTCGTCCTGACGACGGGCTTCCAGAAGATGATGGCCTCGCGAGCAGCAACCTCGGCCGGGCTGAGGATCTTCCCGCCGTTGAGATACGCGTCGAAGAGAATCGTGGCGCGTTGCTGGTTGAGGATATTGAGCTGGACGCAGCGGACGCCAAGGTAGTTCATGCCGAGATGGACAAAGACGAGGATGACCATGAGCGTGAAGACGGCCTCCCGACTCTCGACGTAGCGGACGACGATACTGCCGACGATCAGGCCAACCAGGCCCACGGCGGTCTCCTGGGAAGACTCCTTGGCGTTGAGCTCGCTGAGGTTGTTCCTGCGGGCGAAGTGCTTCGAGAGCGCGGCCTTGGATGCGCCGGCGGCGACTCCGCACATGGCGCGCAGAGCCTCCGCAGCGACGATCGCGAAGATCTTCGTCCACGTGCCGAAGAGCGGGGAGAAGAGGTCCAGGAAGAACGCGCTGTCGTTGAAAATATCAGCGAGAAAGCGGTACTTCTTGCACTCTGGCTCGATGACCAGACCGAAGCGGTAGGCGAAGGCGATGGTGGCGACGCGCGAGATGCCGTCCTTGAGGATGGTCAGGAGGAGGGCGTATGTGGCGGAAGAGTTGGCGTCGCCCACGCCGAGGCCCTGGAGGATCGCGCGGTTGGCGAGGAGGGAGGTGATGGTAGAGAAGAAGGCCTGGAGGGAGTCGTAGGTCTGGTAGCCCAGGTAGTCCGGGGTGACGGAGTCCGGGTAGCCTATAGGAAGGAAAGCGTCGCAGAGGACTTGGCGGATATTCGTCTGCCAGATTTTTGCGGTGTCTGTGGTGTCGTCGACAGGTATCTGGCGATGATGAGAAGCTAGTTTTGAGACGAAGGGGATGAGAGCGGTGCTTACCTCGGTGATGCGACCGTCGGGCTCGTGAATCCAGCGGCGATACAGTCTGCCGGATCCGTCGCGCTCCTCAATCTCTGAGGCCATTTCCTTCTCCATCTGCGCCATTTTCCTCGTTGCCCAGATATTATTTGGGCTATGTAGAGGACAATTTGGCAGATGTGGTGATGGTTTGGGGAAGAAGGCAGGTGAGAGGTGAGGTGGGGCCGGGGTGAAAGCAGGGAGAGAGACTGAAGGTGCGTCGCACGACAAGGCAGCTGCGGGCGAGACCTCACCTCCTTCCGGATCTCAAAAAGACAGAAAACGTGACGCAAGCAATTCGACAAGTATTTAAATTATTCGAAGCGTTCTATATGCGTGGCTTTTGCAGCAAGACTATTACTTAGGTGAAAATTCCAACATCACATCAACCGCGCCTACCGCTTTGCGGGCTGGCCATCCTCTCCGACAAGGTAGATATCCGACTTGATAGGGCCCTCACCGACGCCGGTCTGGATGACACGGCTGACGCCTCCCTTGATGATACCAGCAACGGTCTCGTCCAAAGTGACGGGAGACTGGAGGCTGCTGGAGCCCTCCTTCCAGCCGGTCACGCCGCCCAACAGAGTAGAGAACGCACCAACAACAGCGGCAGTGTTCTCCTCCAGGTAGTAAATGACGGCGTTCGGGCCGGCATCGAAGGTGTACGCAGCAACGGTCTTGCCGGCGGCAGCGTTGATCTGTTCGACAGCACGGATGGCCGCGCGGGAGACGTCGTTCATGTAGAAGATGGGAGGGTAGGTGTCGGAGCACGAGGAGTGGAACGAGTTGGAGTCCTTCATGGTCACCTCGGCGAACTGGGCAAAGTCGCGCTTGGCGATGGCGTCCTCCATCTCGCCCATGTGCTTGGGCACGACCTCGGTGACGCGCTGCTTGAACAGACCCGACGTCGCGACGGTCTGCTGCATGCCGGAGGTCGAAGAGACGCCCTTCTTGGCGGCGCTGACGACGAGGATCAGAGCGCGCATCTCGGGCCAGTGCGACGCCTCGGCGACGAGGTCGGCCTTGGAGTCGGAGCCGTCGGCCTGCTCGCCCATTCTCCAGGCGACGTAGCCGCCGAACAGACTACGGCAGGCGGAGCCGGAGCCCTGTCTCGCGATGAGGGAGAGCTCAGCGGGTGACTCGGTGAGCTCGTAGAGGTCGGCGATGGCGCGGACGAGGGCGGCGAAGCCCGCGGCGGAAGAGGCCAGGCCGGCGGCGGTGGGGAAGTTGTTCTCGGTGACGATCTTCAGGGGGTAGGTCGAGAGCTTGGGGAGGGAGGGGTTCTGGGCCTCGAGGGCGGCGCGGCGGGCGCGCAGCTCGCGGAAGCACGCTTGTGTGCGGGCGCCAGAGACATCGGAGGACTCGCCGTTGAGGATGAGGGTGTCGCCGTCGGTGTAGGAAGCGGAGCACGAGGCGGTCGTGAGGGTTCGCAGGTCGGCTTGGGAGAGGGTGACGGAGAGGGAGCTGTTGGTGGGGAGGTTGAGCTTGGCGTCGCGCTTGCCCCAGTACCTGGTGAAGAAGTCAGCGATGCTTCTGGCAAATGGAGTTATGGAGAGGATGCGCACTTGACGACGGCAATGTTGACGGGCGCCGTGGTGCTGGCGCGGTAGACCTTGGTATCAGCCATTGTTGCGATGGTGTTTTGCGTGCTGGAGTCCGAGGCGGTCAGAAACAATCTCAAGGCGGGGCAAAGCGACGGCGAGGATCTTGGGAGTTGATAAAGGGCAGTCGGTTGGGGTTGACCGGGAGAACGCACCGTTGGACTTGGAACAGTGTCTTGAAAAGGAGTGTTTGTCTTGATCAGTTCTGCCGCAAAGCAAACCTCCAAGAAGCCAGGATGAAAATGGTTGAACACAGGCCAAAGCACCTCAGCAATTCAATCCGCCTGGCGGGGTTCGTGAAGCTCCTCCCGCCTTGACTTCACAGTTCACTGGACAATCAGCAGCCCTCAATTTGGTTTGACATGCGATCCTTGCCCCAACGGGATTAGTGCGGGGTCCTTCAGGGGACTCGGTGCCTGGACCCCTGTGGCTGGGGGCCGTTGTGGAGGGTCACGGGTATCTGTGCTGCTTACGGCATCCGCCATCTAATTCCACCTCCTACACCTGACTTCCAGGTTTTCTATGATAACTTGGACTCTCCGATACCAGACCACAGACTTCCAAATACCACTGTCCACGAAACTTCTTGTCGGCTCGGATTGAAAATCTTCGGCTATCGCGAAAAGAATGCCAGCAGTCAGATACGGCAGATGCCAATACCGTGAGAAGTCGGGATGTCATAGTCAGGTTCGGGATCAATACCCCAAGTGTATCGATATACGTTATAGTCTGCCTTAATAAGGCGGTTCAAGTTGGAGTTGACTATTGCAGTTTTGTTTTGTTACGCTTGGGAGGGTGAAGTCGAGGGGCATGAAGTCTCGCAATACGCAGAAGTTAGGTGATACAGGATGATGTTGAGGTATTGAATGTGTTGAAAATTGGAACTAGAAAGCCGCAGGGACTTCAAAGTCCAATAAAACAATGAAAGCGTATCTTTGTTAAAGTCACCCTGCTTTTTATGTCGATGGGGAGAAAATTCCATCGGTGGTAGGATCACCAACAAATGCAATATGCCGCGCAATACGATACGGTCACCCTTATTATTCTGGTCAATATCTCGTCATACCCAACGGTAGGAGGATCACCCCACCGGTAAGTGAACTAAAGGTGCCCAGTTGGCTACAAATACCAACAAGGTGTCTTTGGGCGACAGTGGTGGCCCGTTTAGAATATTTCAAAGTTGCGGCTGGAGGACTTTGGTTCCATGCTAGGCAAGTAGATCAAGGTAGTCTGTTAAATGATGGAGAATAACGTAAGCAATGTTGGAACAACCAAGGTACCCTGAGATGAAAAGTACTAGCCGTTAGCTAAATCTTTTAAGAGAGACTATATTGATAACTTAACATAACAGTCTATCTGAGTTGTGTCTACTTTCTTCCAATAGCACTACACCCGCCGAGGAAGACCTCTGGAAGTCAGGTAAAGTCGTAGCGGCAGCCAAGAACCATAATCTGGTCAGCTCATTTCTACTTTTCGTGAAAGATGGGCAGATTCCTAACACCTTCCTACAATTCCTCGCCTCAGCTTTAGAAAATTGAGCAGTAAATTGAGGCTATGCTTGAAGATTTCAGGAAGATTTCATCCCGTGCTCACTTGGTAGCAAACCTAATTCATCAAACAGACGGTCATTATTTAGTATACTTTAAACCAGGGTTACTGTAGTTCTTGAGGACATAATCTCCTCCGACCCAAACACCCCCGGTTCTTCCAGCGCCGCACCAATTCTCCTCATGCAACCAGGCCTGTCCAATGCCGGAGTAACGAACAAGCCATGGGCGCAGGGGCGTTCCTTCTCGGGATCGGGCTTGGCCGGAAACCCGTACGAGTAGGCCAATATCAAGGCATACACCTCCATCGTCTTAATAAGCTCAGAGCTGGCCTCGTAATCGCGGTCCATCGAATCCAGCATCGCAAAGCAATCGCCGCTTCCGTTGACGCTGCGGAACATCATGTGTCCAGTCGGACCCTTCTTCTCAGACAGCTCCATCCGTACCAGCGGGCCTTCCAGCTTGATCCAGCCGTCCTTGACACGGCCAAAGGGGTTGTCCCCGTCAATTTCAACCCGAGCGTCAAGAACCGTGGCCATCTCGTCTACGTCTCCCATTAAGCCCATGGCCGGTATGCCGTCAACCGAGGCCCAGGACCACGAGGGTGCGCGGTACCCCCCTTCAGGCGCCTTGCATCGGAGACCCTGCCAGCACAGATCTTGAATCAGCGAACCACGCCACAGGCCCGCGAGATACTCGTCGCCCAGGATATTGCTCATGGACCTCGCTATCCCGGAGATGGCAGGGAGCTTGTCCGCAGGGTTCGTCATTTCTCGACGCCCGTACTCCCAGATCAGCCTCTGCCACTTTTCCTTCGTTGAATTGGAGTTCATCCTGCTCGGCTTCTCGGTGTTGCGTTTAGACAAGTTCTCCGTGTAGTCTACCAATTCTTTGTCGTCGTTGACGAAGGGAAGGCGGTACGGTAACCTGAGGCCCTCCTCGGCTTCGAAACCCTCGAGGCATTCCCAGTACAACTGCCCGCTGGCGAAGTGCAAGACCCTGCGGGCGAGAACTCGCTCCTGAAAGCCCCACGCCCTTTTCGTCAACGGCTCCTCCAACATTTGAATGTGAAAGTCGTGAATGAAATCAGTCGTCAGAGGAAGAGCCGAAGCAAGGATGTACTTCTCCGCGGGAGAGTCGCTACGAGGAAGTTTGAAGTACGATCTCGGTGTTCTCGGAGACAGGAGACCGCCGTCGGTATCGTGGGACTTGTCGCCCGCCAGAGTGAGATGGGAGTTGGAATACACGGCCTTCATCTGCGCCGACTCCCGTTCCCAATCCTTCAAGTCGTCCTGGCGGATACACAAGCTGTCGATCCACAAGTACCGCACGCCGAGCATGCGGGTCACGGTGATAGCATCCTGGAAAGTCCGCGGGAGGTCGTCGAAATCGATGCCGTTCTTCCGAGCTTGTATGGTCTCGGCCGTCGTCGTGAAGTGTTTCGCAGTCCGTCCCCAGCAGTAGCTGAGCGTGACGTAGCTACCGGTCTGCCCCGGGCCTGGCTCGACGAGCTTGATGACCGGATTGGCGTCCGTGGTGCCGACGTCCAGGATGCGGGTTGGTAGCGGGCTTTCTTCCGGTTTGCAGTGCGGGTGCTCGTCGCACTTCTTCAGCCACTGGACGATGTGATTATGCGTCTTCTGGTCTGGGACTTCTCTCAACACGCGGTCGCTTGAGCCCGCGGAGAGAGGATCATCTATCGAGGAGTCAGTAAGAAAATCTCAAGGAGGCACGTAAGCAGAACATACCTTCATCTGATGCGAACCCGATTGCTGCCACGACAGCTATACTGCGGTCGCTGTTCTCGGCACATCTGGATAGAACCCACAGCCCATCTCCTCCATCCTCGCCACGTTTGGTCAGCCACATGTCCCAGTCCGGGACGTAGCTATTCAAAGAGAACTCAGAAGGGCTTGCCAGCTCGTCCAGAATACCATCTGCCTCCTTCGCGACTGCCTGGCAGAGAACACATCCACCCGACGCCGCCTTACGAAGGCTGTCCAGGTCTGGATGGTAGGAAACCCCGAACCGCTCAAGAGGTTTCCCTCTCTCATAGTCTTTGAGGTACAGGTTATGCAGCCTCTGTTTCCCGCTGAGCGTTCTGGAGTATTTCTCGTCGGGAAACGGAGGAAGATTCTCCAGCGGAAGGGACTTGCAAAGGTCGCAGAGAGACATGGTGAGCTTGAGGTTGTGAGTGAAGACCAGATCAATAAAGGTACAGCTTTCAGCAACTCATGGGAACTGAGGCCAGGGAAATCGATATTTGAATGAATTCGTAAGTCGTTTCAATGAGGCCAAATAATTGCCTTGGGCGGACTACGTGTAGCACTGCCTAGAAACTTCAGATGGTCGCCTCTCTAACGTACGTCAGGCTAGCCAACAACGCAGTCAGACGATGTCGATCTGTAGGTCCAAACTCGTTCGGGCCAGTCAGATGGTCAAGTAGAGCGTTCGCCGTCAGGAAGGATTACGCGCGATACAGCCACAGCCGCCACGGCACTCCATCGCCTTCTTTCAACGTCAATCGCACATCGCGACCTTGACCGTAGTTGCCTGCCATGAATTATCCACCTTGGAAATAATCGAACTGCCTAAATCGTGGCAGAGTCTAGTCCCCCGGACGGTCCACCTTGCCATTGCCAGGGCGCAGGACAATGCGGGAACAGCAGGCAGGCAGAGGATACCTATCGTCTTCAACCCCATGCAGCCTGATGAGGAGCTTGTGTTTTTTCCTGAACAGACCGTCAGCTTATTGCCTGCATTTGGAAGATGGGGTCCCGGGCTGGTGGGATCGCGCCAATCAACCCCTGCATTGGGGGAAACTAAGCGATGATGTGGACCAGGGACTTTGGTGTTGCAGTGTCACTCTAACGGGCGTCCAGCGAAGCTGAGCATAATCTTCGTTAATTGAAATTGAGTCTCCTGAATCCTCCGTCGTGCTAACAAATCAGACTTCAAAAGCAGAAGTGAATACCGTGACGCTTCCCGGGTCTCTCCCGCGTCAAAGCAGGGCCAGTTCAGCATGATCCAATTGGCATCAATGGCCTCCAGCCTTACGATGACCTCGAGGCTCGGGGTCATATTACCAATTGTCTGGACACTTGGGCAACAACAGGCGCCTGGCATGGCCCCCTGGTCAACACGAAAGAAAAGTCTAATTAACCTACCTTGCAGATACGGATACCTCCATCGAGAGGAGAGGCTTGTTTGGCCTAGTTTCCTCCATCGAATGGACCTTCGGACCCCACGCACGTTGAAAAAGGCCGTCCGCACCCATCCGTGTTGTTGCGGCACAAGTCGAATGGGACTGCCTCGAGGCCCGGCTGGCGGTTACCTGCTGCAGCGCCCCCCGCCGATCCGGGTCTGAATTCCATGGAAATGGAGCATTAGGTCTTCTCAACCGCCCCATGATATCTTCGAAAAGTCGGGTTCTGAACCCGAAAGCTGTGCTTTTCTTGGGCAGGGGTTTCGGCGGAGGTAAACCAGTGAGAAGGATGCCTTCGCATGCCAAGACTTACGATGTCTCCTTGTAGGGCCCCGTCATCAAACACACCAAAGAGCATCCTTAAGCGAATTGGGACCGGGGTGTTGATACTTATGCTTAGATGCCCCCATCTTCGTACGTGTCTATTGTTGTTACCTCGTCATCTCTGATTCTGTGATACGATACCCGTTGCTCGACTTCATGTGCATGACAGCGATGGTCTCTCCTTGAAAGCGTAATCTTCGTATCCTTTCCAAACACATCTCACACCAAAATCATATACCAAAATCGCCCAAGAACAAGATGAGTTCAGCACCCCGGACAACCCAGCCGGGTCTCGAAGTCGCATCACATTACGATACCACTCCAGTCACACTCGACGGCCAGTCCGGCCACTGGGCATCACCACCACCGCCCGGCTCGTCAGGTCTACACTCAACGCAGGAGCAAAAGATATGGGCGGGCAACGGCTACGAGTCCGTGAATCAGCGGACGGGCTACGGCGCATACGCAAACGAGAACGGGACGGCGCACGCGGCAGACGAGAAGCCGGCGCGCCGGATACCGTGGCTGCTGATCGGGCTGGGAGGACTCATCACATTCGTCCTCGCCGGTGCCATCGGCGGAGTGGCGGGCTGGAAGATCACATCTAACCGGGTCGAGGAGCCGGAGGCTAGTCTCCCCGGATCCACCGGCGGCGGCGGCGGCAGTGGCGGCTCGCCGACGAGCGCGACCAAGATCGTGCCGAATTCGGGGCTCGCCGCCGTCGGATGGCGGGTCGGCACCGATATCACGCTCCAAGTCTGGTTTCAGGGTCCGGATACGTCGTTGAGAAGGTCAGAGTACAAGACCATCTACCAGAACTGGACCGAGCCGATGGAGGTCGATGCGGCGCCCAAGGTGGGCTCGCCTTTCGGGGCCGGCCAACTCTACACAAAACCGGATGTAAGTGTTGGGTTCGCCCATATCGTAGGACTGCGCTGACGAAACAACCGGCATAGCCCTTACCTGTCATTCCTCAAGCAGAGCTCTTCTTCATCGGATCGCAGAGTAAGATTGGTGGTGTGAACTTCAGAGAGGGATTCACAAGAGGCGGCCAGAGCGACAGTATCAACGAGGGAGGATGGACCACCAGCAACGACAACACCCAAATGGCGGCCTACTGGCCATCGACGATCCTCCAAGCCAACAACGGGGACGTGATGGAGGTCTGGTTCGACTACAAATCGCCAAAGTTCCAGGAGCCGAAGAGAGTCGGCGTCACCGCCTCCGCGAACTCGGCGCTGGCGATCCTCCCCCGAGAATCCACGCACTCCGCCGGCGACCAGACGGCGGCCTCGAGCGCGCGGATCATCTACCGCGACACCAGCGGGCGCCTCCGCAACTTCGACCGGTCCTCCGGCGGCCAGCAGCTCACCTCGTCGGGCCAGCTGCCGGTCACGGTCGACGCCAACTTCACGATGGCCGCGTTCGCGGTGGCGCGCGGGGACGCGAACGGGCAGGCGTCGAGCGCGGTCAACACGTGGGTCGTGTACCAGGACTCCAGCACCGGCAAGATTTCGTACGTGTACGAGAACGGCACCGACGGGTGGAAGGGCCCGGAGACGGATCCCGTGTTTGAGGGGGCTGATAACCCGACGCATCTTGCCTGTGTGACGGCTGCTTCGGCGACGATACCTGAGGTTCCGCTGCAGCCGGCGCATGATTTGAGTCATTGCTTCTTCCAGGTTAAGAAGCAGCTGAAGCACGTCCATTTTGACGGGAGTTCGTGGAATGATATGGGTTTCCTTCCCATCCCCTGAGTGTTTGGGTGTAGTGTTTGTCGTATTTGGCTGTATGAAGTCCGGGCGTTTGAAGCGTGTTTCTTTTCTTGATGTATACCAATGATAAATCATTGTAAACCAAAAGACTTCATTATGTGCTGTTGCCGCGGCGTGGCTGCCATAGATGCTTGCTGAATGCATAGCTGTGAAGAACGACGACATCTCTCTGCCAAAGTCGTAGATTCCCATCGCACATCTGGCTTTCCCAAGTTATCTTGGTGCCGCAGATGGGGGGCAAAACAGAAATTATGCAGAGAGAACTCGGCTTTGAACAAGATAGCCCGTTACAAGAGAGCCCGCCGCAAGTTTCTTTTGTACATCTGACCAACAACAGTTTAGTATCAGACGTGGAGCAGATGACGAGTCTGTAGAAGCAGAGCTCGAGAAGGTCAAGGAATGACTCACGCTTGAGATTGCGAGTGTGTACAGCCGTTTTCCCGCTATGCTATGCGAGTGCAGTTTTCTTGAACTCCTCTATCCCTTTGTAGGTATGCTAGTCACATGGGGGGAGGTGGCTTTCCGGGTGTCTATGCTGGGACTGGAGAACGCAGAACTTGTAAACGATGGTCAAAATGACTTGCTACTGATGGAAAACGAAGCTTTCACCCGGCTAGACTTCCGAGGTTCTTCTTCGGTATCAGTCGTTTGATGCAATACTTCTTTCACTCTCGATATCAGTCATGTCGGCCTGGCTGATATCAGAACACCAAGTCACGAGCCTCCATACGTAGACTGACCAAACGCCATGCGTCAATTCTTACTAGGTATCAACATTTGTTATTGTACAATTATCGTCACGATCATTTATTTCTCGAAGCGCTTGGCAACGGTCTTCCAATTGACCACGTTCCAGATGGCGTCAAAGTACTCGGCCTTGCGGTTCTGGTACTGCAGGTAGTAGGCGTGCTCCCAAGCGTCAATGCCGAGGAGGGGCTCGAGGTTGCCGGTGACGGGGTCCTGGTTGGCGCGGGTGACGACGCCGAGGGTGCCGCTGGTCTTGTCCTTGACGAGCCAGGCCCAGCCGCTGCCCTGAATACCGGCCAGAGAAGTGTTAATCTGCTTGCGCAGGGTCTCGAAGGAACCGAAGTCCTTAGTGATGGCTTGCTGTGGGGGATGTCAGTGACTGGCCAAATTCAACTGAGGCATTGATGGACGGATCAACGTACAGCCAGCTTGCCGCCGGGCTCACCACCACCATCGCGGCTAGCAGGAGCGAGGTTCTCCCAGAAAAGGGTGTGGTTGATGTGACCACCTCCGTGGAAGTTGATCAGAGGGGCCTGGGCAGCAGCCTTGGCGAAGTCGCCCTTGGCCTTGGCCTCCTCGACGGTCTCGAGAGCAGTGTTGAGGCCGTTGACGTAGGTCTGGTGGTGCTTGGAGTGGTGAAGCTCCATGATCTGGCCGGAGATGTAGGGCTCGAGGGCGCCATAGTCGTCTAAGAGGACCACATTAGCTTCACGAGCGACGATTAAGACACGACGACGCTACTGACAGGAAATATCGGGCAGCGTAGCCTTGCCGCGGACAAAGCTGGTGCCCATGGCAGCAGCAGCAG
This sequence comes from Colletotrichum karsti, assembly GCF_011947395.1. Taxonomy (NCBI): domain Eukaryota; kingdom Fungi; phylum Ascomycota; class Sordariomycetes; order Glomerellales; family Glomerellaceae; genus Colletotrichum; species Colletotrichum karsti. The sequence continues at coordinate 401,870 of NW_024065911.1, read as the reverse complement.
GCTTAGCGGCACCAGCTCGCAGAGCCGTGCGGAGGACGGGAGCGGTTCGGAGGAGGGTGGACGACATTTTGCGTGTTCCTATGTCTAGTGCTTGGTGTCAATGGATGGTTGTTCTCGCAAAGCAATTGACTTAAGGGGGGATATCGTGAGTAGAAGTACCTTTGAATGTTCAATTCCAGAGGTTTGACAAATGCAATTGGAGCTTCAGAATGATGTCAATTGCGGGAGGTTCGGTCGGCTATTACGTGAGGGAGCTCGGATCTCCAGAAAAGCTGCCAGCGGGTTGCCGAGCTGCTGCTTTCCCGGGCTTGCTCGCTCTCGCTGTAGCGTTCTTTCCGCTTCTGCGAATGAAAGAAGAATGTCGTCATCCACATTAAGTGGAGACCTCGACACCTCGTGCTTCAGACACTGGATATTGCATTCTTATGTAATACACTAGCTTCTATTGGCCGCGAGAGCTCCCCACCTACCCGACCCCATCCAATGGCTCAGTCACCAGCCACAGTTTAGAGTGGCTTGACCCTGTTGGCGGGGTCTGGAAGTCGCGTCAACAACTGAATGTCACTGGACGCGTCGAGCTTCACCAGACACTACTGCGAATATTTCTTCGCAAGTTGACGACTGCAACCCTCTCCCGCTCTTTGATCAGATATTCGGAGTCGCAGCTTAAAACATGTCATACTACGACATTGACTCCATCCTGACGGATGCAGAGGTGCGTTCGCGGTACCCTGGAGACAATACTCCCTCCAACCTCGCAGAGACCAAGATGCGTCTACTGACAATTCCCAGAAAGTGCCTTGCAAGTTTGAAATCGACGCCGCCGACCTCGGATACCTCGATAACAACCCGAGCCATACCCTCAAAGCCGGCACTCAAATCTCTCTCCCTCTCTGGCTCGCCGAGATGCTCGCCCTCGCCAGCACAGGCGCAGACTCCAAGGCGCCCGTGACGCTGAACCTCCCGCCGGCACTGTCGAACCAAGTCGTCCAGGCCCTCAAAGCCGACCCGCGAGCCGTACCTGTCAGAGACCAGAGCGCCCACTTCTACGGTCTTGGCACTCGCATCCTCGATCTCTTCGACGAGCGCGAGCTGAGCGAGGTCGCGAGGAAGACTTTCGTCACGCGGGCGGCCGTGGTCGCGCTCCACGCTCGCAAGGGAGGCGACGACGGTGTTGGAGGCTCAAGCGAGGACTTCCTTCGTGGCTTGGACGAATGGGAGCGAAGTCTGTTCAGGAAAGCGCATGACGGCCACAAGGCTTCCAAGGAGTGGCTGGACAAGGTCAAAAAGTACTGAAGGGATGTCCTGATTCGGACACAATATCTACAACATCTTGGCTAGGGAGCCCACGGCATCGTTAAGGCCGGTGGAATATTCGCCGTTCAAGTGAGAGCTTGGACAGACCCGCCAAGCAAGCAATTGGCAGCGTCAGCTTACGCTACGGACTTTCTAAAAGGCCGGGGAAGGCGACATCCCGGCGGAACACTGTCCAGACCTACGAGTCGACCGCATCTCCGGCGCCGCGACTCGGGCTACTCGGACGGAGCCCGGAGACCGAGTTGCTCCGGATATCCCAAGCAAGAACACAATCGCGGGGAGTCACCCCGCGCGATTGTCGAGTACGCGGAGACCCGAGCGGCTACTCCAGATGAGGCGTTCTTTAAATCGATCAAACCGATATTTGTACCGTGGAACGCGGGGCGGATGATGAGGAACTGGCGGGGCTGACTCGACTCGCGGTTCGGCTTTGACCAAAAAGACCGAAGAAACGCGACAATCAAAACCGACAGATGATAAGCAAGTACACAGCCAAATTGCTTGCATAATATAATTCCGATTCGTATCAATCGTATTGCGCTGACTTCGATGCATTGCGCTCCGGAAATGCGCATGTCATTGTTTCACGTGAAAGTCTTACATATGTATCAGTGTTCCCCGCTACTTATCTGATATCGTCGAGTGGCGGGGCAGTCCGAGGAGATAACAAAGCGCATGGCTATCGGCGGCTTCCGCGCCTCCACAAGCTTGCCACCAACTTTCGAAACATAGAAAAGCCGTGGTTCCTTCAATTCATTTTCATCCTAGAACTGTGAAAACCGCTTGCAACCTCATCGACATCAGCCTTGCATCTTAGATCACAAACGTGTTCTCAACAGTATGACTACTCAAGCAACCATCACGCCGCTAGCTCCTGCTGCTGGCTCGGCCATCGATTTTGGAGCTGTCGTCTCAAACGTTGATATCGAGAACCTCACTGGTAAGACCTGATGAAACGCAAAATGATGATCGCAATGATATTGTGCAAGTATTGGGAGAATACCCGTAGAATCGGTAACCTCCTTTGGTAAGCTCTTCAGAATCTCGTCGTCTTGACCACAGACTGACAAGCCTTCAGATGCCGACTTTGAAGTCATCCGTGAAGCCCTCTTCAAGCACCAAGTCCTAGTCTTCAAGAACCAGAGCCACGTCTCCCCCAAGGCGCAATATGCCATCACCCAGCGCTTCGACCCCGAGGCCGGCGCAAACTACGGCCACGGCAAGACCCTCGACGCCAAGCGCTCCATCCTTCACCCGGACCTGAAGACCATCCCCCATCAACCTCAGGTGCAGGTCATCGGCAATGGCTTCGTAGAAGAGTACGAGGGCCTCAAGAACATCCAGCTTCGCCACCCTCACCACCGCACTTTCCATGCCACGACAATCCCCGCCGAAGACGATCTCGACTTCACCCGCTTCTACCGCTGGCACATCGACGCGGCCCTCTACGGCCTCGCACCGCCCGTCGCCACAACCCTCCTCGCCGTTCGCGTGCCGGGCGGCCGCAAGCAGACCCTCCGCTACGACGACGGTACCGGCGAGGAAATGACCGTCCCGCTGGGTACCACAGCGTTCGTGTCGGGGTACGCAATGTACGACAACCTCTCACCCGCCGACCAGGAGTTCGTCCGCACCACAAAGGTCGAATACGCCCCCCACCCCTACGTGTGGATGAGCAGCGCCAAGTCCCGCTCCGACGGCCTCGGTCTCGTCTCGGAAGGCAAGGAGGTGCCCCTGAACGACCTGCCACCCATCGAAGAGGAGAAGATCCAGATCCTGCCGATGTGCTGGCGGAACCCGGTCACGGGCCGGCTCGCGCTGCAGGTCCACCCGTCCGCGATCCGGAAGCTGCACTTGGCGGACGGCTCGGTGGTGGAGAACCTCGCGGAGGTCCGGGAGACGGTGCACCGGCTGCAGAGGCCGGGCATCTCGCCCGCGAACGTGTACGCGCATGATTGGGAGCAGGGCGACTTTGTCGTCTTCCACAACCGCGGGCTCATCCACTCCGTCGTTGGCGCGTTTGCCGAGGACGAGGTTCGGTTGTTCCGGCAGTGCAACATCGCCGGGAGCAAACTTCCCGAGGGGCCCGTCGAGGTCGCGGCGGCTGTGTGGGGTGTTCTTCACATGATTTCTATTAGCGTTTAGTGAATTTACAATATTTACAACGTCATTGAAACTATCCGAGTGAGGTTCACCGGGGTAATCGGTACCCGGCCATGACATTCGGCATTCACTGCCCCAGTCTTGTCACTTACACTTTGGCTTTGAGTTGGCGCCCAGAGTCTTGTGACATGTCATATGCTGTGATAATCTGAGCCTTGCCGACAGTCGTTTTCCCTTGCGACACTCGCTGCCCGGTGACTCACGACGACGATCTCACGCACCGCAATGCATATGTGAGTTTCGGCACAGTCGCACACACTCCGGTGACATCGGGCGGCGCACGCAATGACGATCACAACTCATGATCCGTGATCGGAGGTGGCACCGGACCCTCTCGCCGGTGATTTTGTCAGTCCCCGCTCTGAAGCCCCCGAGTACCAGCGCTTTCGATAAGATTCGATCTTTTATCACAGGAAACGGCAAAACGACTAGATCGATCGTAGTAGAAGGTGCTGTCGGGCGTGTGATGCAATTAAATTGTTGGGTATTTCGTATGTAATGCTGTGAATGCCTAGACCCCTCCTTCGAAACCGTTCCCATCCTGCCGCTGCCGTACACCCAACCAGAAACCAAAACTTTTGTGTGTGCAAATGGGGTATCATTCTAATCGGAGCCAATGGCTCTTCGCATCGCTGAAGGGAAATGTCGCCATCTGGAAGCCACCCGATCTTAGGCGTGTCTCCAGAACTTCCACTTCTGCGGCTTTTGACTCGCGTCACATTCCGTGACGAGGTACTTGCTGAGCTTCTTCCAGCCCTCTTCGGGAAGGGACTCGGAGTCAATCGAGTCATTGAGCATGTCCATGCAGGCCTTGGTAGCTTTTAGGTTGTTAGTTTGTTGATCATAGATGGGTACAAGCTTGGGGGACCTACGCATCATCTCCGTGGCATCCTCGCTGTCGGCGGCAATCTCCATGCGCGTCGAGTTGTAGCAGTGGTACTTCTGCTGAAGCTCGAGCATGCACTCCCACATCTCCTCCAGGTCGGCGTCGTCGGCGGAGGAGCGGCGGCCCGTGAGGGACGGTCTCGGGTGCGCGGAGTGCTCCACATTCGGGGTTGGTGCCGGGGCGTACTCGGTCATCGTGACTTGGGCCTCGGGCTTCTCTGACGTAGCGGCGCAGGGCCTGATCATGTCGTCTTCGCTGTCGCTCTCGAAGGAGGAGTATCCCGAGCCGCTTCGCTTGGGAAAGCTTCGTGTTTGTTGACGGCCGAACATTGCGAATGTGCTGTGTTGTGTTTGTGTTTGGTTGTGTATATTGTACTTCGAGACTGTAGTATCGACAAGAGCCCGGTATTATATAAGAGGCTCTATGGATAGAATATCGAATCGGTGACGAACAATGAGGGCAGGACAGTGACGGAAAAGGGAGAGGAATCAAGCCCACTATATAAGCCGGAAGCCCTATGCAGTGATCACCAATCTAAAGCTCAGATCGTTCGAGACGAAAAGGCGCCCTAAAATTCTCAGAAGCGACGGCGATCAGGACCCGCGGCGGCGCCCAACGGAACCAGGCCGACCCCTACATCATGCGGTCACTGAGACCTACCCTACGGATACCTTGGAGCCCGTCAGATGGGATTTTCTGGATGACGACGGGATGGATGGGATGTGGCCCAGGGTTGGTGGTGGTAGTGGGTTGTCATCAAAGAAAAGGGTGTGGCTAAGTGTGGGCTTCCCCTTGGCCCTTGGCCCTTGGCCGGCGAGACGAACATGTATCCAACCACAAAGTACCCGTAACCCAACGAGAAAACCAAGACTAGCCAGTGACAAAAGTTTACGAATAGCCGCAACTTTTGGAAACTTGGGACACCCCTTTCTGAGGTAATTCGGGCTAGAATGAGTAATGACGATGGGGCCGGGAGGGTGCGCTGAGAGCTCCGTCTGGCCCGGACGCTGCCCGGGACAAGGCATTAAACTGGGCCATGTCAAGCAATTTTTTCTTCTTATTTTTTTCGTTCCATTTTCACTTCTCGCCTTCCTTGCTTCTCTGAACCTTGGACGAACTGGACGTGCGAATGATGGGACGCCAAAAAGGCCCGAAACACGTAAGGAAAAGGGCCATAAAGAACTGGAGCTTCGCACGCGGGAAGTTTTCGTGGCTTGACGTTGGTCCATGTCTCTCTGTTTGATCCATGGAATTGACGAAAAAGGGACTCGAGAGAGAAAATTTCTACTGACGTTGTTTCGTGTTTTGCTGAGGCGGAAGATGGATACGTACACTAGACCACGTCTGTACACATAACATAAAGAGACATTTACTTCATGTCTCTCCTTGGCTGTTATTAGACAGGTATTAGTGTGTAAGTGTCATGCAGGGCCAGCAACACGACCTAACTAAACCCGCCCGCACCGGCCGGCATCACAACCTCCCGTCCGCGGCGCGCCCTGCCCTGCCCCGGTTCGTTCCATAACTCAGTATACATCGTCCTGCCATGATGCGATGAGCGGTGTCAGCTCCGCGTCCTTGACTGGACGAACGCAGGCTGCGACGTGGACAGGGTGGCTGCGCACGATCATGCGATGGATCACGGAAAGCATAGGTAGGGCAACACATCATCATCCGCCCAGGCCGCCAAATGACATCTGCCGGGCGAGGAAAGGGATAAGGCGAGGCGAGGCGATTTAACTCTCCATGGGTGAAATGTATGCATGTACTCGCTACTTGGGGCTGTGGTGTCGCGTTTTGCTGTGGCTGATCATCGACGGGCGTCGCTGTCAACATCAACAAAGCCCGCCCGATGAAACGGAAAACTCTCTTCTCTTCTCTCCCTGGCAACAATCCAATCCGAGACACTATTGACCGCCGCCCCCCATGATGCGATGCCATGCGCCCATGAAGCGATAAGGATATCCAGGGGCTCAAATCGTGCTATTCGCCATGGCAACGCCCATCTGACCTGCGGTGAAAGTAAGTTTGGCCCTGAAAAGCCTGAAAGGGGGGCTTCAGGTTGTCTTAGACACCGAGACATGCGCCCAGCGCCGGCACTTGCGGACTCGGGTCGCTGGATCAAATGACGGTGACGCTGCGGGACGGGCGCGGGAGGATTGGGTGTGCAGAGGACATGTCAGATGGGCGCCGCCGCTCCTGGGAATCACAATTAGAACCTCACCACATCATCCAGCCCAACCTCAAATTGCGCCCGTAAAACATCTTCCCGGCTCCGGCAGGGCATCATCGAATCTAACCAGAGGCGGCGGGCCTCATCTCTTACGTTCCCGTCTATTCCCGCGAAGAGGGGCCACCAACACCAGGGGTGCGTTTTACGTTTCACGGTGTCAGTGTGGTCCACCAGGGAAACACGAGAGAGAGGGGCCCGATGCCGCACCGGGATGGGGGGCGCCGAAACTCGGTGAAGTGGGCAGTAGGCCGATTCCCGTCGCAGCATTCACTTTGACGGGACGGTGTGAGGCTTCGGAAGCCGGCAGCGCCGGTCGTTTCTACTCTCTTCCACTCGTCGTCTAGTGAGAAAGGCGAGAGGGAGGATCGTCGTGGCGCGGTCCATGGCGCCATGGCCACATCATCAGCCGGGCACTTCGGGCCATGCCACTCAGCTCAGCTCAAGCTCAAGCTCGACCGGACGAAAGCTATCGAACGAAGTCAATTCCTGGCTGAGAATCTGACGAAATCTGATCCTCTAGAGAAAGCTTGTGTCGACGTCTGGTTTGCCAGATAAGCGCTTGGAGGACAGCTCACAACCCAGCCGGCGGTCTAGAACGCTGGGATTACCTGCTCACCTTGCCACCATCCATCTGCTGCGTCATCTCATTTTCATCGTCTTCATATTGGACGGTATCGTTCATTGATTTGTCGTCTGTTATCTCATCACAGACTCAGCTTCACATGCCCACAGCCACATCCCTAACCCTTGGCCCGCTTGGCTTCCCCGCCTGTGACTCTCGAAGCCACACATGATCAACGCCCGCCAAGTTCTCGATGTGGGTTGCGCCATCGCCAGACATGCAACGCCGCGCTGAGCCACTTTACGCGAGCATTACTTCACATCAAGACTTCTCGGCAGCTGGGCGACGCCAGTTGTCGTTTTCATCGTTCTCGGCCGCTTGGCTGGTCGGGCTCAACAACGGGGTCTCTCTCGTGCAGGGCTGAACATTGAAGTCGGCCGCGTACATGGGAAGTTGACGCCTGCTCTCGGCGGAGTGCACTCCGGAGGCTAACAAGCCACCGACAGAATTTTGAGGGATCGAGGGAAGCCGCTAAGCATTCGAGAAAGACAGACGCGCGGAATAGGCAAGCTAAGGCTCAGTATGACTTCACTAAAACGTCGATCTCATACTAAGATGGTGTTTTGGCTTGAACTCCCCGCTACGTTTTCTTTCTAGCGAACGGCTTGTCGCTATTCTTGTCCCCTCAGTGAAACGAGACAAGGTTCTAGTTGAATAGACTGCAGTTGAGCTTGACGACATCGCCGACTCAGCCTCCAGGTTTCTGGCCGTGACCAATGTAAGCTTCATTTTGATTTGCGTGGGTGCGGCCCATTACAACAGCGCCCAGCGCTTTTCGTACGGTGACATACGATGAGTTCAAACTAGCTCTCTCATTTTCTGACTTTGTTGAAACCACTCATTACTCTCAGTACCTGCACATAATAGAACCATCGTCCGACATTCAGCTAAAGCATGAACTCGCCTTTCTCGCACATCCAAGGATCACCATAACACAGCATATCATCAAAACCGTGACCCAGCTCCTGTCTACCGAAGAAATCTTCGACCATGTCCGTTGAAAGCTTGTTGTCCCAGATGCAGTTCCCGTGGATATCAAGCCACTTCACCTTGATGAAATCCCCACGCAGTGCTTCCTCGTCCACGACAAAGATGTGTGTCTGCTCTTTCACGGACGCTTCTTCCACTGGAGCCATGTGATCCTTCGTCTCCCGCTGCCATGGCTCTATCTCATCAACGATTGAGGGCATGCGAAGAACGATGCGATTCCAGTTATCCCCGGCCTCAAAGGCTCCATACAGATCTTCGTTCTCGAGTACGCATTCTGGATCGACGCCGATAATTGTATCCGACGTACATATCGCTGCCTTCATGGTTTTCCATGCCTCGGCTAGTTCGGGATGATAGCAAGTACGAAGCAGCAGAGTGAAATGGTACTTGTCGGGACACATGGTGCGTTCCTCCCAAGTCTGATGAGGACTTAAAATGCGAGAGATCTGCTCGGCTGTTGGAAATCCTGGCCCGGCTGGACTGGCTTTCTTGAGACTCTTTGCCGTCCAGATATACGGCTACGAGGGGCTTAACAACTAGCGCATTCCAGATTATATTGGTTTGTTACACTGACTTTGCGCTCGAAGTGTGTCATATCCAGCCATCGACGAGCCAGTTCATCCCACTGCATCTGGTCTTCTTCAGCGCCCCTCTCGTCATCCCAATAGTGCTGAGAAACAAGAGATAATTAGCCTCAGCTTCAACCAACTTACTCTGGAATAACACTTACTATAACGAAGCAGTCGAAGGGTAGTTTTCCATAATCGAAATATCCGTCACTATTGAGTGGATGCCTCGGCTCCATTTTACTTGAAGAACAGAAAACGGCCTAGTTGAGAAGGAGAGAGACAGTGAAGAAACTTTTCGAAATGAAGAAAACTCGATACGAGCATTTTATCTGGTCCACAAACAGGCAGCGGTAGCCTGTGCCGCATTTGAGCAACATGGGTCAACCCCTGCGAAGAACGCGATCTTTCGTTCCGGAACCAACACGAAGTCACATGCAAACTAGATAGAGCAATGTGTCAAAACTGGTAGTCTAGATCTCCCGTGAATAAAACAGTACGCCTCGCAAAACCCGAGCCACTAACAGTGAAATAACGTAGAAGACCAGCTTCATGTCTCTAAACAAGCCTGATCTCACTTCCAATGTATGTCCCAGCCCCGCAGCTCCCGCTGAACTCGACATCCCCCACCGTCTCAGGCGTTCCGATAGGCGTCGTCTTCTCCGTGTTCCTGCTCAGCCCGATCTCCTGCGCGCCGCTCTTGCCGTTGATCTTGCAGCTGTCGTCGATCCTGGCCGTGATGACGCAGTGCGGGTTCGCGACGCTGCCGGCGTCGGGGTGCGGGTGGCGCGACTGGAACGAGGCCGTCTGGCCCTGGCAGACGTTGCCGTTGGAGAAGCGCGGGCTCTTGTCCTCGACGACGGTCGGGTCGCCGCCGCGGAGGATGCAGGCGTTGGCCGTGTCGGCGCCGCAGTCCTCGGAGCCCGTCATGATGTTCCAGGTCTTGCCTTGGCGGGCTTCGAGGGCTGCGGAGTTGGGGGTGATGGCCAGGCCGGAGGCGAGGGTGGCGAGGATGAGAGGTGCGAGGAACTTGAAGGAGTGCACTGAGATGCGTTAGTATAGGCGGTGTATGAGATTTATATGGTACTCACTTGTGTAATAGAGGTAAACGGTAAGACTTAAGTGCGTGATGAAATGAACTGAGTAGTTGAAGTAGTAGGGCTTTGCTGATGGTATTGGGTTAAAGGAATGACTGATTGAGCTGATGGTTGAGTTTGATGATGACTTCATTAGTTCCGTCATGTCGAGAAGGAGAATGTGTTCTTCTTATACTTCTTGGTGTCCTCAACCTTTGGCCTTCAGTTGCGTCGCATTCTGGCCATCATAGCAACACCATTGGGTGTTGTAACAACATACTTCAGCAAGTATCAATTGCATTGTAACTGATATAAAACATGGCTTGGCAATAGTTGATGGCAAGGGAGCTGAAGCTGCACATGAGTACTGGAGGTTTCCTGGCAATACCTTACACGGAGGCTGAGTTCGTCTGGTCTTGATGCTCGTCAATATGGAGGTTTCTTGGCCAAATATGAAGCACGGCTTTCTGGTGAACCTTCTTGACCACGCTCATTAACATCAAAAAATAGAACACTAAAACAGACTCTTGACTATAAGTTAGTTGTTTGTCTTACCTGAGTTCATACCGGTGTGTTGAGGCCCCTTTATGCCTCCTAATTAACTCTACTGATTAGTGGAGTCCACTGGCCTGAGTGAGTCCGCAAGGCGACCCCTGCCTGGAACAAACGAACGTAGATTTCGACTCAAAATACACGCCAAGGTCAGCGCTCAGAATGAAAGATGAGCAGGTGTTGTTTCTGTATTGAACAATGTGTATGAAAAATGTTTTGAGTGCGTATGCCAGACATCCTTGATGGCCGTTGTGAAAGGGCGTCGTAGTCAGACTGTTTGAACGCAGATCGCCGATCGAGATACGATGGAGGAACTTAAGCTATGAAACGTCTAATGTTGTCTCGGGAGATCTTCCCGATTGACGTGATCAGTGATTTGAGCCATGTGCGCCCCCTAATCAGATGCCCCAGATCCGCTGTAGCCAAGACACATGGCCCTGTGAGGCAGCAAGCACACGACTCGTACTGCATCGGCCTGCTTGGTTCTGGAAGGCTTCCGTGCTGGGTGACCCATTCAACAGAAGGAAACTTGTGCCTCAGCCCGCACGTCAATTCTAGCTGAAACTAGAAGCTCTTGTCATCAGCTTGGCCAGCTCTTTCGCCGAAAGGTTTCCCATTCTGTTCTCCATGAAGGGATATATCACCACGTTATATGGCTCTACATCGGATGAGCTGATGTCCCTGGCGTCCCTGAAGTTTGGATGTGCTTCAGACGAGACTGACCAAGGTGCTCTGGGGCAGGCTGTATCATCTCATGACCGAGCTGCTTGGTCTCCAGAATTACTGAGCAATCAATCATGCTCAATAGATCGACCATAAGGTAGTTCAAGGACAGAAAGGAGACATCTTGGCAATGCATAGGGCTGACTCGGTAGCCTCCCGTGAAGCAGCAAGCTGACAACTGGCCCACATCGCCGGCATTCATGCGTGCTAACTACAGTGCTAACGATGCTGGGCTGGTAAGTGATAACACTGTCGGATAGCGCACATCTCGGGTGTCCAGATTTTGACTCCTCATCCCTCACGACGTTTGTGGTGCCAGACGGAGTCTCTCTTACGCATTCCTCCTTACGAGAAACCTCTGCGGTTATTAAACTCACCGGAAACCATTCTTCAACGAGCCTTGATCAGAGATCTTTATTCTAGTATCTGGTTGCCGACTGGCAATCGCTATTAGTTGGTAGTCACCGACGATGCCGCCACCGCGGTCTATGACTTTCACGGGGTGCGTCTTCTTGATAGACGTTGTGTTTCTGTACCTCAAGTCAGAAATCAAGGAGTTGTTTCTAATTCTTGGTAGTTGTTGGACTTGTAAAAAGCGGAAGGTTAAGTGTGATGAGAGGCCTTTAAGTTGCGGGAATTGCGAGAAGATGAGAATCTCTTGCGGCGGTTATGGCATCAAACTGCAGTGGATTCCGATATCAGATAAAAGTGTAAAATCTGAGGAATCTTCGACCAAAAGTAGTGGAAGAGGCAGGATATTGATCCGTAAGTCTCAATGTTGTTAGCAATGCTCTTAGAGGAATGAGTCTGACGACTTACTTGGCAAATAGCTCGAGATGCAGGCCCTACGTATGACTTGAATGAGATAGATGATTTGCTGGAGACTTTGGAGAAACAGGCAAGATCGAGATCATGGTCAAGAGTAGGGCCGTTTACCGTCTTCCCATTATTCACCGAGGAGACTGAGACCCGAGAACGCAAAATCATCGAGCCCGAACCAACGAACGGTGAGAACCAAATCGTCGGTCTTCCGCCAGAGGAAATGATCCAAGACAAGACATGGGCGTTACATACGGCCCTAATTTCACCTGTATCTGGGCATCTTGAGAATGAAGCTGGTATGTCATTGGACGCATACATCGACAATGCTGAATCGGCGGCAGTTTCCGGTGAAGAATCGGGCACTGATTCAAGATGCTCACGTACTGGGTGTTCCGAAACGCCCATAGAGTACATTTGCCGGAGTTCAATCAAGAAGGGCATACCGATCAGCATCTCTGGCAACAAAGTCATTGACAGACTCATGCATCACTACGCTGAGCATGTTGCTGTCATGCTTCAGCCGATCCAGCATCATCACAACCCATACCGGCAACTGTACGTTCCGGCAGCCTTGGAGGCAGCTTCAACATTGACCTCAGAAGTGCATCTTCAACTACAACCATCCAAAACGGCAGTGCAATCTGTAATTTTCCATTCGCTACTTGCGTCGTCTGCGTTCCATCTATGGAACTGCCTCCCCTCCCAGACACTTTACGCCCAACTTGGCGTGCGCCACCGACAGCAGGCACTAGTTCTCCTTCGATCTGCCATCAGCCTCGAAATGCCTATGGCGGTGTACAAGACGTTGATGGTAGCCATGCTGTCATTAGTTACTATTGATGTAGGTTTACACTGTCATAAACCTCGAAATTTGCTGCCTCCTACGTCAAACTAACCATTGGCTTAGTTCATGTCAGGATGCGAGGCAGACTTTGCGGTACACCTGCAAGGCACTAAGCAACTGAGGAAACGCCGACGAAGATGGAAAATCATCTCCCGAGAAACGCAACAACTGAACGAAATCAGTGACTTTCTCTGCTTGCTAGCTCGCACAATGGCCTTTACCGAGCCACCGAAAGCCTGGCTCTCCAACGCCGCAGACGATACAGAGGGACCTCTCGTATTTCAGCCACAGTCTGAATGCTGCTACGGTTATATGTATGGAATAACCCCTATCGTTGCATCCGCAATACAAGAGACCTGTTGGTTGGGGGAGCATTTATCATGGTACGAATCATCAGAGCAGCCCATTTCAGATCGTCTCCTCGATGCCTCCGAAGCCCTTGGCGACAGGCTCTGTTCATGGTCACTCGAGCTTGATGGGTTTCAGAACACGATTACCGGGAATGAAGACACCATTCAAATCTTTCGACATCATGCCAATGCCTGGCACCTGGCTGCCGTCATATACTACCACCGACGTATTCAGAAATGTCGAGCCGAAGACCACGATGATCTCGTTGATAGGGTAGCCAGGCACATGCATGCCGTTGAGGATATCAAGGATCTTTCAGCTTCTTCTGCGACGCAGAGAATGGCGCCTATCATGTGGCCAGCTTTTGTGGCTTCTTGCGATGCTAGAGTGCGTAGTCCTTGGCAGCTTTGGTGGCAGCGAGTCAAGTGCTATCATTTCGGAAACTATGAGAGGCAATGGGAAGTTATCCAACAAATATGGCGGGCCAACGATGCAATGATTCAGAGAGAGGCGGACGACTTTGATTGGATCGATGCCTTCAAAGACTTGGGGATTGCTCTGTTTCCGATATGATGAGTACATGTACATAGAGCTCATAATGCGGCGTGTGTACACTACTTCGATGCCCAAGAAGTAAAATGCGTTTGAAGCCAATAGCGAATGGCCGATATTCAGTCCGGTTCTTGCCGTGGATGCGATCCTTGGAGCATATCGACAAACGAGTCTGGCCAGGTAGCGTCTGGCATCATCATGGGCCACATGAGGCTTTCTCCAAATCCCATACTGAAGTCAATGCCCGCTGCAGTTTGCATTGGAAAGACCGCCGGGGTACTCTCTGCCCCGATGAAGGGTAGTGAGATGTCGTTGGGAACACCACAGTAGGCGGCTTGACTGAGGGCCTGCCCGGCCTGGTCGCCAACTATCTTCGGTTGTGATAGCGAACTGTTGGCGCTGATTTCTTTGGACATCCCAGCTGAACTTGCGCATCGCCGCCGGATGTTATTCATCATATCCCATGCAAGTTTCGAGCCGCGAGAGTTGCCGGATAATGCCTTTAGGATATCCGTACAAGTCTCAACATCTTCATCTAGCGTCGCGACGCTGGCTTCGTTGTCTGGTGTCTGCTTCAAGAGCGCACTAGCCATGACCATGATTGAAGCTGAACAGACGAGGCAAGAGATCATTTGCCACCAGGGGTAGTTCATCACTATATCCATGATGTCATTAACATGATGCATGAGGCGGGCAATGGACTGGGCTTCTGAAGCACAGATCTTTCCGTACTCCTGACTTCTACATGCTTGTTCCAATGGGAGGCAGCTTTTCTCGGCGCAAGTATGAAGTAGATATGGCCGGTGAATGAGCGCTCGCAAGTGGTGAAACTTAATGGCCAACATGTTTCGCTATAGCCAAGTCAGTCTGTGCTACAGTCACAGAAATGAATACATGGACTTTTAGCATACCTGGCGCTTGAGAGTCACCGATTTCTCGAATGCGTGCCCCAGATCGAATCTAAGAAACCTTGGCAGGTTCTGTTTCCACGCTAAAAGGAGGTCGTCGCATTCCTTGGTGCCCCGTAATCTGGCTGACGCATCGCGCCGGGGATGGTAACATTCTCGAAGGACTCGTCCTATGATGGAGGAGAACTCAATGACGCGAGCGAAATACTCGCCGGGACGACCATTCGTTCGAAGCTCGGGACCGTTGTCTTCGTCGGTGATCTCAGGGTCCAAGCCGGTTATGTGATTAGGAATAGAGACGTGACAGTCATGGTCCGAGATGGCGGGTGGTCGACCGAGTTGCAAGGCTGTCAGCCGGTCGAGGACATACAAAGAATACCAAACTCTGCCCCGAATTTCGGGTCGTTCTGTGCTTGGTTGATCAGAGTTCCGGGCCGGCTCGTTCTCTCGAATGTCGACGTGCAGGCCGATACTCTGCGCCAGTCGAATAGCGAGCCCCAGATAAGCCCAACACCTGTCGATCTCCGACGTTGCTAGTAGATAGAAGCACTGTGCCAGTAAGGCTGAGACTTGGGTCAAGGATCTTTCTAACATATCATGGCGGGAAAGAAGGAGAGAGCGTTGGAATAATTTGTTATGAGACGGCTTTTCTTGGCCGTTTTCCTCGAGGAAAGAGTCGTAGTAGGACCCAATGGCGAGTAAGGAGTCTCCAGGTGTCAGTTTGTTCCTGCATGTGGGAAACTGCAGTTCAGCAGGTGATCAAACTTACATAATAGAGATAACCAGGAGTGTGTAAGCCCTGCGTCAAGCTCTCCGGCTTGTAAAGCTTCGAGCTTAGCTTTGAAGGGCGCTTCTTCCACCAAGGGGTACGCGACATGGATAGTTGAGAAGTAAATGCCCAGGAAGCAGTCTGTTTGGGCTTCATTTGGCATATCCGACAGTGAATTCTGAAGATACTCCATAGTACTGGGTGCTTCAGTGTCGTAATTATCAACCTCTTCGTCGTCATTGCGAGCTGCATTGCCTCCATTGTAAGGAGCGGCTGTCTGCCTGACCAGATTGAAGAAATGAATGTCGCTGACTTCGCCGACATATCTAGGACTTTGAAGGCGTTGGATGAGAGCAGGGCTATTGCCTGAGGCGCAATTGGGGCTCGTGAGAGTCGTATCCGATGAAGAACGGGGGAATAGGTGTGCCTGGATGCAAGCGAGGCTCTTTTCCACCTCTTTTCTCTGGTGTGGCTCAAGGTTTGATGCCAGATTTTGAAGTGCTTGCTGGTATTTTTCAAATACATCTTCTGGGTTTATGGCGTCATGTGGTTCGAGCAACGGCCGTGGCGGTGTGCAACTCTCATCCCGCGGCGATTTCCCAATGCCCCATGAGCAACGATAGTCGTAACCAGCACAACGGCCACAAATAGGCCGCTTGCCATCACACTAAGCAGCGTTAGGTAACAATTGCATATGAATCAACGCTGTAAGAGAACGTACTTTGGACTTTTTGGCGCGGCAACTATTGCACGCGACGCTGATGCGCTTCCGCTTCAGAACCGGCGGCTCTCCCGAGTCATCCGCCATTGTCGCGCAGACACCCGCGTCTGCAGACGCGATTGAAGACCCGCCGAGTCGCGTTCGAAGCTGCCTGAAACTTCAGAACACGGGGGATGAGGAGGAAAGAATAATTTCAATCGTCAAGTCGGCGCACAGAAGCCGCATGTGCAGAAACATGAACAGGGGCTTGGCGGGAGCAAAACATATTAAACATAGTTGCCGCTCTAACCGTCCGATCCGATCGTTCCGCCATCACCACATACCAACGCTAGCCAATCACGTCAGTACAAGCCCAGAGAAACTTGAAGATAAAGACAAGCTGAAGTCAATGTCTGCTCTGCCATGGACAACACAGAATAGCAGTTTGATGACACAATTGCAACGTGCACATGCCTCTCGTCCCTACCACAGACTGTAATTCCTGACTAGAAACAGTACGATTAGCCATAATTTCCCAACTTGAGTAGCCGATCGTCCTAGATATGATGAAGGCTTCGTTCAAGAGGGTTCTCCTGCGTGAAAATGCGTGATTCTGAGTCGAAGAAGGATTTATTTGACGGTATGTTAATGACTCGACCTCTCTACGTCGAATGTTGTCAGACTGACGCCGATTGAAGACTATGTAATTGCAGACCAGGGATTCTTTAAGCCTAGAAATTCCTTAGAAACAATTATTATTCTAACACTTCGGTACCCAGATGTAGAACCGATCGAATGTGTAGGCTTCTTTTCACAAACCCAGCTGCAAACAGGGTACGGACCGAACACCGGCCCCTCCCCCGCATTCTCCAAGTGACATCACGTCCACGTTTGACGCCAGCACTCTCCGCTACGCCGATCTCACGACCGCCGGAACACCAACACGTGGGTCCCGCATGCTGGCGCGGTTATCCCTCCGCTACCAAGCTCACGTAAAATAATGTTGAACGACGCGGGGTAAGCTCCTACCTCGGCGTTAACAACCTGAAGTTTTCCGGACTTGAGAGCAGCCGGTACCTTCATTGGCCGTTTCAATCTGCCGAGCTTGTTATGCGTGGAGCACACCCCAGCCGCTGACGACGAAAACCGTTGCTGGCCCTGCTTCGAGGCCCGTGAGTTGGACCGAACCGGCGGACAACCATCCGAAGGTTTATATTCAGGCCACGAGCCCACCATGTTCGTCAGTAGGGTGTCGACCTGGAATCCCCGGCCAAGTCCAGATCTGGCTCTTGCAATCTTTCTTCTGGTGACAGAAAGAGATTCGTGGTCTTCGCACTACTGTTCGTCGTTGGGTTTTGCGCACTCTTTTGCGTCCCCAGAGCCTGAAATAACCCAACTGCTCGCTACCAACAAGCCATAATGGCGGTCCTAACGCCACGACAGGAGAAGTTCGATGTTGCAGAAGTCGAAGAGGGGCGCCACGAACAGATAACGAGGAAGGATGAGATCGGGCGTATCGACGCGATTGCCACTGCTCAGGGTACTACTCTCGCATCTTTTGCGCACTTGGACGAAAAGAAGATCCTGAGGAAAGTAGGTCATCTCCCTTGCTCAAGACATAAAATGATCTCAGCACATAATGAGAATACTGAAGAGACTAACATGCGAGCGACTTCACTCAGATGGACATGCGGCTCATCCCAATGCTGGCTTTATTATACCTCCTATCCTTTCTTGATCGTAAGAAATTCTTGCTTGAGCATTGAGATGGTCGCTAATTATCGTTGCAGGCGGAAACATCGGCAATGCGAAGATCGAAGGACTACAAGAGGATTTAGGAATGACATCCGACCAATACAACTGGTGTCTTACTGTCTTCTTCTTCACATATGCAGCCTTCGAAGTTCCGAGTAACCTTCTTCTCAAAAAGCTACGCCCCAGCATTTGGCTCCCTATTATCATGGTAGCATGGGGCACGGTCATGACGCTCATGGGCATTGTCAAAAACTACCATGGTCTTCTGGTTGCGCGCATCTTTCTCGGCGTGACCGAAGCTGGGCTATTTCCAGGAGTGGCTGTTAGTGCCCCCATGACTGTTTCCATCGATACTTGAATTGTCAAGCTAACGGAATTCTAGTATTACTTGACTATGTGGTACTGTCGGCATGAGATCCAACTCAGGTAAGCCTCTCTCAGACTTTCGGTTCTCCTGAAAGGCCAAAATCTACAGATTAGTCTGCAGACTACGACGCCTTACTGAATATTCATAATAGGCAAGCAATGTTCTTTTCTGCAGCCTCTATAGCAGGAGCTTTCAGTGGTCTCTTGGCCTTTGCCATCTCGAAGATGGACGGCACCGGCGGCTTAGAGGGATGGCGCTGGATCTTCATTCTTGAGGGAATCGTGACCGTGGTTGTGGCAGTCTGGGCATTTTGGGCACTGCATGACTTCCCCGAGACGGCTAGTTTCCTTACTGAGGAGGAGCGCGCCTTCGTGGTTTATCGTCTGAAATACCAGGGCCAGGTCCAGGGGAAATCAGACAGCCGAGTTCAGGTTGCTGAAGCTGATGAGTTTAAGTGGAAGTACGTCTGGGATGCTTTCCTGGATTGGCAAATCTGGGTCAACATCTTTGTGTACTGGGGCGTAAGTACTCTTGTCTCGATGTACGTGACTTGCCGACTGACTGTGAGCCATCTAGATTGTGTGTCCATTGTACGGAATCAGCCTGTTTCTCCCGACCATCATTCGAAACCTCAACTACACAGCGAGCACTGCTCAGCTGATGACGGTTCCGATCTACATAACTGCTGCCATCCTCGCAGTTGTCGTTGCGTATCTATCTGACCGACTGGGCAAACGAAGCCCTTTCATCGTCGGATTCTTGTGCATGATGATTGTTGGCTTCTCGATGTAAGTGGTCCTTTTCATATCGCCATCTTTTCACGATCACTGACAAGGCTTTGCCTGTAGGTGTATATCAAGTTCGAATCCTCGAGTAGTCTACGGTGGTGTCTTCATTGCTGCTTGCGCCATCTATCCTGCCTTTCCGGGAGTTATCAGCTGGCTTGCCAACAATCTTGCTGGAAGCTATAAGCGTAGCGCCGGAATGGCCCTTCAGATCGGCGTTGGAAACCTAGGCGGTGTATGTCATTTGCATGAACGATATTGTGGACTTCGCTAACATGTTGCAGGCTATGGCTTCCAACTTCTATCGACAGAAGGATGCGCCACGATATATCCTGGGTCATGCACTGGAACTTGGTTTTATTTCCGTCGGCATCATAGCTGCTCTGATTCTCATCTTTTCGTACATCAGAATCAACAAACAGCGCGACAGGAAAATGGCAGCCGGAGAAGACGTGCGATATACGGCGGAGGAGCTGTCAGCTAAAGGAGACAAGGCTCTGACCTTCCGCTACATGTGGTAGTCTTTGAATAAGGATTGAAACTATGAGCGTCAGCATAATTGAAACACAGTTACCTGATGTTTAATCGTTGTTAACCATTATTTGACAACAGAGATGCA
Organism: Colletotrichum karsti; assembly: GCF_011947395.1. Taxonomy (NCBI): domain Eukaryota; kingdom Fungi; phylum Ascomycota; class Sordariomycetes; order Glomerellales; family Glomerellaceae; genus Colletotrichum; species Colletotrichum karsti. The sequence goes on along the minus strand of NW_024065911.1, from coordinate 382,270 downwards.
CTTGCTCTAGAGGGTATGATTTCCACAATATCGTTAAGAAAGAGGCTAGCAACAACCTCACCATAACCGAAAAGGAGAAAGTTCAAGATGAAAATTCAATACAGCTTATTCTTTTTCGGTCTAAGCCAATGAATGTCAGCCACGTTCTCTGTGTGATATGCAGCATGAGGGCTGATGCACGCAAACCGACATGCAGGTTACACGACCCATTATTTCGTCCCAACATAGACATTCAGGCGGCTCTTGGGAACAGCATACCCCTCAAATAAAATCGTGTCACCAGGCTGTGAGATGTTTCCCAGTTTTGAAACCCATCTCCGGGGAATCGCCGCCTCAGAGCAGCTCGTGGTCGACAAAGTGCAAGACGGAGGGCCTCGCGATTGCTGGCAACGTACTTCAGTTCGTTGAAGTAAGTACGAAACTCGCCCGCAGGTTCTACTTGTACTGGCGCAACCCTGAGGAGGCTCAGAAGGAAACTCAAGAAATAAGCGATGCAGTAGCCGATCTACGCACCATTCTCTCGAAGTTGGAACCGGATGGATATAACGAAGAGTTTCCAGAATTGGCAAGGATGATTCATTCTTGCATCGAATTAACTCAACAACTACTGGATTTGCTCAAGCGACTACAGGGGCGATATCACAAGGGCAGAATAGACCGCTTCGTGCAAAGTCTGGTCCATTCAACCAAGCACTTGGTGAAGAGGCAAGAGATTACGGAACTTGAATCACGAATATACCGGCTGAGGCAGGCAATATCAACTCATACACAGTTCCAGCTCAAGTAAGTCGTGTTACAGTTGAGCCTTTACGAAAGTAATATCACGGTCTGACATCTCATGGTTACAAGGAGTCAGCTTGATACACTGAGACAAGACCTTGTGGTCGAGAGAAAGCAAGCAGATACAGGACAGTCGACATCCCAATATCCATCATTAGCTGCGACGCAAAGAAGCCTCCGCGTGGAGCTTCAGCTCATGAGAGATGGAGTTAAAGACAAAGAAGTCCTCAAACTCACAGATGTGAATCACGTTGGCAATATCATTTGCGAGTTGGCTCCTGCATTTATGCCATTCGAAAAGGCCCGTCGAATTGTTAGGAGCCTCCATTTCGAGCAGATTCACGACCGAGAATCAGATATCAGACCTGCGCATGAGAACACATTTGAATGGATATTCCGAGACAAAACCACGCGCTTTATCGAGTGGCTGCACCAAAGACACGGTCTCTATTGGATCAGCGGGAAAGCAGGGTCAGGCAAATCCACCCTCATGAAGTTTCTGACGGGACACCCGAGGACAGGTCAAAATCTACAAGTGTGGGGCGGTGATAATTATATCGTCGCAAAGCATCACTTTTGGAGCGCTGGAACTCCTCTACAAATGTCTCAGGAGGGACTTCTTCGTACCTTGCTGAAAGATATTCTTCTCAGGCGACCAGACCTTTGCAGCAAGGTATGTCCAAAACAGCGGAGTGAGGACAACCTGGTTGACATACCATCGTGGACCAGAGCGGAGCTACTCGAATGTCTCATGAGACTCGGCGACCTTACCAGCGGATCTGATGACACAGTTCAGCAAGTCAATATTTGCATTTTCATCGACGGACTTGATGAGTATGCTGGAGATCACGTTGAACTCTCCCGCCTAGTTCAAAAGCTCGCAACCTTTACAAACATCAAAGTTTGTGTCTCTAGTCGTCCATGGAATGATTTCACGGACGCTTTCGGGGGGAGTCATTGGAAACTGCAACTCGAAGAACTCACCGAGCGAGATATCTTGCTCTTCACCTCCGACACGCTCGGAGACAACGAACAGTTCCAGCTGCTTAGAGAAAGTAGTACAGAGGATGCAAATGCTTTGGTGGAGCAGATATCGGAGCGAGCTCAGGGAGTCTTTCTCTGGGTATTCTTGGTTGTCAGATCTCTACTTCGAGGCTTGAGGAACGAGGATAACTTGCCAACGCTTCATCGTCGCATGTTGGAGCTCCCCAACCAGCTAGAGGAGTTCTTTGGTCGAATGCTCGAGACAATCGAGCCGGTATACAAGATGCCGGCGGCGCGGACTCTGTTGATGGTCTCCCGAGCCGGTGGATCATTTCCGATGCTCACATTTCTGTTCATCAACCTGGAGGGCTCCGGTGACGGTCTTAGGACCGAAGCCTCAATACTGCTGGAACGATGGCCAGATATTGATCCAGAGGCAAAGGAAATGCTCAGGGTCAAACGGAAGCAGCTGGTAGCGCAATGCCGAGATCTTCTGCACATCGCCACAAATCCAGACGAGCCCGAATTGCTCGGAGAGAGAGTTGGGCCGCTTCACTGAACTGTTCTCGACTACCTGAAGACAGAGCAGGTTCATTCAATCCTCATTGAAAAGGCAGGAGGAGATTTCGACCCGTATCGTGCACTGCTGGTAGCTCATGTTCTCGAGATTCGGACACTCATTCGGAAAGCTGGTTTAAGGCACTTGAAAAATCATTTATGCCGATGGATCGACGACATTTTTGATTTTGCTGTAGGTTTGGAGGTATGCACAGGGGAAACCGACATCGAAACACTTGACGGATTCGAACAGTTCCTCATACGCCTTTTTGAGGACTACCATTATCCTTCTTTTGAGGAAGGAATGAAGTCTTTCTTCATGGTTGAAGAGCATGCTTCGTCATTCGTGAACCTCGCCGCACATCGAGGACTGAGAATCTACCCTCTTACTAAGGGGTTTGACCTCTCAGGCTTGTACTACGAGGGCTCTGGCGGTGAAGATGAACGTGATTCTAGAGCTGGAAGCAGCAGGGGGGACACGGATGCACATGATACCACCCGCACGAAAGGATCTATCTGGACCAGACTTCGTGTTGTTTTGAGGATAGATTAAGAGAGAACCTAAGTTTCATGAACGGAGTTCTTTATGTAAGCCGTAACCGGAATGGAATGGGTTTTAAACAATTAATACATAAAATTCAAGACTTGAGGATGCAATATTTTCCCTTGGAGTCGCATATCAGCCAGCAAAAATGAGAATTCTGGACAAGAAGTGTTTCCCAAGACACGATAATAACCCAGACGTAAACCTTTTCTTCTTCTCTTGACAATTCTGAGCGACTAAGTAAACAAAAACGTTATCATCCATCAAAAACATAGGTTCTCCGTTGACCATCATTGATCGTGCCGGGAATTCGGGGACATCTCGCTTAACAGCGCTAAAAGAAGAGAATCGGTCAGCCATCTAGGGTGAACAATCCGCCAACAAAGCAGACGACAGCAATTGTTACCGACCGGCGTTGAAGATACACGCACCTACATGAAGTAAGGTACCTTCTTGTATTCAATAGGTGACCCGAACCTACTGGTTGAGGCTTCCCGATCGACAGTTTCTGTGCTTCCTTCTCGGGTCTAGTAAACGTCCACGGAAACACGACCTCTTTATCAGCAGGTGCGGGGTTGGTTTCACTCCGAATATCACTTAACGCAAATTGGCCGTAGGCCACAGCATCAGACTTCGGATGCTAATTTCTACCTTCCGCTGCGTCTTCATTTTCAACCTCACTCCGATCAACATTTCCAGAGCAACGTGGCCTGCAACTGTGTCCTTCGTCATCCGGATCCACCTTCAACTTCATCGCTCTATTTAACCGAGGCAGTCAGCTGCTCTGGTACCTTCACCTCACCAGCAATTGAAGCAATCTCCTGCCTTCACCAACAAACGCTTTGGACAAGATGGCCTCTCTCGACGCAATTCTCGCCAAGTATACTGCAGGCCCTGGCCAGGACACCAAAGACAAGGTGCTCGGCGCCACTTTGGTCGTACTCAACAAGGACGGTAAGTCTCTGCAGTATTGCCCCTTCAGTACTGAGCATCAAGTCCCGAGGAACATCGCTTATTCAAAAGAGCAGGTCTTCTGTACAATGGGTCAGCGGGCCGCATCGATCATGCGCCTGATTCTAAACCGTGGAAGGACGATACCTTTTGCATGGTGGCGTCGATGACCAAGATCGTCACAGCTACAGCCATTATGCAGCTGGTTGAACAGGGCGTGCTCAACCTGGACGTCGACGTTCGCGACATCGTGCCTCAACTGAGACAAATGCCGATTTTGAGGGGCTTTACTGAAGATGAACAGCCCATTCTCGAAGACCACGACACTCCGGTCAGCTTGAGGTATGAGCAAGAAATTCCCAGTCCGATCTCAGAAAAAAGCAGCTAATTTGGGGCGAAGGATGCTACTTACACACACTGTTGGTCTCGGCTACGACCTCGCGGATGACGAACTCATGAGATGGCACAAGGCGGTAGGCCGTAAGGTCACTAACCTGGACTGGAGCCTGGAAGGCTTCACTACACCGCTGAAGTTCAAGCCTGGAGAGGGCTGGTTCTACGGCACGGCGGTTGACTGGGCTGGTCAGGTTCTTGAGAAAGTAACCGGTAAGACCCTCGGCGAGTACATGACCGAGAACATCTTCGAGCCTTTGGGCATGAAGGACACGGGTTTCTGGCCGGAGAAATTGCCCCACGTCGCCGAACGCACCGCCGCGTGGGCCTACCGGGGGGAAGACCAGGTTACTCTCGGCCCGGGCCCCCGCCCGTGTGCGGAGAAGCACCCCGTCGAAAGCGGCGGCGCGGGACTCTTCACCACCGCAGCGGACTACGCCAAGTTTCTGCACGCTCTCTTGACGCATAAGATTGTCAAAAAGGAGACTGTAGATGAGATGTTCCGACCTCAACTGGACGAGAAAATCGCCCGGACGTTGGAGAAGGAGGTGTTCAGGTGGCATGGGGCGGTGGAGTTTGAGAGGGACATGGGTCTCAGTTATGGGCTCAGCGGATGCATCAACATGCGAGATGCGATCGGAAAACGTAAGAAGGGCAGCATGACATGGAGTGGCATGGCCAATAGTCACTGGTGGATGGATCGCGAGTCGGGCATCGCGGCGGCGTTGTTTGTTCAGCTCATGCCATTTGGTGATCCCGTTGTTGTCAAGCTGTATGATGAGCTGGAGCGCGCCGTGTACAAGGATCTTCTGGGCGAAGTTTGAGATGGGGCAGGAACACGCGGAGAGGCAAGGACTTCTCTAGAGCTTTCCTAACATGATGGGCGGAGGTTGCTATTCATAGACATAATCATTTCATACACTCCAGTCTTCTACCGTGCTCATTATTCCTCTATTACCAGGCCAATTGCCTAACTATGAGATGAAGCTTCAGCTATCTCGTCTTCCAGTAGACTCAATATCCATTAATCCCTCGGTAAGGGCCTTTCGCGTCATCTCTGGAGTAGAAGGGCCCGAGAACGAGAACCCCTCGTCGGCCGCTTTTCGCGCCCAATCTGGTGATGAAGGACCCGAGAACGTCGGTGACGTAACCTTGGTATACCAACTATCTGGCCTCCCCGACTCTGGATCTCTCGATTGCCCTGTGTGTATCTTACTGAGTCGTTCAATGGGGAAGATGAAATCTCTTGGTTCCTGCATAGCTTGCGTTCCCTGTGTTCCCTGTGAAACCTGCTCCGATGGCATCGCCGAAGACGACTCCAGGCCCATGTCGGTTCTCATCATCGCCGTCAGATTTTGCGTCTGAAGTTTACTGCCTTTCAAGAACTTGAGTTCGATGGGCTGGAAGAAATTCCTCGTCGCACGACTCGAGTTGGGTGTGAAATCGCACCCCCGCATGATTAGAATGTTGACCGCGGGGAGGCAGGCGCAGATCATGCCTATGCTCACTTCGGCTGTGCTGGGGTTCACGGTCAGCTTGGCTCCCGACTCAAGTTTCAACACACATCTTGGCAAAGTATAGCGGGGGATTTGACGAACCCGAGGAGGTTGAAGCGGATGAAGTCCACCGGCTCATCCTCCGACTTCTGCAGCTGCACCACCAGGATCATACGGACGATGCTTGCTGCCGTAGCGATTCCACCTGCGCTGAGCATCGCCATGACTTTGAGCCGTTTTGACCATGACATTCTTAACGTGACGGCTACGGGTATTGGCAGACAGAGAACAGCCATGTCCGTTACGGCGCTGACGGCCGTGTCGGCGACGAATATGGCCCGCTGATTGAAGCAGTCCGCCTTGACATTCGGGTCCCAAAACCCGGGTATGGGCCGGCAGATCAGAGTCTTGATGAAGAAGACCGGGACGTAGTAACCAGTCATGAGAGCGATCACAGCGTATGCGCATAATACGGTCTTTCTGTACGTTCTGAAGACTCTTGTGACGATGAGCATCAAGGCGAGCTTCGTGAAGAACGAATTTGGTCCGTACACGAGTGAGTCCGCGTATAGCCCCAAAGAGGAGGTCAGTTGGTGGTTCAATGAGAGAGGGGGTCCGATCTTACTTTCTTAAATCCAATCAAGTCTGACTTGGAGATTTCGTAGACATGGTAGCCCCCGCCGAAGCGCTGCACTTCACAGCCAGTCAGTATGATGAAGCTATTGGGCTCGTGGTAACTACTCACTCACAAGTGCCGTGGCGCTGTAAAGCATAGATAAGACCTGTTGAAATGTGAGATGTGCAATATCGTGTGGATAAATGAACCAAGTCATACCCAAGCCACAACGGCCATCCCTAGAAGATGTGAGTGTTATGCCGCGTAACGTCAAGTAACTATGCCATCACATACAGTCGTCAATCTGAAATGGGGGCGTGATGAAGTACTTCACGCAGCAGCGGATTATCATGAAAATGCTGACAGACACAATCGACAGAATTTGCGACACGAGGTTGATCGTATGGAGGACGTCCGTAGGGTTGTCCAGGTTGGGCACTACGCCTTCCGGCGGGGGGGCCGCCCCCTCCTGGCTAGACATTTCGCATCGGATATCAGCGGGCCTGATGGTCGTCGGGTTCGAGGCGGCGCGATTTGATTCATGCTAGCAAACGAAGGTGGTACAGTTGGAGATGCAATCAAGACACCACATTGGCGTATGTTGCGACAGCAATCGTCGTCGTGAGATGTCGATGTCGTCTTATGTTGTTCTGGCCAGGACAGACGCGGGCGTTGTGAACGGCGCGTCTTGATATTTATTTGACATGGCAAGGCGAGCGTCGCAGGGTGAGACGGATGGCAGGGCGTCGTACTCTTAGTGGTCAGCAATCTGCAGAGAAAGTTTGATTGATGCTTCGAAACGTTAATCACGGGGATGCGGCCGGCTCATGACAAGCTTTTGGTGTGAGGCGCCCGCCGTCAGCGCGCGGACCGCGTATTGGGAGCAGCTCATGTCGTCCGGAGCACCCCGTGACGAGGGCTGCTGGTTGCTGAGCAGAAGTTCTTCTCACGATGATTGAGCGTTGAAAGGATGTCTGTAGATCGGCAATTGAAAGGGTCTTGAGGCGGCTTTCAGCTATCGAGAACTCAACAACACACGTGGTCTCGAAGTTTCAGGAGCAAACGGAAGATTACTTCGGCGTGGTTGGAGATGTATGCTGCAGCACAAGTTTTCCCCCGCCTGATCTAGCCCAACGAGGACTTCCAATCGGCGGGTAGCTCGACGTGCATACGAGTTCTGACGAGCAGATGGCCGGTTGGCGACTCATGATGTTGCAGGAACCTCTTCTGGAGGGGATGTCTACTTGGTGAAAAAGGCCGGTCCAGTGGACGAGAAGGGTGACCGGATCCAGCTCCGAGCAAGGACGCAGCCGGTGATTCCGTCCAATGGGCAGCATCTGAAGTATCAAGACTGACTCGTCAAACGAGAATCGACGAGGGGTGCGAGAGCCGTTGTGAGGTTACGGGTCGTGCGGGGTTTGCCAGCCTCATCCTATTTCACTCGCTCATGGCAACCGGACGCGGACATTGAAGCTTGAGACCGCGGCCGAGCTCAAGGCTGCATGGTGCTACGATTCCCAGGAGTCGGGGTCGTTATCCACATTTCAAGCTTTTGACAGACTCAACTGCCGTTCATGTCCTCGTGGGCAGACGGCGGCGCCATGTGCCGCGTTCTCGCCGCTGAATACCTATTTCGATGGCACTTGCGTCGTCTTCTAGAATACTTCTTCGAATATTCTACAGAATTAGCCTTTGAGTTACTCTAAGCGTCTTGCCTAATGTGTCCACTTTAGAATGCGAGACCGAGAGATGCTACGATGCTTAGCTGTTAGGCTGGGCCAGCAGATCGTTCATCATATAATTAAGCATGAAATACAAGAACACACTGATTGATTGAGATTATGGATCTTGGTAGGAAAGCCAATGTATGAACAGGCACACAGTCCAATCCTGCCATCATCTATCTTGTCAAGTTGATAGGTACATATAAGTTGAAAACATGGTCTGTTCAGAGCATATTGCTTAACCGCTATGGTTCAATATGTTTCCTTAAGAATCTCGACTTTCGAAGATGGCAGTTCAAACCAGTTGGGCATTGCCATAAAGCAACACATCCGCGAACAGTGGCTCAGTAGCTCCCGCGATAGCCATCACACGAATCCGCCAATCATTTTTGATTCAAGCGCAATTCTGCCTGGCTTGCCTGCCGGCCCACTTACTTAGAAACATCGGCAATCTGCAAGCAAGGGTAAGAACGGCCGTTGATAGTAGCTTATCTACTATATTCTGCACACTTAGATCGCCCGAACGAGCATGAAGCGACGTTTCAGCCGCCCACTACCCTATCCTCAAAGTACAAGCTATCCATATCCTAGTAAAAGACCCCTACGAAGATGAATCAAACAAGACCGGCTCAAGTCCCTCCTAATTGAGCGCATGATTCAGCGCTCGTGCGGTGTTGTTGAATGAAGCATTTGCGAAAAAAGCCCCATCCCTGAACACGCAGTCATTCCGGTAGACAGTATGTCTGACGTTTGTGCCGGCAGGCCGTGGCATACATCGAACTCTAGCCTTTTGTGCCCTTCCGGGGGAGGTCTAGATGACACCCAGGAATTCGTATACGTTGCCATTAGTCATGGCCCTATGCGGCTCGCACGGCAGTCATGTCATGCACCGAAGAGCCTCAACGCCCGCTTAATCGCCTTGTCCGACAGAGTGGCAGTTACAAGATCATACGGCGGCTTATCCGCCGTTAAAAGAGAGACACAGATTCAAGAGGGACGCTCGATTCAGGTGGCTAGGTGTTTCTATGAATTGTACTGCCCGGCTCGGTGAGTCGTGGTCTTTCCGACGGAACAACTGCTGTACCAGCTCTGTGAATGAGGAGGACGGATGCCGAGGTGGTGCAGCGATATTGAATGGTATGGCATGTTAACCCGCGGAGTAAGTCGACGATCTGGTGTTCTAGACCGCAGTATTCCCTGTCTGCCAATGCTCGTAATTATGTAGGTTCATAGGCCTCCCACTTCGGGGCCGAATAGGTTCGTGGGGCCGGGGCTCGGATGACCCCTCATGCACCGGCCATCAGACAGTGTGGGCTGAAAAATCCAACCCACATACTATGCTGTCCATATCAGCCCTCCTCCGCGAGTCCATGCTTCGCACCACCGGGTATGATGAGACGACAGATATCCCACCGGCTGTGAAACGACTTCAGCCCACATTCCGCATCTCTTGGCAAGATCTTGACACAGAAGATGATGTTCAACAAAACCATGTTTCCCGCGCTCATTCGGCAGTCAGGTATTTCATGTTGCCGAGCTCATAACTCAATCTTCTTTGCCGTTGCCATCTAACAACCTAGTCGGGCCGACTGAATCTGTTTCGTAGGCGAATTCTGGTTCCCGAAGCGACGTCTCTATGCTGATTCTTCCGTCATTCCCATGGACTCAAGTACGTTCATGAGGACCTTTCTACACTGTCTCCGATACTGGCATGCCATGAGCTGATCCCTCGTTGCCTCCGACTCTTCAAGCTCGAATTCTGACTGGTCAAGACGTTCCAGCTCCTGAAAGACCTTGTGCTGAATAATGGCAACGGTCTGTTCCAGAAGAGGCTGGGTAGCGTCGGGTACTTGACCGTACAGGACCATGAGGAGACGTGCCAGGTCCGCCTCAGCGCCGCTGATGCCTTCAGGGACGGGTATCATCTCTTCCCTCTGCTCTTCCGTCGTCTGCGCTTGGATAAGCTCCCAGACCATGACGTCCTGGACGTGTCTGAAGGGCGGCAACACCTTCTCGACGTCGACGTTCTGCAGAAGCTGCGTGGATCGGACTGCTACAGAGCTGGGATCTGTCACCGGCCGAAGGGAGATGAGATAATCTTTCGACTTCGCCACCTTAGAACCCTCATCCGATGATTGTCCGCCACCCCTCTTCTGGACGTGGATGTAGTCGTTATGAAGACCCTCCGATTCGGGAATCCGAAAGCCGTAGCCTAGCATCAGTTCGGCGTTCGTCTTGGTGGTGCCGTAGTTGTTATACACCTGGTCTCCCGGTTGGTAGGCGTCCAGCGTCTTCAAAGCGCAGATATCCGCGGTATCTTCCGGGTGGTCCCACGAGATTCTGGCTAACGGGGAGTGGTTGCCTACATCGAACAGCGGCAGCAGGAGGGAGAAGTCGTCGATGGCACATCCCTCAGGTAGCGAGAGTGTGTGCTGGCGACTAGCGGGAATGACCAGGGACGGGCGGAAGCTCCGACTGGTGAACATGCAGTAGGCCCAGTTGTAGAGGAGGCGGGTGTAGTCCCTTCGAGCAGGGTCTTCGCCGAAGGCGGCGATGGCTTGCTTGTACTCGGCTTTCAGACGCGCCTTGATTTCGGTGATGGCGACGTGAACGTTGGTGTCCTCCAGCAGCTCAATATCATCCGAGGGCCATAGCGGAGGGAGGATCCATGACTGGAGGTTGCCGGGCAGAGGGAGTGTTTTGATGTAAGGGTACCAGAAGGAGTCCTTGCCGAGGAGGTACTGGTGGATGAGGAAGAAGCGACCAATAACGTGTGGTGGAACGTTATCGAGGAATGACGGAGGGAAGGGTGTGTTGGTGCCATCGTGGTGGAAGCCTGGGTTGGGTGTGGTGGTGGCATTGAGATAGGATAGCGTAAGGCCCAGGGGGCAGGTGACGACCGTATCGCCGGGTTTGACACCGGCGCCATCAACGGAGACGCGGAAGGAGTTGCCGGTATCTGAGTCGTTGAATATTTCGACTGACGGATGGAGGGCTGCGCCATGGGATTTCGCCCATGTCGTTAGCTCGTCCATCGTGGCGGTTTCGCTAGTCTTCACTGGAATGTGATTGACGCGGATTCCGACGGGCTGGACGACGCCAAGGGATATGAATGATGCCCTTTTCTGTGAGACCGTCCAGTTTAGCGTCGTTAACGGCGGTTGGGTGAGTGATTACGCGCGTGAGTGAGGGAGTAGTTGAGTAGCGGCGGCCGACGTTGAAATTTTTGAGACCGATTCACCAGTCGGCAGGCAGTGCGGGGTAAATTTAAGAAATCAAGGTGAAGGTGGGGTGTTTGTCCTCTCACCGAGACAAAAACAACGCTAAAATTGGGGGTGAGGGTCGAGATCGTCGGATATTTTCAACCCAGCAGATCGGGTCCCCCCTGATGCAGGTCTATCCTTGCTCACCGGCTTGTCGGCTCGATTCTTCAGCTACTATACACCCATTTCCCTCGATGGCTGGATGTCTTGGATTTCGATGGATAATTGGATGTCCTCCGACGGCGAGAACATTCTAGATCGATAACGCGGTAGATAATTCAAGATCTAGACCTGACAGACTCGAACTGCCGGACTACTCGGCTCCTGTCGATGAAATGCCGGCACTAGTGACGCTGTCATCCTTCGAGCCCAACATTGCTCTCGAGTTTGGTCGGCGAAGGAGTATGTGTATCAAGACCCTACTTTTGAGCTCGAGGACATCGATTCGGGGTTCTAGTACCTTAGTTTAGCGGTTCGGCGATGAGACTGGCAGAATTCGCCGTTCACTCAGCTACCCGGGGGTTAGGCGAGATGGAATGTATTGACGAAACTGATGATGATGAGTGCATACCATACCAGACCCTTCCAAAGTCAGATTCTGACGGCTTTCTAGAGTAGCTTCGCGAATGAGACATTTCTCGAGCCGATCGAGATCGATGTGCTCCTATCTGTGTCAGACCCTGCAAATGTGCCCGGAATATGGGTGTCGCCGCCGATGAGACGGCTTCACGCTCATGGCACCCTGGGAGTTGCTTTTGAGAGCTGTGGCTCATCAACATGGGGATTTCCCACACAGAACCAAAATATTTTGAGTCTCATTATACGTTTGAGCCGTGAATTACAGGGCACAAACAAATTCAGTGAATCCAATTCGGACCGTTGGTATGGAATGCCGAAACAAAGATCCACCAAGCCGTCTGCCGCCCGCGTTCCACCATCGGTGACCGGCCCCACTCGTCCTCTTCCGGGCGGCGGTCGGAGCGAGTCCACCTAGAAAACGTCCGGTGGCGGTGTGTGCCGACGCGAAGCAATTACTTTAACCTCTCAAACGCGGCTGACGGCACAATCGGACGCAGTTTCGGGGCGCAGTCCGGTTGTCGTTTCAGCATGGATGATCTACGGCCTAGACCAACCTAAGCACCCAGGGCCTGGAAGCTTCAGCGTGGCACGACACGACAGGATTCTTGGAGAAATGCAACACGCGATCAGAACAGTGTTGGACAACAGTGCGATTGAGGTGTAATTGACGGGTTGGCTGATGATACCTAGAGAAAGCTCATAACATTGAATCACTTGACATTGGCTCTCGGACGGGTTTGGTCGAGTAGAGAAACACGACGGCTTTTCAACGACGTCAAACTCGCTACGACTACCGCCTTAGGCGCCGTACTGCGTGAAATGCCGCCCGGGATTCCGGCCCCTTGGGACAGGTCTGGAACTCTGAACAGTGACGCTTCAGAGATGGGACGCAAACCGCCCCTTCCCTTTATCGTCAGATCTCTTGAACCTAGCACTTTAAAACTAAACAAACATGGAGAAACAATGCACCCGCTTGAACATGCACCTGTCCTAGTTTGTGACTACGGAATGGGGAACACCCCATCGTGAATATGCAGTTGGACGCCAAACGCTTCTCTTGAACCCCATCACCGCCAGTAGCGCGCCGAAATCCCCAGTTTCGGAGGTCTTACGGCGGCCGGGCACCCTGGTCACGGCAAGGGTCGCCAGCCTTTTCGCGGAGACGTTTAAATACCCAGACGGGTTTCCGTCCCCAACATCACCAACCTTCTCGGCCCCCGAAACATCTCAGTATTCCCGGGAAAATAGATCGCCAACATCGCCCGCATGTTCTACGCACGAGATCTGAACCGAACCATGGCGCAACAGTGGCTCGCGACGGCCACGATGAACCCGGCGCAGCATTTCGACGGCGATGAAGTAATAGAGGCCTCGGACATTGACGACGGCTACGAGACCGCGTCGACGCATAGCTCCGTCCGCGGCGGGACCATGTCCCTATCCCCCAGTGTGCGCGATTACGCTTTTGAGAACAACAGGCGATATCACCGCTACCGAGAAGGACGATACCACTTCCCGAACGACGACTCGGAGCAGCAGCGCGAGTTCATGAAGCATGTTGTCATGACGCATTTAATGGACGGGAAACTTCATAGGGCGCCGGTGGAGAGTCCGCAGAGGGTATTGGATGTCGGGACTGGAACTGGGGTATGGGCCATTGATAGTGCGTTCGTCTGTTCCAATTGCTGGCATGTGGTTAAAGGACTGGTGAGTGAGGATATCAGAAGAATACTGACGAAAGGGATGTAGTGGGAGACGAGTATCCGGAGGCAGAAATCACCGGGATCGACTTAAGCCCAATATGGCCGGACTGGGTTCCCCCGAATGTGAAGTTCGTCGTTGACGATGCCGAGGCAGAGTGGTTTCATGAGCGAGATTCCTTCGACTTCATCCGATTAGGGAATATGGCGCCGTCAATACGAGATTGGACTGGCTTATTGAAATCAGCGTACAGGCAAGCCGTCTTTGTCTTTCTCTCATCATTTCATGAAAGAAGTGAGATAGACTTCTTCTAACCATGGGGCAGAACGTTAAAACCCGGGGGATGGATCGAACTACAGGAGATGCGCTGGGTATACGGTTGCGACGACGGGACCATGCCACCAGACTTCATGCCGGTCAAGATGGTCAAAAACATAAGCGAAGGACTCGCCAAGTTCGGAGTCGACATGCACGCCGCGGAGCGCAACCCCGGGCGCCTCGAGGCTGCTGGCTTCGTGAACCTCGTACACCAGGTGAAGAAGGTGCCCGTGGGCGGCTGGCCGAGGAACAAGTTCTTAAGGACCATCGGCCTGTATAATTTGAGTGTCATATACGACGGCCTTCATGCCGTGACGATAGGGCCTTGTACGAGGGGGCTGGGATGGACGGCGGACGAGGTTGAACGGTTTCTGGTGCAGGTGAGGAAGGACTTGATGGATTCTTCGGTGCATTCATATGTGTATTTTCATACTCTTGCGGGACAAACGCCATCATGAACACCAACGAATTTCCGCTTCTATGGCCGTGACGATGATTCTACCTGCCATGACGGAGCACGTACCCGACCTTTGAAGTCCAGTTTCTACCATTCAGAAACAACGAACCATTTAATCTTCCATTGCCCTATCCCGTTTCTACTTTCTATTCATGTCCACGCACCAGCCATGCGACAAACCTCCTCGACAACACTTTCGGTCTCTTGTACCCATTTGGGCAGAGACGGATTATTCATTGCCTTTTCCCGCGGACCGAAACTCTCGATCAGCATGCTCCGTCGCACCTCAGGCACGGCGCGAAGGTATTCGTCCAAGAAGGACAACCCCCTCAACATGAGCGATCGCAGGTATCTCTTGCAGGCGATTACCGCGACGGCTCTGCCGGGTATTCCCCTTTGCTGGGGGAGCTCGATACTCTGGAGGACCTTGTGGTGCTTGATCTGGTCCAGGTGGAAGAAGCTGACGCAGTCCCAGAGGGTCTGGTGATCGTTCACCTCGGGCTTGGTGAGGCGGTCGGATATGTCCCTCGACGCGGTGTGTTTGGGCTTACGATCCTGACCGGCTGGGGCGTCTCCGGTGATGGAACTGAAAATGAGGAGGCTTCTCATCAAGCGGCGAGGATGTCCGAGATTAGCAGCCGTCACCTTGGTGCCTAATTCCCCCAGCAGCGACGGACCTTCCGAGGACGTGTATACCATGTCGCACACTCTTCGGAACCGCGCCCAGAAATCCCACCACTCGGCTCGTACCTCGTCGCAGCTGGCGCCCTTCTTCTGACATTGAATGAAGAAGACCTGCGACAAGGGACGGCACGCGTCCTCGGCGCGGAGGTACGCGCAGAAGAGCGCGAAGAGCACGGGCGAGGATTTGGCGAAGCTGGCGAGGTCGCATGCGACGTCGGTGTCTCCGCGGGCGAGGATGAAGTCGATGATGTGGTGGATTATTTGCTTGGGCAGGCTCTCGATGCGTGAGAGCTGAGGCGAGTCTGCGACGGTGTCCGAGGACTTTTGAGCTTTGATTTGTGTTTTGGCCATTTTGGAGGGCGTTTTTAGGGGAGGTTTTGGTTCTGATGGTAAGGTTGGTGGGATATAATAGGTGGATGTTTGTAACGCGTATCGTCTTGGGGGTTTTGATCATATCTAGACTGCGTGATCAGTCAGTCGAGTGGTTCAAGAAGAAGACTTAGATGCCATCGGAGAAAGATATTGTAGGTATACTATAGAGGTAGTGTAAGGTTTTCTGTTGTTCGGCCACCCGTCCGGCAAGGTGTGGACCGTAGATTCGTCACTGAAGGTTCAGATCGCACTTTACGATATGGGGACATTACGAAGGCGGATCCCTTTCCATACAGATAATTGGGGTTTTGAGCTGTTGGTTTCTAAGTCTACGCTCCTATACCCATCCTTGGAAGCCAATTCAAACGCTCGATGCCTTTTCAGCTGTAGTTCAGTCTTCACGTACGGCGTCGCGTCCTATAGACCGCGATATTGTTGGAAAGGCTATTTCGTATCTCCTTGACCGGCTAAAGCTACCCAGAGGCATTTCGGCCATAGGGAAAATCAGTCCAAAATAGAGTTGATTCTAATGAAAACATAGATATAATCGACATGGGCACGCAAGAGTGGTTCGTTTCCAGGTGATTCAAGTTCTCTTCTATGAAGTAATGTAACCCATCTACCTGATTTATCTATCAACCCTAACGAATCCAATTGATGGAACTGCCTCTCAGCTGACATTGTCTTGAACTCCCAGAACTCCCAGCCAAATACCAACCCGCCACCATAAACACAGCTCGCAAACCACTTTGCATGACGTTCTACCGGTTGGTATCACGCATATCCCCATCTGAGAAACATGAGAGTCCAGGCGCCCGAATCGAACGACGGGCCAGATTCATTCCATACCTTGTTCTCGGAAACGAAATCCTCGATATCCTCCATATTGTTGTTCTCGTCCGAATGGTAGTACCTCCACCCTATGTGCAAGCCTCGCAACGCATGCATGACGGTGAAGCAACGATAGTTGTAGACCGGGAGCAAGCCCGTTTTCAAGCGCCGTTGCAATGGACGGTCGATCTTGAGTGCATTGCTGTGGTAATAAATCTTGCGGCGAATAAACCTGAGTACACTTAGATAGGCGTATATGGGAAGGCTTTCCCACAGCTTCGTCTTGTCTCTGTGTGGGCCCGACGCATCTCGACCAAACAGGTTGAAAACCTCAAGCCGCAGGAAACTCTTGAGGAAGTCCCGAGAAGTAGGGGTAAGCCCGTCGGCCGGTAGTCTGTATCGGAAAATGTGATGCTCCTGGTCATCGCGGTGGCGCCGGTATATGAAGCGTTGGATATAGAAAACCAGCCTCGTCAGAAACCACCAGCGATTTTTTGTCTGAATTTCGTTGAGTTCCTGGGGAGGTTTTGTAAAGCACAAGGCGAGTTCCCGTGCCTTGTTCTGTAGAAGATGCAGCAGGATACATTGCCGGTAGCCACGAAATATCTCGTATATTCTTGGCGAGGAAGAGATGAGGGCGGCGAGGTGCGTGAAGCTGCCGGGGTCTTTTATGTCGATGGTGGATTCGATGATGAGGCAAACGATCTCTTCTGGTAGTTCTTCGATGAACAGACTCGCGGGACGAGCATATTCGCATTTGCTGTCTTGACAAGCCATCGCGTTTCGAATCTCTTTGCTAAATGCCGTGTTGTGAGCTTTCGATTTCGTAACCTTCGATGAGAGTTTTAAGGAGCGATGTGGGCGTAATGAGCGAGGTGTGTGAGTAAAGAAACAAACGTCCGGCTTTCATACTGCTGTGAACCCAATTTTCCAAAACTATGGCTCTCCATGGTAAGAAAATGCGTTCCGTATACGCCAAAAAGTTAGATTCGTTGTAGCCCGCAAAGGTGGGCTGTCCAGGCTTATCAGGACAGAGTTTTCTTCTTTTTGAATATCGCATCAAACATGTGTACTGGATCGATACGGAGTAATTTCGAATAGAGCCAGAATAAGAAGGCCTGCCAAATTGTATTGCGCGGTGAATTGGGATTTTGGGCTGGTCCAGTTGATGCAAATCAAGCTTCGTTTTGTGGCTGGAATGCCCAAACCGAGGCGTCAGACAATTATCAGTGGAGCGACATGGAGACACGGCGTCCTTCTCTTGCCATGCGAACCCGATTCATGCGTACGATGGGATCGGATGCCCAGTAATTCCGAATAAGAAAACCGAGGTTCTTGAAGTGGCACTGATATGTTAGCCGGTATGACCTGAGAAAAGATGTGTTGGGCAGAAGTGAGTTATCATATTGCTTCACACAACCCGATTACCTGGGGCAAATAGCCTCGCTTGCAACATCTGATAACCGAGACTTCGGGTATTCAGTGAGAATGTCTCTCATCATGACGAGTCTGGTTTCTCTTGAAGGGGTTGTTGCATTGTGTCGAGCAGCAAATTGCGATTGTGAGTCTAGTCCTCTAGGGTTAACTCGTCGTTCCCATGCCTTCAAGTCAATGCGGCTACCATGAGTATTTGGCAGTGCGGGTGTGTCCGCTGTGGAGTTGTCACCGCACATCCACTGTTAACCGCGCCCCGTCAAATGGAGTTCTTTCCAGGACGTGAGAGAAACCGAAGATGCCTGGACTGCCGCCCGAGGAAGTGGGCACGAGAAACTATCCTTCGTTGAAGCGGCGGGAGAAAATTGCTAGCCTACACTAATGTCAGTTGATCAGCCATTCGCCGCACTCGGCAGGTTACGTGTAAGCAGATTTTGCAGATTGATGGGCGACCAACATGGCAGAACAAGGTCTTACCCTGCCCACTGCCCTGTAACGAGATCCCCGCAGCGAGGTATGGTTCCGAGAACGTTGCAGCACAGCAGCGCACTAGGGGCGGCTGCTGTAGCGGCGGGGAACCGAGAATAGCGTCGAGGCCGGTCAGGTACGAGGTTCTGACCATTGAGAGCTAGACCTGGGGTACAGCTTAAGTGGCACAATATGTACCTACCGTCTTTCTCCACATCGGTATGATGAAAGAGTTGAAACGGCGCGTTTCTGACAATTGGCGACAATGAAGGACGTGGAGTGAGACATGCGCCAAAGACGTTTTCGAGGTTCATCCGAGTAAGTCGTCTTTGTGGAGATGTATTGCTACGGCTGGAGCTTAACACCGGACGATCTCGACAAAATCCTGAGGCTTCCCAACTGGTCTTTTTCATTGTACATGGTGTTTCTTGAGGGGGCCGATGCCGGTGAAAAAAAAGACGTTGCTCTGAGGTAGGCGTCAATCTGGCGTCGAAAGATGGCTGTCGGCAGCCGCAACCCACCACAACCACTCGGTGAGATTGGCCTGGCTGTAGTCTGTCTGGACTGTGCGTGGGCCAGGTCCAACACCAGCCGGTCGGGTCTCGTAACATGTCCTCCTCAAGATGGTGGGTGGTAGTTGGGGGTGGTCCATTAGGGGTTGCTTCCCTGGTGTTCACACCATGTGGCGGAGTGGTATCGTCCCCCACGATGGTGTCGAGTGGCCTGTCTGCTCACCGACAATTCCAGTGTGGGAGATGGAGAGCATTTATGACGAAGGATAGTATGTGACAGGCTGGTCGTCATTGCCCATGTTTATTCGGTGAATTTGCTGGTGTCGAGGATGTTTCAACTGCAACAATGGATGCTGTATCCAACGTTCCTGGGAGGAAAGTAATTAGATGGGCGTTTGGCTTTGAAGCGTAGTATGCAAGGTGAGGTCAAGCTGGTAAAATGGGCCGATGTACACCGCGTTTTGTGCAAGGGTCTCGAGAGGAGTAGAAGCAGTTCGGAAACCGGGAGGCTGCGCAAGGGCTGAGGTGTGCTGGATGTACCTTTGGTAGGTAGGTGAGGTGGTCGAGAAGATGAAGCTCCTGATGAGGTGGGAGGAAAGAATGAGTATCAGACAATGGAGTGCAGCAGGACGGGAGAGAAGGAAGTCGTGCAGTGGCGGCAACGTTGTGGCAGGGCGCTAAGGCACGTTCCAGGTGGGGCCGTTGCCGGCAGGACGGCGGGGGTCCACACTGCCGTGGATCAGGTCATTTGTAGTTCGTGATGGAAGGAACAGTTCATGAGGGGTAGCTACACCTTCCGTGCCTGATGTTGCTTTGTCAAGGTACGTTGTTTCCGAATTTTCATGAATTTCTGATGCAATCTAGAAAGGTAGTGTATTGAACTATCGATTCATTTAAGAGGCAGAGAGAATGGACAACAGTAGGGCGAGCAAGACCACTTTCTTTTACCTACATGTTAGACAGCACATAACTAATCTAAGTTGGTATGATATCTCATGACAACACGACATGGACCCTCCAAACTCAATGGAAGGCCGTGTAACCGTGGCTTTCAGCATGAATCTCAACGGCATGAGGTCTACAGTCCAAGAACCAACCAACTCCGGGCACCGATGACAATTACTTGCAGGACGAAAAGGGGTAGCTGTCCACCTCCTCCCGCGGGATGGACTTTCCCCCACAGATCTAGCCTTGCCTTTGTGGTTTCCCTGCGTCACCATGTGAGTCTTGGCTCATGCCTGAGGGCTGAATGCCTTGAGTGAGTGTGACCCCAGCCTCAGGCTGCTTGACGTGGGGTGTTGGTACATTTCCTGATCTGACTTTGAGCTCTACTGCCGTATTCTTGGTCAAGTACACAATGTCACTACCATTAACTACCTAGGCAAGTGCAGCAGTTCCAAGCTGAGGTGGTCCCGTCTTCCCCGTCTCGACCGGCCCCGCTTTTACCGTTACCCGTCCGTGGAGCTAAGGTACCGGCCGGGGAAGTGCCCCCCTCGCCTCCTTCCCTTTCCTTCCAGCTGAGGCGAAGGGTGCTATTTCTTTCTGGCAAGTACCACTTGGCTGTGACTTCCATGAGCTAAGGTATTTGATGTCGACTTTCTGGCAAGTACGTATTGGGAGTACCTCTTTCCTTGTGACAAGAGATTCCTTGCTATACGGCAGGAACGTCTGATGGTCGTCTCCCGTTCCTGGTCAACCTGACCATCTCACCACTTCCTTTCTCCTCGCCGCCTGGTTCTTCTGATCTTCCTCTTTCTGCCAACCACTCGTATTTCGGTGCCCTGGACTCTCAATTCGTCTGGGACTCCTGTCGCCTAGCCTCACACCTGTGTCCGACTTCGCTTTCCATTTTACCCCTCATCTTCCTCACGTCGACGTTGAATTGGACGTCCAGAAGAGGCACAAAACCCCTTCGACCCCCGATTCCTTCTCCTTCCTTTCCTCTGCTTCTCTCTTCTCACACCAACTCTCAGGTTTGAGAACCGCCATTGCTGAGCTTCAACTTCACATTCTGGTCAACAAAGTCCTGCCACTACACAACAGCGAAATCGCCATCATGCCGACCACTCCGAAGCAGTCGGGACGCCAGTTCTCGCTGGGCACCTCGTCTCACCGTAAGAGACAGATGAGCACCATGCACGAGCAGGGTAATGCCTTCGGCCCAGCTCTGACTGTAAGTTAGCATCTTGTTATGGATCCATTCCACAGAGATTAATACCCTCAGACTCTCTACTGCGGTATCTCTGCCGTCTTCTCCGACTCCCACACGGCCGTCGTCGCCCTCGCCATCCACGACACCGTCTACCTCATTGACTTCACCGTCAAGCACATCAACCTCGACGATGCCACCCAGACTGGCAACGATGCCATTGCCGACTACGTCATCAACACCCTCGAGGGCTACGAGCACGAGAACTTCTCCAAGTTCATCGGCGCCGGTCTTCCCACCACCCTCAAGTACATGAGTCCCACCATGTGCTCCCGTCTCTGGCTTGACCTCGACATCGTCCCCATCGTCCTGCGCCCCGATGACGAGCACAAGGAGAAGAGCTTTTGGGACATCAAGCGCGTCGACGAGCAGGCCGATTCCATGGCTCGCAAGTGCATCATGTAAGTCGCCAAACTCGCGTCTGCCCCGGTCGCACATCTGTGGATCCCGTCACTGACAGACCACCCTCAGGAACTTTGGCCCATCTCTGGTTCCTCTTCTCCAGGTCGGCTTCCGCGGTATTGTCCAGACAGATGCCGGTTTCCGCGTTCAACTCAACACCATCCAGAACCACAAGGACACATGCGGTGCCGCCACGTGGGATGCCACGATGCACTTCGCCAAGAAGCTGCGCGAGGACAAAATCAAGATTGCCTTCTTCAGCAGCACTCCCCAGGGTGGTGGCGTGGCCTTGATGCGACATGCTCTGGTCCGGTTTGCTCGTCTCATTGGCGTCGACCTGACTTGGTATGGTACGTTTTTCTGTCTTGGGTTACGGCCTCCTACCTGTCAAAAGTCGTATGAAACTGACATCATACCCGCCAGTCCCGAAGCCGAGGCCCGGGGTCTTCAGGGTCACCAAGAACATCCACAACATCCTCCAAGGCGTCAGCCACCCCGATCAGCGCATCTCGAAAGAAGAGAAACAGTCCATCATCGACTGGATCACGGACAATGCCAACCGTTACTGGCTTTCCGAAGGAGGCCCGCTGAGACCTCCTGAGGAGGGTGGTGCTGACGTTGTCATGGTGAGCTTCCCCAAGTCTTCCCCCTCCCCCGCCCCCATCAGCATCTCCAATTCCCCTCCCCACCCCCAGAGCTACCCCTCCATGGGTGCACCACAAGTGGATGATCTCCACACGAGCTCTTCTCTCGGGTTCACCCCACCACTCGATGGGCGTTACTGAAGCTTCCAACTCGATCTCGAGCTAATCCTTGTTCCGTGGCAGATTGATGATCCGCAAATGCCTGGCTTGATTCCTCTCATCAAGAATATTACCCCGGACCGGCCCGTCCTCTACCGATCTCACATTCAGATCCGCAGCGACCTGACCGGAAAGGCAGGCTCTCCTCAGGAGGACATCTGGAACTTCCTGTGGAGCAACATCCAACATGCCGACATGTTCATCAGCCATCCGATCCCCATCTTCGTCCCGCACAACGTTCCCCGGGAGAAGGTCGTCTACTTTCCAGCCACCACTGATTGGCTTGATGGTCTGAACAAGCCTCTCAACAAGTGGGACACGGGATACTACGGCCACATCTACAACACTGCCTGCCGTAATCAGCGGATGACTGAGCTCGAGTGGCCGGCGCGCAAATACATCGTTCAGGTGGCTCGTTTCGATCCCTCCAAAGGAATCCCTACCGTCATCGACTCCTACGCCGAGTTCCGCCGTCTGATGGACCAGGCTGGCCACACTGACGTTCCCCAGCTTGTCGTGTGCGGCAACGGCTCAGTTGATGACCCCGACGCCAGCTTGATCTACGACCAGACCATGTCCCAGCTCGAGAAGCACTACCCTCATCTCATCAAGGACTGCAGCATCATGCGTTTGGAGCCCAACGACCAGCTCATCAACACCGTCCTCGCCAATGCCCATGTCGTTCTCCAGCTCTCCACTCGCGAGGGCTTCGAGGTCAAGGTCTCTGAGGCTCTGCACGCTGGCCGCCCCGTCATTGCGACACTGGCCGGAGGCATTCCATTGCAAGTCAAGGACCAGGTCAACGGCTACTTGGTCGAGCCTGGCGACTACAAGGCCGTTGCAGGTCATCTTTTGGACCTTTTCACGAACGAAGAGCTTCACGAGAAGATGAGCTACGAGGCCGCCAACGGTGTCAGTGACGAAGTCGGCACTGTTGGTAATGCCTTGGGATGGTTCTACCTTGCCTCCAAATGGGCTGAAGTCGGCGTCAAGAATGGCCTACCCGGCCGCGAGCAGTGGGTCAACGACATGGCGAGAACTGAGGCCAAGAAGCCTTACACTCAAAGTGAGAACCGTCTGCCTCGTCACTTCACACAGAAGAAGGATATTCCTGTCGTCTCTGGAAAGAGCAACGGTGAGAATGGCCAAAATGGCGAGTAGCTACATTAGGATTCTTTTCTGCCCATCCATTTGTGTCGAGGCGATGCTGTATGATGGCAATCACCCATGAAAAAAGTAGCTAGAGAGTGTTAGACTATCGCGGATGCGTAGACATTTGCTCGTAAGGTCGCCTCATTATCTGTGTCCAATCAGTATCCCCACTTTGTTTTATCTGCACGTTTCCGTTTCGCCTCCAAACGTCGTGATGGTGTTGAGCCACACCCACTGTTGGTTTCCGAAGACCGTTGGTAGTGGTGGTAAGCGGCAAGCGGCATTTTGGGGACGACCGAAGAGTCACGCTCCGCATTAGGCAACTGTTCCCATTCAGGCTAAAGCGTTCTGATCGTCTTATATTACCTTGTGATGAAGCTTTTCCAACGGTCCAATGTTTCGTGACAGCGAACAAAGGGTTTTGGGCTATCAAGCCGTTGAAGACGCGCCTCCGAGGGTGATCCCAGGTGATGGCAGGTGACAACCCGCAAGCCGGTTTCCGACAAATCCACCTGAATCCCGGTCGGTCTTCCTGATTGCAACATCTCGAGTCTCACCGCGAATCAGTCAGTCGCAAGCGCGGCCAGCCGCGCGTACCGGATCCAGTCCCTTTTAGGGGAAACAGCGAGCACCGAGTGATCCTTCTGGCTGATAAGCGGAACGCTTGTAAGCAGCCACCTGCCCAAGGAACTTCATTTCCACCTCTTTCTTTTCCCACGTCATCCCACATTGCAATCTTCGAATCTCGCTTCTTGAAGTTATCGCGGCCAGCAACATTTCGAGCGAGCGCGATACACAAAATGCACTTCTCCGCCGCCTTGGCACTGGCCTTATCGCCGGCCGTGCTCTCGGCATCGGCCTCGGCCCCGGCGTCGCAGCGACCTCCGTCCCCGGCCAAGTTCGCCCCGAGCCCCGAGCACGCGAGGGAGAATGCGCCGCACGTCTTCAACGCAGTGCACTCCGCCATGCGGCAGTGGGGGTCTTCCATCCACCACAACGGCCTGGGCGTCATTCCGGCGACGGTGCCGAGGGGCACTCTGCTGTACCACGGGGCCAGGAGAAACGAGACTCCAGCGGCGTTCGAGTGGCTCGCATTCGAAATGGAGCATTCGGAAGGGTTCGCGAGGAGTTGGAGGGGCGGTGATGGGTTCAGACCACCGAGGCCACCAGGACCGCCTGGTAAGGGACATAGACCGCCAGGGTGGGGAGACGATAAGGATGGGCAGAGGGTTTTGACCGGCGATGATGATGATGATGGTCATCACGCGCCGACCGGCGAGCCAGCTTCGAGGGGGTACTTCCACACCTACCGCGCGAACCGCGACCTCAAGCTCCTCTACATCGACGGCATGGGCGCCGGTAAGACGAACATGGGGACCCTCGACACGCAAGACTTCCTCCTACGCGGGGTGCTCTCGGCGCCGGCGCTCGGCGAGTACGAGCGCGCGCGGGACGTCTGCGCCCTCGTCAAGTCGTGGGGTCTCGACGGGGTGATTCGCATGGAGATCGGGTTCGAGGCGATTTACTGCGACTTCTCCGACGGGCTGGACCAGGTCAGCGTGCTGAGGCGGCCGTGGAGCGATCAGGCGGAGGGCGTCGGCAGCATCGACATGTTCGAGTGGGCAAGGGCCGTCGGGCAGCGGTATGACGGCATTGGGGGCGGGAGGGTGCGGTTGGGGTTTGGGAGCATGGTCAGCAGTGCGTGGTACCCCGTCAACGTGAGTAATCCGAACGGGAGGAAGGAGATGCCGCGGCTGGGGAAGTTGGAGGAGGGTCAGAGGGATGTGATTCTGAAGAGGGTCGAGGAGGTAGTGAAAGGCGGCGTGGTCGGGAGCGTTGATTGGCAGGGGGTCGTGGATATGATTGTGTCGAGGCACGCGGACCGGATCGAGGCGTTGGCGGATGAGGGCGAGGACGGGGGTGATTACGCTTTCGTGAGCCAGGTGTTGGTCGTCACGAATACCTTTGTGGATTACCTGCGCGACGAGTCCGACGCGGACGTCACGATGAAGGGGGATATCGTCGCGGATGCGAAGGGCCGGTGCGTCAGGCAGTATCTCACACCCGCCGCGGTATGGAAGGACGAGTGGACCGCGGAGGACGCCCTCATCTTCGAGGCCGTCAAGACGGTCGTGGAGCGGATCTGCGGCGACCTATACGCCGTGCGCGGGATCGTCCTCGAGGCGGAGCCCAAGCTGGCTTCCGCGTTCTCCGAGGCGGAGATGACACGCGTCGTCGGCGCCAGTGCTCGCGAGAGGGAGATCGGAGACGCGGTGCGGAGGGGACGGGAGGTCGTCCGGGGGTTGAAGGGGTATCTGGGCTGGAGCGTGTGGAAGAAGTGTAAGCCCGGGTGCGGGGTGGCCGAGGTGTGCTTCGTGGCGATGTGGCCGTTCGGGTTGAAGCGGGATCACTACAGCCCGAGCTGTCAGAACCGGACGGCGTTGATGGGGAGGAGGACGGTGGACGGGGAGGGGTATTGGGACTTTGAGCCCGGTCCATTTGGGGTTTGAGGGGTGTGTGTGGTGGTCGTGAGGGATGGTTTGGTGTTTTGGTAGGATGGTTCAAGCAGGGATAGATTTAGAAATCGCGTTGCAAAGTGTTTGTTCGACGGTGGCGATGATGGTGATGATGGAACAGGTTTGTGAGTTCGTACGATCTGGTTTCTGACGACTGAGAGGAAACCCGATTCTAGTTGATATGATGGAACGCTTCATCCCGAATCTGGTATGCGAAAGATCAGAAGTGTGAATATCGAAGAATAGAAATGAATATGCTATCGATAAGCCATGCTAAACTCTTCCCGTCAACGCCAACCCGATATCTGGTCTATGCCCAATTCTCGAACTAAACTAATCTGAGATTTACCATGAGCGTAAGCTTCCAAGCCAATATCCTCACCGCTAAGCATCAAAAATTGGAAAGCCTCATGATGGGCTTTACCGAGCTTCGTCACACGTGGGCTGACGATGCTAAACCCGGCGATACGAGACCCAGCCCTTCTCACGAACAGAATTCCAAATTTCACAGTTGGAGAATCCTCGCGTCGCGCCCTCCGGCGTCCCATGGACCATGACATGAGGCGCAAGCGTCCACGCGCACGCGCAGGTGGGATGATGCCAAGATCGGGGGTCTAGACTACAACGAGCAGCTCGATGTGGTAATCGAAACAATCCCAATTGGACAGCACGACAATACAGAGCCCCCAAAAGAGGATTGAGAGTTTGACATGGCAGCGGAACGAGTCCCACGATCCGCCCATCCCGGCCGTCCGTCCGCCTCCGCGGAGACGTCTTTCTGGAGCCGGGCTGGGCCGGGACGCGTTGGGGTCCGGTGACCACTGTATTTCTGGGTATGTATTTTGCATCCGATTCCGAGCGTTTTCCTGCGCGGTGTTATGTCAGCTTTTCATAGCGCTTGGTTGGAATTAGTGAGTGAAAAACGGCTCCCTGACCTCTCCGCACCACCGAGAAAAATCCAGGAACGAAGCCCGGTTTTCCAGGGCTGATCGACGCTCCCGGGGGCAGCTGAGGCTTGTCAGGCGGACCCTTCTGGGAGAATCAGGTCAGGCCATGTGGAGGGGAGGTTCTCTGTCGTTGCGGTTTTTCTCGCGGAATATCGTCCCATCCCGTCGGCATCGCGGGGTCCAGTCCCAGGAATACAGAAGAAAAAAATTCTCGCGCTTCTTTTTTGGAATTCTTGTTGATGATGATGATGATTTATCCGCGCATAGATGAGATTGTTCACTGAGAGGATTCACATTGGACGAAGGAGACATCTCCGGAGACCTGGTCCATGGCACCGAGTTTTGTGTGCGGCGACATCAGGTCCGCTTTGTAGTGTGTATTTACCGCGCCGACGGGAATAGGGTCCCGAGTGGCGGGGAATACCTACGTATTCTCAAATGTTTGATTTTTCTTGCTCTCTCTTGATTGAGGCGTCCGTCATTGGGGATTGCCATGTCTTTGCCTCTGTCGTGGCTGCCATGCGATAAATGCGACAATTTGTTGGGGCCTGACTGTATGTGTTTGAGACAAGATGTTTTTCATTGTAATTAGTGGGAGACGAGTGGTGCTTGTTAGACATACGTACATACTTCGTACGAGGTGTGAGGAGTGTGAATCATTTGTTTCGGGGACTCCCTTTTTTTGGTTGGAGATGGGAGCTGAGCTTGATGATCCTACAGGGCGCGGAAGCGATGTACTTGTTGGTCTTATTAGTCGGGGTGGTAAACGAGAATTCAGTGAGCTTCCCGTGTGAATTGTCTGTGGCATGTCACCGACGCCTTTAGGGGAGGCTTGAGTCCTGGCGCTATTGTCATGATTACATATCGATATGTTCCGGCGCCTCGTTTGCGCCTCTACCGCTGAGGAACAGAGTGATTCTTCAGCATGTTACATTCTCTTGTATGTATGTATGCTGCATACCCTCAGACCGTGGGTTTCGATGCCACGGACGAGATCTCGCATCTCCAAGGCAAGCAAGCTGCAGGGCGCAAGGGCAGAAATGGCACGGCAGGTTGACATGTGAACATGACTCTTTCAGAAGCGTCAGAAGGTCCACAGCGGACCGCAGCAGGACAAGAAATATTCTTCAAGAATGCGCAAATCATCCAACACACAAGAATACGGACGGTATTTCCTTGATAATTGGAGAAGAAGCCGACATGGCGTTCCACCAGGCGGACGAGCCGCTGGACTTTCCGCTCAACCGGTCCCTGGACCGCCACGAGGCGCTCTCTTCGACGATGACACCCGTCCTGTCCTGTCCTCTTGAAGATACCTAAAATGTATTCTGTAGCTGGCGAGGTGGACAGGGGTAGGCCCGGCCGTGGGTGCGGCCCCCGCCGCACGTCACGGTGCCGCGGAGATGCAGAAACCAACGACGGTCCGATGTCAGGCCACGGCAAGAGGATGTTACGGGATGCCCACTGCCCAGTTGTCCCCCCCGTCGCTGACGATTCCATGTTTCTTCCTTCCACGGTTTAGTCTCCGGCGTGGGGACACACGATCAATGGGGCGGAGGGCGTGGGCCATTGAGGGCCGCGATATTTGTCAATCCCGGGCCGTCGTCGTTCGATGGGGGGATTGGAACCGTATCGACGTTTTGTTGATTGAGTCGCGCAACGGCCGGCGGGAGAGTGTTCATCGTCTGTGATATATATCGCCCGATGTTCCCGACTTCTGAAACCGATAGAAACAAGAGCCATCACTTACTCATCCACGACCATTAGTCTTCATTCATATACACGTTGAGATCGGATTTACTTACTTCATCGCTTCCTCACCATAACACTTATCCAGTAGATGTCTGCCTTCTCCAGAACATCTCGCCTCCTGCCGAACCTGGTTCGCTCTCAAAACCTCATCAGCCGATCTTTCGCGACATCGACCGCCAGAATGGGCCTCACGCAAGCGCAGATCGACATCGTCAAGTCGACCGCACCCGTGCTCAAGGTGCACGGCGAGACCATCACGACCCTGTTCTACAAGGACATGATCGACACCCACCCGGAGCTCAAGAACGTCTTCAGCCTGCGCAACCAGGCCAACGGCGAGCAGCCCCGCGCGCTCGCCAACTCCGTGCTGGCCTACGCCACCTACATCGACGACCTCCCCAAGCTGAAGGCCGCCGTCGAGCGCATCGCGCACAAGCACGCGTCTCTGTACATCCAGCCGGAGCAGTACGACATCGTCGGGACGCACCTCATGAAGGCCATCGGCGAGGTGCTGGGCGACGCTCTGACGCCCGAGATCGCGGAGGCCTGGACGGCGGCGTACGGACAGCTCGCGCAGGTGTTCATCGGCCGCGAGGCCGAGATGTACAGCGCGACCGGAGGCTGGAAGAGCTGGCGCAAGTTCAGGATCGTCCGCCGCGTCGACGAGTCGGATGTCGTCACCAGCTTCTACCTCGCGCCCGTTGACGGCAAGCTGCCGCTCCCCAAGTATCTCCCGGGCCAGTACATCTCGCTGCAGGTGCCCGTTCCGGAACTGGGCGGCATCACGCAGCCCAGACAATACTCCCTGAGTGATGCGCACAACTCGGGCGAGTACTACCGCATCAGCGTCAAGCGCGAGGCGACGGTCTTGGACGGCAGCGCGGAGGATAAGGGCAAGGGTCTCGTGACGGGCTTGATCTCGAACCTTTTGCACGACAAGTACAAGGTCGGCGACGAGGTCGAGCTGTCGCACCCGCAGGGCGAGTTCTTCCTGGACGTCAAGGAGGCGGAGAAGGCGGATGTGCCTTTGGTGCTGCTGTCCGCCGGCGTCGGCGCCACGCCGTTGATGTCCATCCTCGAGACGGTGCTCAGCCCGGAGAGCACGACGCCCAACAGGCCCATCAAGTGGGTGCATGCGGCGCGCAACAGCTCCAGCCTGGTGTTCGCGAAGCACATCCGAGACCTGACCCGCCAGAAGGAGAACGTCAGCGCTCACATCTTCTTGAATGAGGTCAAGGAGGGGGACCAGAAGGGACAGGAGTACGACTACGAGCAGCACCTCGATCTCACCAAGATCCCCGCCGAGGAACTCGGGCTCGCCGACAAGAGGACCGAGTACTACGTCTGCGGGCCGAGAGACTGGATGCTCAAGGTGAGACTCGTCCTCGAGGGTCTGGGGGTCGAGAGGGAGAGGGTCAAGCTGGAGCTGTTTGCGACCGGTGACGTCGAGCAGTGAGTCTCGAGGATGTAGTGATTTGAGTATTGGGTTAGAGACAGGACATTGGGACAAAAGGCCCAAGACCGGGATCTTGCGAAGGGATGAAGCATCGGGCGGGGCGGTGTTTTTGTTCAGCATTGCTTGTTTGGTTTATTTCTTGTCGGCGCGCGCCTTGCTTTGGATGTACAGATAGACAGATACCTCTCTCAAATTTTGGAACTTTCGAAAAGAGATTTTTTGCAACAAGCTTCTTTTGGGAAACCTCGTATACGTGACGAAAGGAAAAGGTTCGAGCGCGCGCGCGATTACTTTTTCGCCTTGTGGTCCTCTGGTTTGTTTTGGTCATTTCTCCTTCTCCCTCGGCTGAGCGAGGTGTTGGAGTGTATGTTTTCTTTTTCCCCAGCCTACGGTTTCGAGGCCGCGGGCTCCTCCAGCGCAGAATAATTCTGTCATGTGCTGAAAAATTTTCACGATGGAGCGCACAGGCTAGAAATCGAGCTTCCAGATGCGAAATCGAACCTTGTTCGTGTGGCGTCTAGATGAAGTGGTTGAAGAATGAAGCTGAACTGACGTTGATGTTGGACTCCACCGCGAGATGAGACGAAGGACCTCAACGTTTGTCGTTCGTCCGTCCATTCCCTTCAAACGGTGCCACATGGTCGATAGCGTCCATCCTTGAGACTTAAGACGGTCAGTAAGAAGCCAAGTCCGTCGTTCGTGCCAGCCGTTCATCCGCCTCAACGTGTCGTTCATGGTGAGCCACCGTTGGAGTCTTGCTCGTTGAGTATCAGCTAGCGGCGTACGGGTGAGGCGACGAGGCGCCCGCGATGACAGGACTAGGGCGATGGTAGGCAAAGGCAGACTGGGTAAGGTAACACCAGGGGGAGAAATCGTATCACTGGCCTAGAAAACATTTCTTTTTCCTGACGCTTGGGACAAATGACCAGTGGCTTGGTCTTGGAGCCCAACACGGCGTACGCGCATGCGTGACGGCGATTCCCCGAGGATAGGCGAGCATGTGCAGATTCCGGTTGCCTCTTTCCCCGGCAGAGGGGAGTCCCGGGTGAGTTCCGCGAGGGCAGGCCACACGGGCGAAGCAAGGAGGACACGAAGATGGAATGTGCATCCGTAGATGGATTCGCATCATGGATTGTTGAGTGCCGGCGGATCCAGCGATCCAGGTCGCCATAAAGAGCCATGCTTCCCAGATCGACCAGGACATGACGCCGCGGATGCAAGATTCAGGTCCGCCATCCCAATCCATCCGGTCGGATACCGCCTGAGATTCCGGTACGATGGAGTATCGAATGTGAGAGTTGATATTTGACCAAAGCCGGCATAGGGTAACCGCAGGGGTGTGTGCGCACTGTAAAGAAGGCAGGGGAGGCGTCGACAGTGAGGAACCCGAGGCCAAGGCGATGGTGATGAGGTCGAGATGGGATGATTTGTTGGGTCAATAAATTGCCAGATCTGCTCAGGGGTTCACATCGGCCATTACCTCGCTTTTGCGTTAGGCAGGTTCGAAATGCAAGACGGCCCGGGAAGGCGAGATGAAGGTCGGGTACGGATAACGGGAGGTGATTGGCGAGACCGCGGCTCCGGAATCCCGGAGCTCCGTCCTGCCGGGGTCCACTCGGGCTTGCAGTAGACCCGACGGAAAGGGGAAAGGGCAATCGAGGAAGACGGGAGGGCCGCCTTCCGGGTCGGGACGGCAGGGGCTGAGAAGGGAAGTCACATTGACCAACGGTCCACGTCCACGGAAAGCAAGTGCGAACAAACGCAGGCGTCTTGCCGCCAATCCAAACAGCCCAAGGCAGGTGCAGAACTCCCCGCCTTCCGGGAGATGTCCGGGGTCATCCGGGCCCGGGTGGGGCGGGTATCCACCTCATCGGATGCTCCATCCCGGGCTCCGGTTTGTAGCAACCTCCACTCTTCCATTGCATTCCATCAATCCTTCCCTTCCGTCCATCACATTTCAGTTTCTCTCATCTTCGTTTTCTTGCCCAGACCACCAACGGCTATCCTCCCGTGTTTTCTTCATCCCGCCAAGATGACCCATCGTCTCCATTCCGTCTCCACGGAACAGGGATCTCTCGCCCTGCCTCATTAGGCTTTGCTTTCCTTGCAGCAGACAGGGGCCGCGGACGCGGAAGGACGCAGGCACGACAGGGGGGAGAACAGGGGAACCGCAGCCCTGGGGGAGAAGGTCCCATCGATCTGGGACCACCAGTTTTTCTTTTCCTTTCTTTTCTTCTTCATTTCCACCCTCCTACGATCCTTTCAGGCTCCAGCAGATCAATCACCAATCTCCCTCTCACGTCTCTCGGATTGCACGCTACGGCCTCAACGGCATGGCCGCGTCGCCGTCATAGTTGACATCGCGCACCATCTCGAGCATCGCGACTACACCACCGGAAGACCTCCGGAATAGACGCTATCCCTGCTCCATGTCTCACATCGCCTCGGCCTCTGCGCCGACCATCGTCATTCCAGGGGCCATGGAGAAAAGGAAGGCACTGAAGCCACCAGGACACCACCTGAGATGGACGAGATGCGCCGGAGTTCTGGAAGAGTCACCAGCATTCCCCGGTGCTCTGGCCTCATCTGCCCTGCCCTGATCTGCCTACCTCCGAGGCGACGCAATGGCAATCATGGAATGCCGGTACTCAAACTCTATCCGCGCATCATTTCATCAACCTCCATCACTGGGGAATTTGCCGGCTGGATTAGATCCGGCTGAAGTCATTGGGCCACACGGTACACTCCATGATACATTCCGTGATATTCACACGCCTCGCGAGCATTCTCTCACGACCAGCCCCAATCCGACCTCTCGCTATTTTTTCCTGTCCAGTTCTGGATTTGCGAGTTCGTCGTAAAGATGCTGTTTCTCGCGGTCTTGCAACCTGCTCGCCGAACGTCGCCGTCGAGCCGAGTACAGACTTCAGGTCGCTCACCCATGCATCCAAACCTCTCGATTCCGGCTACTTGTAGCTAGTAGGCACCGAGCCGCTGTCAATCAGCTCCCGCGACAATATACTCTCCATAAGTCTAGCTCAAATGTTCGCTGATGTCGCAATGCATCGAGCCGCCGGGATTGAAGAACCATCGGTTGGAGGCTCGAGATTATATCCGGTAGACGAGAAAGCCAAGTCCGAAAGGGAGGGCTGCTGTCAGGACGCAACGCAACCCAACTCGCCCATCAAATCCACCTTGCATCCTGTCAAATGGATACCCAGCTGCACAACATGCTGTCAAATGTACAGACAGACATTCTGAGGCGCGTTTGAGCGGTTCGGGCTGTCGCATGATCTGATGCTCATTCCGTGGGACGGCCCGCATTTGCACCCTGCTTGGCAGCAATTCTGTGCCGTGTTATGATTCCCCCCAGAACACAAATTCCCGGCCTCGACTCCATACCATACGGCCGCTTCGAGTCGAAATTCGGGACTCGCAAAACAAAGACTCTGCCTCGTTCAAGCTATTGTCGAACCACACATAGATGCACCGATCAAAGGCGTCATACCCGACATGGCCCAGATTGAGCGACGTCACCCGGGGTTACACGACGCCGAAGGTGGACAGCTTCCGCAGCCATGCGGTCGGAGTCGGTCGGGGTAGTGTTACGGCGGTGCTTTTCGACAGGACATTCTCCGGGGACGGCCTTCGATGGGCTGCCACGAGTTCGGGTCTGGGCGACGCGGACACTTCCGCCATTCCCCCTTCTTGTGCTACGCGACTAGTTGTCGTACCCTTTTCGGATGTTCAACGACTCGAAGACCGCACGCAAAATGTCTCTCCATTCAGGGCATCAGGGCAAATGCCAAACAGCGACTCTTAAAGCCAGCATCGCCGAATCCTCGCTTACCTACCCTCTTCGGGCAAACTTACATGGATGCGAATTGCGCACACCGAACTGCCTGCCCTGCCACAACCCACTGGTGAATTCTTTAGCCTTTCGTCGTACCATTCACGCCGTCTTGTCGGGACACCCTCAGAATGCCGGATTGATGATGGTCATGCAGGTGCCAGGGCTGCTAGGGTCTGATTTGAGGGGTGCCGTCGAGAATTTCCTCTGCTAGCTCCTGGCCACACCGCGTCCTCAGCTGTTGAGACATGACGCTAGATCTGCAGTCATCCCAATCCGGCATCACGTCAATGGAATGCACGTTACTTACGCTCGACGGCGTTTCAACCGACTCTCCTCTCGCGCAGCCATCATCGACTTCGTTCACCTCTTGACACTCATTCACGCTCGACAGTGCCCGCCCTATGCGCTTACTTGGTCTTCCCGAACGACAAAGAGACGGCGCCTTCCTGCCACACTTTCGGCCGTATCCTTATCGATCTAACTTACTCGAACCCGCAACGGGCCCTAGCCAACGGCCATTCGGTGCACGGTGGCCTCGTAGCTCACAACGAACCGGCACTATGACCGCCTGGTTGTGCACGACATTGCTTTTCCTCTGATGAAGATGCTGTCACCAGACCTTCTATTCGTCAAGTTAGGGGACAGCTCCATCCGACATCGTCCTCGTTCCCTGGGAGGAGGGCAGGACGACGAGGACGAGGAGAGCAGGCGAGGCAAGCAAACCCGCCTTGGCTTTCTCGGTACCGTCAAGTCCTCTCTCCTGGACTAGGCGGTCTTACCTGATCGATTCACTCTAAAATATGACCATCTGTTCAGGCCAGAATGTGCTTGAATCGGTATGGCAGTCATCACGTTACCAGCATCACATCTAGGTGCAAACACCAACCCCAACCCCAGCACGACCGCGCTGCCGGGCCCAAACGTGGCCGAGAAGGGATATGAGCAAACAACGCCAGCGAGCAAACATTGAGCAAACAACTTTAGCAAGTCCCAATCCCTGCTGCTGGCATCACTCGCGAGCTCCCAACCGTGGAAAGTACCTGGACCACGGGACCGGACATCAGAGCCAACATTCGCGATGGTCTCCCGTCTCATCAACCGTTAGATCTGCCCCTGTTCCCCCCATGTTCGATGGTT
Source organism: Colletotrichum karsti (assembly GCF_011947395.1). Taxonomy (NCBI): domain Eukaryota; kingdom Fungi; phylum Ascomycota; class Sordariomycetes; order Glomerellales; family Glomerellaceae; genus Colletotrichum; species Colletotrichum karsti. Next base: position 347,378 of record NW_024065911.1, on the reverse strand, counting down.
CGATAGGAGCTTTATCATCGATTATGGAGCGATCGGTTGGAGATTACATGGAGTCTGGACTCTTCTCCTATCATAAGTTGCATCTTCATTGGTCGTCGAGCAAGTGCACCGGCGACTGCGGGTGCTAATTGAGACCGTCTGGAAGCCTACGGCCGTCACTTGCCAACGTCTCAGGAAGCTTGTCCAGGAGGCCATCAGATTGTGGCTCTGTGGCAGTGGAAGAGGCGGTCGTCCGTCACCGTTATCGTCGCCATCCCGTATCCTCTGGCGCGCGGCGTCGCTCCCATACCTCGGTCTCCAGGCTAATAGACTCTGGTTCTTTGAATCGAGATTGGAGTCGTACAGCATGGACCACGCACCGCTCCTCCAAGGAGGTGTGTTAGTCGCAAGGTCCAACAGCCGCGCATGACACCGCTGGATTCACCAGCCAGATCTTGGCATTTGATCCCCAGGTTTGCTCTCTTCAGCCACTTCTGCAAGAGCCAACTTCTCTTCTGCAAGACCCGCCCTCACCCGCCGTCACCTACCGGGAATAGGGCCACCAAGCCCATGCCGCGAGGTGGTGGGGAGCGAGCAGTTTCGACTGGGAGCTTCGACCAGCGAGTTTGAGGGTCAAACAAACGCCACGCCTGAAGGATATGAGCCGTCATTATGAATAAGCCTTTATGTTCATTTTCTCTCGCGGCTCCTTTCTTTGTTGTTTGCCATGCCTCGTCAGTCCAATCTCTCCATGGGAACTTCGTTTTTCGAGGTTTCATCAGCTCCACCACAGGGACCCTGGTGGATCTTCCGACCCCTTGCAACCGAACCCATGTCTCCCAGAGTGCAGTCCAACGCGGGCTTGAAGCACAGACTGAAGACAGCGTAATATCTCCTCGAGCTAGTGCAGGATTTTCTTCTTTCAGGCATCGTCCTTCATCCCATTGCGATGAGGTTGGATCGAAGAAAGTCACGCACACCAGTACCAGTGTGTTGGGCCACCGGGGAGGTGCCCATTGGCCGTCTGGCCGGAGCAAGCGTTCTGACGACCCCCTTCGCAGTCCCCTTTGCCGTCTCCGTTCACAGTCCAGTCCGTGTTCCCAGGCAGACTAGCTCAGATGGCATCCCGTTCAACTGCAAAGGACAAGGTCCAATATCCTCGTCCATTTTCGCCATGTTTTACCTTGGCGTCCACGGCTAGCCGACGTTGTCCAATGGCAGCTGGCTAGCTCTCATATGCTTTTTCGAGCGGGCTATAGTCGAGGCGAGGAATGGATCATCCTGTTCTCCTAGATGTCTTCTTGTACCTTTCTCCTACCGCTCTCTTCTTACACTCGGTACTTGTCCCCTGCCCGTGCTGCAGCCAGCATCGAATGTCAAAAGCTGTCTCATTGTTCAGGGGTCCCTCCCACATTGCTTTACTCGAATGGACCCAGGGCTATTTGACTAAACACCGCCCCCCGACTCTGGAATCCTCGCAATTTGTTCTTGTTTTGCCAACGCCGAATCATGGCAGTAACAATGTCGGACGGTCCGAATCGGAAGGCTTGCGACAGGTGCCATACCCAGAAGCTCAGCTGTAAGCGCGTCGGCGATGAAGCTTGCGAGCGCTGTATCAGGCTCAACACGCAGTGCAAATCAAGCCCATCCCTGCGGTATCGGAAGCAACATCAACAACAACCCACTGGCGACGTCGTGCGAAGAAGCATTCCGTCGCCAAAGCGTCAGCGGACTGACGACGGGAGCCACGTTGTACAGCCCGATCTGTGTGAGTACACTGTCTTTGACTTGTCTGGGGAACTCTCCCTTGCTGACGATTGTTGTGTAGCCATTGTCAAGACCCAACCGGGTGATTCTGTCCTGAGGAATCCTGGGTTTGGTGATCACGCTGTCTCGCCAGATGCCATGTTGGACATTGTCAACTTCGACTTTGGCTTTGGCCAACCGAGCCTCTACCCCAACCCAGCGCCAAATCAGCCTCTTCCGCCGCCATTCCACGGTGAAATCGACGACTTGATGTCTGGAGATTCCATCTCTCACGCATGGAGTCCCCCACACTCTGCAACATCGGAGTCGGCATTCACATCTCCCGTGGGTCCCCACGCAGATTCCGTCAGTCAAGTCTACCTGGGAAGCCCGGGCTCCTACAAACAGCCTCCGAGGCTTGGACCACCGCAGGACGATATCAGTCCCATGAAAAGGCAGAGAAAACGCGCAAAGCAAAGAACTCGGCAAATCACTCTTCAACCGGCTGCAAGTGGAAAGGCCCCGTCTGCCGAAGAGTGGATGCCCCGGATCATCAACATCAACTCCAGACTTTTCGAGCTATCGTCAAGCCTCCGACACCACGTCGAACCTTCGGACTGTGCTGGACGATCCAGCATGGCCTCGAGTCCCGATGAGGGCAATGCGACGATGACGCCTTTCCCCGTCGACGAAATGTTCAAACTTTCACGCCACTTTGCCGAGATACTTTCGGAGATGGCACCGGTCGAGGACGCCTCCCCCGCTAGCGAGACGGACAGGCACCAGCCGGCTAGGGGACTCGACTCGCTGGCGGATCCGGCGACTTGCCTCTTCATTCTCTCCACATATGTCCGACTCCTCGACATGTACCAGAAGGTGTTCAGCTGCATTCACTATCAACTAGCACATTTGCAGCCGGCCATCTTGTTTCAGTCTTGGAAACTCCCTGGCGTCACTGTCGGTTCCTTTGCGGTCGACTCGACGCCTTCACTGCAAATGTCTCTTACAATCCAGTTAGCCGAAGAGTTTCTCTTGCAGATGCGGCGGGCAGCGTCTTCACTGGATCCGACTCTGCGATCGGCAGGTTCACCATCAGGAAGGGTGCTCGACGCGAGCTCCATGTTCTCCGGGGTAGTAGATGTCTCGTTCCAGGCCCTGAAAAGGCAAGAAGAGAGCCTTGGTCAGGAGCTCAAGGACTTGCGTAAGGACATGGAGTCCTTTCTGGACGCATGAGTGTCATTCGGGAATTGTCATGTTACATAATACCATTGTTTTTAAGCCGCATCTCTCTGTGTTCCTAGCGGAAGTGTACGGATGCAGTATGGCGCGGGGGGTTCGGCGTCGCTGTTGAAGAGGAGAAACAAACCAGACTCTAACTGGACTACCAAGACAAAGAAAAACGTCTTTCATATGCAAGTACCCCGACTACTTCTCCACGAGGCAAATGTGCACACGCCGTGTCACCGATTGACTCCATGTCCGTACCGAGATTGCGGACCGGCGCGCGCTTCCGAGCCAGCAGGCGACAACCAGCACCCGTTTTCGACGTTGTTTGACTTCCGTTCTCGTCGCCGGCTCATTACTCGCACATGCACCACGTTCGTTCGTCGTTGAAGAAAGGACGCCTCTGATCAAGCCTCCCGAAAGTCGATGGCGCCAGCGGAGAGACCAGAGATCATGGGCGGAAGGCTAGCTAAGTAGTCCCGTTCCCGGGCAACTAACCACCACCGCCGAATCTGCACCCTCAAATCCCGGCGACCGTTTGAGACATTCGGCCACGGAACTCCGAACCACCCCTTCCAACTCATCACGAACGCCGAATCTCTTCATCATCTCCACCATCGCACACGCCCCCCTACTTTCTAGACTCACCCAAGACACGCCCCCGACCGCTGGCCCCCCTCCCCCTCCCCCTCCCCCGATGAACGCCCCCCGACCGTGGGGGACATGGAATAGCCTGGATGAGGCGGTTTGCTGGCCCCTTGCTTTTTTGACATGGGGCAGGCGTAATGGCACTGAGGCTGTCTGCGAGGGAGGCCATCGCGATGTTGACTCTTCTGGTCTGTTGGCTCTTCCGTGTAAGTGATTTGCTATATATCCCTTCATGTCTTCGCCGCTCATCATGCAGTTCATCGGAAGCAAACACATCGATTCGCCTTCTTCTCTCTATTCTTATACTATTCTCTCTACCCCCCTTGATATCTCACCGGCAAGCATTTTCAACCTCCCCACTTATACCCTTCTATCCCTTCCCATAATACATAATCATCCTAGAGATACCCCTGACAGCAATGTCTACCTACAAAATCCCTCAGTCGGAGCCCATCGCCATTGTTGGCACGGGATGTCGGTTTGCCGGCGATGTAAACTCCCCTTCTCAGCTGTGGGATCTCCTCTCCAAGCCCAAGGACCTCACACAAAAGGTTCCCGGTAACCGGTTTAACGTTAAGGGCTTCTACCACCCCGATGGCGAATATCACGGTGCCACAAATGCCACGCAGGGATACTTCCTCGAGCAGGACCACCGCGTATGGGATGCGGGATTCTTCAACATTACCCCTAAAGAAGCCGAGGCCATCGACCCTCAGCAGCGTATCATCCTCGAAGTCGTGTATGAGGCCCTCGAGTCTGCCGGATACACCCTCTCCCAGTATGCCGGCCGTAAGGTCGCCGTATATGCCGGTCTCATGACCGCCGACTACGACTCGCTTTGCCAGCGTGACGATATCACCGCCAGCCAGTACTTCGCCACCGGTAACTCGCGAGCCATCCTCTCCAACAGGATATCCTACTTCTTCAACTTCCGCGGCCCCTCCATGACGATCGATACGGCATGCTCATCGAGCTTAGTCGCCCTCCACCAAGCCGTCCTCAGCCTGCGGTCCGGCGAGTGCGAGATGGCCTGCGTGGCCGGCGCAAACATGATGATCACGCCCGAGCAGTTCATCACCGAGTCCAGCCTCCACATGCTCAGCCCTACCGGGCGGTCCAGGATGTGGGACGTCGGCGCGGACGGATACGCGCGCGGCGAGGGTTTCGCCGCGCTGTTCATCAAGCCCCTCTCTCAGGCCCTGAAAGACGGAGACGCAATCATCAGCATTGTGAGAGAGACGGGCGTCAACTCGGACGGCCGGACCCAGGGCATCACCATGCCCAACCCCCTCGCCCAAGCCGACTTGATCAGGGACACGTACCGGAGGTCGGGTCTGGACGCGCAGAACCCCGCCGATCGATGCCAGTATTTTGAGGCGCACGGAACGGGCACCCAGGCCGGCGACCCGAGGGAGGCGCAAGCCATTGCGACCGCCTTCTTCGGGAACGAGGCGTCGGCTACCGCGGATAGCGATGACAAGAAGCTCGTCGTCGGTTCCGTCAAGACCGTCATCGGTCACACGGAAGGCGCCGCTGGCTTGGCTGGGCTGTTGAAGGTGGTGCACTCCATGCACCACAAGTCCATCCCTCCCAACTTGCACCTCGAGACCCTCAACCCGAGTGTCCGGCCATTCTACGGCCACCTTCGCATCGCGACCCAGCTCATCCCATGGCCCCAGGTTCAGGCTGGCCAGCCGCTCCGTGGCAGCGTAAACTCCTTTGGCTTCGGTGGCACCAACTCCCACGCCATCATCGAGAGGTACGAGCCAAGCATCCACGACCAGGTTGCGAAGCGGTTCGCCCCGTCCCTGGAACTCCCCGCTGCTGTGGGCGCTTCCGCAGCATACGACGCGAAGGCTCCCACCGTTGGACTTCCTCTGGTTCTTTCAGCCAAGTCGCAGAAGTCTCTTGTTGCTGTTGCTCGCTCCGTTCGTGACTTCATGGTCGGAAACAAGACGTCGGCAGATGAAGTCGCTTACAGCCTCTACTCGCACCGCTCGGCCCTGACTTACAGAGTATCAGTCAGCGGTGAATCTCAGGATGCGGTCATTGCTGGTCTCGACAACCTCCTGGCCAAGGCTGGATCCTCTGCCAACCCTGAACTCGGTGTTCGCGCCAAGCTCGATGGCAGCAAGCCCAAGATCCTCGGCATCTTCACCGGCCAGGGTGCTCAGTGGTCTGGGATGGGACGCAAGCTCTTCCACTCCAACTCCGTCTACCGCAACGCCATTCAGGGGCTCGAAAAGGTTCTGAAGAGCTGCCCTCACCCTCCCGAGTGGTCGTTGGTCAAGGAGCTCATCAACCAGGATGACGCCTCCAGGATCAACATCGCGGCGCTGTCCCAGCCGCTCTGCACCGCGGTTCAGATCGCCCTCATCGATCTGCTTTCCAGCCTCGGCGTTTCCTTTCACACTGTGGTCGGCCACTCCTCTGGCGAGATCGCGGCCGCCTATGCTGCCGGCGTGCTGAGTGCGCGTGACGCCATGCTCATCTCCTACTACAGGGGTATGTCGGCTCACCTCGCGGGTGGGAAGAACGGCCAGAAGGGCATGATGATGGCCGTCGGCATGACGCGCGCCGAAGCTTCTGCCCTATGTGCCCGGGACGACATCAAGGGTCGCATCTGGGTCGCCGCCAGCAACGCTCCCACCAGCGTGACGCTGTCGGGAGACATCGACGCCGTCAAGGCGCTGCAGGCTGAGTTGTCTGCGGAGAACAAGTTCGCCCGGCTCTTGGTCGTCGACACGGCGTATCACTCCGCCCACATGGAGAAGCCGGCTGCGGAGTACATGCAGGGCTTGGCCGCTTGCGGCATCGCGCCGAGACAACGGAATGCAACGGTGTGGGTCTCTAGCGTCTACGCCGATGGCACGGAGCCGACCGTCGATGAGCTTAAGGCGACCTACTGGAAGGACAACATGGTCAAGGCCGTCTCTTTCTACGAGGCTATTGATCTCGCTCTGAGCTCTCAGGGTCCGTTCGACTGCGCGGTTGAGGTTGGTCCTCACCCTGCACTGAAGGGACCCGTCCAGCAGACTGTCAAGGCTGCTACTGGTGGCGCTTTGTCTTATGCCGGCCTTCTTGACCGTAAGAAGGATGACCGACACGCCTTTGCCGAGTTCCTGGGCTTCACCTGGTGCTACTTCGGTCCCGAGGCCATCGGATGGAAGGCTCTCATCTCCAACTCGACTCAGCGAGGCCTCTTGTCCTCGAAGACCGAGTTGCCTTCTTACCCCTGGGACCACAGCCAGATGCACTACCGCGAGTCTCGCATCGCCCACCAGTACCACTTCCGCGAGCAAGGCCCCCATGAGCTTCTCGGTGTCCGAACCCGTGACGACACCGAGTTTGAGCTCCGTTGGCGCAACATTCTCAAGCTTGAGACGGTCCCCTGGATCCAGCACCACAAGTTCCAGGGACAGGCTCTCCTCCCCGCCTCTGCTTATTGTGTGCTCGCATTGGACGCAGCCAAGGCCGTTCTCAACGGCCGCCCGGCATCAGTCGTGGAGCTGACGGATCTTGAGTTCATGAGCGGTATCTCCCTCGAGTCCAACACATACGGAGTCGAGATTCTCGTGGCGCTGAGCATCCAGCCCCCTTCGACGAAGGGCCGCTTGGCTGGCAAGGTCATCGACGGCACCTTCACCATCACCTCCTGCTACGCCGACGGTGTCGCTCCCATGCAGAAGAACTTCACTGGCAACCTGCGCATCTACCTTGGCGAGCCATCCGAGGGTGCCCTCCCCGAGCGTGATCCCGCCCTGGCAGAGACCCTTCCCGCCGACACCGACGCCTTCTATCAGATGATGTCGGAGATCGGTCTAGACTACACCGGTCCCTTCCGTGCTCTCCAGGGTATCGATCGCAGATACAACTTCTGCACTGCCAAACTCCAGAAGTTCCACGACGATGATACCACTGGGCTCGGTGTAAGCCCCGCGACGCTGGATAGTTGCTTCCACTCGGTCTTTGCTGCCTGCGCTTCACCTGGCGACAAGTCGCTGTGGACTTCCTTCCTTCCCAGGAGCATTGAGAAGATCCGCTTCAACCTGGCCATCTGCGATGGCAAGCCAAGCGATGGGGCCTCGTTGGTGGTCGATTCGATCATCACCCAGGAGATTCCCCGCACCAAGACCGCCACCACCAAGTTCGTCGGTGACATGAGCATCTTCAACCCGCGCGGCGAGATGGAGATCCAGGTCGAGGGCCTCATGGTCGCTTCCTTCGCCAACTCGAAGCCCGAGGACGACAAGGAGCTGTACCTCCACACCGTCATGGACCTCGACCCCGAGCACGAGATTGTCTCTGCGGATCTCAGCTCGGAGGACGTGGCTACTGAGCGCATTCTTTTGGAGAGCTGCGAGAGAGTTGCGCGATTCTACATTCAGGATGAGGCCGCCATCAAAGAGATTGGGGCGTCTCCTACCTTCTTCACTCCCCCGTCGTCGCCTCTTGCCCCCGCTAAGCCTGCTGCGACTGAGGCGATTCCCAGCCCTTGGAAGTCCGACACTATGGAATCTCTGGACGCATTCATCCTTCAGTCTCCCTTCTACCATGCGCTCGAGTTCATCCGCATGCTCGGACAGAACATCCCCGACGTCCTCCCTGCCATGATCTCCACCATCATCCAGGAGGCCAAGCAGCTGCACCGCTTCAGATCCCACGTCAGCCGTGTCGTCTCTCAGATCGCACACCGTTACCCCCGCATGCGGGTTCTCGGCCTGACTGACCCGGAAGCCGGTCTCTCCGAGCACGTCATCAGTGGTCTCAAGGGCTCGTTCCTGTCCTACACCATCGGAACCGAGGCCGAGAAGAACTTGCTCGCCAGACTTTCCGGCCCCGAGACGCTCAAGAAGAAGATCGACACGGAGCACACCAAGCTTCTCGACTCGGAGGATAACTCGTCCCTCCAGCCTTTCGACCTGGTTGTCTTGACCACTTCGGTGGTCAAGGGCGCCGAGCAGCGCGACAGGCTCAAGCACGTCCAGAGCCTGATGAAGCCTGGTGCTTACCTCATTCTCATCCACGAGTCCATGAGCCCGCTCAGAGATAGGCTCCGTCGCGCCTTCGGAGTGAGAACTCAGGTCGATGCGCCTCTTACGCCTCCGGAGTGGCCCGATCTCTTGGATGAGTGTGGTTTCGTCCGCTCAGCGAAGAAGGCTGAGCAGTTCTTCGCTCCGGACTTCTCCCTCATCGTGAGACAGGCAGAGTCGGAGTTGAAGCAGATTGCTCTGAACCCTCTCAACGGCTCCCTTCCCAAGGTGGCCGGACAGACTCTCATTATTGGGGCGGGAGGAAATTCGGCCGACCTCGCCGCGGAAGTCCACGAGAAGCTGATGCCTGCCTGCGACATGATCGACATCGTCGCCGACATCGATTCTCTCGAGCCCGCCTACTTCAACGGCGTCAGCAATGTTGTCATGCTCGCTGACCTGGACCAGCCCATGATGAGCACCATGACTTCCGAGCGACTTGATCTCCTTCGCGCTCTGATGGCTCCCGAGAAGGTTGTTCTGTGGGTTACCATGAACTCTCGCGCCGGCAACCCCGAGCACGCCGCCACCTACGGTTTCTCGCGCTCTATGCTTGCTGAGATCCCCAGTCTGAAGCTTCAGATGCTGGACCTCGACTCCCGCAGAGACTCCGTTGATGCCGTTGCTGAGACATTCTTGCGGTTGAGCATGAAGGATCTCCGCATTAGCGCTCAGGACGGTGAGGTGTTGTGGACTCACGAGAACGAGATCTTCCTCGAGCACGGCCACCGTCTTGTTCCTCGTGTCGTTCCCTGGAAGGAGGGCAACGATCGTGTCAACTGCCCGCGCCGACTAGTCTCTTCCGAGGTTAACACGCTCGAGAGCTGCGTCGAGATTGTCTCTTCGCAGTCCGGCGATGGCTTGGCTGTTTATACTGCCAACGTTGTTGAGGGCGAGATCCTCGACGCCATCGTTCCGGACCAGAGTGTCATCCAGGTCGACTACAGCTCGGTTGAGGTCATCAACTTTGGCCTGAAGTATGCTTCTCACGTCTCCATCGGCAAGGACGTTTCGACCGGCGGGCAGTGCCTGGCCCTGACCAAGGCCAACTCCTCTTACATCACGGTCCCGAATTCCTGCGTCTTCCCTCTGGGTGACCGTAACGTCGACCCCAAGACCCTGATCAGCCTTGTTCTCCGCTACCTCGTCACCCTCTCTGTGGAGGAGGAGATGATGGAGCAGACTGTGCTTCTCCTCGAGCCCGATTCCGTCCTGTTGGAGTGTATGAGAGAGGTCTTCGAGCCCAAGGGTGTTAACGTCATCGCTTGCACCACCACCCCTCTCAAGGGGAAGCCTGCCGGTGAGCGCTACATCCACCCTTACGCCAGCAACCGTGAGCTCAAGGCTCTCTTCCCCGCCAACGGCGCTTCAATCATCGATTTCCTCCCCGAGGGCAGCGAGCTCTCTGAGGCTATCCTCGACTGCCTCCCCGAGAACTGCGAGTACCACTCCCGCTTCTCCCTTCTCACCTCCGAGCACGTCGTCGCTCTCGGGGACTCCATGGACATTGAGGGTATCTGGGAGGGTGCCATCGCCAAGGCGTTGGAGAGCATGACCGGTATGAAGGGCCAGATGGGCATTCCCAACCTCGACTCCGTCTCTGTTCCCGATCTTCTGGACCAGTCCGGCAGCGGGAAGCCATTCCAGATCCTCGACTGGCGCGCCGACCGCACCGTCCAGCACATCGCCAAGCCTCTCCTCGGCACCCAGCTCCTCCGCCCGTACAAGACCTACGTCCTCGTCGGCCTGACCCGCGACATGGGCCAGAGTCTCTGCAACCTCTTCTACGAGCACGGTGCCCGACACTTGGTCCTGGCCAGTCGCAACCCCAACATGAACCCTCAATGGATCGACGACCTTGCCGCCAAGGGCTGCGAGGTCCGCATCGAGCGCCTCGACGTCACCAGCATCGAGAGCGTGAGGGCTTTCAAGGAGAGATTGGCTACCGAGATGCCGCCTGTCGCAGGTGTCATCAACGGCGCCATGGTCCTCGACGACCGCGTCTTCGCGCAGATGGATGAGAACACCTGGACCAGGGTCATGCGGCCCAAGACGGTGGGATCCAGCAACTTGGATGAGATCTTCTGTGACTCTGACATGGAGTTCTTCATTATGACTTCGTCTTTTGCCGCCCCTGGTGGACACGGTGGACAGTCCAACTACGCCGCTGCGAACATGGTAAGTGAAACTCACAACCTTTCTCACCACTCATAGACACACGCTAACATGACGCAGTACATGAACGGCCTCGCAGCCAACCGCCGCCTCCGCGGCCTGCCCGGCTCGGTCCTCAACATCGGCGTCATCTACGGCCTGGGCCTCCTCCACCGCGAGCGCAACGACATCTACGCCTTCCTCGAGAAGGACGGCTACCCGCCCATCTCGGAGCGCGACATCCACCACATGTTCCTCGAGGCCATCGTCACGGGCCGCCCCGTCGACGGACAGATCTACGACATCACGACCGGCCTCAGCCGCTACAGCCCCAACAACCCGAACCCGCTGCACTGGCACCGCGACCCGCGCTTCTCGCACTTCACCGTCGAGGAGGACGCCGAGGCCGAGGAAGAGGGCGAGGGGAAGCAGAGCCTCAGGGAGAAGCTCAAGGCCGTCGTGCTCGCGTCCGAGGGCGGCGTCGGGGAGGTCGCCCAGGTGCTCGTCGAGGGCTTCTCGCGGTACCTCGAGGTCGTCCTCGGCCAGGGCGAGGGGAGCGTCCGGGGCGAGCACAGCGTCGCCGAGCTCGGCATGGACTCGCTCGTCGCTGTCGAGGTGAGAGGGTGGTTCTACAAGAACGTCGAGCGGGATGTTTCCGTGATGAAGATTCTCGGAAGTGCGAGCATCGCAAAGTGTGAGTTCACGCCCCATTCCCCTGACATGATGAGTATTGGACTTGAGCTGACTTGAAGTAGTGTGTCACGAGGTAGCTGAGGGCTATGTTGGCGAGCGGTCGAAGGCCTAAGAATGTTTCATTGTCGTAACAAAAGGAGGCGGGGGGATACACGGCGCTAGCAAGAAAGGTTCATGGGTTACTTCTAAAAAGGCTTGATGAGTTTGTTTATGCTCGGAGTTGGTACATGTATTTGGATACTTGGTTGGTTTGGCTGTCTGGAAGATTGGGTACGGAAAAACAGGCGGCTATTGTTGATTCTTTTGTTGGAGCTGGCTGGAGTTTTGGAATTATTGGGATCGATACCACTGTCGCTATATATACCTAGTTCTTTTGTTCAAGAAACAGATTCTGTTATTCTACTCTTCAAGTTCAGAAAGATGTTATATCCCCCGAGACTTAGGAACCTCCAAATTCAAGATTCTTATTACCTATGTTCCAGACTCGGCCTTCGAAGATCCCGCTCATCCGGCGGTGGCATCCGATGTGGACCCCGCCCGTTCCCTTTTTGGGGTCGGGGATGGCCTCCCTCCGCGTCCCCGCATGCGCAAACGACGCTATCATATGTGCAACTCCACATCACGTCAAGAGGCCCGTATCCCACCTTCGTTTCTCTCCGCCGAAGCTTGGTCTTCCTTTCCAAACCGAACCACGGACCCGGGTTCTGCGATTCTAATCAGGCACGAGAGTCTCCGCCCCCCGATCTTTTCCCGCCAATAGACGGATGAGAGATGGGGGCCGACATGCAAGTGGTTTACGGATACTCCCATTCTGGGTTGGGTCTCGGGGGCGCTTTGCCGGATGGTGTTTGTCCTGAGATGAAGGTGACGATGGATGGGAGGAGGGAAAGATATATAATGCCGGTGGGATGGCCACATCCTCCAGTCTCGAGGAAGTCCTAGGCCGGAGTCTCGTCCCCCTCGTCTTCCGGATCTCAGATAAAGATGTCTCGCATCGCGGCTTCCATCTTTCTCGCGGCCGGTCTGGCCTTCACCGCAAACGCGCAGGCTCCCGTCTGGGGCCAGTGTGGCGGCAACGGATGGAGCGGCGCGACGAGCTGCGCCGCGGGAGCGTATTGCTCGTCGCAGAACGCGTGGTATTGTGAGTGAAGCCTCGAATAGAATAAGCCCTCGATGAAAAGAGTACTGACGATGTATAGTCCAATGCGTTCCCGGCACCACGCCTCCCGCGTCTTCGACCCGCGCGACGAGCGTCCCGGCCTCGACCACCGTCCGGACCACGACCACCTCGGTGCGCACCTCTTCCTCCGCCGCCTCCACTCCGACCGCGGCTAGCTCGCCCTCCGGACCGAAGTACTTCATCACCTTGTAAGTCTCCTCCCCCATCCTCCTCAAAACCAAAAACCAACCACCGAACCCCCAACAGCGGCGATTCCTACTCCCAAACCGGCTTCAACATCAACTCCACGAAACCCAACCCCCAGAACCCCCTCGGCAACCCGGACCTGCCGGGCTGGACCGCCTCCGGCGGCCTCGACTGGGTCGGCTTCATGGTGACCCAGTTCAACGCGTCCCTCGTGTACAGCTACAACCTCGCCTACGGCGGCGCGACCACCGACGCCTCCCTCATCGCGCCCTACGCGAGCACGGTGCTCAGCTTCATCGACCAGGTCGCCGAGTTTTCCCGCAGCCTCGCCCCCAGGCCGAGCTGGGCGCCCTGGACCGCCGACAACACCCTGGCCGGGGTCTGGATGGGCGTCAACGACGTGGGCAACTCGTTCTGGCTGAGCAACCGCGAGGCGCTGCTCGTGCAGGTCCTGGGGAAGTATTTCGAGCAGCTGCAGGTGTTGTATAACGCCGGCGTGAGGAAGTTTGTGCTGTTGAGCGTTCCGCGTGAGTGATATACCGTGCCTTCATGAATTTGCGGAGAGAAAATTGCTGACGGTCCTGCAGCCACGCAAAAGACACCGCTGATGCTCGCCAACGGCGCCGATTCCAACGCCCAGCTCGCGGCCGCGATCAAGCAGTACAACGACCTCATCGTCAGCAACCTCGCGGCGTTCAAGACCAAGAACGCGGGCGTCACGTCGTGGGTCGTCGACACGACCGCGGCGTTCGACAAGGCCATCAACAACCCGACGGCCTACGGCGCGCCCGACGCTACGTGTTACAACGCCGATGGTGTGAGCTGCCTGTGGTTCAACGACTACCACCCCGGTGTGCAAATTCAGAAGTTGGTGGCGCAGGCTGTTGCGCAGGCTGTTGGTGCGCCTTGGTTTAAGGGTTAGTTGTGCTTGTGGATGTGATGTTTGGCGAGAGCTGACGATGCTTCACAGCTTGATCTAGGGGCGATTGTTTGCGCATGGCAAGAGGCTGTATGTAGAAGAATAGCAGTAACCGAACATGATCAAATTTAACAGCTTCGTCCAGCGTGACGAGAATTGGTGATATTAGTGTCTCGCAACCATCCTATGTATTTGGCTTTCTATCAATCCAACATTCAATGCGCCGTTCCACAGCCCTTCAAGAGTCCTTGGCGATGTCATCGCTCACAAACACAACGCGCTTCCCGCCCACCTGAACCTTGTCCCACGCCGTCTCGACATCCTTGAACGCAGCCACAAGAACTCCCTTCCGCTCAAGTTTGGCAGCGATGTCAACCATTCCCCCAAGTTCCTTCGCGTACTCCTGCATAGTCCAGCTCCCAGGCCCGGCACCGCGAATCGCCACCCTCTTTCCCCTCAGAACAGCACCGGGAAGGCTCATGCTCTCATCGCGCGACACCGAACCCATGTGAATGTACTGCACCTCCCTCTCGGACTTGGGCAACGCTTTGAGGAGACTCGCCGCCGGGTCACCGTAGACATAGTCCAAGACGACGTCCACTTCTCCCAGAGACGACCAGTCCGTCTCAGGACCCAACACGATGCGCTCGTCGAGCGGCATCTCAGCTAGCGCAGCTGCGTTCCGAGCGATGCCAATCACGCGACCTGCTCCTTTCGACCTGACGACGTCCACTGCGACGCGCCCGCTCGCACTCGTAGCTCCCAGGATAGCAACCGTGAATCCCGGTGACTGAGGCGCCGCGCGCGCCGAGAGGGCCATCCAGCTGCTCATGATAGGATTCATGTACGCGGCTGCAGTCACGGGATCCGCGTTTGCCGGGAGTGCGGCGACGAAATTGCGGTCAATGTTGACGAACTCGGAGAAGGAGCCGGTTTGCAGGGCGGCGAAGTAGTACCGTTTGCCGGTTGTGGGGTCCTCTCCGACTCCGTCGACGCCGGGATAGTGGGGTAACGTGGTGGAGGTGTAGTGTTTGCCGGCGGCCCGTGAGAGCACGAGTCGGTGAATGCCGGAAGCCAGGACGCGGAGTCGAATTTGGGTAGACGAAGGGTCGGGGAGGTCGGGAACTGTGGTGTAAGTCGGGGGAGAGCCCCAGGAGTTGACGATGGCGGCGTGCATTCTGTTTGGTGGTGTTGGGCGAAAGAGACGAAGATACAACAATGCTCGGGTATAAAGCATGGACAGAGGATGAGGGCATGTGTTTTTATTCTTTTCAAATGTTTTGGATTTTCTTCGGTGTTTATATATGGCGATAACCGCATCCGTACATGGCTTTTCCACCGCCAGATTGATGAGTAAGTGGCCTCGCCCGGCATGCATTCCAAACCTCGTCGCTGCGAGACGCTGAGTGTACATGCGTGAGCCATATTTGTTAGCTGGACCCGCGCGGTCGGCGATTTCGTAAATCGCCGGAGGACCCCGCGCGGTGGCTCAACGAGGACTAGTCTCGCCCTCGCGTCGCGGCGGCTCGACCAATCTTCCCCAATACGTGCTTCTTGTGTGACGCACAAGTCTTTCTCGTAGGGCTGACTGAGCGGTTGTGCAAATGGTCCAGCAAGACGCACATGGTCAAGCGCGCGCGCGGCTCCATCGAGGCCGCCGTCGGTGGTTTGCGGTTGCACCGTTGACTTGCGCGTTCGTTTGTTGAGTCGACGTCGACTCGTTCGGAAGTCGGCACGTCATGACTTGTCTTTAGGGCTGCTGGTGTCCCCGTTTCATCGTCGACTGAGTGCAGGATGTTCGAACCAACTTGGGAGGTCGTCAATGTCAATCTCGCCGTCGAAGCCGACATCCTCGTCGCATGCTTCATTGCCACAGCCGCATCCATGGTCACCATGTTCGTGGCTCGACTTTGGTAGAATCGGAGGAATGAAAGGTTGGTCGGCTACCTCCAGAATGACGGCCTTAATGCACTCACCCAGCACCTTATCGCCATCATCTCGGCTGCAGTGGCCTGGGTAAGTTTCCAAACCGCCTTCGGGCTTGCGCAGGAGGCCCTTTTCCAACATGATGTTCTGCAACTTCCGAGCGAATGTTTGGACTTCCCAGTCCAGCTTGTAGTAGTTTATCGACAATTCGTTATGGACCATTGTTTCGACGGTTTGGTCGAGGATCTCCAGAATCTCGACATGACGCATGTTGCCAACTCGCTGGAGTCGCTGGACGAGTTCTTCCGTCTTCTCCTTTCCGGTGGTCTCCTTCTTTTGCTGCGGCAAACCGAATGGGCTCTGTTTGGAATTATGCGGTAGACCAAAGTGGTCGCGAATGACATTGCCGATATACTCCATGTCTGCACGATGCATAGGACTGTCTGCGTAGCGGTCGTGGAAGTTCGTGATGCGACCAACCTTGTCCAGAAGACCCATCCAGATATGGTAACGTTTTCCATCGGACATCGTGGTTGCATAATTGGTCAAGATTTCGGCGACTTTGAGGTCCTCTGTAATGGGGAAGCCGAGGAGTTCGGTTCCGTGGACGCTCAAGAACCTGTCCATCTCAGGCCATGCGGGAATGTCTGCATAGTCCCGTTTGGCGATGGTGTAGAGCACTCCGCTCCATAGCGGCGCCGGCGTTCGCGTCAAAAGACGAATACTGAGCACCGTACTTGCCAGCTTGGACCGGAAGTCGAGTAAAGCAGGCCAAACAGGCTCGGTGTCGAACAGTGCATACTCAGGAAGGTCTTCCATCATGCCCATTTGTCTCGCTCGCGCCTCTTTGTCCTCGATAGTAAAGTCCAGCATTGCGTAGCTGCTCAGGATCATCGCATCCCGCTCCGCAAACTTTCTCCAATCCGATTGATAGACTTCCTCACACGACCTCTCGGCCACGTCCGTACAATGAAGGATATCTTCTGCGTTGGCATGGAGTTGTTCGCAGGCGTCTTCCACCTGCTCGTCCAGGATATTGCGAATATCGAGGTAAAGCTGCAGGGAAAAGATAAAACTTGATGGATAATAACGCAAGCCAAGCACTTGTTCAAAGTCAAGCTCGAGGTCGGGCTGACCCGGAATGACGGGAGGCTCTTGGCGATTCTTCTTCAAAGCCCTCACCTCGGCGACCTCCGGGAAAAGCTGCATAATGCAGGCTTTGTGGAAGGATGCGAAGTCGGCTGCTGTGATGGGGCCATACTTGGGAAGCCTTCGAGCAGAAGGCGGGATAAGCGGAACCTTGCCCCGAGGGCAATGTTCGAAGATGTCTTCCATGGCGACATATGCAGACCAGCCAAGCCAATCGGCCTCCTCGCGCCAGATTTTCTCGTTCATCTCCTCCTTCGACTCGGGCTCGTCATTGTAGTCGACGGGCTCCATCCCGTATTCGAAGAAGAGTAACTCCATCATGGCCTCGTATGTGCCGAGGTCGGCGTGTCCGTTCAGGCGGAGAAGACGGAGTAGCTCAAACTCCATGTCGCGGAAAAGCTCGGAGGCCGCGTTGGTGATGACGGCGAGAGTGTTGAGAGAGACGGACTTGTCGTAGTAGTAGTCGCACCAACGCTCGCAGACGTGGTTTCGGATCGTGTTGAAATCCTCGAAGAAGCAGTAGATGAGCATATAGTAGTCGAACTCCTCCTCGTCATCATACTGCTCGTCCAGAGTGAAGCCATCGACCCAGGCGCCGTCGCCCGCAGGCTTGGCTTTTTTGACCACGGCCTTGGACTTCGGGGCTTTCTTGCCGCCCTTCTTTCCACCTTTGCCCTTTTTCTTTGGCGTTTGCTTGGTCTTCTTCCGTGACACCGTCTTTGAAGTTGCGGCAATCTCCGTTTCTGACTCGGAGTCCGACTCGGATTGTTCGGCTTCCGGCTCCAGCTCCACCACGGCGGCAACGGCTTGGGCTTCCTTTGGTGGTTTTGCAGGCTTTTGAAATTGAAGAAGGTTGAACATGTTGTCGAGAAGACCCATATCCAGGCGCTCGCGAGGTCTAGGGGGCTCCTCCTTCTTCTGCTTTGGTCGCATCGGAGATACGGCAGTTTCGAGCAGGCCCAACACCTTCTCCAGCACCTTGATGATGTGCTCATGCTGCTGGTTGCTCACTCGCAGCTTTCCAGTTTTGTCTTGCTGCGCCGTTTTCGAGTAGAACCGGGCGCTCTTCTTCCTCAGGGCCACGACGTCGCGCAGGACCAGGATGGGGTCCCACGGGATCTCTTCGGGCTTGCTGTTGCTGACGATGAGCTGTGCCAAATCTTCGAGCTCGCTCCAGTGCACCTTGCCGGAGGCCGAGTCGAGCGATGGCCCCATCTTGCCGCTCGAAGTGCCATTGCTCGCTGGTTGAAGAGGAGGCGAGTCAGGTACGGGGGTAGGTGTGAATTTGTTGGCGGTTTGCTTCAACCAGTCGGTGAACCGGGCCTGGCCGAGTTTATAGCGCTTCCAGGTTCCGACGGACTGGAACGAACTTCCCGTCGCCGCTGCGGCCGACATTTTGCGCAACTTGCGGGATGTGATGTTGGAGGTTCTGAAGACAATTGCTCGAGCCGATGATTCCGAGTTTAGAAAAGCCACGGGAACATTCTTGAACATGTCTCGAATCCTTGGCACCCCTCACTTTAGTGGGGCATTTAACGCGACATTCCGAACGCGTGACGTCGCGTCGCGTCGATGCTGCACTTAAGCCACCGACTTACACCGGCTCGGTGAGTTCGGGGACACGTCGGTGAAGACTTACACGCTGCCACTCAGCCCATACAGGTACTAGGTTCTTGCAGGAATATCACTTAGAAGGGTATCAAACGGCTTGAAAGTACGTCCAAGGTTGGATCTGTAACTTATGCTGTTTCACTGACTGTTATTGTTCTAACTACTACTAATGAGAAAAGTTTACGCCTACTGATGCCGTGTCTTAAATGCTTCCTGGCCCATCCGCTTCGTAACCACACGATCAATCGTCGTAAGAGTCGGAGGTGTAGGGAGAGCTTGAGTGTCTACCGCAGTTCTTGCAGAATCCTCGCTCGACAATGGCATCCGGAAGATTCCGAACTCCATCGCACTTTTCGCCATTCTGCTTCTTTGTGCACTTGCGCGTCCCATGCCTGCGTGTGTGGTGACGCCTCTTGCACTTCTTACACTTGTAGACGGATCTTCTTTTCCAGCACATGTTGGCGAGTGTTTGATGTGAAGCTTGGAATTGTTGAGCTGTTAAGTTTGAGTTTGCTTGGTTTGGTTTGTTTTGACTTGGCTGTATGAGAGTTGGGTTGTTTGTATGATGTGTGTGTTTGTGTTGTTGGATTGTAGGGAATGGAAAGATTGAGGCTCTTGGAAAATCATCGACCTATTTATATGAAAACAATCGCGAAGATGCGAATCATGGACCGACAGTATGAGCAGTGATTTGGCGATGATGTTCCCATTGGGTCACTGACTATCTCTCATTCGCAGTTCCTCTTTCTACTACAGGTTTCGTATCTTAACGGCGCGATGTGAAAGATGGACAGTGATTCATCCCCGCAACACCATTATAATGCGAGAGCTTCCAAGGGCAGAGGATCCGGAGATAGTGGTAATTGAGTAGGAGTAAAGTGTAGTCGACTTGTGAATCTGCGCAGGCTAGAGCGTTTTGTCACTTATGACTCAAGGTACCTGACGCCCACTTCAAAGCTTTGCCTTCGTCCTGGCACGGGATTCAAATGCTTCCCTCTCCTTGCTGGTGAGCTCCCTCCTCGCCGGCCCTCCACGGCTTCCGTCGCCCACGAACGCATCCGATTGGCCTTCGTACTCTTTCCGGAACCTCCACTTGTCAGCCAAATGGCTTGGAAGTTCTCGTTGGACAGCGCGGGCTAGGTATTCTCCTAGAACAGGGAAAAACTTGAAAGCACTGCAAATGAACCATATTAGATCTCGCTTGCGCTTTCCGAGGGAGTGTTTGGAGACTTACTGTCCACATCCAGCTCCGCCGATAAAGAGGTTCTTATAGTCTGGATGGTAATCCATAATGAAGTCTCCCGTTGGCGTATCCGTGTACCAACACATAGCAACCTTGTCGAAGGGACGGCTCGCCAACTCAGGCAGCATCTCTCGCAACCCTTGTCGCAAACGATCTTCGCCATCTGATGGCACGAAGTTGGGGCGCTCTTGCGACTTCAAAGGCGGGGACGAGGGGTTGACCGTGAGTTTGCGATCATCATCGCCAGGTGCTCGCGTGTACCCCCACCCATGGACTGCCATCTTGAGGGTTTTTGTGTCCTCGTGCGGTGGGAAGTTGAACCAGCCCGTTGAGTAGTTGATATAAAGCGGCAGGTCCTTGTACTTTACCATCTCTTCGTCGGTAAGAGGGAGATATCCCACGACCTGGGCGGTGGAGAGTGTTGAGTTGTACATCGGAACAAGACCAGAACCCCAAGCACCAGCCGTCAGTATGAAGTGGTCTGCCTTGACTGAGGAATCAGGTCCGGCTAGTGTCCGAACTCCTGTGATTGATCTCTGCGAGTCTGTCTCGAAACCCACAACGGTACCAGCCCGGCCGCAGATGAACGATACGCCTAGCTCGATACACTCATCCCGAAGTTGAGTGATGGCTTTGCCGGCGTCCGCCCAGCCAGCTTGGTTGTGGTGATAGGCAGAGAAGTTGGGACCGGCCAGCTCACCACTCAATACGGGGAAAATACGTCTAGCATCCTTGGCGTCCTTGAGAGTTGACCATGGCAAGTTGTGCTTGGTCAACTGGGCTGTAGTCTTGTCCATCCAGGTCTCTTCGCCAGGCTTGGGAGATCCGCCCAAGATGAAATGCGTTCGGGAGAAGATTCCGTGGTACTTGGGATCGTTGAGCCATCTCTGATACGCTTCATAAGCTATCTCATGGTAGTCTCCGTCTGCGTAGTCAAATCGAACAACGCGAGAAATGTCGTTGCTCGAACCGTCCGGTACCTAGATATCTGTCAGCAAGAGTCCTTTATCGGAGTTTCTTGGCACCCTCACCGGTGGAATATGTCGGTCAAGAACTTTGATGTTCCGGTAGCCATCCAAGCTGAGCTGACGAGCGACGGACAGGCCAAACAGCCCGGCTCCGATGACGCAGATCTTGCTGTTCTTGTCCATTTCTCGATATGAGCTCTTCCAAGACTTCACCTTTGAAATGAATGCATGCTGGCAGCCGAGAAGATGACACGCCGCCGCCGTCAACGGCTTATTGTAAAGAGGCGTACTCGGCTTAGAGTGGGGTTGGAGCCGAAGACCGGCCCTGATCGGCTTCTACGACCCGATCTTCGGGACGTTCACCGCCAGTAAATCCATCCGTCCACGTGACCGGATACGGCCCGGGAGATGGATTCTCATGCACCAAGAGTCATTTTTCATTCCATGATGGATACACATTTATGTAAGACGTAAAACCTATTCGAAACTTTTTCGTAATGTCATTCATGAAACGGGCGCGAGGATAGGTCTTGAAGCCGGTTGTCGGCTGTAACAAGAAGAACTCCGCGGATTCGCTGACGTCTCGCACATGTAGAAGAGACAAAATCTCTCCCATTCCGCCTGCAGCCTGCTTCAAGAAAGAGGGTATTCAAAATCCTATAGAAAAGTCTCATCAACAAGGCTAATGGCGTCTTTCATCTAGTTGAAAGACACATGGATTTCCCCGAGCATCTGGCATGGTCTTCATGGCAAGCCAAGGGATCGGACATGAGTTTCCCTCTAAGTTCCATCAGAGCTTAGAAGCCGGCCCTCGGACGCGATGATGAGTCCGATAGTGGGTGCAGGGCTGATATGGTAGCGGGCTCCAGCTCTTTACCTTGATGCTGAGCTCCTCCGTGCCCACCTCGACGTGGATCATAACATTCAGGATAGGGCGAATGTAAGAATCTGACTGATATTCTCACATAATAGTAGCGCGATATTAACCGAAGTAGTTGGCGATCTCCCGGTCACTCTGGTCATTTGGCCATGACCACAGCGTGGAGCTTGGCCGCCGAAAACCATTCATACTCAATTTCTGAGTGGAGCACAAAAGCTCTTGCCTCAATAAGTAAAACTTGCTGATACGTTCTTTTCAAAAGTAGAAACACCTGGTAAGTCCCGAATTGACATTCTTCCGGCATGCGAACAGCTCGAGACTGGGGTTGTAGCGTTCATCCAGGAGCAGTGCCAATCCGGCTTAGCTCTCCACCGGAGGTCCTGATGCTCTTCCGGCGGGGTGCTAGATCTACGCACGCGCAAGTCAGAC
Organism: Colletotrichum karsti; assembly: GCF_011947395.1. Taxonomy (NCBI): domain Eukaryota; kingdom Fungi; phylum Ascomycota; class Sordariomycetes; order Glomerellales; family Glomerellaceae; genus Colletotrichum; species Colletotrichum karsti. The sequence continues at coordinate 325,410 of NW_024065911.1, read as the reverse complement.
TCCTATGTACACAGGTAAAAGTGACTTCAAGTTGAGAGTTACTCATAGAACCTCAATGAGTAAATGACAGAGATGTAATGCCGGACACTATTTAGTTCAGATGTAGACCATTCCAGGCTTGAGTCTCCCTCTCGGTTTCCGATTCGAACCAAACTCTCGATCCCCAATTCATGCCATTAAGAAGATTGAACAACATTTACTTACCTTTAAACTAAACTCCATCATCATAATCGCCATGATTTACGAAGAAATCAACAGCATCCTGTACCGTTACGACGGTGAGCAGGTTCGAATCGAGCCCTGGGGCCCCAACGCATTTCGTGTTCGATCGACAAGATGCCCTGAAATGCCTTCAGAGGCATGGGCTCTCGAACAATCACCTCCTACCGTTGACGTCTCGTCCAAGATTTCTATCGTGGGCGATGGTTCCGGAACTGTTACCAACGGAAAGGCCAAAGCTGTCATCACCAAACGCGGCAAGATCACCATTTTCAACCATTGCGACGATGTTGTGCTCGAAGAGTACGCTCGAAACCGCCGTGACCTGCTCGATGCCAACTGCAGCGCGCTCGAGGTTGAAGCCCGCGAGTTCAAGCCCCTGGTTGGCGGTAACTACCACCTTACGATGCGCTTCGAAAGTCTTCGAGAAGACGAGCAGATCTACGGCATGGGACAGTACCAGCAGCCTCACCTTGACCTGAAAGGTCTCGATCTCGAACTCGCACACCGCAATTCCCAGGCCAGTGTGCCCTTCGCCCTGTCATCACTGGGCTACGGGATCCTCTGGAACAACCCCGCCATCGGTCGGGTGGTGTTCGGGAAGAATACAACGACATTCGAAGCCTACTCGACCAAGGTCCTAGACTACTGGGTCGTGGTCGGCGATACGCCGGCGGAAATCGTCGAAAGACATGCCAGCGTTACAGGCACGCCGCCGATGATGCCGGACTACGGTCTGGGCTTCTGGCAGTGCAAACTCCGATACGAGACGCAGGAAGAGCTGTTGCAAGTTGCACGAGAATACCGTCGCCGCGATCTCCCAATCGACCTGATTGTTGTAGATTTCTTTCATTGGCCGATGCAAGGCGAGTGGAAGTTTGATAAGAAGTTCTGGCCAGACCCAGGTAAGAGCCTCAACCTTCAACCCATAAGGTTCAAAATGCTTGCGAAGTATCGATAAGTGCTAACTGCGGGTCAGATGCTATGGTGGAAGAGCTTAAGAGCATGGGGATCGAGCTGATGGTGTCCATCTGGCCAACGGTTGACCAGAGATCTGAGAATTTTGCGGAAATGATGGAGCTTGGCCTGCTGGTCCGCTCGGAGCGAGGAGTGAGGACCAACTTCGAGTTTGAAGGCCAAACCGTGTACTTCGACCCTACCAATCCCGATGCTCGTCGATACGTCTGGAACAAGGCCAAGGATCACTACTACTCCAAGGGCATTCGGACCTTCTGGCTGGACCAAGCTGAACCAGAATACTCCGTTTACGATTTCGATAACTACCGATACTTCCTTGGGCCCAACCTGGAAGTAGGTAACGTCTATCCTCGCGACTATGCCCGGACCTTCTTCGACGGTATGGAGAATTCAGGACAAAAGAACATCGTCAATCTCCTTCGATGTGCCTGGGCTGGCAGCCAAAAATACGGGGCACTAGTTTGGAGCGGTGATATCGCGTCATCATGGTCCAGCTTCCGGAATCAACTAGCCGCGGGTCTGAACATGGGAATTGCAGGATTACCATGGTGGACAACCGACATTGGCGGGTTTCACGGCGGCAACCCAGATGATGAATCATTCCGAGAGCTATTTGTGCGCTGGTTTCAGTGGGGCACGTTCTGCCCTGTGATGCGCCTACATGGAGACCGAGAGCCAAAGACTGGCAACCTTTCCTCGAGCAGTGGAGCCGGGAATGAGGTTTGGTCTTATGGGCCTGTGGTTTATGAGATCTGCCGCAAGTATATGCTCATACGAGAACGAATGAGGAGTTATACAAGACGGCTCATGGTGGAAGCACATGAAAAGGGGTCACCTATCATAAGGCCGCTGTTCTACGAGTTCCCCAAGGACCCGAAGAGTTGGAAGCTCGGCGCGAAACAGTACATGTATGGAGATGGGATTTTATGTTGTCCCGTTATGGAGTCTGGTGCGAGGACGGCTGAAGTTTATCTTCCAATCTTGGAGCATGGGGAGTGTTGGGAGTCGTTCGGAGAAGACCGTGAGGAACGTGTCTTCGAAGGCGGTCTCACTTTCGAGATAGAGTGTCCATTGGATTGGATGCCAGTGTTTGTAAGGAAGTCGAAGATAGACTTGGTATTAGGAGATCAGGAGACTGCCTGAGCCGGTTGACTTGTTACACGTCTCAGCCGAGTCTTCTAGCCGGACTTCTTTGGGGGTCGGCTTTCGCACCCTGTGGTAAGACAGAATCATGATTTAACGTCAATTTAGATCCGAAGTTTTACCCGTAAATGATGAGTTGCAGAATGCGACAACGGTGCCGGTGGGAGAACCAGGTTCTCCGCACCAAAAATTGTGTTCTAAGCTGTATTCGTCTACATCACCTCACGCCAATGCGCACCAGTTACCACTTCCCTTCTCTATTCGTCTTTTTGCAGTTGGATCGATGCAACTTGATACGTACCTGCATCACAATCCCCGCATATAAGTGCCGTCATATCCTTCTATGCCATTAGCTGAATCTCTCCAGCTATGCTGGTCATCTTACGATATCTTCCCCAGGATAGACGTCGATTCGTCATTGCCCGTGCCTTCTGATTCAATCTGCAACTATGAAAACATATATTCATTTAAACCCATGAGCAAGTTATGACATGTCAAGAATTGAACAGCCAGATGATAATGGATGTGCTCCCCCTGAACACGAGGAGATCGTTGCAGCAGCCAGCAACATGGCGTTCAAATGCGATCACTGCGGCAGTGTCTTTGGACGTCAGGAGCATCTGACACGACACAAACGATCACATACTAGAGAGAAGCCTTTCACCTGCTCGACGTGCGGTAAAAGTTTCTCTAGGCTGTAAGCTTAGCATCGAACAGGTTTGTAAGGCGACATAACGTGTCTGACAGTTTAGCAGGGATGTTCTCACGCGTCACATTGCCTCTCACCAAGAGATCGAGGCACGCTCGTGGCGTCGCGGGGCTTCAGCGAGAGCCTGTCAAGAGTGCGCAGTCAGTCGTACTAGGTGTTCGAGAGACCATCCGTGTCGGCGCTGTTCCAACCGCGGGTTGAACTGCAGCTACCCTGCACCTAGAAGCCAACGAGAGACTTCGAACAAACGCAACGCGTCTCCCCAACTTGAAACTCCGGCAGAGAACATGGACATGGATATTCTTGACGAGTCTATGAACGGATCCTGTGACAACGAACATGGAGAGACAGATTCATATCGAGCCGTGGCTGCGTTGCCACAAGAACAGCCAGAGGTCGCCGAAGTTATGACACTTTCTGACATGAACGCTGGAATCGCCCCAGCAGAAGAACGCATCAACGACCCAGTCAATTGGGTAGTCCCTTCGGCCAGTGAGGAAACTGGGGCTGATGGTCAGGTCGGAAACCTGAGTTGCTCCCACGATGGGAATATTCTCGACGAATACATGGCTGGCGCAACGTTCATGGACCAGCTCGCTGGTATTTCCGCCATCAACTGGCTATCTCCTCCATATTACACTGATTTCGATTCGACATATCTCCAATTTTCTGCGGATGGAGCTTACCACGATTCGGATGTGGTCGATCAACAGAATATTCCGGACGTTGCAGGACCTAATATGAACAGGCCTTGGCTGAACCTACTGGAACCCAACCTAACTCCGAACCACGATCCTTCTTTGTCGTCCGTCTCAGAGTCACTGCAGCTGAAATCAAACTTGGGGGAAAGAGCACCGGAAAACGAGGGAAGCTCAGCCGCATCTGCAAAGTCTGTCTCTACGCCGGGCGCGTATTACGTCGATGGTGCTCCGACAAGAGCGCCGTTCAAAGGTCGTCCTGTGCAAGGACGCTTGTCTACATCATTCGAACATGAGCCATCCCAAGACTCTGACAGTGCAGCCACTTCTACTACAAATACACCTGATTCGACTTTGGACGCCTCTGCGCCACTCATAACCTCCGACACATACAACAATCTCGTGGCGATGGTCAAGCAAATCTCTCCCCAGGGAAACATGTCTGAATCGAGACAGTTTCCTTCATTGGCACACATTCGGATCTGTTTCCAATTCTACTTCCGACGATTTCACCCCGCGTATCCCTTTCTTCCAAAATCACAATCAGTCTACGAACTGCAAGAGAATTGGCTTTTACTACTGGCTGTCTGTGCTGTTGGTTCGAGGTATACTCGCGGCAAGGCCAGTCGTTCTTCACGAGAAACACTGTCTTTGCTACTAGGAGATGCTATCTCGAGTCTAATCTCAGACGGACCAAACGATGACGCTTTTACATCTGGAGCGTCATTTGATATTAACAGTGGAAGAAATGGCTTTGAACTGAGAGTCATTCAAATAACATTGCTTCATATCATCTGCAAGTTACACACCGGAAAGGGCGATACATCACGATCATGTCTCATCTTCAGACATTTTCTGGTTGACTCATGCCACAAGTTGAGCCTTTTGGAGTTTCAAGATTCAATACCAGCAAATTCACAGAGTTACAATAAAGAAGGTAGTGTTGGGAGTTGGGTCGAGAGACAAATACGGATCAGAGCAGGATTGATGGTATGGGTAAGTAAGACTTGATCGATACCTCTTTGGTCTTCAATTAACGTATGATATGCTAATGGGCTTGTTTGAATCACAAATCCAGATTTTAGATTCAATGATGTCTCTAGAACTCGATAAAGAGCCGCTCCTCAAGCTTGGCGATGCCAGAGGGCCCATGCCATGCATCGACTCTGTCTGGGACAAACCTGACACAGAGACAGTAACACAGGCTGATTCAAAGCTCAGTGAGTTGCGTTCATAACTTGTTTCTTGGCACTGAAAATCAACTGACACACTGCTCTTATAGTCAGCGTACTCGAAGCTGTCGAGATGCTCTACATGGAAAAGAAGCTGCCTGAACAACTAGGAGACTTCGGTACGCTGGTTCTCATTCACGCCATTCTTCGTCGAACAAACGAAGCCACATATCAGCATCAGTCGAGACTCTCTTCGTGGGTGCCTTCCGCGGAAGTATCTCGAAGAATCGCAGGGGAAGCGTTTGAAGAGACTTGGCCACCCTCAGTCCCAATTTTGTCAAGGTGGCGTAACAGCGCATGCGACTGTTTAGACCTCCTCCATTGGAACGCAAACTCCATTATAGCCAAGGCAGGAGGCTGGGAGCATCCGGTGCTGCTCCATCTTCACCTGTCACGGCTCCATCTTCTCACCCCTCTCATCCACATGAGGACTCTGGCTGCGGCCGCTTCATCTCGCGCTTTATCGATGCCAGTTGAAACCTCCAAAGTCGACAAGGCGAGATTCTACATTTCCCAATGGGTCATACGCGATCAATACAAAGCTCGGCTATCACTAATTCATGCTGGGGCAATATTGTGGCATGTTCGCCGCTACAGTGTCAACAACTTTCTAGAACCTTTCAGCATTTTTGCGGCAACTCTGGTGGTCTGGTCATACAGCACGATGATGACCTTTCTGAAGAAGAACAAGAGGACTGGACAGGAACAAGCAAACGATAGATCTACCTCTCCCTACATTTCAAACGACAGAGCTCCCACAGGAGCGAGTCCTTTGGAAGCGATCGGGGATACTCCACTGGCAGAAACGGAAGAAGAGCCTGAACCTGTCTTCCTTCATCTGGACAGGCCATGCGATGATGAGATGGTGCAGACCTACGTCAGACTAGGCCATAAGATGGCTGGCCACATGTCCAAGGTCGGAGACATCTGCCAAGTAGGGGCACCAAGGCGAATCTTGCGGGAGGGCATTCGCATGTTGATGGGCGGGGCCGAACAACCGCTACAATCGGAAACGAGCAAACAGAGAGAGAGCCTCATGGTAGATGGGCAGGCTTCATACGCGTGGGGAATTGAGCAGCCCTATGTTGAGTTGCTGGACAGTCTCGTTCGATCATCGGCAGACTGAACCATAGTATCGTGTTAGTAGAAGGATAGCCGTAATACACAATGTAACAATACTAGGAATATTCGATGTCATCTCAATTCCCCGCCGGGGATACCTTATGCAAGAAATGACTCCGGTGGGCGGGACATCCGGGGTGTATGGCCTCCGGCGGCACAAGACTTCTGCACGCTCCGGTGGGGGTGGGTCAGAAATATTGAACGATATTCAACGACGACTGTGCTAAGTGAATGTAGGATTGAACATGGGAAATACCCCGGATGTACTGAAGATAATCTGCGGGGTAATCCCCGGGCTCGTGTAGATGGGAAGTCTCGACGAAGCTCATGGCGTAGCGAGGTTCATGAGAGCTGCATAGTATATGTATTCACTTTCTCCACAGTCAACCAGATCTTCCGTCGTTTTCACTGATCGATTATCATCTGGACTCTGTCTTTGCTTCTGCCCTTATACGACCGCTGTCGACTGGTATTTCCTCATTGAGCTCCACATAGCCACATCGCAATGGCAGCGTCGCACCGGAAAGATTCGCTCGACATCGCTGAGAATGAGCATCCTCACGTCGGTCATTACGAGATCAAAGACTTGGCCTTGGCCAAGCAAGGTGCCGAAGAAGAGCACAACCTCGGCTTCCTGGATGCAATACGCCGATATCCCAAGGCCGCCTTGTGGTCCATCCTCGTCTCTGCTTCCATCATCATGGAGGGCTACGACATAGTCCTCATCTCGTCCTTCTTCGCCCAACCAGCTTTTAGAGAGCATTACGGGGAATACATCCCTGCCAAAAGTTCCTTCGAAATCACCGCCTCTTGGCAGAATGGTCTCAGCAACGCGGTCAGCGTAGGCACTATCATCGGTGCCTTCGCCAACGGGTACTTTACCCACCGCTTCGGATATCGGAAAGTCCTGCTGGCGTCACTTGCCTCCATATGCTGCTTCATCTTCATCTCATTCTTCTCGCCCAGTCTTCCCGTCCTCCTCGTCGGACAATTCCTCTGCGGCATCCCGTGGGGCGTCTTCGCAACAACAGCTCCCGCGTATGCTTCTGAGGTGTGTCCAATGGCACTGCGCGGCTACCTGACGGTCTACGTCAATCTCTGCTGGGCCCTGGGGCAGCTCATATCTGCTGGCGTCCAAGCTGGTTTCTCCGAGAACTCAAGCAGATGGGCATACCGCGTCCCCTTTGCCATTCAATGGGTCTGGCCACTTCCTCTCTTCGCCATTTTATGGTTCGCTCCCGAGTCTCCCTGGCATTTCGTTCGCATTGGAAAGTTCGAAGACGCTGAAAACGCTGTCCTGCGTCTCGGCTCCGCCTCCCAACGCAGCTACGCCAAGCAGAAGGTTGCTATGATGATTCACACCAACGAGATAGAGGCACAGATGGACGACGGCACTTCATACAAGGATTGCTTCCGCGGCATCGACCTGCGCAGGACCGAGATCGCGTGCCTCACGTTTGCCGCGCAACCGTTCTGCGGGTCAGCTATGGGCGGTACTCCGACGTATTTCTTCGTACAAGCCGGGCTCTCAAACTCCATCTCTTTCCAGATGTCTGTCGGTGGGCTCGGAATTGCTTCGGTCGGCACGATCATTGCGTGGTTTCTCCTCCATGCATTCGGCCGCCGCACGCTCTATCTCTGGGGACTTGGTCTGCTAAGTCTCATACTCGTCATTGTCGGTTCCATCAGTGCCGGTGCCCCGGAATCAGATGGCGCGAACTACGCCCAAGCCGGCATGATGCTTGGCTGGCTCGGAGTGTATTATCTCACCGTTGGCCCCATCTGTTACGCCATCATCTCCGAGGTGTCGTCTACACGCCTGCGCAACAAGACTGTCTGCCTCGGCCGTATCGCTTATTACATCGCCCAAATCATCTGCAACGTCATCAACCCGTACATGCTGAATCCTACGGCTGGCGACTGGCGGGGCAAGACCGGATTCTTTTGGGGCGGATGTGCGCTTGTTTTCTTCGTCTGGACCTACTTCCGGTTACCTGAGACGAAGAACAAGACTTTTGAGGAACTGGATATCTTGTTTGCTCGCCGTATCAAGGCTTCGCAATTCTCCTCATACAAAGTGGACGCTTATGCCGGCGGCGATGAGGCTTTGACAAAGGAGAGTTGAGCAGGGGCGTGATGCGCGACAAAGTTTCACATGGAAGGACTTGAGAAGTTGATATGCAACTGTTTGGAGGACTGGATGGTGTTGAAAACCTTGTAGCTTTCCTAAATTTGTACCTAATTGAACTAAAAGTACAGCCCGGTCATTTACACCATGCTCTCGAAACAAAGTCTTGCCGTAAAAGTCGCCCAGAAGTTCTCTGATGAAAGTCATCGCTCGATTGTGACTCTTTGCCTAGGTAGCTTGCGATGGTCAACAACACGCCTTAAGACGATGCGTGACTCCATTTTTCAGACCTCATCTCGGACTTTCGAGCGTTGGATTGACTTCTTCTGAGCGTTGAGTGTATTCCTTCCCCAAATGGTTTGTAGGCATTCACAGCTAAGCCATTCAGTACTCGGTTACTTCTTCCGTGTCCGGCGGGGGTTGCGATGATGGTGGGCCGCGGGGAACGATACTCATCCGCCGGCAGTGGAAAGCTCATATGCCTCCAACTTGGCATGCGGGGGAAATGAAGATTGACAACGAGGATATATCCGATACGCGACTCACAGCCGCCAAACTCAACATGCTCCGGTGGGGTATTAGCCAAGAGACGACATCGTCAACGAGAACAGAAAACAAGATCATGATGTGAAAGGACAATGAGTAAGTCTATAAATATTTATTGACACGTCCGAGTCCCACGATGATTAACAACACGCCAACTCAAGATCTGATTACAAGCCTATCATTGTCAACAACGCCATGTCATTGATCAAGACTACCTCCGTATTTCTGGCGATCTGCGCCAACGCCTTCGGCCGGGTTACCTCCCGCGCTCCGTCCGGCGCGGCAACCATGGACCTCGGCACCCTTACCGGTCAGGCCCGATTTCTCGGATCGGGCTTCATTTACGGCTTCCCTGACAACGGCACAAGCATCGACACGTCCATCCCGGACTACCTCGTCACCGACATCAAGTTCCACGCCAGCCGAGCCGGCGGCGCGCAAATCCCGGCCAAGGGATGGGTTGGCGGGTATGAAGAGTACCTCGGACGTTTCAACTCTGCGCTGTCTAACTACAGAACGACTCGCAAGTTCGGGGGTGATTTCATCCTGTTGCCTCACGACCTCTGGGGTTCTGATGGATCCCTTGGTACCGGCTCGCCTCTTCCGGGAGACAATGGCGACTGGACGAGCATGGAACAGTTCCTCCGACAGGTGACCAACGATATCAAGGCCAATGGCATGCTTGAGGGTTTGGTCTTCGATATCTGGAACGAACCGGAACTCGACTTATTCTGGCCGCGCTCCTGGGAACAGTATTTGGAGTACTACGTTCGTGCCCATAGGATCATCAGGTCTGTATTCACATTGCTCCCTAGCCTACCGGTCAAATATGTCTAACACCACATACAGAGAGGAGCTTCCTGGAACTCTCATCAGTGGGCCCTCAGGAGCCCACGCACCCGCCGTCGACCGCTCCACTTGGGACACTTGGATGGCCACCGTATCCGCCAACGACGCCATCCCGGACATCTACTCCTGGCACCAAATCGGCATCTGGGAGCGCGACCCCGACAGGACCGTCGCAGACTTCCACGTCCTCCGCACCAAGCACAACCTGCCGGAGCGTCCCATCGACCTGAACGAGTACGCCTGGCCGGACGAGCAGAACCCGGCCGGCGCGGTGTTCTACCTGTCCCAGCTCGAGCGCCACAACCTGCGCGGCCTCCGAGCCAACTGGGGCGGCGGATCGGATCTGCACAATTTCCTGGCCGATCTCGTGTACGAGAACGCCGATGGTAGCTACGGTCCCAACGGCGAGTGGGAGGTCTACAAGTACTACGCCCAGATGACCGGCGAGAGAATCAGCACTGCCGCGTCCCCCGACCTCCTGTTCGACGTGTTTGGAACCGTTGAGGGCGGGAATGTGAAGGTTCTTGCGGGAACACGGGTGACGCAGGCTCCGTACGAAATCAAGATCTCGGGATTGAGCAAATTTGGGCTACCTGTCGATGGGAGTATTGCGGTTCGGAGCTTGCGGTTTGACTGGGCAGGTCGCAAGACTCAGGTCGGCGGCCCGGTTGATCTCGGTACCAGTGTGCTCACTTACTCCGCCGATACGGTCAGTCTTCCTCGGGCCCTTTTTATCTGAAGACTTCTTACTAACATTTGGTTCATGTAGCTGGTTCTACTCGTTGATCCGCCTACCAACTCAACGGCCTTTGCTTACGAGTTTTCGGTAGCGACATCTGCTTGACAGGAAGGCCTGCTTTTTCCCGCAGTTTCTACAAGTTCGAGACCGTGTGAGAATTTTTCATTCCCGGAGAAGCTCTAGGCTGCTGATTTGAAGGTTCAAGTGCCTCAGTCGAATCATCAGATCAACAGTTCTGAGGAGATTTTACATTTCTTGTTCTATTTGACAGTATGGTGTCTGTTATTTGCAGTCCAAACAAGTACATAGTTGGTAGTGGAAGATAAGCCCCATTATCCAGGATCAGTGAGCTTGGTATTGAAAGAGTGTGACTGGGTAAAGCGGCCCATGATACTTGCCACACGTCTTCAAGTTCTCACAAACCGCGTTCAGCCTGCCCGTTGTCAACCGCCGTCTCAGGTCTTCCCAGTCTCCAGATATACCTGAAGCCGACCCCAACACTTCAGCCCTTGATCATTGATTCCGCCATTGCCGAGCTCCAGGAATCACGCACGCGGACCTCTGACCGCCCATCACGAGTCACTGAGCAGCAAGCGGTGTAATACATTTGTTTGCTCAGTCCGAATACAACGTATGATTTGGAGCTCGGCTCGCAATGGCGCCCGGCACAGTAATGAAGCCGACTCCGTCTGGGTATTTTGATAGCAATGTGCATGTTGTTTGTCGGTGTTGTGTCTTAGCGTCACCGTTGAATTACGGTGACGGATCAGGGTCCAGGGAGTTTCGTCAAGTTCAGGAGAACCTATCACCCATGCGAGAACCAGTACGCCCGCAAGACCTGCATTCCAGCGAATAACCGCCCGCTTGGGGAATAGATCTAAAGAGCAACTCGTGGCGCTTGGCATCGGGCGCTCGCTTGCTGCGTCAACAGACGCCTCATTACACAAAACCGTCACGAGATGCGATGACCACGTTTCGTGATCCGGCGTGCTGGGTCACGCAACTCCCACTGTGCAGTGACTTGCCCTCTTCCTCGCCAGACGCGGTCGTTATCGTCACACCCGTTACTCACCAATCGACCATGATTCGTCACAGAACCACTCAAGTCAAGTCTTGGCCGGCACTAACAGCTTGGATACTAGTAAATTAACGGGGTCAATTTATTATATTGCCCAGCCTAACCACATCTATTAATACGCTACTACTACTACAATCTATTTTTACTTATAAAGTATTAGTATTTTTATAGTATAACTTAGCTACTATTAAAGCTAGGCCTAGCTAGATGCCTAGCCCCTAGCGTAATTAATATATTTATTATTATTATCCCTAGTTAATATAAAAATAGCTATTTTACTACTAAAAAAATATACCTAGAAGATAGTAAAGATAATAGAGATCTAGGCTATAATATTTAAAGAGTGCTAGCTATATATATAGTAGTACTACTATAATAAGGGTAGTTTTACCCTCTATAAAAAGAGGACTTCTAATAGTAGTAACTAAGTTAATATTATATATAACTAAGAAGGTAAGAGACCCCTTATTATAGTAAAGTAAAAGACTATAATAAAGCAATATAACTATTAATTTACTAGTAAGATTTAGAAGTTAGTAGTAGAGAAGGATTAATATTAGCTACTACTTAATAGCTATAAGTATTATAATTATACTAACGTTACTAAAAGTAAGCTTATTATTATTACTACCTTCTATTAATTAAGTATAGAGGAGGCTAACTTTATATTAAACCTATACCTATTAAGAAAGTCCCTTCTTAAGTATATTAAAGAGCTCTCTAATAGTAATAATATAACTATATAAGAGATTATAACTATCTTATTAAATTAGGAAGGTATATTATTAACTAACTAAGATATATATAATTTTTAGCGCTAGCTTAGAGAAATAAAATATAGCTTATACTTATTAACTTAGCTATTTTTAAGTATATTAAACTATAATAATAAGATACCTTTTTATATAATTTATTATAGAGCTAATAGTAGAATTAATAATATATTTTAAATATATAAATTATACTTAGAGAAGTTAAAAAATAATTTAAAGCTACTAATAATAAATTATATATATAAAGTAAGTAATTAGTAGTTTATTTTAATAAAAAATCCCTTACTAATAATATATTAAGTAGGTAAATTACTTCTAAATATTACCTTTTTAGGTTATTAGCTTAACCTTAGTAAATATAATATTTAATACTACTTTTTACTTAATATTAATAGAGATAATAGAGTTTTATTTATAGGTATTATTATAGTTAAAATCTCTTATTATTAATAATAGTATATATATACCTAGCGTAATTATTACTAATTTTAATATAGGCTTAAAGTAGGTAGCTACTAATATTCTACTAATAGTAAAATAATAACTCTATATTTAGTATATATTAAAAAATATTAACCTTAATGCTAAAAAGAAATAAGAAGGTTTAATTTATAAGCTAGCGCTAAATAAAGCTACTACTATTAATCTTAATAAAGAAGAGTTACTACTAGAGGCTTAAAGTTATATTATTACTAGTTAAATTATTATAGAGGAGGAGGTATATTAATAGGTAGTAGAGGAGGGCTAGCTAGTACCTACTATATCTAATAAGGTTAAATACTCTTATAATCTTAATAGTATTATTAATATATAGAGGGCTTATATTTACGCCTCTATATACTCTATATATCTTAAAAACTAGTAATCTCTTAAGTAGTAGTTTTTAAATCAATAGGGTATATCTTATTATTAGGTACCTAGATTATATTAACTTTTTTAGAGATAATTAAGTACCTTAAGATAATATATATCCTATAGCTCTAAGAGTTTATTAAATATAAAATAAAGTCCCTTTATAATTATAAATAAAAAACTATGTTACCTACTAAGGGCTTATATTATAAGTTAAAGTCCTACCTTACTAACTAACTTACTAACCTTAATATACTCTATATAAAAATATATAATATAGTAAAAAAGAAAGAGGTTAAATATAATAAATAAATTAAGTAGTTATACTATTAGTACTACTAGCATAATAAGTATCCTATACTTTAACTACTTCTCTTTAAAATATCTCTATAAATACTTAATCTACTATAAATATAGTATATAGCTACTAAGGAGGCTTTTAATAAGAGAAAAAGCCTCTCACTATATACTAGTAACTTCTACTAATAGTAGGGATTACCCTATTATTATAATATCCTTAACTACTTATATAATAGTACTACTAAGGTAAGGATTTAGCTAGAAGATATTAACCTCTATTAGTACCTTAATTAAAACTATATAAGTTTATATATCTCTTACTAAGTAACTTTATACTAACTTCTATAGCTAGATTTACTTAAGCTTAGATAAATTATTCTTAAAGAAGACCCTAACGTTATATTATATTGCTAGCCTTATTACTACCTTCCTAAACCTATTAAAGATAAGCCTAAAGTTAACCTTAATAATACTATATATAAGCCCTCTAACTAGGAGGTATAGGAGAGATAAGAGGCATTATAGGTAAGTATAATAGCGCTACCCTCTACTACTCCTACTATATAGGTATTATTAACTATACTATTAATATTAATAATAATAACGTATAGTAGGGGTAGGGGTAGGGCTAAGGCTTTATATTATTAGCCTATAAGTAAGATTACTACTATATTTACTACTATTAGTAATCTTATAACTTAACTTAATAGTCTCTAGTAAGTTTAAACTTATTACTAATAACTATAGTTACTTAAGGATTAATAATAACTTTACTTTAAGGTAGGGGAGGTAATATATTAATAAGAGGTAGCTTAATAAGAGTAATAGTTTACTACCTAATATAGCTAAGTATTACTTAGCTAGAGATAGTATAGTTAGCTTAGCCTACTACTAATATACTATATTTAGCCTAAGTAGATATTACTACTACCTAGCCTATTAATACTATTAGCTACTCTACTACTATTAAATTAGTAGCAGTATTATAGGTAGAGTTACTAGTTTTAAATTAAGCCTTTTTTTTATATTAAAATTAGCCTTATCTATAAAAAAATAATCTTATAGTAAAAATATATATTTTAATATTATCTCTAGATATTATAAGCCCTATTATTTTCCCTTAAAATAAGTAATAATAACGCTATATTAATATAGGTACTTTAATACTAACTTAGCAACTTAGTAATAACTTTAAAATTACTTATTAATATATTTTAAGCGTAAAGTATAATAATATAGGTAGGTATTTAGTATATAGCTTAGTCTCTCTAGTTTCACTAATATATTAAGTTTAGCTTAGGCAATATAATAAATCGACCCTATTAATTTACCGGTATCTAATAGCTTAAGGAGAGATTAATGTTGGAGGGTTCTGTGTGGTGCTGCGCCGTCGAGATGCTCTGAGTTTGTGGAACTCTACGGCTTGTCTCTTTCTACTTTGGGAGGAAACGATGTTTGCTTGACCTTCGGTTGTGGGGACTTAGAGATAGAGAGGGTTTCGCGTTGAACGTGTTGGTGGTCGCCGACCGAGTTTATGCGCTCTACAGCCTTGTGTGGTGATGTTGAGAACGATATTTCTCTCGCTCATTTAGTTGCAGCGAAATTCTAACGATGCTGTGGAGTTCCCGGGGCTCTTTCGCTACCAGACCTAAGGACTTCGCATGACGTTGAAATGACATGATAAGTGACCAAGGGTACCGTAGGTGATGTAGCCAAGACTGAGAAGCCCGTCGTGATCTCGGGAATAACGTAGGCGGTGTTTCTGTACTCGTAAGTGGACGTGTATTCTTGTTTGGGATCCCGGCAGCTGGACTGGACAGTTCCGGCCACCGGGGCGAAGGGCTGAGCTTGACGAGAGGGGATTGACGAGGGATCACTCGAATCCTTTGACCCCAGTTCTTTTGAAGTCGGGGCGATGACGAAAATGGAGGCGGCAAGGCTGGCCGCTGGGCCCTCTTGCGCCTGTTCGTCTCCTCATCTTCCCTCCTTGTAGTTGCTTGGAAGAACGGGCACCCGTTCTAAGTCTCTCTCTGCTAGCCTCTTCCAAGTAATGCGGCGAGTTGAACAGCGTTGTCGCGCAGCTCCGAAATCTCCTTGGTCTTGCCCGTGACAACGGGTATCCGCATGTTGAATCAACGCCAGACGTGAACCGGTTCATGTTGTCTCCTCATGCCGCGTAGCACAAACCCAGGAACCCGGGAAAACGACTCATCGGGATAAGCCAACCGCGATATTGCCCTTGTAAGTCGTCTCGGTAGCAGAGATATCACACAGAGTCGGATCCAATGTGGAAAGTTTTCAAGGATCGTATGAAATATGGTGCGTATGCGAAGGATTGCAATTTGTTGATTGGCGAAGTTGGTTATTTTGCACCAACGACAGTTTGTGTTGGAACATGGGTTTGGCGATGGATCAATCCCATCGGAGGCGGGCACGAGGGCCGAACCTTTGGACCGTTAGATTGAGTTCCTGACGGAGCCGACGTTCGGCCCTCTTTCCTCGCTGGGGAAATTCTCCTTTCTCGAGGCAACTTGGCGCTATCATGATCAACGCCTTTCAGGTTTCCTAGCCTAGCAGCATGAGCAGTTGTATCCGGCTCTGGCGACACGTGAGTGCCAGCGTCAAGTGTGCAGAATATGCAAGCACGGCAAACAGAGACGCATATGCAGACATCTTGTGTCGCGTTCCACCACGCCTTGTCATAGATTGCATCGAATTTAAATGGCGCTGATGCGGCAACTACGGCACTTCCAGACTTCGGATAGTGCTGACCGCGCTCCTAAACATTGACGCGCCACCATCAGACACAGGAACTGATACTGTAACGACGACAAGCAAGAGCCCACAGGCTAATGAGAGGCAAACATCATCTGCCCAGTTGGCGAACCAATCCAATAGGGCTATTGCCGCTCATGTACTGCGACTTCGAGTATCAAGTTGAATCAAGTACCGATACTTGCTCGTCGCTTGACGGCAGAACCCTCCGCTCATTCGCTGGTCTTGATCCAACAGCTTCTCCAATACTAATTGGAAGTTGAGGGCGTCGTGGAACTGATAGGTCGCGTCTCGTCACATGGGTATCAGGCCATGCACGCCGGTGCAAAGATCTTGGAAAGGGCATTACCGCCTCCGATTGTGGTCGCCTCTGGAGATTCTCCCGCCAATAACCCAAAACCTCGGTCAGGAAGTGGATACCACCGATTGTCGCTTATGGTCGGCCGGTGTAGAATTCTCGGAGCTCTCGAAAGCCCAACACACACACACAACTGGCCACGTGTTGGATGATCTGAGTGCGACTTGGATCTCGCCCGACCTTGGGCTCGCAACGTTGCTCATCTGACCTATTTGGGCTCTGTGGCATTGGGAGACAACATTCTTCCATTCCGGGGCGGACGAATCCGGTGTGCTGCGTCGCACGGTCCGACGCGCCATCCGGCGGCTACAATGTAAGCTAAAACTGCGGCTCAGTCAGATTCAAGTGTAATAAGCAGCGTAATATGCCGCCGGGAGAGGCTTACTTGACGGCAGTCATGCCAGACGCTGAATCCTTGACCGTTCTTTTGACGGTTTCTGCTGTGCAACCGCTCGCTGTCGGCGGGCTTTTGGGGTAACAGCGAGACTTGATTCTCAATGGCCCTGGTCCATTCGTCGCACTGTGAACAGCGTCGTAGAAGTAGCAGAGACGACCTGTTTGCCGTGACTGAGCACACGCAAGCGCGAGCTGCGGACCGCCCGGCGTTGCCGTCTGGGTCAATCTCGAACAATGGCGCATGGACAATGCCGTGAGGACAATATGTCGAAGATCCGAAGCGGCCTTCTTTGGTTTGTAGCCATCAGGGGTTGGAGTAGACGGACGGACACCTCGAAGCAGTGGCTATCATGACACGCTACGACCACCAGGCTACCCAAACGCTGTAGGGCCTTGTCAATGGCTCGTCACATGAGTGAAGGCATCTGCGAGTCCCAGGTGTGTGTGTGGCAGGTCTCGTTGCATTCGGAGCGGCGAGGACAAGCCCCCTGCAGCGGAAGCAGGATCAGCATATTGAACAAGGGATTTGGCGGGGCTGAATTGGGGGTTTGAGTCGCATCAGCGCGTTTCTGACCCTCCTGACAGCTGCAAGACATCGATTTAAGGCATACAAGGTGCCTAATTCGTGTCTGTCGCCAGGGGCTCAGGAGGTCATGGCGGTAGGTGGTTGAAGGCATTTGTCAAGACGTCCCCTCTCGTCCAGGTCTGCCGTCTGCAAGGAACAATGCGCTTGGACAATGGATATCGAAATGAGGTGGCAGGGAGCATGGCATCTGTCCATGTTGATATTTCGAGTCGCAGTGGGTTTGCGTCGTGTCCACCAGCCCCTGTGATGACGATTAGCAAGAGTTGTCGCTGATGCCGGGCCGTAGGTGGAGGAGGCTGGAGAATAGAGTTTGACGTACTGCTATTCATGGACGGGGTACTTGAGCAATATGTCAGATTGAAATGCACCTCATTGTCGAGTCGTAGTGTGTGGGAGAAATGCCTGCGGTCGAATATCGAGATGCTGTTCAGGTCAGTTGCGTGATGACGGGACGGAGGTGAATTGCAGCTGGAAGGAAGGTCCAATTGCATACTACTTCTTATTGCATAGACTACTCTCTTAATGCCCTAGCTGGCTTAGTCTGATATATTCGTACGTAGCGGGAAGGAGCCCGAAGGAAAAGAAATGGAAAAATGGAAGGAAGGAAAGAAGGAAGGCGCGATGGTGCTCCTCCCACTTTCCACCTCCACTCCTCAACGTCAACTCCAATTCAACTTCCCAAAGCCACGTCACTCCTCACCGCCCATTACCTCGTCAGGTTGATCACCATGCGCATACATTCCCTTGCCTCCTCAAGTCCGGCATCCAGCATCTTCACCGACCCACGTACCGAATCAGCAAACTACTGCACCGCCGTTTGAACCAAAGGAAGTCCACCCAAGGACCCGAAGACGAGACAACAACAAGACGCCCCTGTCACCGCCGCTGGCCGTTGATTTCTAGGCCTTGTTCATCTCCGCCTACCGACAGGACGGACACCGTGCACATGTCAGACGTCTAAATCCTCCCGGATGCAAATCCCTGTCGAGGAGCGTCAAGCGGCGAGCTGAAGCCCGAGGGTACCTGTCAAGTCGCGAACTTGCAAATGCCTACACGAGGGCGCGTTCCAATCAACGAAGATACGAAGACTTGTTGAATGAATTTTCCCGGTAACGCGGCTGCCTGCGTTCTCTGGTTAGCACCGTTACAGCCTAGAAACGCCAGCGGATGGTCGACTGGTGATTCATCATCATGTTGGAAACTCCTCAGCCCTGTATCACGGGACCAGTACAACAAGATCTTCAGCGAGCGAGCATCATCTGCAGCCACAACAGGGATTCCGGCATGCACACGATGGGGGGCTCAGGACCACTGAGAAGACTCCTTCGGTCAGGTGACGGAAGGCCATAGGGTATTGGCGATGACCTCGCAGCGCAATAGCCTGGGTGGCTTCAAACTTGCAGAGAATTTTCGACGAATCGCTGCCGCGAGGCAGACATCTGGGAAAGCTACTGGCTTGAGACCGACCACATGCCTTTCCACCATAGGACTTTGCGGTCTACCCAGCGGGCGCAAAGCACGCTTCGTCCACATCTTAGCCAACCAACTACCTACGAAAGATATTCGCCATTTTGGGTATTGGATCAGTTCCTGCCACTCACGCCATGTTCGCTATTTTCATCCAGAAAAGATGTCGAAACTCAAGTCACGTTCGAAGCTTTCCGCCATCAAAGTGACCAGTCTTCGCTCGGAAAGGGGTTGACAAATTGCAGGCTTCCAGGCCCGGAGCACACTGGGCTCGGTGTGCTTTCTCAGTGGAGAGGTCCACAACCTTTCAGACGGGGCCGCGACATGGTTCTCAAACTCAGGAATCTCGGAGTCCATGCCTTCCAGAGCAGGTCGGCCCTAGCTCCGAAATCACAGTCGCCGGCCGTATGATGGTGACAGGCTCCGAAACCCAGACACGCTAGAGAGACTTCCCTCTGACATGAAGACCGGCGACCTACAGTCTGCTAATTACCCCAAAGCAGAAACGGCGCCGAAACGTTTCCTCGGTCTGCCAACTGCGGTACCAGCCATGAATGGCCTCACCTCGGTTGCAATCGCCAAGGAGGACCGACGTCAAGAGGAGACGCCGTAGGGCTTGGTGTCAGTTGTCAACTGTGGGCCTGGGGTTCGGATGCCCAGGTGGTTATGGAAGCTCGGCACGGAGATGATGTGACGACGAAGGGCCGATTTGCCAGAGCACCGTTCTCGTGCGCATTCATGCTTTCGGCGCCAGCCTTTAGAAACGTACTGTAGGTTGTTTGCCTTCCGTCGGCTCGACCTCATTTTCGCGGTTTCGAAGCTCCGCACCGGTCAATCGACAAGTCTCCAGGTGAGGGGAAACTCAGGGATGTCCCTCGGCGCCAAACAGAATGCTTGCCTGTTGCATACAACCGGCCTGCAGTTTTGGCCTTCACGGCGCAGCCAAAGTCAATCAGGTGATAACGAGCCAATGGTGGGCAATGGCAGGTATTTTGCGACCATCACACTAGAATTCCCGACGCTAGAGATTACGGCGGTTGCTTTCTGTCAAGGATATAGCTCTTATCGCATCCTTCTGACAACCAGAAACTTGCTCCCACGCATTCGACGACTTCCTCTGTGCTATCGATGTTATCGCAACTCTTTTCGACAATCCCGGAGAAGCTCAATCCACCTGGCCTGGGGTTCACCCTTCCAGAAGGTGACAGGACGGCAGATAAGCAACCAGTCGATCTCGTAGGGGATGTGATATCTGACAAGTGGTGCTGTTGGAGGGTCAATGCTACGCCCGAATTTCTGAGGCCCTTCACCGGCTGCTGTCTTCACCAGCAGCTCTGGCCAACGGTCACGGCCATGTTTCTCTGGTAGGATGCCGCTGGCGATAATAACGTGCGAGCAGACCTTCTCGACTACATTCTACGACACTGAACCTCTTCAGGCTCTAATGAGAGATTGACAGAGGATCGCCGACGGGTCCCAGGCGTTGTGTAGGAGGTCGCATGGAGCTGCCAGTCCAGGACTAGGCAATGGCCATAGCTCCATGCAGAGGCCACGCGCAGAAACAGGGACATGCCTCAGCGAAGCATTCATTCAATTTCACTCGGTGGAAACCGAGCTTGCAACAACTTCAGAGGCAGCCCAAGTCCCGAAGTGTTCCACGATGTTACGTGAAAGCGTGTGCTCAAAGGCAAAAAAGAATTCGACATTGCCGCGCAGAGAACTAAGTTTGTCTTAGAATGCACCGCAAATCCGGAGTAAGAGGGGGAAAAGCAAAAATGCAGTGGCAGTATGGAGTATCGCCCCGAAAGTAAGCTGCAGCCCTATCACAACGTTCGAACCGTGGTGGTGAGCTTCGGGGACAACCAAATGAGACGAAATCGACCCCTCGGCTCGGTTGACACATTCTGTTGTCGCTCTCATTTCGAACGGCGAAAATACCTAGCAAAGGCGGCTTGGCAAGAAAGATGTTGCAAACGAGACCGTATCCACTTCTTCACCGGTCGTCCAGGTTGAGCAGCTCGAATCTGATCGCCCGGCACCCAGAAGGGCTTGGCTAAACCAGCCCATGCCAGGCCTATGGCATGGCATGGGGCAGGGCGCATCTGCACTGCTGGCCAACCGAGCTGTTCTTGAGTTGCGAGATAATGAGCCAAAAAGTTGCTGTCACGCCGCCTCGGTTCCGATGAGAGGCCCTCGGCCAAACTACACTGAACGGCGTTGATGCCCATCGTCGTCAGACGCAGGACACAACCAGAATCATTCATCCGAGGCTCAGAGAACTCTGTAAGCAAAGCCCACATGCTGACCGAGGACACCCAGCCATCTGATGTGTCGCAATCAGCACCCAAGCCATTGTCTGTCTTGTTCCCTACGCCACCAGAAGTTATCGATCGTTGTGGGTGTCGCACAGCGCCCAAAGAGTGCCTCCAATGAACGCAACGTGCCTGAAGCGACTCTGCAACTCTCACGCCGACGTCACAACGCTCTCGCAGCCCAGAACTCCCAACGTCTGACGTACATTTGCGTTGGCACGATGCCCGACATTCTCGATTCCACGCAATAGCCCAATTGGCATCAGAAACCCGTATCATTCTCGCCTGCGACCATCCGAATGCCTGAAAAGCACTCATCCGACTTGCCAACCCAAGTCCAGAAACAGGTCTTGAATCTGTCGAAATCGCCGATTTCACTTACACCACGCAATACCAGCAACCACTCACCATTGGCAATACTGACAATACCCTGAAGAGAAACAGTTCAGATGACCACCACCGCTAGCCCCCACCTTGTCGTTCTGAATCCCGTCCCTCCCACGTTGGGCAGGTCGTTGTACTGAGATACGGCACCGCCGCCCACGCTACATTCTTGCACCGGTGGCTTGCGGAACGGCCAGCTCTAACACCAACTTAGCGGGCATCAAGATCCTTACCGACCTCGTTTCCGACTGCAAGAGACAAAAGATCTCATCACTCCCACCCCACGCCAATGTCCGTCTGATGCCGTGGCAAGCGTGGGCTCCCAATACCCTGCACACCTTGCAGGCTGGGTCCCCTTACCCCTCTACACCTCATTCCTCACCGAGCACATCACCATTCCTCCTCACATGGGCGAGCTCTCTCGTCGAAAATGCTGGACGAGGCGTGGGCGGCCCCGGCCCGCGTGGGATGTCCCTCAACTCAACCCGCGCGTGTCGCTTCCTCGAGATCTCACTTGACGAGCTCCCATTAGAACCGACACTTGACATCAACGGGTCTGCCTGACGCCATGCTTGTCTGACAGGTATCAACTGCACAGGTGAGACTCGACTAACACGCAGGCCGATATTGCATCTCGATTTTTTCATATTTCTCTTCGGGAAAACCAGGGAACTAATTCGAATTTGGCCAACGAATAATGAACAATTAACACGGTCTGCATCACGGTACGCAACCCAACATTGCACAGCATCCCTCATCCCTCACCGGTCAAACATCCCCACAACCCTTCGTCCTCTCCGTGCCTCCCTCCACACCACAAGATCCCCCCATCCCTCCGATGACAGAGCAAGGCAGTTCGTTTCACCGCAGCACCAAGCAGTTCGGCAACCAACCCTGGTGACGTGTGGTAGCGCGAGCCACTAAAGAGAAACCTCCACTCCTTCCCTGCAGCCCTCAAGCAATTTAGCCCACTTCGTTTTTTTGGCCAAACTCGGTACATGGATGGGGCGCGCCACCGCCGTGGGAGCGGAGGGAACAGGCAAGCTCCCAAGGCGCGCACCTTTTGACACTCGGGCTTGTCATCTCATCTAAGTGAAGGGTGCGTGCAAAGGAGGTGGTGGTGATGTGTACGTGTATGTTATGGTTGTGTGTGTGTGCCCAATACCTCGACGATGCAGAACATTCAGCAGCTGCGTAACCAAAACCTTGGAGGGGCAACGCGTTCGTATTGCAACACACTCAGCGAGTACGACACAAAGGTTGATGAGCTGGTAAAAAGATGCTAGGTAATAACTTCATTTTTCCCCCCTCTTTCCTCTCTCTTGCGAGGTATAGACGCCCCTGTACTGTGTGTCCCAAAGGCATCCGGTTTGTGGTTTGCAGTAGGTGGTATATACAGATGGTTTCCGCTCTCGTGTGTCCCCATCCCGAACCAGAACTCCCAGATTCCTGGTTTCCGTATTCAGGGAAGGGGGAACTTGCAGGGAAGAGGAGGATGTAGAAAAAGAAGATCCTGCGCGGGAAAACGGCCATATATCCCCATGGCCGACATAAAATATGCAAACAACCGATACCGTCCATGCCCTGTTGAAAGTCCTTCTGAAGGTACACCCGAATGAAAGGATGCATCGATGCATAAATCTCCCAAAAAACTCCTCCCGAGACAGCGAACTTGATGGACTACTTGCCGGGTGAATGCTGCACTGCCGTCGTCAGGCCCGTCCACCAAGTATGCGCGAGACTGTCCGTAGTCTGGTGGTTAAAGTTGATAGACCACCAAGACCACCACCACCACCAGACACCGCAACCCGGAGCCAAGATAGACGCGGCTAATGCAAGGCCGCAAGAACGGTGTGGTGCCTCTCCCTCCCCCTGCCTTGGTAATGGGAGGGTGCGGAGAGGATTGTCATCGCGTGTCGGTCGACAGGGGGCCTTGGGCTGCCGGGGCCATGGTCGGTCGGTCGGTCGGTGTGTGTATCTGTGTAGGCGCCCGAATAAAGTTGAGTAGTCCACGACGCCGTCGCTCTTTTTCCCTTGCGGTCCATTCCGCCGTCTGGTATCGTAGTGCTGATTGTGTGTTTTTTCTGGTGTAGTAGTGTTGTTTCCTTCAAGTGGTTGAGACCCGATGTGCTGTTATTTCCTCCCGTCTCTTTGATGTAAAAAATAAACCCTTCGCTTTCCTGTCAAAACGCCCGTTGCAATGCTGTTCCATGAAGTCTTTCCCATAAAAAAATGAATTTCTGGCCGAAGAATCAAAACGCCGTGGTCGATGTGCCAGGTTTGCACCTGCTGGAGAACCGTTTCCTGTCCCGCTTTTAGAGACGCCTCGCTTTCTCTCGCTGATGATCCGGGACCGTTGTTGTTAGTCCAGTCGCTCGTGAATTTATCCCGTCCGCCCCATGAATGTCCGGGATAGTTGATGGTGTCGCGTTGGTACAACGATTCGCGTGTCGCGGGAAAAGGCTGCGTTAGTGCGAACGCAGCTTCGTCGTAGACCGGGGTCGTCCTCTCTGCAGCGGCTTCGCAGTAGTGTGAGGCAGGCCCTCCTCAAATCCTGGAGCGTCGAGAATTTCGCCAGTGTAGTGTGTGTGACAGCCATCATGTGTAAACCGCCTATCCCGCTGAAGAAAACACAAAAGGGAAAAATAGGACATGTCGATGAAGAGACCCCGCTCTTGAGGAGCTCATTCCGAAAAGTCGGGGGTGCATGGTAGACGAGGCGGGCTTGTTTGGAATGCGAGATGTGATAGACCGAGTACGCGAGGTCCCGGATCTGCGCTCGAGGTCGAGTATTGTGCCGAGGGGGCGGGAGCTTTTACAAGCCGATGGGCGTGTTGTTGCGTCTGATCATGTTCTCCCAGGGAATCGGGGCCGAAGGTTTGCATTCACCTGCGAAAGCCAAGCTGTCAGTCAAAGTCCTGCATAATGAAGCGTTTCTGGGGTGCGCTCGCGCGCGCGCAGGTGATGTTCCTGTGCTGTGCTGTGCTGCCTCGGAGACTCAAATTATGCTGCCTACGAAGACCCATGCCAGACCCATTCCCAGGTGCTTGGAGCTCGGGTGGGGTGGGAATGAAGCAGAAGGGGACTTTTTGCAGGAGCACAGAGACAACCCCTGCAGCGCGGCATGTTGGGAAGAAACACCGCCCGAAGAGCGCGAGGCGGGATGGGAGGGATGTGTTGAGAGCATCATGACATACTGCAAAGTTCATCTCCCCTGTTTAGTTCGCGTTAGCTTCATGTCTTTCGGAAAGTCGCAAGGGAGAAAAGAGTTGGCTTGGTTTTGGAAGATCTACGGTGGCAGACGGGGAGAAAAAAAAGCAATTAGAATGTGACGTACCTGTACTCGAAATGCGTGACGCACGGTTGACAGCGGTGCTGTGTACGGATGTAGACCACACACCAGCGCGAGACGATATAACGCTTGTGAGAGCAGCGGAATTCTCTCTGTAGAAGCAGAGAGTCAGATCTGAAAACCCCCTGACGGGAAAGCCCAAGGGTAGGATGCTTACTTGAGTATAGTCGCACATGGTTTGGCTGTGACGACGTGGTGATACCGTGGGGAGAGAGTAGATCGGGGGCCGGGTTCGGGTGTAAGTCGAAAGGAGAGTGAGTGCGTGGGCAGTGAAGGCGAGAGAGCGTGTTGCGCACGACAAAGCGGGAGGGTGAGGGCGACGGCGGTTTAAAGAGAAGAAATCGACAAGGTTTTCGAGTGGCTTCACACACAAGCTATAGCGTGATGAAGGCTTCGTAAAGGAAAAGGTTGGTGGACGAGATGTGTATTTTAAACTCCGAGGTTCGTTGAGACGTGGACGAGAGTTGAGGTGGGTGAGAGGTAACACTTGTATATGGCGGCGCGTTGCGCTTTGGGGGCAGAAAGGAATGATCCGAATGAATTAGAGTGGGCAACGCTAAGCAGCTCGAACCCACGCAGAGAAGAAGACCATGAGTCCGGGATCAATCTTGCAGGGCCTTGCCGGTCCCTATTAGATAGATGTACAATGTATCTGTACCAGCTACGTCCGAGGCATGTAAGGAAGACAAGACGAGTGGCTAGCAGAGACACAACAGAGCCACCGACCTGACTGAGAGCAACCCGAGCCTGAACCTGGCTCGTTGGACCCGGGACCTGGACTTGAGCCTGAGCCTGAGCCTGAGCCCGAGCAACAAGTTACATACACACAAGCCAGGCCCAGGAGAAGGGAAGGGGAGGGGCCCAGCCAGAACTGAAGGGCGGGTGGGCAAGACAGGACAAGACAGGCATCCTGGGCCAAGGGCCCAAAATTCCGGCATCCCATGTTGCTTGCCCGGAACCTGGTTGAAGGCGACTGACTGATTTTACCCATTCAGCAAGCCATTCAGCAACCCATTCAACAAGGCGATCGGGCAGGAAAATATGGGTAAAGGTATAGAGACCACGACCCAGAGGAGGCTGCTCATCATTGTGTTTTCAGGCTCTACAAGCTCATCGTTCGTTCCTCAGGCTCAGGCCGGGCCGAGAGACAGAGAGAGAGGGGAGGGGGGTGTAAGATGAGTTTTGGGCCGTCTTGGGGGAGTGTGCTGCAGTGCGCAGCGTGTTGTGTGCAGTGTGCTCCAAGTCAAGTACCGTTCACCGTGCTTGCTGCACAGCATTGGCGGCTCACGTACGGGGTAAAATGACATGAAGGTCTCCGAGACCCTTCGCCCTGGATTCGCTCCCTGGCACTGGCACGTATAGAGTGTTCCCAAATTGTGGAACAAGTTTGTGGATTGATTGGAACTATAAGTATATAATAGCTACCTATACTCTACCCTACCTAGCCTATTCTATACCTATCCTATATAGCTCCTATTAGTATTTATATTATACCTATCTCTTATCTACCCTCTATAGGAAATTTTAACTTCTATTACTCTATAGGTTACTATACCCTCTAGTATTTTATAGAGGTTAATATACTATTAATTAAATAGTTAATTAACTTTAGCTATATCTTTAAATATAAGTAGCGCCTTTATTTACTTAAATATATTTTTAATCTTATTAATCTTATATAATTATTATTTAATAAGGCCTATTTAGCTTTAAGTAATAATAATAGCTAAAATATAGAGACTTTATAGCTTAAAGGTAGAGGGGATAAAAATATTCTAAATATTTATATATATATATATATATATTTGTTATAATAAGTATATTAAGAAGGAATAGTTAAGATATCTTAGCTTAGTTTAAGGATATATAAGAGGAAGTTTATAATTTACTATATTATATTATAGTTAAATTTAGCTCTCCTTATAGCTTTAGCTTAACTATTAAGGTTTATATTATTTAAGTCTTATTATAACTTCTTAAGTTTAAGGTTTTATCTATTTAGTTATAGTAGATAGTAGCTACTACTAAGTTTTTATTATTTCTTTTAGTATAGAAACCTTCTTTACCTATTAGGCTTAAAAGGTTACTAGTATAGAGTGTTCCGTCCGTTTCTATTTCTGATACTCCGTTTCCTCAGGCCGTCTTTCGGTCTGGTCTCGTCCAGTCTGATCTGGTCTGAGCTGCTCAGGTATGTTGGAGATGCTGGCAATATCGCCCCCAAAGCCACCAGCGAGGCGATGTTTTACTCAGCGGTGAGTAGAAATGACAACCAACGAAGGACTGACTTGGCCACCGTCCCTCTATTCTTGTCTAGACCTTGCCGTAGGGCAGTCTGCCCAACCTTCTGGTTACTGACGCTATTTGACGCCAGGGATGATCCTCCTCGCCGGACGGTCGCAGAGCAGCAGCGAAACAGGCACCGGCCGGCTCCTCCCCTGGGAGTTGCGTCTTCTCCGGCTTCTATTTGACGGAGACCAAAGTAGGTCGAAGGGGCACGCAAAGCGGGAGAGCCAGTGGTGTTGGACTTGGGATGAGCGGTGGTGATCCTTGGACTCCAGGAACTTGCGCCATGCCGGAAAGGGGACGCCAGAGGAAAGAGAGTTTTCTCACTGTGCGAAGCTAGCCCCCTTGGGACGCTTCGACGGGGAGCTCCTCGTTAGCTTCGACGAGGTACCGTCCTGCTGTCTGTTCTGTTGCCTCTCTCATGGTGCTTTCCCCTGTCTGCACTCCTCTCACCAATTGCAAATCGTTAATGGGTCCCCAGACACATGACTGTCGAAGGGAGTTTCCAAGCAGGGATTATGGAAGCAGAGAACGTGCGTTCTCTGCGTGCCATCAACGACCCAGAAACCGCTCTGTCGCCAGCCGGGGGGCCCTCGTCCAAAGAGCCTGGCAGCATTTGCGGGCTGGAGCGTCCCGTATGAAGTGAAAGGTGGGAAACAAGGCGATCCGAGGGCAAGAAACGGCCCTGACGACAGAGAGACGTGGAAATGGGGACGACGCTGAGGGGCAGAGGGTACGAATACCACCCCGAGTTGCTTTCTTCATTGACAAGTGAAATGCTCCGTCAGCTCAGTCGTGTGCTCCAGATGCCAAACAGGGATGACGATGAAAGCCGAAGGTTAATGTAAGAAGTACCTGCGTGTGCCAACTAGACACCAGCACGCTGTATGCGACGATGCGCACGCTGCTGCTTCTGCTGCGTACACAAATAGCTCCCCGCAATCGCGTCAGGGCGAACAGAACAGCCAGGCGTCAAGCGCAGCGCTGCGCAGCAAGACAAGGGTCGGTAGGCGCAGAGGCAATGGTCGACGTGGGCTTGGCTTGATGATTGACTGGCAAGTTGCAACAGGCACTGGGCAGTTCAAACAGTTCCCCTTGCTAGTCTCTAGCATGGCCTTTTTTGGTGGTGATTCTGGCCCTTGTCGCGCGCCACCTGAGTCAAGCAACATTTCCTGCATCTTATGGGACTTTGGAACCTCAACGACGAGCATCATGGCTGTCGTAGCCCAGGTAGTGTTGTTCGTGAAGCGTGGAGCGACCAGCTGTAACCTTTTGGCGGGGAAGAGAGATTGATTCCACGCATCATCGGGCATAACTGCTTCAGGGCTCGGAATAAAAATCCAGGGAAGAATGGTACAAGAAGACGCCAAGTTGATGTAGTCCATGTCGCCGTCGTCTTGGAGCTGCACTGCACTGCACCGCACCGCACCGCACCGTTCATGCGGACTGACCGTGGACTGGGGTTGTCTTATGCGTGCCCATCTTGTGTAATAGTGCTCGTAGGGCTCAGGATGGCGATGTTGATGCCTCGACAGCATGATCGCCTTGCGCCTTGCGTACGTCAATTTCGCCAACCGAACCACCGGAGCTCATTGAAGAGGAGTTGGGGGAGAAGGATTTGCGGACGGAAAGACGCCGCACGTGGCGATGACCTTGCCTGACGGAGATCATCATCGACTTTGTCAAGCCGAAACGATGGAGAAGCAAGTTCGTGCCACATACTGGCGCTTCTCAGGAAGATGGAAGATGAGCGGCGAACCTCGCCAAAGACGGACCCTCTTCCATCATCCATCCGGACATGCAGTACTAGCTCTCAAGGTGCCGACGCTAATATACCTAGTGTTGTCGTAGCTGCAGTTGCAGCTGCAGCCTTGCATCTTATCCGGGCTGTTGGAGACTCCGACGCAGATACCTTCATCTCCGACGAGATAAGGTCACCGCTTCTTCTTTCTGGCTGACGACATCTTCCCAGATGGACTTTGGGCATTAGCCGACCATCGTATTTGCCGGGATCGCCATCTCTGGTCCCACGAATGAGTAATTTGTTCTGTTGTTCTTCGAAAACGACAACTGACTCTCTCCACTGTTCGCAGAAGCGACTGCCAGGCACTCCATTAGTCCCATTCTCGGGCGCGTTTCAACTTCGCCTTGACTTCGTTTTGCTCTGCCAAATGCTCAGTGTTCTCTCTGGCCCGACGGCATCATCCCTTCACCACGTGGAAACGTCATTTCGAGAAGGCGACATGTCGTTCAACGGTGGTCCCGTCACCGTTTACAAGAATTCGGCCTACCCGTCAGCCCCGGGTACTTGCCGTCCGGCCCCGTTCCCGTGCCTATTGTATAGCTGATGGGTGTTCGTGCCTCGTGTTCAACAGGGAGCTCGCCCGTCTCTCATGATGGGGTCTTCCTCGTTGAAAAAAACAACAGCCGTCTGACCCACCACGGCTAAGGCTTCGATCCCACCATGGCGCTAGGGGTTTGCCAGTTCTTCTGTTATGAAAGTCAGTTGAGTTGCAAAGTTGCATCTTCGACATGAAGTCGAGGTTTCGACTTGCTCTCGACTCAACAGGCCTGCATCGGCATGTACCGACTCTTTTCGAGATAGAATTCGAACCATCTGCTTTGGCCCATGTCCCATCCAGGGTTGCAACCACCGTGCGCTGCCTGCCCGGCGGCTGCAATGGAAATCACAACGATCAAACCCTCGCAAAAGCTTCAGCCCCAACGGTTTAACCTCATTATACTTTTTGTTTTATCCGGCGACGTTGCACGGAATGGCAGGCCAAGTTGACGTCCGCTGACTTGTTGCAGAGAGCGTCAAATTCTTCATGTTCGGCACCCGCGGCTGTCCGATTTCGAGGGAGGTCCGCCAGAGCATCGTCATTCGTCCTGGATAGCGAAGGTCAGTCGAATAATCGGGTACTCTGTCTGCGAGCTTCGCGTCTCCTCTAAATTGACCCATTTGCTCCTCTCTGGCACGTCGTCTCAATACCTATCACGATCGACAAGCCATCCGTCACGTGGCGAGCAGGCGTCAGTGTGACTCCCATGCGTGCTGCTTTGACCAGGGTGTGAACTCTGAGTCTCAGTGAAGGTCATTCCTGAACTCCAATGCGCTTTGATGAGAGGTTAACCCTCTCGTCTCTCAGTACAGAGTAGTACCTGGCAGGCGGGGTTGGGCGTGACGAAGACCCGAGCGCGCTGTTGGAAATTGCCAGAATTGGCCAGTGTCGTCGGCATATTGCGCAGCTGTCTCAAGCCATTGCCCGGGGTGGTTGAATCTGATACCACACCGACATGTTCAACCGATGTGTCGCGATTAGAGAACGACCGTCTCGTCGAGGCACCAATAGCACCGGTTGGTTGACAGTCTGCAAGGAGGCCGGTATATTTCCTTCTGCCCGAGCCAACCAGCAAAATGCAATCCACGGGAGGATTCCAACGGCCGAGTTCTCTGTAGAGTAGGCAAAGGCGCCCCTAGCACCAGCCCTGGACTGTTTAAACTTTTCGAAGGGACCAGCATGCGGGCGTCTCGCAAATCCTCTTGACCGCAAAGAGAACTCGATGAGTCTTTCAATCCACACTCGGTCAGGCTGGTTCCAGGGGTTCTGCCCCGCTGCCGTTGTCACGAGTGGCCGTTGAGGGCGTCCAAACGGAGACGTTGTGAGATTGAAAGCTGGCGAGTCAGGTGAACCCTTGCCTTGAAGAAACTGGCCTTCCGGTTGGAGCTTCTAGCTCCGTTCTAGCGTCCGCACAGGGGTGTTGAAGAATTCGAGGCCGACACCACCTTCGAGAGACTGGAGTTGTCGAGAATTTGTCTTGTGACGCGATTGCCTTGACGTTGATATTGAAGCCAGCCAAACAATCCGTGAGACATTTTCCAGACTTTTGATGACTGTGAAACATGCTATCTTGCGATCGTCGGTACAGGATGGCTTCATCAGTGGCCCATCAACAACTTTTTAGTCGATAGCGCCGAGTAGGTCGACGGCCATATCCGGGTGGGACTGGATAATGACAAGCGATTTCCGCCTTCTGCTTGAAGAAAAGGGACTTTGGATCGTGGCCGTTTCTGGCGAGGTGTACCATAGCAGCCTGCCCTGTTTCCGCGCGTGGGTGTTCAAGTAGCGCCGTGGATCATGACCGGCCGTTCCGTCCCTGCGGTGCAGAAATTTCTGGCGACTCTGGCGATGGCAATGAGCAGGGAGGGCAGCCTTCGCCATTCGCCATCTTTCCCATGTAAATCTCGTCTAGAAGCACAAGGGCTGATTTGATCCAGCTCAGAGTAAAACGATGGTATGACCCAACAGCCCGGCTCATGAGCATCGGTGGCTAGCTCCAGTGCCGTTTTATCCCAGCCAAATCAGGAGTTGCACCAATCAAGAGCGTCCCGAGTGGCCGTCTCTGCGTCCCAATGGCATGGATTCGGAATCTGATTCGTAAAAGGCTTGCGGGCTGTATTTCCGATATGGATATTTTCTCTGGGGCTTCATTTAACAACGCCAGAAACCACCGTTCCTTAACGGTGGCTGAAAGGGCAAAGTTGAATGGTTTGCGATCGCTAGTTCTCAAGTCAACTGGTCGTGAGAAGTGGCTGTGAAGGATCGTAACTTGGTCGATCGCGCTGCGGAATGCATATGCCTGTTCACATCGCTTCCCAAGAGGATGTGCATTGTGTTTTCGACCAAGCTGAGAACCAGAACGACAGCTTTTCTGGTCGATCGTCCGGCGCAGTCGTCACCGACTCCCTGGTGGCTGAGACGGAACCCCTGGGCGGTTTTTCTGACGCCTAAGCCAACACCATACACGAGTCTTTCGGGCTCACGCCGACGCCATCTCGACTGCTCGGCGAGCCTACTGCAATTCATCGTGAAGGCTGTGCGGCAGTTTGGGGAAGACTTAATTACCGGTGACGAGTCACTGACTCGTTACCTGGGCGAAAACAGCAACAGCCATTGTTTGATTGCTGCATTTCTCGTGTGCTTTGCACCGAAGAGCTGGCCCGCCGGCCCGTTCCCGTGTGTGTCTGTCCATGTGGAGAAGACAAATGACACCAGGCGGGCTGGTTGCCGCCCCAGCTGTGCCATGCTGCCGGGAGCGTGTGTCCCTCGACAGGCCGTTGAAACTTCGTCTCCTTGCCGACTCTGAACGGGGCGGAGGTGTCCGGCGTTGCCCATGTCTAACTCCAATGATTGGTGTTTGGCTATTGTGAGGTCTCCATCGGGTCATTTCACACCGAATCCGTCGAGTTGATTGGCCGAACGGAGACACTTCACCGAGATCCGATATCGTCGTCAACGGGCCTCTTCGGCGAGAGACTAGGTGCTTTCGGCGAGAGGTAGGCTGATGTAGGATCTGGACTGGGAACCAGACTTAGATGATAACTTAATGGAAAGGAATCGTCGACAAGCTGCTGGGGTTATCGGCATATTCTTCGGATCGTGTCCGATCCCCCGTAGCCCAGACTCCTGCCGGAATCGCCCTCGCTGGATGCCTCTCTTGTTAGTCTGGAGAATTCCACTCGTTGAATGAACGGTCGGTCGTTGACTCGCGGATCGTCCCTTGTTGCTGCCCAACTACATGCGTACTCCAACGCATCCCCCATCCGCAATATCGACCCACGGTGCCGTTCGTTCGGATCTATGCCCCATGATCCATATGAAGCTGCGGCATCAAAAGCAGATCGCAAACGGGCTGGCCAAGTGTGGGAAAACGAGATCATATCCCGAAAACGGAGGCTGAAGTGGAATTTGCTGGTTCTTGTGTTCCTGGAGGGCAGTGACGGCCTCCTGATATGTTGGCAAGATGAAGAGCAAAACCACCGGGGACGTCCAAATCGATGGGTGACTCCCACAGGAAGGGATAACGGAGCCGGCAGCAAGAGTAACACGAGTTGATACGAGCTCTCGTCGAACAGAGGCTTCAACGATGGATCTTCTGGAGACTTCGTGCTCCTTGATGCCCTGGACAGCGTGAACGGAATCTAGGACTGTATGTTTGAAGGTCCGATGTATCGGAGTGTCTGAAAATGGACCGCACTAAGCTCGATGGCGAAATCATCCATAATCTGTATTGCGAGACCGATGGTACCGGCAATTCCGCGGGCAGTTCTTGGTTCTTGCGGAATGCCGGTGAATAGGGGAAGTACTCTGTCCAGCCATCCCATTGGCGTGATCGGAGTCCGCCTGAGGTCGATTGGCTCGTTACCCCATGCCGAAGGGTGACTTTCGTGTTCGTAAATGGCAATCCTGAACGTTGCTGTCATATTAGCCACGGCTTCAATGATAGACCGGTCCAGACATACGCATGGAGGTTTGCGATATCTGTTGCCAATATCGGTGTGGTGTGACCTTCGCAGACCTTGCGCGGACATAGCAACGGAGCGAATATCCGTGCTGACGAAGGTTGAAATGATGGTGTCGTTACACAAAGGCTTGCTGCAAATGTTCAAGCATTCTGGCAGATTCCACGCGCTGTAAGCTCGGGGTTTGGTAAGAGATCCAACAGACCCCTTGTTGTCCTGCTGTGGTTGTTCAATGTTGAAATGAGATCAACAAGGTTGAGATGCATTGGCAAAAAGGAAAACGAGGATTTGGAAGATTTGGAAGTTATCAACCTGAGGAAAGAACTGACGTTATCTTGAAGTAACTAACAGAGAAGGTACAGCTGGCGGTTCGCGCTTCTAGGGCAGGAAGATATATGTTCTCAGAGAGCCAGGGAAGAAAGAGCTACCCTGGCCTATGTACTCAAAGGCTGTGTTTCCTCCACTCATAAAAAATAGACTACACGTCAATAATATAGCTAAAGTAACGCTTCTTTAGTTGGGAAAAGAAAACAGCCTATAATTGCATTGTTCCCTTGGCTGCGGACAGAAAGCAAATAAACCTCTGCAGATTCACTTACACCAACGGCATGACAAAAGCATCAGCAAAACGAATAGTAAAAGACATACAACACCAGGTATTCGCTGGTCGTCACCGACCCAACTACTGATCCGGCCCTCACTGGCTTATCTATGGGAGAGCGGACGGGATCCCGAGTTTTCCAATGGGTATGGTCGTATGTGCTTGAGATCGGCGACGAACATGCTCAAGAACCTCCTCGGCCGGGGTGGCCATCAAACAACATCACAACGCGTCTTTTCTCATTGTATTGTTGAGCAGCGCATGGTAATACCCCCCCGGTGCGTCGTCCGGGTTTACGGATTTCTGTACATCCACTCTGGACCAACCCCATTAGCCTCTTCGCCTCCTTTCCTGGCAGTTGCTCCCTATACTCCCGACCCGTTCTCATGTGTTCTTCATTTGCTGTTCTATGCTATTAGACTCGTTTCTCGATAGGAGATGTCGACTCTTTGCTTGCTTCAATGTAACAATGCAGGGAGTCATAGTCTGATGTCATTAAGTGTGACCTTTGACCGCAGTGCATGCCGTATTTCATTCGCTCTGGTCCTCTCAACTTTCACCGGTGTCTCAAAATACGAAGCGAACCTGTGAATGAATCAGACTCGTAGCCAATAAATTCCTCTCTCTTTCTTTGTGTCCCATTCAACCTGGTCATCTTTGCCCGATTCTATGCGGCCTCGAGGCTTTAAGCGCTCTTGTATTACGCACCACAGACCACTTTCGAGGATTCTGTCTGATGTAACACATCGGCGGCAACTGGTATCATACCGGCATAAAAGGTGACAGCTTCCCAGGGGCATCGGTAGAGGGGTTTCATTCTCTTGAACTTTGCTTCTCGGGACTGTCGTTACCTCACCTCATCTCATCAGGGCCGGCTTCAGCAAACTAAGTCCTGAGAACTTTAGGTCTGACATAAGTCATGGCAGACCATTCGACCGAGATGAACTCTTTGTCAGCGGCAAATTCGAGTCCTGCAAACTCTCGTCTCGGGAACACGTAAGTCCGTCATATACATCAGCGGAAGAACCGTAGAACTAACCAGAGCAATACGGCAGTCGCGTGTATCTCACGAGATACGTTCCTACGCGTCGTCAAGAAGCTGAAACTCGGTCGTCATTCCATACTCAAGAAGAAGATGGCGATGAGAATGACGACGAGAATGACGATGAGGGCGATTGGATCCCGATCCCGATCGAGATCAGAAACACAGAGCGGGTGGACGTGGAAAACATCAACACCCCAGGCGCTGAAGACGAGACTGGCAGGTGGATTCATATACCCGTGAATAATATCGATATCGTTCAAGTCGTTAACGCTTTTCCCGTCCTTGGCATCTTGGTTACTAACACCTTAGTGGCAGAGATGTATAGAAGTTCTGGGTCACCGCGGTCAAGCAAGGCGGCTTCGTGACGAATGGAGTCAGAAACTTCGTCCAACGCACGTTGTGCCGTCTCATATCTGGCCCGCTCATGCTTGGAGCGTGGATCCATCCATAGAGATCGAGAGGCAACCTGTTGATTCAATGCCGGGAGTTTCAGGCCCAGCAACTGGTCTCTCAGGCTTTGTATGCATACCTTGAACTCTGGACCAAACATGTGGTTTAGTTCAATGATTCCAGGCTTTTCTGCTAACTGGTGTGCCATAGGCCCCATTCCTGAATTGGGAGCTGTTTGAGAACGTGCAGGCGGCAAGAAATCGACTTCAAGGCTCGCGGTTCTGCCATCAACGTAAAACACTCCATGAATTCTTCTACAGCAGCCTTCGAGATCTAGAAACTCAGAACTCGCAACATACGGTTGCAAAGTGGACAGGAGATGATGACAGCATGCAGATGGGGGAAGACGGTCGAGAAAGCGCAGTTCAGAACAGTTTTGTCATCATGGCAGATCAACTTTGGATCTGGTGGATAGGCAAAGGTAGGTAACACACCTTATTGGATTCATCAATTTATCTAATCTGCAATAGAAACGATAATTACTTGTTTCCCAAGCGAAGATCCCCTAATCGAGAGTACGGACACCCCGTCATCTTTAAACACCATGGCTTCAGTGTTACAGTCTCCCGATATGAGAATCTGCTACACTGCACTTGACTTGGCAACCATAATTCTTCTGCACTCTTTCATCCGCCCGTTTGTAGGAACACAGACCGGATACGGTGGTGTTCTGTCAATTTTTCGCCTAGCAGTTACCAACAAAGTAGGTCTTTTTCGACGAGATTCGCTGAGGGATAAAAATCAGGCTTACATGTTCAATTGCCGTCAAGGCTACTCGCTATAACAAATTACTCCACAGATTTTGGGGGCGAGCCAGCGGCACCTCAACTAGCAATACGTCCACGAAGTATGAAGGAATGGAGGAGCTTAAGCTTGTAGTGGAGTTGGAGGATCTCGTGGACGAGCTGACCATTCTTCTGCGGCTATTGGAGCAACAACATGATGTTATCAGGCAATTTTTGGAAAAATTGGGCATGCATCATGAAGAAACGGTTGCTCACCATCGTCTAGAAGTGGGCAGGGGAAAGATTGAACAACAGATCTCAACTATTGAGTCGCTCATTTTGGACGCGGAAAAGGTTCACGGCATGGTAAGTCTCCATTCGAAGCCTGCTGGGTTAACTCCCCTCTCCTTACTCAAGTGAACTGGAAGAGCTTATGATCTATCAGGTGCTTAGACTACTCGGACTGGAACAGAATATCGCAAGCCTTGTAGAAGCCCGGATCGCTACCAAACATGGACGAACAGTTATGTTGTTCACTATCATCACGATCATATTCGTATGTAAATCTATGCATGTGTATACATCGACTAGTGTGCTTACCTCCATAGCTGCCCTTGTCCTTCTTCACCTCATATTTTGGACAGAACGTGCGGGATTTGACCGGTGACAATGAAAATCCAACGTCGGGCGACCTTTGGAAAACAGGAGGTTCGTTCCTCACACTATTACCAAGATTATCATTCGGGCTGACATCTGACACTACACAGGCCCAATCTCCGCAGTCGTTATTGTTTTAGCTTTGGCGACATCCATATTTACGATGTATCCCGATGAATCGATCCATGGGATCTTCCAAGCTATGAAGCATGACACCCTGGTTTGGCTTAGAAGGCTCAGGAAGAAGGAGACAATACAGGACTCGAACGTTTAAGCCGCAAAGGCGCGGATTCCCATTCTAGGATACAAGGGCTGGTTATCAGACGGATACGCAGAGAGGTAGCCGGAATATAAGGATTGATGAATAGATAAGAATAATCGTTTTGACTGATTTACGTGTGCGAATTAGCTACTGATGTCCTATGCTTGTATGTGATAGATAAATACGCAAATGTTTGAGAAGGGATTTATTGTATTGTAGATTGACAGGATGGAAGAGGCAGAAGTACCGTGAGAGGTGGAAGCCGCTGAAAGCATGCATATGTTGGGCGGACGCCGGCGATAATGGCACAAGAAGCAAGAAGTACTGGCTTGGGAAACACACAGGGGGTTTGAAGGAGCACGTTTCAGAGTATTGTATCGTTGACAAACCAAAGGAGCTCAAAGATACCAATACTATGGTGGTATGGAAGGATTGGATATATCCTGTCGAGACATGCAGGCGCTTCTTTGTCCTGTACCGGTTCAATACGACCATGTATTATCCCCATGCTGAAGGTAGACAAGGCCAACCCTTTTGACGTCTTTCTCAAGCATACAGCCATATGATAAAGAACTACATCTTAAAGAGCGCCCCGACCCAAATAGGATGAGAAATTTTCCAATAGGCTTGTTCGAATAGGCTTGATCGTATGTGGCAGGGCACCCTCCCGAGATGGCCAGCAAACCACATCACAACTCGTCTTTCCTCCTCGGGCCGCTCTCAAACCTTCTTTTCTTAGTCATTCCCGCCAAGATGTCAATGATCAAGTCTGCAGCAGCCACAGAAGTCGTCTCTGCTGCTGTGTCGTATGGCGGACTGACTTCTACAACGTCTGCGCCCACCATGTTGAGACCCTCGAGGCCTTTCAGAAACCGCTTGAGTTCTCGAGTAGTCCAGCCACCCGACTCCGGCGTCCCAGTTGCCGGAGCAATGCTGGGGTCCAAAACTACACCCCGGATCTGAGTAGATGCATGACAGGCCAGCTAGGGGCGGGGCTTACCATCAATGTCGATTGACAGATACACCGGTGTATCGCCAACAGTCTTTAGAACCTTGTCAACGATGGCATTCATGCCAATATCGTCAATCTCGTGAGCTTCAATTATGGTGAAGCCTACGACGTCTCTGTCGATTACGTAGTCGTTTGGGCTCTGACATTGTCAGTCTTGTGTCTTTCGGGTGATGGGAACGTAGAATTGACGCACAAACAGCTTCGTCCTCAAGCCTCCATGAATGCTGGTTCCTTTGCTCACACATCCTTCTCGACTCGCATGCCAGAAGAAGGTACCATGGGTGATGGCTGACTGGTTTGACACGATGCCTGTGTATCCCTCATACGGATCCCATCTTGACGCGCTGTTCAGTCATGGCCATTCCTAGCAGAATTGAAACACATACGTATCGAGATGAGAGTCTAGATGTATGACAGAAACCGGCCCGTACACGGTTTTCAAGCTACGAAGAATTGGAAGAACGATGGAATGATCTCCGCCGAGGCTGATAATTCTCGGATGCTCCCAGTCATCTGCCACCATCATTAGTCACCACGACTTGATGGGCGGATCATGAAGATTACAACAACATACTCTTCTCTGACGTCTCATGGTAGAGAATCTGGCGATATGCCTGCTCCATCTGTTTGAACGCGTGGCTGGCGTCGAAAGGTGTAATGGGAACGTCGCCGCAGTCAATAATCTCAAGACCCTGATCATATGGGTCGACTTCCCAGACGGTGTTGTAGCTGCGACCTTTCTTTTCCCTCGAGGATCCAGCACGGATGCCTCTTGGGCCGAAACGAGCCCCTGGGCGATAGGAAGTCGACGTGTCGTAGGGAAACCCCAAGATTGCGATGTCAAGAGGCTGTTGAATGTCAGATATACGCTATCATCAGGTGTGAAGAGGGTGCTTGCTTTGTTGTGAGACTCAGATAGGCATCGTTGCCACTCCAGGTGAGCAAAGGTTACTGGTTGCGAAAACGGAAGATCCTTATCCAGATCTTGTCTCAATGTCAGCGAGGCCCGCAAGATGTCAGACAGAAATATTTGGTAACCTTCGATGGGATATTGGTAGTCTGGACCAACATTCAGAGCAGCGCTCTGAGTCGTCAGACTCAAGATGAGGATGTTGCTCAATCTCATTGTTGCGGTGGAATTAGCGAAGGATGACTTGGATGGGATAGTGTGACGAGGGAAAGATTAGAACCTCCTTCTAAACATTCCAAGATACGACCATGAGAAACTCGTCTTCAGATGAGGGGCTTGCATATCATTCCCCGACCTACGTCTGATGTTCTAATATGCTTATCATTCACTGCAGCCGGAGACTTCAGACCCCACTTCCCAACCGACATCTCGGGGAAAGATGCCGGCAGCGCCAAACGCTAAATGACGTAACAAGAGATAAGTCGGATTCTTCCCCTTCCGTGTATGTTTCAACATTAAGTGATTGGGTTCTCGTTCGAGGTGCTGCTGAAAGCGTGAACACTGATCCTGCTGTCGTATGGAATCTCTTGGCATACATAAAGGACCTCTCGCGGGGCTTGGATGGAAACATTCTTGAATCAGATTTAGACCATTATGTTACGACTCCACATCAGATATTATCGAAACCTATTAAGGCAGAGTATCACAACCGATATCTACGTTGGACAGAGCTAGCGTCCGGTTCTTGAGCGGCCAAGACTGTTGGGATCACGGAAGCAGAACCTGGAGAAGAAGAGGCAGCATGTTGCTGACCCAAACCAGAGGTCTTGTATGTAAATCTCACACGGTTTCTATCGCAACTCAATCCCAGACAACAGTGATTCAATTATTGAAGACATATAAAGCTAACTTTGTAGTGGGTTTGGTATGAGAGAGAGGGCCTGGTCTAAGGAGGCAGCGACTACTTGCCTCTCAAGCAAGAACAGAATCGCTACGTCTTGTGCAAACGTTCCATCTTGTTGCTTAAAGCCATCATCATCTGAAAACGGGACCTCTTATTGCTAAATATTTCGAAGTCCTCATGAACTCGGCAATTACAACCATCACATTATCCCAACAAGGAAGTCTTTAAGCTGCTTCATCATCCTTGTACACAGTCATAGGTCAACCAGCATAAACCGTGCCTAATTCGAGGAACTGCTGCAAACGAACGTTGTTCTGCACTTAATTGAATAGTTAGGGGGTACATTCTGCAGGAGATTCCACATCGGAACAACTTGAATACATCTCAAATCCTGGCCTCATGAACTGTTCGTTGCTTAAGCGGCAGCTTCGGCAGCTGCTCGACAAGCACAAATGTCTCCACAGAATTTCTCCTCGACACTGATGCTCGGGTGAAGCTGAGTGTTTCTTTTCGCAGGATAGATCTCGGCTCGAGCCTTCTTCTCGGCCTCCCAATGCTTCTCAAGGTCTTTCTTCAGGAGGCGCTTGAATGCCATCGTGCCCGATTCGCGGGTCGAGTGCAACGGACCGTTGACGAAAACGTTGTTGACAAGGTTCTTCTGGACGCCATTCATGAGGTGGTAATCCTCGATCTCGATGCCCTCGAAGAACTCTCCGGCGCGATCAAAGTGCTCTCGCGGCGAGTTCTTGTTGCGATACACCTCATACTCGGTGGTGACAGTGGTGGGAGTTTTGGGGACCACGCGCATCAGGAACCAGTACGGTGTGGAGAGATTCAGAGACGTGTTCGGGTAGTTGAACGTGAAGGCACCATTCCCGAAGAATTGAATATCTTCAGCCTTGATGTCATCTCTGTTGGGTGGGAAGTGCTCCATCCGTCCCTTATCGGGGCCCCTGGTCTCAACAGAGTAGCGATCGAGATTCGTGATCTTTGTGATGCCAGGATGAGATGCCTGGCAGTGGTAGCACTATTCAGGTCACAACGTTAATACCGTATATAATCAAGATCGGAGAATGTCTGATAATCATTCACCGCAGGCTTGCTTACCTCGTTATAGTTCTCACCGACCAGCTTCCAGTTGTAGGCACCATTTGTGGTCCAAGTGCGCTCGTAAGTGTAATCATCAAGATTGAAGTCCTTGAAGCGCTCTTGCTCGTCAGTGCCCCCATTGAGCTCTGTCCAAGGGATTGGAGTCTCCGAGGCGTCGAAGTTTACCCAGATGAGACCGAGTCTGTCGATGTGGGTGTGGATGGAAAAAAGGCTGTAATCCTCCTTGCGGAAGTCCTCGACCTCATCAAACTTGGGAGCCTTAGCCAGCTTGCCAGAGAGACCGTAAGACCAGCCTTCGAAGATAGCAATTAGTCAACGGATGTGACACAGAAAGCAAAGTAACATAGTTATGACTAACCATGGTAGCCGCAACTCAGGATCATCTTCTTGCCCTCGCGACCGTCTTTATCCCCGAGAATGGGATAGGCACGGTGGCGACAGACATTGTGGAATGCGTGGATCTCGCCCTGTCTGTCCTTGATAAGGAAGAAGTCGAAACCGGCCATCTCGAAGCGGAGGAAACTCCCAGCCTCTGGCAAACGGGAACGATGGGTGGTCATCAACCAATGCTTGGAGAAGACGGCTCGCTTCTCGAAGTCGAAGAAAGCAGGCTGGTGATACCAGGAGGCTGGCATGTTGCCCTCGGGAATCTTTAGAGGCACAGACATTGTTGACTGATGAAAGTAGGTATTCGCTTGAATCAGTTTCAAGTTTTTTAGAAGCTCTTAGATCTTCTGTGTGTATTTCGATAGTCTTCAAGGCCGGACACTCAATCAAATTCTGAAAGCGTGGGCACATGGGCCAATTTAATAGCCCGAACAACTTAATTCATAACCAAATCATGCGGACCTCATGGGCAAATAGGATGTTGTGAACTATATGTTCTGAACGATGTGAAGTACATAAGTCTACAACATCTTCGAGTTGGACTGGAAGATGAGGAGTGCAGGAGGCTAGGACAAATCTGGGAAATAAGGCTCAATCAACGCAGCGTCGTTGGTGTATCAAAATTGCCGATATGGCATGTTGATACAGCGCCCAAACCCGTCTCGTTGAAGAGCTTCTGAGCTGCGAAGAGAGCGATGCTTGCACGTGAGTATAGTTGCCTCATGTAACAAATCATAAGGAGGTAGTTACTCTCATGTTGCAGCAAGAAACGCAGAGCTCCCACCGGCTAGCCTGAAACCTTTGGGTCTCACGTTTCTTTCCTAATATGGCATTCGTCCAAATAATAACCAAGACATCAGATACCTTATCTGAACGGTCTCTCAGTAGCTTCCCCAATTGGTTTAGTTCTGCATGATTGCCAATCACAGTCTGGCTATTGAGAAAAACTCCAGGCTTCTCATTCGCCTCAGACAGGTTGTATCGATACAATCGAAGACGAAGACGCAACAGAGAAATATGAATTTGTATTTCAAGACATAGGAAAATTATACCAATTCAAGCCCCGCATTCAAATCTAAATGGTCTTTCAGCTTTTTAGGCTACGTTCCAAAAGTTTTGGTGCGGTCAATACCTCTGAGGGGCCTGGATCTATTGCATGTGAGATTCAACAGCGGTATCAGGTACCCGCTACTTTTGAGATGACTGTGGATGTCTCGCGGCCTTTCGAGAGAGCTGCAGCGTTGGCCAGTATGGTCAGCATGGTCAGCATGCACGAATGACAAGATCGAAGGGCGCCTTACGTTCAGGCAGAGACGTTTCCCCGCACCAGGCTGTGGTTGGAACTTGGCAGGTGATGAGCATCTTGACTTCATCCTAGCACCAACCATTCTCGGCGCGTTTGAGTTGAGTCAAGCCGTCTTCTTGTGACAACTCAACGATGGATATCGCACGCTTGTGTGGGGAGGACGTCGAGGTGAATTTTGCGCCTGTGCGTCCTCCGAAGAGACAAAAAACCCGTCACAATAACTACACCATCGCCTGGGTCTGCGCGTTGTACCTGGAGATGACAGCAGCTATCAGCATGCTAGACGAAGAACACGACAGTTTGCCCATGCCAAACGAAGACACGAACACCTATGTTCTAGGGAGAATCAAGCAACACAACATTGTCATCGCCTGTCTACCACTAGACGAATATGGCACAAACAATGCGGCAAACGTTATGGCCAACGTAACACGGTCCTTTCCATCCATTCGGGCGGGCTTGATGGCCGGAATCGGAGGTGGCGCACCGAGCCAGGCCGACATCCGTTTAGGGGACATCGTCGTCGGAACAAGAGTAATGCAGTGCGATTTTGGCAAAATCGTACGAGATGGCGAGATCCAACGAACGGCCATTCCAAAGTTGCCACCTTTGTTCCTCAGAACAGCTCTGTCGGCCCTGCGAGCAAAACAAGACCGTCAGAAGAACAACATACCGTCGATTATCAAGGAGAGGTTCGGCGAGAACTCAGAATACTGTCGGCCAGACTCATTAGACCTGCTTTTTCCCCCGACGTACGATCACGTCCCCTCAGGCTGCCCCGGTTGTACGTCCTGCGACCACTCGAAACTCGTACCGCGCAGCAAACGAGCAACAAACGAGCCGCATATACACTATGGTGCAATGGCTTCGGGCAATCAAGTAATGAGAAGTGCCTCTCAGCGGGACAAAATCGCCAGGGAACTAGACATTGTTTGTTTCGAGATGGAAGCAGCCGGCTTAATGGGGAATTTCCCTTGCCTTTGCATACGGGGAATTTGCGATTACTCGGACTCTCACAAGAGCAAAACGTGGCAGAAGTATGCGGCTGCAACTGCGGCGGCATATGCAACGGAGCTGCTTGCAATTTTGCCTGGCGCTACGCCTGCCTGGCACCATCATGTATCAGAACTTCATGTTGGTAAGTACTACTGCGGTGCCAAACTTAATTTTAGACCCGGACTCACACACTGTTCTAGGTCAAGAAGTCTCTCTCGAACGATTACCAGCAAAAGCTGCTAGAGACTCTCAAGTTCGACCAACTGGACTCACGGCAGTCATCCATTAAAGTTGCCCATGCCAAAACCTGCCGCTGGCTTTTGAAAAGTCGCAACTATACAGCCTGGCGCGATCCCGAAAAGCTGAAGGAACATCACGGCTTCCTATGGATTCGCGGCAAGCCAGGGTCAGGCAAGTCCACCATCATGAAATATGCCTACGCGAACATGGCTCGAGCCTGCGGAAAGCAAGCTCTCATAGCTTGCTTCTTTTTCAACGCCCGCGGCGATGAGCTAGAAAAGACAATGGAAGGGATGTACCGATCTCTACTTTTGCAGTTACTGCAGAGCTATCCCGATCTCCAATCTGGTTTGAACGCTACATGGACGGATACTACCGTCAAAGACAACAGCAATCACATGTCTCTCGATATTCTCAGAGGTTCATTCCGCGCTGCTGTCCTCAAACTCGGCAAACGCCATTTCACATGCTTTATTGATGCTCTCGATGAGTGTGACGAACAGCAAATAATGGACATAGTTCCGTCCTTCGAAGATCTGGCCGAAGAGGCAGCAGATGAAGGTATCGAGCTACGAATCTGCTTTTCCAGTCGTCACTATCCCTAC
The DNA here is from genome assembly GCF_011947395.1 of Colletotrichum karsti. Lineage (NCBI taxonomy): Eukaryota > Fungi > Ascomycota > Sordariomycetes > Glomerellales > Glomerellaceae > Colletotrichum > Colletotrichum karsti. Next base: position 280,617 of record NW_024065911.1, on the reverse strand, counting down.
CTTTCCCTTCGAAACGGGATTCAGCTGGTCTTAGAAGATCAACCAGGTCATACACAAGATTTGGCAAACTACATTCAAAGTCGTCTTCGCATCTCCGACCACTCCCTCAGTCAAGAGCTACAGACCGAACTTCTCGATAAGGCTTCAGGTGTCTTCCTTTGGCTTGTTTTGGTTGTTGACGTACTCAACACGGAGTACGCACAGGGCGGTATGGCGTTAAGAAAAAGGCTGGCAGAAATACCCGGCAGCCTGCACGATTTATTCAGGGATATGCTCAAGCGCGACAACACTAAGAGGGAAGAGCTCCGCCTCTGTGTTCTCTGGATACTCTGCGCTGAACGTCCATTGACACCTGAGGAATTCCGTCATGCTCTATGGGCTGGATTGTCACCCAGGGGCCTTGCAGACTCCGAACTCCCCGACGTCTCATCCGCTTCTACTGACAGCACAAAGACATGCGTCGTCGGTACATCAAAAGGCTTAGCGGAAATTACCAAGGCTAAGCAGCCTACAGTTCAATTCATCCATGAATCGGTTCGCGACTTTCTTCTCAAGTCTGGGGGTCTTCAGGAGGTGTGGCCAGACTTGGGATACGATTGGAAGATCCCGAGTCACGAAATTCTCAAGGAATGTTGCTCCGCGTATCTCAAGAACCAGTTGGTACGGGACCCAGTCCTGCAGCTGGATTTAGAGGCCGGTAACGCCACGACATCAGATGTCTCTCGAAGATATCCTTTCTTGTATTATGCCAGCCAGTACTCACTCTACCACGCTGACGTTGCTGCGGAGGGAATTCCTCAAGACAAGTTTCTATCGGGTCTTGTTGTCACAGAGTGGATCCGAATTCTCAATCATTTCGAAAAACATTCAGTGCGAAAATACACCACAGCTGCCAGCCTTCTCTACATTCTGGCAGACAAAGGCTGCTCAAAGCTCATTCGAACTTGGCTGAGAGATAATCCCAAGACTGAGATACGCGGAGAGCGCTACACACTGCCTTTCTTTGCTGCTGTCGCGAGCGGTAATAAGGATTCGGTTGCCGCTATCCTGGGCCTTGCTTCGATGATCCATGACGGCGTTGACGTTTTAGAAGGCCTGAGTCACAAAAAGGACGACACACGTCTCGTTGGCAGAACCCCATTTACTTGGGCTGCTCAGGAAGGTCGGATTGGAATCGTCAAATTTCTGCTTCGATGGGGAGCCAACGTCATGCTGGCGGATGATCAATCCCGCACCGCTTTATCAAGAGCAGCTGAGTGTGGCCATGAGGCTGTGGTCTCATTCCTGCTTCAGAATGGTGCAAGTCTGAGCGTTGAATCTGTTGCAGAACACAAAGCATTCCGCCAAGCTGCGCAAAATGGCCAGAAGACAGGTGTGAAGCTGTTTCTTGACCTGGGTCTGACACCAAATACACAGTACAAGTGGGAAACTGCACTTTTAAGAGCCTGCCGCTTTGGTCATAAGAATGTGGCAGAGCTTCTAATCGAACGCGGGGCTAATGTGAACAACTTATCGGGACATGAACTGGTTTCTCTGGTTGAAAAAAACGTTGCAATGGCATTTTTTCTCTTTGAGAAAGGGGCAGACATAAATGCGACTAGTAACTACTTTCTAGATACAGCACTCCACAGCGCACTCAAGAAAAAAGACACGGAAATAGCACAGCTTCTCGTTGAGAAGGGAGCTGATATTCACAAACGCAATCGGTATGGAGAAACAACCCTCTTTCGCGCGTTTGACAACAGCTTGCAAAAAATGGTAACGCTTTTGGTCGAAAAGGGTGCAGATATCAAGAGCAGCATCAGTGGTGTCTCTTTTTCAAGAATCAGTGACCAGAACGGAGTAGCTCTGAAAGACGGCGATGTGGAGTTAGCTAAGCTTCTCATCGAAGGAGGCGCAGAACTTGTGGATATGCTCAGAAACCCTCTCAGCCCGATGGATAGGGCTATGCGCGATGAACCTAAGACTGTAGCTGCACTGCTACTTTCGAATGGAGTGGATCTGGACGCTTACAACACTGAAGGGAAAACAGCTCTGATGGTAGCCTCATATTATGAACACGAGATCGGCGTGAGATTTCTCTTGAAGTCAGGAGCCGATCCGAATCGGAGTGGTGGTGATGGAATGACGGCTTTGCATGAAGCCTGCCGCAGCTTTCATGATGTCAAGAACATGGAGATTGTTACGCTTCTTGTTGAGCACGGAGCACGTGTAAATGCCATGAGTAGCAGTGGAAAGACACCGCTAGCCGAGATCAGGAGCCGGGGACTTGCATTCGCTTCTTCTCCAAAAGAGAGGGAAATTGCATATTTCCTTCGTCATAAAGGAGCTGAGGTATTATGGTAGTAGTTAATGGACATGTCAAATACATCCAAGCGAAACAGGAGAACACAGGGTGGGCAGTACTACACTATCTACATATAAGTTGCAGTTGTAACTAGGGTCGGTCAGTGATCACCGTGACCAAGTTTTTCATGAGAGGCCGTGCCCCAGCTCTTTGCAAGATCCAGGCCTCCTTCTAGAGAATTAGATAACATCATAAGATTATGGAATGATAAGAAGTCGAGTGTTAGGTTGTTTCTTCGTCAAAACCAGTGCAACGCTGTCCACGTGGTTGTTATCTGATAACTCGCCGCTACCCCGCATTTCTTGTTATCGCGATAGTCTTTGCCTGAATGGGGTAGGTAACATGAGACCACCCGGCTCAGTGGCATACGTACAACTCGTAACTCTAAACAATAACATTCGCTGGGAGGCGAACGGTCCGGATACCTTGACCCTCTCTCCAAGGATCCGTTTGATCACCGGGTCGATTTCCGACGACTTTCTGCCGCGACCTTTGCATGAGGCTCATCTTTACTTCCCAATTCGATATCACAGCAAATCGAGGGCTTACTGCGCAAGCTGGTAGGGAACAGCGGCTGAAACAAGAAGAGATGGCCCCACGAAAGCGTCCGTACCGTCCAAAGGTCAAAGGTTAGCCAAGTCTGAGCGATTTCCATCGTTGAATTACGTCACAGTGTAAGCTGATTATAGATCAGGATGTCACGAGTGCTCAAAGCGTCGCATATCTTGCGACCGAAGGGTCCCCCGGTGCGCCAAATGCTGCGCCAGGGGTCTGAAATGCAGCGGCACCGATGTCGACGTTCGGATTCGCTTCGCTGATGGAGTCAATACCCGCGGCAAGTGGGCAGGCGAGACTATTGAAAGTCTTTGTGAGAAGTAATATGTCCAGATCCGCGCATGGCTTAAGGCTCACCAGCTGACGGCTCCGATATCCAGACGCCAGAAGTCCAAGAAGACGGAGGTGATTAAACACCAACGGCAATGGTCGGACTTCACATCAAACTCTTCACATACGGCTTCCCCGGTTGGAGAATCCCGAACGGAGAGACCGAAATCTTGGGACCTTGATGACATAGGGGGCCTGGATGTTGATGCTGGTGGTTTGAGCCCAGCACGACATCCACAACCAATCGAGGGATTCGCAGCTTCCTCGATGGAGACGGATCCAGAGTCCTCATGGATTTCTCAAGATTGCTGTCAGGTGTTGACATTGTTCAGCAGCCGGGACGATCCACTATCATCCTTTCTCGGATGCCCCCTTACCAGCCCCGCCATGTGGCCTTTGACGGGGTTTCTCGGTGACGATATTCCTCCTTGGAAGAGAAAGCTGCTCTTACACTGTAAGCACCGTGAACTCGTTCTCGCCGGTCAAGTTCCTGGAGGTGGATTGATTCTAACGCCATCTAAAGACTCCGAGCATATTGCCAGCGAGATGGTGGCTATCGATGGAAGCCACAACGGTTGGCGACACATCATTCTTCCCATGGCTCACTCCGATGAGCTGGTTATGAATGCTGTCCTAGCCGTGTCGGCCTTCCATAGAGATGAGATGAAGAAGGACGGCGCTGAGTCGCAATACGCTGTCCAACAATATCATCTCGACGCGGAACCGATATACAGCCCACAAGCTCTGTACGACTTGGTCATTGACGGCTTGCGGCAACGAAGCAACTTGCCAGAATGTAGCAATGAGGCCAATCAAGCTACCCCGGTCGCTGTTCTTGTGCTACTTGTGGCGGCGATGGTGACCAGAATAGAAGACTTTTCGACCATCTTGGGCATGTTACATTCTGCAACCGATGCTCTAGGCGGCGAGCATCAGCTGGAATCAAGCGAACTCGGGAGCTTTCTGGTACGCCAACTGAGGAAGTAGGTTCTTTCTATATTTACTCGTCCTGCTCCTCTCGATACTTGAGTAAGACGGCCTGACCTTGACAACAGAAACCGGGTGTACGCCGCACCATATATAAGCGAGTTTGCGGGGGTCGAAACCCTCGCCTCCCAGTCCCGGTGGAATCAATACTTCGACTGCATCCGGTACTGTTCCCAAGGTGGGAGTCACAACGCATCCGTTGTCGCTGTCATCGCAAACATGATGCAGCAAGCTCACGATATATACCTACAAGGCGTGGCTGGAGCAAAAGCCTGGTCGATCGACAACAATTGCGGTAGAAAAGTTGAAGCGGGACTCGACGAGCGGATTGAAAGGTTCAAACAGACTTTGGAGCAGCTTCCGGAGCGCGAGCCGGGAGCCCACGTGCTTGTCTGGGCAATCTTCATAGTAGCAGCCGCCAGCTCATTGGAGAGCCACAGGGCGTTCTTTCAGGAAGCTTTGTTAAGGCATTATAGCCGTAGCAGATTTGCAAATCTGCTCAGAGGAATACGGAAGTTGCCATACATATGGGCAAAGGCGGATCAAGGGGCGAGGTGGACGGAGCTGTTACCAGAAGCAAGGTTGTTTACCATGTGAGATACCTACGCTTCTGAGCCGGTTCTATGTCATTTGCATGGGAGGATGTTTATTCAACGCTCATAATAATAACCGTTTGCAAATACTCTAATGTTTCACGATATTAGCTAGGCAATACGGAATAGCGTTCTTCGAATAGGCCCGTGACTTGACAACTTGGGAGAATATTGAAGCTCAGCATTTGCAGGGGCATCGATCCCAGTAGGAACGCCTCCTCTTCTATCTACGCAGGGTCCAAATGATAAGTCTTTTCTTCAATTTTGACCTAGAGCTACATCAGATCGCCTCGTAACACAACCTTTTACGTCCATCAAGTATTTTGATATCGGATACTTAGGCCGAAGTCGCTCAGCCGATGGTCTGTCAGTCAGGATTCCCCCGCATTTTCACCCCACCATGCAATGATGAGACCCTCGGGATAGTGGGGGAGCCCCAAGGTCTCAATCGACCTTCCCGAATAGGGCAGATCTTGGATTTGGATTTAGATTCCCGCGTTGCATTGATCCCGGTACCTTGTCCGCGATGTACAAGTCATATCTGGAGCGTACTCTGTCGGGAAAGTATTCGGAGACCACCCAGGACGAAGCCATTTGAACCTCTCGCGAGAAGATAGGACCCAGCTCCTCAGTCAGATAGACGTGGACATGATGACGTATCGGAATAGTATTAAAGTCCACAGGCTTGAGAACAACTTCTTTGCTCGGTCGCATGTAATCAGTTGTGAAACTTTGCCAGCGTTCATTGTCCTTTACGTCCCCATCCTTCCATCCCCTTCTAACATCCTAACTATTGCTCACCGCAAGCGAAATATCACACAATGTCTGGAGCTCTCGAAGGAATCTACCCTCCAGGCGTGGTCAACCCGGGCCTCCCTCGCGCCAACCCAACAAAACCCTACTGGCACATCACCCCCCACGCCTACGCCAACCACAACTCGCCATGGCCCCAAGAACCAGTCGACATCGCCATCATCGGCACCGGCATATCCGGCATGGCCCTCGCCCGGACCCTCTGCGCCAAGCGACCAGACCTGAAGATCGTCGTCCTCGAAGCCCGAAGTCTCTGCTCCGGCGCCACGGGCCGGAACGGGGGTCACATCAAGACGATGCTCTTCTCGATGTGGAACGAGCGGAAGCATCAGTTCGGCATCGAGGAGGCTATCAAGATTTCCGAGTTTGAGCAGAGTCACCTCGAGGCCATCGCCGCGGCGACGGTAGAGGATGGCGCTGATTGCGATCTGGTCCGGACAACTGGTGTCGAGGCGTACTACGACCAAGCTGTTTTCGAGCAAGATCTGAAGGCTCTCGAGGATATCCGCGTCCACGCTCCGCATCTAGCTGCTTTACATACCGTTCACACCGACAGAGACGTACTACAGCACCAGATGAAGTTATCAAAGCGCTGCGTCGGAGCCATCACCATCCCCGCGGGCTCCGTATGGCCTTACAAATGGATCTCCAAGGTCTGGGAGAACCTCATCGACGGAAACCGCATCAACATGCAGACCAACACCGCCGTCGAGGCCATCGAGGACCGCGACGGAGCGGAGTTCGCCACGGTCAAGACGAAGCGCGGCATCGTCAAGGCAAGAAAGGTCGTCCACGCCACCAACGCCTGGATGGGCTACCTCCTCCCGGAGATGCAGCCCTTCGTGTCCCCGGTCCGAGTGAACGTGATCCATTGGGCGGCCGACGACAAGGGCCAGTCTCTCCTCGGTACGGTCCCCGAATACTCCATCTGGTATCGCTACGGGCGCAAAGATTACGACTACCTGATCCAGCGAGAGGACGGCGGGATCGTCACGGGACGCGCCTGTACGGGACGTACCGTAACCGGCGACGACACTGTGACGGACCTAGCACCACATGCGCACCTTCGCGGCTTCCCGTTCGAGGCGATTGCGAACCCGAAGGCGGACGCTGCCACGAGTATCGACTGTGCTTGGTCAGGCATCGTCAGTTTCACGCAGGATGGTCTCCCCTTCATTGGGGATCTTCCTTTCGAGGGTCGCAGTCATCAGTTTGTATGCGGCGCGTATCATGCTACTGGTATGGTTAAGGCGTTTCGGTCTAGCCAGGCTGCTGCGTCGCTGCTTTTGGGAGAGGAGCTTCCGAAAGACTTCCCGATGTCGTTGCTGTTGACTGAGGAGCGGGTTCGAGAGCTTCGGAATTCTCTGGATCGTGGCAATTATCCCTGCTACTGGGCAGTTGCAAAGATGTAAAGTACTAGAGTATGTATCAATCAGCGTATGTTTATCAGCATTCGAATAGCACTTGCCTAACTTGGATCCGATCGCGGGCAATGCTAGCGTCCAAATTCCTCACATTACCTTGTCAGCCCAGGCGTTTTGTAAGAGAAATTCATGTCATTGGTATCTCTATACGGGAGCAAAACAACTCAGATGATTCACCTAGCTCACAAGTGCATTTAGGGCTCATCTCTCACAGCAATATCTTTGAGCCTCAGCTTCAGTCATCGTAGTACTCCTCCAGCTCCTCCTCATATTCCTCCCTCGCCTCACGCAACGACTCGCGATCGCTGCTGCTAGCATCAGATCCATGCGCGCTCGCAAGCTCCTCTTCATACTCCCTTCTCGCCTCACGAAGCGATTCCCGGTCACTCTCGTCGCGGTCGTACTCGCGATAGCGGTGCTCGGATCCGGAGTCGCTTCCTCGCTCGTGTCTTTCATGGTGCTCGTGATCACTGTCCGAGTCGGAATCTGTAATGTGTCAGCTTGGTGCCCATTAACAAAGGAAAGTACATCGTACCTAAAGCGTTGGCGATCAGCGCTCCTCCTATCGCACCGACAGCGAGACCACCCGCCACACCAAGCAGCATGTTACTGCTACTGCTGTTCTTCTTTTTCTTCTTCTTTTCCTCGCCGCTGTATCCCTGCTCGTAGGGGTTGTTGTTGTTGTACTGCTGCTGTCCGTACGGATGCTGCTGAGGCTGGCCGTACGGCGATCCTTGAGGTTGACCATACGGAGATCCTGCGCCATACGGCGACCCATGAGGCTGTCCATAAGGTGATGCTTGGGGTTGCCCGTACGGTGATCCCTGCGGTTGGCCGTAGCCTTGGTGACCGTAAGACTGATTCGGGTCATGGTACCGTTGCTGCTGTTGAGGCTGACTCTGTTCATAGTTGTGGCCGGCGTAGTATCCCGCGGCAGCACCCGCCACCGCACCAGCCGCCGCAGCTCCCGCGGCGTACTCTCCAGGCGAAGGTCCTCCGTGTCCCGGCTGAGGTGAGTGGCCGCCATATCCGGGCTGTGGAGAGTGTCCCCCGTACCTATCTCCGTACCCTCCATAGCCAGGCTCCTGCGGCGGCGGCGAAACAACAGGGGATGGCGGGGCAGGCGGCTCCCACTGAGACGAGCCATGCGGGCTAACATAGTACCACCGGCGACTTGACTCGTCAAACCTCTTCACCCAGCCCTCCGGTAGACGTGGCGAGGGCGGTCGTCCGTAACCGTGCTCAGGCGGCCGGTACGGGCTCGCGCTGTCGCCATACCGCTGGTGCTCCGGTCGCGGTGAGTCGGCGGGGTACGGGCTAGACTGGTCGCCGTAGCGATGCTCGGGTCGAGGTGAGTCCGTGGGATACGGAGCGTGAGCGGCTCCGTAGGTGCCAGCGGCCGTGGCAGAGAAATCGCCCGCGCCATAAGGAACCGCTCTCTCCGGATCGGCGGTGCCGTATGCGTCAGGATGCTCGCGCTTGTACTCGTCGGCGCCGTTCTGCGGACCGCCAGCATAGCCGGTGGGAGGGCGACCGTCGTAGCCGCCGGCGTGAGTGCCGTGATTGCTGTACCCAAAGTCCTTAGAACCTGCCGAATCGTTAGTGTTTGTCAGGTCACGGTGTTGGGTGAGGGGCTTATCATCTTACCGTACTCGTGCTGGATCTCGGGGTCGTCGGGGATGGTGAAGCCGCCGAGCTGCGACGCCAGCTTAGCGACGTCGAAGTTTCCGAATAGCGACATCTTCCTTCGTGCTTTGATGTGTGGTTGCGGTAATGACAGTCGAAAAGTTGGGAATCGGAAGAGCAGTCGTTGTCCGACGACGATGCGAGGTGTCGCGGGGTCAAGTGACGATGGCGAGAGGTACGAGTTGGGCCACGAGGGACAAAAAATCAGATGCGCGCACGAAAAAAAAGAGGCCAACCACGCAAAAGACCCGCGTGCCGGAGGATTCGTAATGGGCTTGCTTGGGGGAGCTGCAGGTCGCAGTCGTACTGCACGTCAGATTGGTTCTTGTGGGCGACGATGTGATGTGTTCTCGGTAGCTCGGGAAGGCGGCAGCTGGGCATTTGTTTACCTTAATTTCTGGGACCCCTCCTCCTGCCTGTTATGTCACTCAATGTTTTGGAGGGGCACGAGGAGGGGAAAACATTTGGTTTTTTTTTTTCCGCCATCGCATTCACACTTCCCCATCCGCTACCTTGCCTACCTTGGGTGAGGCAAGGGTACATTAACAGTGACATTTCAGCTGAGAGGACCCCCACGTTTTGCAGCCATCGTCTGAACTTGGGTTGATCGCGGGACGACCCGCCCATACCATAGGGCTGAATCGAGCCATTCATTCCTGTTGAGACCGTGAGATGAGACGGCAATGGAATGAGTCCAGGACAAAATTCATGGGCCATATGATCCTGTCATATCGGCGCGCTCAAATCCCTCTCGCATCTTGTTACAAGAGGCCAGCATCATGAGTCGACTGGTGAGGTGAGATCCGACCCAACTATGTATGAGTGGTGCGCAATGAACTAATTTATCAACTTTCTCCTCGCTTTCTCGCTTCTCACAAGTTGAGGGGCGATCGAACTTCATGGAGTGCCTGTTTTGAGTGCGAGAGGGACATCTCACCGATAAATTCGACCTTCATTCAGTTCAATGGCATGAGTCGTCACTCGCCTTCTCACCTCGTCGCCACTTTTCATCGAACTATGCGGCCAAGTAGACAGGTAGTGATCCCAAATCATATCCAAGACTCTCAAGGCAAAAGGTCCCTCATGGCCACCGCTCTTTCCTCGCAATCATGCCTGATGGGCGACCATCAATATTATTACAATAATTCAACAAAAATAACGCCCTCTATTCATCATGCTCCAAAGTCCCCGCCCTCACCCGAGACCTCCACCTCCCACTCCTCCCCCTCTCCGTCACCCCATCCTCGTCCTTCTCGTCAAGCCGATCCAACCCCTCAATCAAGTCAGCCACATCAGGAGGCGGCCTCGTCTCAAAAACAGCCTGAATATCCCCGTGCGGCGAGAACCCCGAAAACTGCCGCCACCCAAGCAGCCCGTTCCTCGTCCTCCTTCCCCTCTGCCTCCTCGAAAACTGTCGCCTCTCGTACAGACTAATCACCAACAGCGTCGGTAGATTCAGCACCCGCACCAGCGCGACATTCACCCTGTGAAACGTCTCCGCGCTCACCGCGAACCGCAGCGGCAGCAGCGTCGCCAACGCGAAGACGTTGAACGGCGGCGGGTACGCGAATATCGCGTCGCTCTTGACCCCCTCGAACGTCAGCACCGCCCTCCGGAACTGCACCTCGGCCGTCTCGTCCGCGATGATCTTGGAGAAGGTGTTGGTCAGCATCGCGACGAGGATCGTCAGGAACAGCGTGTTGCCCAGGAACGCGAACCCGATCATGAGCGCGGGCCCCAGCGCCACGTGGAACTGCACGCTCTCCTCGATGCCCGTCCCGTCCAGCCCGAACCAGATCCAGAGCATCCACTTGCAGATGGTGAACCACGAGGGCGTCTCGTTCGGGTTGTCGTTGGAGTCGATCAGCCACTGCAGCGCGAGCAGGAAGCCCATGAAGCACCAGCACGCGAGCAGCGAGAGCAGCATGAAGTCCTTCATCATGGCGTGCAGCGAGATGAGCACGATGTTGTCGGGGGCGATGTTGAAGGCCGCGCGCGTGAGCAGGATCGGCGCCGCGAGCGGCAGCACGTGCAGCCCGTGGCCGTCCGGGAAGCGGCCGGCCGCGACGTCGAAGACGCGCGCGACGACGTAGGCGCCGTAGATGAAGGAGAAGGTGACGTCGAGCCAGCTCCAGAGGTTCTGCGCGTGCACCTCCCAGCCGTGCTCGACGATGGCCGCGAGCTCGTCCAGGACCCAGCCCGCGGCGTAGATGCAGAAGAGGAACTCGAACACCTCGTTGCTGCTGCGCCGGTACAGCATCGCGAGGAAGTACAGGACCATGAGGATCAGGAACTGGATGAACTCGATCAGGTTGCGCGACCGCGGCACGATGAGGCGGTAGTGGTTCAGGATCGGCGCCTTGCGGGGGTCGTAGAGCGAGATGGGGTGGTACTTGTAGTGGTCCGGGAGGATGTCGACGAAGGAGAGCGGCGTGTAGATCACCCGCCCCTCGTAGACGGCGTTCACGACCCTCTGGCAGCCCGCGGAGCTGATGAAGGTCTTGCTCTCCGAGAGGATGGCCAGCTCGAGCGCCGTCAGCTTGCGTTCCAGGCCGCCGCGTTCCTGCACCGCCCACTGTCTCCGACCCTCGAACTCGACGGCCTCGGGGGCGCCCTGGAAGGGGTCGAAGCCGCCGACGAGGATGTGCGAGAGGAAGAGCAGGCCCTGGGATCCGGGATTGTCTTCGTGGAAGCGGCGGAGGGTGCGGGTTGCGACGAGTTCGCAGAGGGTTGCGCGAGCTATGTTGACGGGTTGATGCACCGTTGTTGCTTGTTGGCGGAGGAAGTAGAGGCGGTTTGCGAGGAGGCAGTAGACTGTGGCCGTGTCAGTGAGTGAGCTGGGATGAGAGAGGGTATGAGTACCTATTGTGATGTCCTTCGGGTTGTAAAGTCTATCGACGAGAGGTCTGACGATGAGGACGTTGAGTCGAGGGTCGCTCAGTTGATCGAGTGTGTAAGGATCATCTTGACGGTCAGTCTTCATCACAGTATCATATCCACGGAGACTTACCGATGCTCGCGATGATCAGTCGTCGCACACTATCTCATTCGGTCAGCACACTCTCACACCATCTCAACTCTCCCTGAGACCTACCGGTGCATCGACACATAGATGGGCAACGCCTTTTCCTCTTCAACCCCTTCCCCCTCATCCCCGAGACAAGCCTCCGTCTCGGAGCCGCCCGCAGCACCAGGCCCGTCCTCGTCTTCATCATCCAGCAACCGCGGACTCAGCTTCGGCCGCTCCTCCCGCGGCGACCACAACTTGTCCTCGTCCATCTGCTCCGACCGTCTCATATCCGGCTTCAGGGTCCGTCTACGTCGCAAGTACATTCACGTCAGGATGCGCCATGGAAAGAGTAGAATTGGCGATTTCTAAAAAAGCATGAGAACGACAAAGGACGGAAGAGAGAGACACACACAACACGATCGTCGTTCACAGCCTCCGCCAGAGTGTCCTCCCGCGTAATAAGTGAACACCCGGCATCCGTACCCAGACGCGAGGTAGGCATCCTTTTAGTCATGGAAATCTTGGCGGGCCCTCGTTACCGGCGATGGCCCAAGGATCGGGGGCAGAAACCATTAGGTAACCGCGACTCGTGGCACGCGCATAATTACCCCTGAGAACTGAGTGTTTGCGAGGTTGCTTCTGGGTACTTACATTGCCGTGGGCAAACACAGCAAAGTGGCCGGCTATCCGAGATGCCAGAGCTGGCGTAATGGCGTACGCATACTTGAGCCGCGTGGGAAGCGTAAAGATGTTGTTGTCACATCGTGACGCAGGGTAGGTAGTGACGCCGCAGAAGGCCAGTATCTTCACATATTCCCCGAAAATGATGGATAGCAACGGAGCGACCAGGAACACAGTTTCGAAATCGCGAGTATACATCCCAATTCAAATATAAGTTGATGCCATATCGTATCTCAAGATTGCCCGTCCCTAGGTATGTAATGAGAGCCAAGATCAGGGAAGCTCTCGGGAATTATTGAAGCTCGGCGTCTCGGAGTACGTACTTTCATCGGAAAAGCAAAAGGCCGATCTAATCCTGACCATCTGGCACCAGCGGGCGGACCCAACCACCGCGGGGTCCTATCGATAGGTAGCCAAGCTCCATCACACCCATCACCATCACCAGCAACGCAACGTCATCCAGGCACCAACACCGAACCAACCTAAACATCAAAACCCAACTACTTCCACCTCCCGACGAACGACGAACCTCTCCCGCGCACACATCTTGAACACAACACCATCCCCCCAAAAAATATGAACCGCCTCTTCGGCAGCGCCCCGAAAGGGCCGAAACCGACCCTAAACAGCGCAATAGGCAACATCGACGAGCGCATCTCCTCCATCGACGTAAAACTCTCCTCCCTGACCGCCGAACTGCAAACCTACCAGTCCAAGCTGTCCAAGATGCGCGACGGCCCCGGCAAGAACGCCATCAAGCAAAAGGCCCTGAAAGTCCTGCAGCGCCGCAAGATGTACGAGTCGCAGCGCGACCAGCTCCAGTCCCAGGTCTGGAACATGGAGCAGGCCCAGACCATGCAGGACAACCTCAAGAACACCATGGCCACCGTCGACGCCCTCAAGACCACCAACAAGGAGCTCAAGAAGCAGTACGGCAAGGTCGATATCGACAAGATCGAGAGGCTGCAGGACGAGATGGCCGACCTGATGGACATCGGGAACGACATCCAGGAGAGCCTCGCGCGGTCGTACGACGTGCCGGAGGATGTGGACGAGGCCGAGCTGGATGCCGAGCTGGAGGCGCTCGGGATGGAGGCCGAGTTGGAGCCGGAGCTGGGGGCCGGGTTGCCGAGTTTCATGCAGGAGGAGTTGCCCGAGTTCGTGGACGAGGAGCCGGCGAAGGAGGGGGCCAAGGTCAAGGAGGCTGCCGGGTAGATCAGGTGATGTTCGACGACGGAGTTGGCGGCGTACATGGCGGCACTTTGCGGGGATAGCATGGTTAATGGATTACACTTGAAATTTACACTATCGCCTCAACGCCGGTGCGTCCTACGGGAGAACCCCGACAGAGATCCTCTACGCTATGCCTGTGATGCTATTCTCACATCTAATCTACCGTCGCGAAGAAACGCGCGACGCTCTCCAGCTCCTTGTCGCCGTTGCAGAAATCCCATCCGACAATCACACTAGTCTGGCTACAACAGATGATCCTGCGGGCGTCGTACTGCAGCTTGAATACCCTCGCCGGCCCGTTGTCGTTTGCTACACGCGGGTGGTGGCCGGCTTCTGGCACTTGTTGAGCTCCCTGTCCCGGTACAGGTTGCGCCTGCGTCTGGACGGGAGCGCCGGGTTGCGTCGGCTGGGCCTGGGCCGGAGCTTGCGCCGGAGCCGCTGCCTCGGTCTGGGCTTGCTGCTCGGGCGCTTGGCCCTGGATATGCAAGTGTCCCTGGACAGAAGGCGAAGCTGTCTGCGACGCAGAGGGACCGACCGACCGTTGAGGAATGGGTGTGGGAGTGCCGGTACGCATTTGTTCGAGGTTGGCGGCCGTAGTATGCGGGGCGTGCTGCCGTCTTGGCCTTCCGCCGGAGGGCGGCGCCTCGTCCGTCGTCGTCGAACGGTGATGGGGAAGGGTCGGATCTTGTCCGTTGGCTGCGGCAAGCGCGGTAAGGGAAGGCAGAGTAGGCGGGACAAGGGTGCCCGGCGTCTCCCCGTTGGCCGCCTGACGAGCACGAGCTTGGGAAATGGATGTCTCTATCTGGGAGCTGTTCAAAATAACCCGCAGCTCGTTCCTCGTCCTCGGGTTCGGTTCTCGAGCGATAACATTTTGGATGTGTGTGACGTGTGAGAGCGCGGCAGGGTAGTCTCTCAGCATGGCTCGAAGAGCTGTAGGCCCTTGAGGCACGGTGATGTCGATCAACGTAGTGATGTTTTGCACAGCGTCTGGGGCGGTCGCGGCGTCCGGCGTCAACCGCGTAGCATCGGCGGCTGCATTTGCTTCCGTCCGGACTGCTGTGTTTGAGGCTGCGCCTGCTTGGGCTGGGCCTGTATGGGTCGCAGCGGCTCGAGCTGCGGCCTGCGCCTGACTCTGCGCGGCGGACGATGCCTCTTCCTGGCGGAGATGGTGCGCGTCCTTCCAAACGCCCTCCTTATCGCGACGCCAGATGATGATGGACTGATCATAAGAACCGGATACGATGCGCGCATATTTGCCGCCACCGCCGCCGGGAGGAAGACTAGCGCCGTACGCCGTGATATCCTCCGGTTTGCTGCTGCCGGCGTTTCTAGGCCGGCTGCGACGGCTGCCCTGTTCGGTGAAGGGGCTGATTTTCCCCTCCTCTATCGCCTTGAAATATTCGTTGTCGACCCTCTTGGCCTGAATCTTGTCCTCCTCCTCACTATACGGGAGATCTCCGAAGCCGGCCTGGATCGTCCGCACAAGATTTGTGTGGGCTCGCAGGCTGGCCACCTCAAGGCCACTGGCTCTATCAAATACCTTGACCTCGTTGTCACTGCTGCCGCTGACAATTCTCCGACCATCGTACTGCACGCAAGCTATGCCCTTGCTATGGCCAACGACAGTCCGGATGCAGATCTGCTTGGCCCAGTCCCAGACTTTGATGTTGCGGTCGCCGCTGGCGGAGACGACCTCGTCGTTGCAAATCTGCACAGCGTTTACGGCAGCACCATGCCCATCCAAGACTCCAATCATGGTGTACGCGGGCTTGATCGGCAACTGATCCATTGGGTTGATGTAACCGTAATCGCGAAGGTGGGTCGGAACGGAGTAGATGATCTCGGCGTCGCCATATCCGGCGTCGCCGTACTTGAGTGGTCTGCGGTTGAAAATCTTGATGGACTTGTCCTTGGAGCAGGTCACCAAGATGCGCTTGTCGAACTTGACGTTGAGCACGGATTCCGTGTGCGCATTCGAGAGTCGCTGAATGATCTCTCCCGTCGAGAAACGCCAGAGGATAACGTCTGAATCACTGCTGCCGGACACAATCAGGTCCTCCTCCGGGCTTGAATCGAATTGCAAGCACAGGACGGATCCGTTATGTCCGACGAGTGGCTTTCTGAGCAAGCGTTGATTGTACATGCTCCAAATGCGGATGGTCCAGTCTCGGCTGCCGCTCACGAGGTACTCTGTGTCGTACTGCAAGCTGTAGATGCACTCGTTGTGACCTTCTTGGGGGTAGTCGGGGTGAGGGAACTGAAAGTTGGTGAATTTTCCGAGCTCCCAGTTTCTCTCGAGTCGTCGACGCATGGTGTAAAGATACTTCCAGTTCAGCCTGTATCCCGAACTGGAGCCGTCCCACGACCAGAGCTCCGACTGTGGGATATTGATCTTGCTCGAACGATTGGGCGGGGCGTTGGACGGAAGGGGTTCCTCTTTGCCCAG
This sequence comes from Colletotrichum karsti, assembly GCF_011947395.1. NCBI lineage: Eukaryota > Fungi > Ascomycota > Sordariomycetes > Glomerellales > Glomerellaceae > Colletotrichum > Colletotrichum karsti. The sequence continues at coordinate 264,512 of NW_024065911.1, read as the reverse complement.
GGCCGTCCTAAGCAAGGGTGACGCCTTACCTTTGCCCTTGAAATCGAACCTGTCTGCGCTCCAGCTCTTGGAACCCGACGCCGAACGATCGACGTCCATATCGCCCGGCTGGGGGGTAGCGGAGCTTCGGCCAAAACCGGTGAAGGAGGATGCCGGGCTGCCAAAGATGCTGTTGTTGGAAGCGAAGGAGTCCTCGGTCTTGAGGGGACGATCGGCGTCCGTCATCTCCAGGTCGTCATCCTCGGATATAGCGCGTTTCTTGTAGGTGTGGCCATCCTCGGAGGATCTAACCCTGTGGATGGTGTTGGAGTTTAGACGCTCGGTGCACTGGTTCTTCTGTTCCTCCCATTTCTTGATCTCGGGATAGATGGCTTGCCAGCCCTCCATATGGTATAGCCTCTCCCAGAGCTTCCTGTCGAGGGCCAGATCGTGCCAGGCATGGCAGGACTGGGCGACGTTGATGAGGGATAGGGGGTCGAGGAAGCCAAGGATCTTAAGGCAGACTTCCGGGGGCAGGTAGCTGACGAAGTCGATGTATAGGCGGGGGTTGATGTGCTTGAAGACTTGGATGACGAGAGAGGTCGGGAGTGAATCGAGAAGACCGTTTACGAGTCCTGCGCGAAAGCATGGTCAGCCGCGATCAACAAATTTGACGGGTAGTGCGCAAGGCTTACTGTATTTCTCGTCTTTCGTCCAGCCCTGCTTCTCAATCCAGGCGGCCACCAAGTCAGGAGGAGGGACCATGGCGCCCGCGTGGGCAGCAGTCATGGAGGTATCCTGGGCGCCATTGAAGCTCGGGTTGAGAGGGTCCTCGGAGTAGCCCTCGTCGGGCTCTTGCGAGGAGAATGTAGCCATTTCGGTAGGCAATGCAGGAGGTTTATCGAAGCAGGTTGAAGTCGTCGCACGGGCGGCGTGGTGGCTTTAACTCTATTCAGGAGTGTTTCCGTTGTCGCAGTGCCATCCGGACGGAAGAGGCTGAAGGGCTCGTGCTTCTACGGAAGAGCAGGGGATAGATAGATTGGTCTTGTCTCTGGGTTCGCGACAACGACAAGGCAGTCGGCGAGGCAAGATTGGGGCGCGAACTGCTGCTGACGATGCGATGTCAGACCGCGTGACGTAAATGCGACGGGTGGCCTTTGTGTGGATGGTCGGTAGTGATGCGTCTGTTGTTGTACCCAAACCCCAAAAAAGGAGGGGAACAAAACAAGAAATGCCGTTGGATGGATGGATGGAAGGCTTGATGCGTTCGAGAAACCTGTCTGCGGGAAAAGAAAAAGGAGAAGATGAGATGGGACGGAACGGGAAGTCAGGTTTGTTGGATGATTGTTTGTTGGTTTGGTTGGTGGGAAGGGCGTTGGCAGGTTGGCAGCGGCAGCAAGTGGTTGAATGTCGCAGCTCAGGTAAGGTAGGTAGGTCTGGGGGAGCTGGGCTGGTTGGTGTCTCTGGAGTTGCAGTCGCAGCCTGTTTCTGGTTTGGTCTGGATTTATTGGGGAGAAATGGAGGAGGGTGGACGGGGAAGGGGAAGGGGAAGGGGATAAGACGGGGGGAACGAGCAAGAGGGGTTCATTCCCGGAAACAATGCGATGCAACGCAAACAATGCAATTGAATTGGAGCCTGGAGGCAGCAGGAATCTGGAAGTGAGGTGGCGCCGGATTCAACGGCCCGGGGGATCACAGTCGACGGGAAGCAGCAGTAGCACCCGCGACATCGAGAGAGGGAAAAGCCGGGGGCGCTATTCAGCAACGGGCGGCGAAAAGCGACGACGAGAACAGGAATGTGACGGCAAGAAACAGGCAAACAGGGCATCGCCCGGCGCGAAGGCGAAAGGTCCACCGGTGAGTCCACAAAACCCTGAACACCGGGGCCGGGAGGCGAATCGGCGGCAACATCGGAGCTGGCCCGGTGCGCTGTGGCTGCCATGAGCCTTAGGTCGGGTTCATATGAGAGACAATCAAACCTCAATGTCACGGCTCTAATCAAGCGTCTTGATGAGTCGCCGTCCATCTCATAAGTTCACATCCTAGCCGTCAAAAACTCAACACACAACACATTACTCACTCATCCCGGATGTGAGCCGCTCACCGGTCACCACGGGAGACGATCATATCACTCAGGTGGAGACTCACGGTGGAGTGCGCCACATGATGAGCATGAGAGCGGAATCAACGGCGGTCAGAACTCGAGATGCTATCCGCTCTTCGTCCAAGTTTTGTATGCATTTCTGTGAGCAATGTGATGCTGCACAAAATCGGGGTTATCCCTACTTCATTCTATCTAGAGAAACTCACATTCCACAGTAAACAAAGGTGAGGTCTTAAACTCAATCACCCACGAATTGATTAGTGAGATGGCATTTTTATGCCAGGGTAGCTAAATAAAAAGCTAGTCATCTTGCTAGTGATAAGTTTAACTGACGGCCGCTAATGATCAAGATCTTCTCCCGCCCAAGATTACCTTTCCCTCCGCATTCCAACACCATGTCACATACCTCCTCAAAACACCCCAATCACTACGATTCTCATCCTGCATGCCGTGAAGCTTGCTCCGATCACCCGCTCAGCAGCGTTGGTTCATCACATATCACCAGTGTCTCAATCTCACTTGGCTCAGTTCGAAGCTTCATTCCTTCCGCATCGTCGCCGCCGTTCTGGGCTAACCGCCCAGCGAATCTCACTCGCCAACGTTTCACGATCTTCCAGTCACATGATGCCGGCCAATCTGTCAATCCCAACGTAGCACGAGTGTGTCGCAGAGCTCCGAAGCGGGTCAGCTGGGGTTTTTGACGTAGAGGGTGCAGCTGCCAGACGCCATGATCTGCATGTCGCTTCCGAGACCGACGGAGCACTCACTCCTCTTGCTGTTCACTGCCCAAGGCTTCCCTGACTTCGTTGAAACTTTCCAGTCGCCCGTCAATGACACGGGCAATACAGCAACGGTTCGCCTGGGTCAACCGTTTCCCGTCTCGGACAGAGTAGTCGTGCTGGGATAGGCCCTCCACAGACGCCGGCGCCTGACTGGCCATGGTTTACAGCTGAGAGATACCATTAGAGCCAGGACGCTTCGAGGCAGAGCAAGCGACACGATCTTCATGATATCTTCTTTTCCTAAGCCGACGTCTCGGATGGATGAGGATAATATGAAGCAGGTCCCTTTCAGAAGACTTGCGTGCCGCAACCGCTTAACTCATCTCGGACAAATGTGCCTCTCAAAGTGCTCTTGCAAGCACAGTCTACGCTGCCAATATTACTTCTCCTATCCCCTTCAGTGTTATTACGATAATATGAAATGTGCAAATATCCACTTGTTGGTTAATTACTCAGAGAACGCACGATGCAACTCCCTACTCATCCCACACAGCAGTCACCACCTCGCCAACACCATCAACATGCGCAAGAAAAGGTCCCAACACCCCCGTCGACACATTCCTCGCCAGGATCGCCACCCGATACGAGTACTGCAGACTAACGGCGACCAGATCTCCAGCCTTGTTCATCTTGAAGTGACGCGGCCAGATCCCGCCCGCAGGCGCGAGCTGCACGAACTCCAGCGCCCCGTCGTCCGCCGGCTTGAACACCGCGAGCGAGTCCGACGCCTCGGCCGTCCGGTTGGCCGGGTCGAGGTTCGGGATGCTGAAGGACGAGTCGTTGCGGTTCGAGACCATGATGAATCTGTTATCGGGCTGGTTCGTTCAGCAAATAAGGCTGTGGGCTTTTGTGTGCGGAGGATTCACGGGGGAGGGTTTTGGATGATTGACGTACCGATACCTCGATCTCGGCCCCGATCCCGTTCGGCGCGGCGGGCTCCGTGCCGTACGCGCTCACGACGCCGACATTCGCAAAGGCGATTCTCCCGGCAGCGGGATACGTCACGCGGAACGAAGTGACGGTGCTGTCCAGCTCCGAGAGGACGTGGAAGTACAGAGGGCCATCTCCGCCGGAGGAGCTCCGGGACGGAGCCCAGAAGAGCCCGTGACGCGGACCGGAGCCGGTAGGCGTCGGAAACTGGTCGACCTGCGTGAGGAGGTTCGTCTGCTGGTCGAATGTGTATACGCGGAGGATGTCGCCCCCGAGGTCCGGCACCACGATGAACTTGCCCGTCGGATCCACGATGGCGTCGTGCGGATGAGATACGTTCTGCGAGGGCCTGGGCCCGGTGGGTGAGTTGTAGATGAGGGTCTGGATCAAACTTAGGTTTCCATTCGGTGGCGCGTTCCATGCTGTGACGGCGCTACCGGCACTATGGACACGACAGTCAGTCTCTTGTCTGCGTTGGAAGACCTTTGAGTGAGGACCACTGACTAGTGGGCGAGTATCAAGCCGCGGTTCTCATTAGTGTTATAAAACGCGCTGCTGACCGGTCCAAGAGTCGTATTCACCCTCGCGATCCGCCTCAGCGCCCCGTCCCCGGACACGGCAAAGGTGTTCGCCGTGCCGCTTCTGTCCAGGCAGTACAACACGCGATTGGGAACGTCGAGATCCAACCAGACGGCCTGCGGACCGCCTTGGTCAGTAACGTGCGTCTTTTCTAGGGCGTACTTGCCGCGGCTGTCGGAGGTGAGCCTCAGCGAGGTGAGGTTGCCGTCGTTGGCGCCGGCGTAGAGATTCACCGCCGTGACGGAGGCATGCGCCAGTTGAGACATGGCTAACAACAACCGTGACGGTATCATGCTTCTGGAGGGCTTATTACGCAAAAGGCAGCTTCTCCTTCATTAGGCCGTGTAGGTTGTTCACACATGCTATCCTAGAGCGGGCTCGTTCGGGGGTTTGCGCGTCTGGGTGATTTATACACGAGTGTCAGGTCAAAATACAACGTCGTCGACCCTGCCGAGAAAGACAAGGCGGATGTAATGCCAACCCGGAAAAGTCGCGATTGCAATACCCTCAAGCTGCAAAGAGCTGACGCGGTACGATACCCGCGGCGTCTTCGGCCGGATCAGCAGACTACAGTCATCCACTCAACTCTGCAAGACCAACAACCTTTGATCGGCAGAGAGTTGTGGTGCAATTATCCTCCTCCGATGACATGCATGACCGTGTTCTAGAAGAAAGCATACCATGAGCTACTCCGTCGAACCTGGAAACAGACTGCCACTACATTCTCGAACCGGGGCCGTGACGTTGGCGGGGGCGGCACGGCGGCTGAAGCGGATGAGCCCTCCGCAGAGACAGCGGGAAAGCAAGGTTTAGCGCACGGCAGGCAGACTTGGCAAATGTCAGCATCCGGGGCGGACTTAGATAGTACACGGGTCGTGTTTAACTCCGGGAGAGTTCGACGTCAAAAGTCAAAGTTCGATCAGAGACCGCGGTCGACCTAGGAAATAAGGTATCGTGGGCCGTCACTCGCACGCCGTAGCAGGTTTGGGAGAATGCTGGATTGGTATACTAACAACACTAGACACCATGTTAATGAGGCAGAATCGGTATGTCTTGTTACCTCATGGACCCCTTCTAAGTTAAATAGCCGCATAAAGTTTACTAAACTCCATGATTACCTATCTGGAAATTCTTGGTGATCTGAAGGAACGCGAAGAACCATCCCACGTAACGAGTCTCTGGATTTGAAGCTTAGTTCATCGACACAGACAAGGTCACAAGTACCCCTGATCCCACAGATAAAGAGCCGCAGGCGATCCTGAAGGGGCTATCTTCGCCGAATGGATACTGACACTCCATCGCCGACGACGTTTGGATGAACCAGCCATGATCGACCGCCATATAGACTCTCTTGGCTTTGCATTCACGACCCACTTACACGCAACCAGCTGCACTCTGCTGACATGTTGGAAGCCGGCCACCTCGAAAGTGCACGCCGTACTTGAGCACCCCTGACCGAAGAGCGTCATTTGAATCATTGTCGTTGTTAGTCGTGGATGCGAGTGCGGATACGGCGTGGTTACAATGCGTATGCATTAGTTCGTCACATTTCAGACATGTTGATATCGGCCGTGATTGTAGAGAACATACTGAGGTATAAGTGAGGACATCCAACGACACTTGTCAAACCTCTTCCCAGCATCGTGGCACCTCTCTCCCACGCTCAACCCAGCTTCCCGACTTCATACTCTCAAAGTCCATCTCGAGTGCTTCACAATGACTCTAATTCTCGCGGGCGTCCTAGCCGCGCTCCTCGCGCAGGTCCCAGCATCCCTCGCCGCCGGCTGTCAAGAGGCCGTAAGAACAGACAAACCCGACCATTTGCAACGGAACCGCTAACCACCAGCTCATAGTGCGCCCAGCTCCGCACCGAATTCGACACCTCCGTCCACCTAGGTGGCAACGACCCGGACTTCGCCATCTGGGACATGAAGCAGCAAGAAGCCAAGCCAGCATGCCGCTTCGAGCCCGCCGCCGCGACCCAGGTCTCCCGCGCCGTCGAGGTCGCCGTCGCGCACTGGTGCCGCTTCGCGATCAAGGGCGGCGGCCACATGACGAACCCGGACGCGTCCAACTCGCGGGGCGGCATCACCGTGGACCTGCACCGCATGAACCACGTCGAGATCGCGGAGGACCGGTCACGGGCGGACCTCGGGCCGGGACACGTCCTCCGCAACGCGTACCGGGCTCTGGAGGTGTATAATTTGACCATGGTCGGCGGAAGGACGGCGGACGTCGGGCTGCCGGGGTTCACCATCGGAGGCGGGCTGTCGAATCTCTCGCCGCAGTACGGGTTGGCTCTGGATAACGTGTACGAGTATCAGGTGAGAAACCCAAGATTCTGTTCAGACTACCAACGCGCTGATGTACGAGGGAAAGCTCGTCCTCCCCAACGCCACGATCGTGAACGTCTCGGAAACGGCGCATCCGGATCTCTACTTCGCCCTCCGCGGGGGCGGCAACAACTTCGGCATCGTGACCAACTTCCGCGTCCGCCTGGTCCGCCAGGGCCAGATGCTGGGCGGTTCGAGGACGTACTCGATCAACTTCACCGACCAGCTCGTCGAGCAGTCGCACCAGCTGGCCACGGCCAAAGCGGAGGACACGTACATGTCCTTCTGGAGCCGGTACTTCTACGAGCCCGCGAGGGACCGGTTCCGGATGAGCTTCTCGCAGGCGTACTACGAGCCGGTGCTGGAGCCGGCTGTTTTTGAGGAGGTGAATAAGATTCCGTTCGAGGAGGGGAACTTGCGCATCGACTGGATGAGCAATCATAGCCTTGATAGCGTCTCTCCTCATGGGTTCCGGTGAGTCCTTCTCACGATCAGCGTGAGATTCTTGTATTCTGATCGATCCTGCGGATGTAGTCGGGTGTACGCCAGTATCACCTACCGCCCTTCACAGACTCTGCATAAGAAGATCATCAACATCTTCTCCGAAGAGGTTGGCGAGATTAAGACGACTCCGGGGCTTTCGACGTCAGTTGTCGTCCAGACGCTCCATCATAACGCCATCAAAGCGATGAAGACACGCGGTGGGAACGCTCTTGGAGTCGAGTCCGATGGACCGTTGATGAGTATGCCCCTCCAGGCTTTCGCGACACGAAGAAGAGACCCACAAAGCTGACAATGCAAACCTGAACAACAGTCGCCCTTCTAACACTCGGATGGTCCAACGCCGAGGACGACGCCGCCATGTACTCATATGCCGACCGTTGGGTCGACAGATGCGCATCCGAAGCGAACGCGCTTGGTCTGTTGCATCCCTGGGTTTACATCAACTACGCCAACCACAACCAAGATCCGTTCGCGGGATATGGCGAGGCGAACAGGTTGAGGCTTCGAAGGATCCAGGAGGCCATCGACCCCCGTGGTGTTTTCACGTCGCAAGGTTTGGTCAGGGGCTCTTTCAAGCTTCGGTGAAGATCAACCGTTCTTCAGATCATCGAATTGGACAAGCGACAGAGGTGCCTCCGGAAGTTAGCCAGAGACCCAGTAAATCGCAATCGACATTGAATCAAGACTGGTTCATGATCCCCAACTGTCCATGAGGCTGATGTATCGAAGACGCAGCACATGGGTATCAGGAGCAGCTACCTGTGACCATATCAGCTTTGAGGGTGTGCGGAACGACCACTCCACACGACTCGCCCCAACCAGCGAGCTGAGGTAGGCAAATAAACTCAGCGTGTAGTGGCGAGGAGGTCGCACCAAGGCCCTGCTGTTTCTTGTCTAACCCTTTTGATCTCGTCGGGGAGTCATGTCAACCAGAATTGGCTTCTTGGGTGTTCGCCTCTCCCGCAAGCTGACCCAGGGCTTATGACTTGGGGCTTGCTCCATGCTTCCTCGCCTCGCAGCCTCACAATGGCTGCCGGATGGCATCATAGGCAGTCCCTGGCAGGCTTGACTAGTCCAACACAATCACGAGCGCACATTGAGGTAATTCTGAGCATTCGGGCCGTTGCGTCAAGATAGCAAAGACCAGTGCCAAGAAACCTTGGTCGGATCCGCGGTGCTCAATCTTGACTGCAGACTGTGAATGACAACGCCATTGTGTCGCGAAACGGTCTTATCAAATCCAGAGGCAGTGGCATGCTCCAAGAGATTTTGCGGGGGTTGCTTCGGCTCTTGGTAGACTCCACTGGAACTAACTGTAACTGACGAGGGTTGGGCGGATGAGATGCATGCACGAGATAATTATCCCGATAGACTATGCCCAGTTAGTGAAGCGCTGGAGAGCCTCATCCCAATGGCAACATGGGAACAAGGTACTTGTTCGCGTTGCTGCAGATTTCCAGTTCTGAGAGGGACCGATTGTCACGGCGGCTTGCATTGCTGTCGTCGGCGGCCTCTCGTATGCCGGGAAAGGCATAATCGAACGACTACAACGCCGGCCAACCGGCACGAGTATCGTACCCGTCCGTCCTTACAGGTCCAGCGGGCGCCGGGTCTCAACCATGCCGCCTCAGAGAGGGCCACGGTACCCATCGTCAGCCACCGTCAGCGCTCTTGGTGTTCTTGCTGTCCAGGACCTCGGACCAGAGCGACATCCCGGACAGCCCAAGTCAAGAGTGAGACGCGCCGTTGCAGCCTCCCGATCCCCTCAGGCCCGGGGCTGAGCTGAATGTGGTGACACAGGCTTGCGTTTTTCTTTTCAGGACCACGCGAACGAGGAACAAAGGGTGCGAGCGCCGGGCCTAGTGTCAATAGCCAGACGCAATTAGGCCAAAGTAACCTGAGGGTCGCATATTATGGACTGCACGACATCGCGAGCCAGATGGATGGGTGGTCGCAGTAGGCATGCCTTGGAGATCCCTTCATTCGCTCGCAGCGAGTTCCGTTGCCGCCCTACGACATGTACCCTGTCGAGGCAGGTGACAGGAAGGATGCGGTAACTGACGATGGGCATCGATTCGTCCCTGATCTTAAAATAATTATCATGTGAGGCTTCTATTGTTTCCCTGGATCTTTGGGTCTGGTGGGCCAGCCTATCAAGGGCCAAGGTGCATGAACTGGGTGTTTCAACTGTTTTGACGTGTTTTGGTTAGCCGCGATGGGTGTGCTTGCGCGAGTGAATCTGTGGTTGCCGTCCTTCAGTCGACAGTCGTGAGGACTTCATCCGGTGGTGGATTTAGGTTCATTGATAGAGCGTGGCGAGAAGCTGGCAATCTACCCGCTCACGGGCGAGGAAGAGGCCGTGTGTCGGGCAGATTGACAGCGACTTTGCAGATATCGCGGGAGAAGGCCGCTCGAGCAGACCCTGGCGGGGCGAGACGGGAGAGTCAGAAAAGACGAGGATGTCCTGTCGAGTACTGAGGTAGGAGGGAGACTTGAGGTCGAGAGAGCAGGGTAGTCCCGTGCATTGAGGCATCGAAACAACAGACGGATGGGAGACGCTCATGCACTCTGTCCGAGAGGCAGAGGCCGTGGCCGTGGCCGGTACTGAAGTAGTCAGGCTCGCAGCTGTCGGTCGGGAGGCTTGGATGGTGTTGATGCTGCCGACGGGCAGCACAAGGGTTTCGGTCAGGTCAGTGGCATGGACCATGTGCCGTCGTGACTAGCAGGCGGCAGAGCGACAGACGGCGAGAGATGCTAGGACGAGACCAGACAAGAAGAAGATCTGTGGCGGGGAACAGGCTTGGGCCCGAGATGGGAAGGCCGAAGACTGCAGACACGACGGGAGGGCTGTGCTTATGCTTGGTTGCTTGCTTGGTGTTTAGTGCTTGTGCTTGAAGGCGTTCAGTACTGCGAATGGCGCGCGTCGCTAGTTTCGAGAACAGGTAGGCCGAACCCGACAGAATCACGGCAGTTGTGGAGGAGGGCCAACGTCTTTTTCGTCTTGAGGAAGAAGCGACTGGCTGGGTGATGCCGGTGGAACGATGAGAGCTGCATATTGTGGTGAATGCAAGTTCAACGGTGGTGCTTCTGGTGGTGCTTATGGAAGAAGAGACGATGTCGATGCTTTTTGATAATTGAGAATGGAATGGAGAGGAAAAGACGCCGCCTTCAACTTTGAGGGAATGCTCTGCCGGGGTGTTGTCTTATCGGAACCCAATGCTTATCGGGTTTCTTATCGGGAAAAGGGGGTCGGGTGCGGTCGGATGATAAGGAACCTCCTTCCGGCTTCCGTTTAAACTGGAAGGAAGGACCCTCTGTGTAAATGGTACTTGCCCTTGGTGGGAAGGCAGGCGGGATCTGCCTCTTTTAGCAGGAACGGCGTGTCTCAATTATCAAGCAATCACCTCATCACCGCCGCTCCGGGCCTCCGGCTTACATGCAGTTGCTTTTTTCGCTTCAAGAGACGAGATGATAGAGATGGCTGGTGGCCTGACCAGTTGGAAGGAAGTGGGCAGTCAGGCCATGGCCCGTCGCAACGATGGATCTATTGAATTCTTCAGCGGGGGTTTACTGGCCGGTCAGACGGCATTGATTCTTGATGGCGGCTTTCGGACCTCGAGTCCTTGATCAACCGCCAGTGGTCCTCACTTCCAGGCCCGGCAGGCATGCGGTGCAACGAGTACCTTGCAGCGGTGATGGAGCATTGCCAATCAATTCGGGACCAACAGCGGTCATGTTGGATCCGGGAAGCATCTGGTGGGTGCGTGGCCTTCATATATGACATGCCACGTTGTGAAGCAGCCATGTCAAGACTACGGATGGGATGCCAGGCAATGCCAGTTTCCGCGATGGTCGTCACTCAGGGCATGACGATGACACAGGTCGAAAAGACGCAGAAACGCTGAACAAATGGGCAGCACATTTCGTGATGTTGTGTTCTCGCACTCACCATCAAGCTCAGACTCAGACTCAGACTCAAGCTCATGCTCATACTCTGCATCTGCAGTCAGGCTGGCATTCGTTCCCCTCCTCCTATTTTTGTTCCATTGACCTTCTCGAACAATGCCGTACAGCCCGCAGTGGCCTTGGCCTCCATCCGCCCTCCATCAAGACGGTACTGCATAGTATGTTCACCCTGCCAGCAGCATGACCAGGATCAGCAGTCTCGTGTGTCTGCTGCCATCCTGGTGGTCGCAACCATTGACTTCAGACCTTACGTCGACAAGTGGGTCGTCGGAGCCTCTCTCTGGTCAGTGTGAATTCTGCCCGTCATGTTCAGGAAAGTATTGTGCGTGTGAGTGGTGTGAAAAAGGAACATTTCCATGGAAGGATGATGAGGTGCTGGAAGTTGCAACCACGAGGACAGCTTCAATCAATGGGAGACGTGATCTGTCCACTGCAACGGAAGGCCAGCCCCGATCGGGCCTAGCTCGGCCACCCGCTCATTTGAAACGCCCAAAACCTCCATCAGAATCAATGCGAGCAGCCTGCTCCTTCCCTGCCCGAGAGATCGCAGGAAGTCTTACAGTGAATGAAGTACGTACCTACCCTCTGTAACCTGGTGATGTCGATGCTGGACGCGCTCTAGAAACGCAGTGAAGCAGTAAAATCCACGATTTGCTGGCGAGCCCAATCAATCTGCGCTGTCCGTCCCCTCCTCCTCCTCCAAATGTCTCCCACCACTACCATCACCACCACCACCACCAAAGGAAAGTGAACATCCAGCCAATCTTGTCCGTACCACCACCAAGTACCAAGTACCACCCTCCATCTTTCTCTCTTTTTACCTCCCGTCCGCTGTCCTCTCGCAACAGCGCAAAGACCAGCCGCTAGCGAAAGAGGGAACTGCAACTGGAAACTGGAACCACAGCTGGAACCCGACCTTTCTTAGAGCTGGCTGGCCTAACCCGATTGCCCGACTACTGGACTGGCTTGCCTTGACTTGCCTTTGGAGTCCTTCTATTCCATCCATGTTGCTCGGGCGGGCAGAGGAAGAAGAACGGATACACTAGAGCCCGGCACGATACTCAGGTCTCCTCGACCACCCTTCCCAGCTGCCAGGCTTCTCCTTACCCTGTTTGTCCTCCTCCCTCCCTCCTCCCACCTCCCACCTCCCACCATCCTCCTCCACTCTCTCTGTCCCGGTCGCTGTACGGAGTACCTAACCCAGGTCCCCAGGTCACAGGTCGCAGGTCGAATCAAGACACGCCTCTACTCATGCATGCCGTCTGCAGCAGCAGTTCACGTCCTGCAACAACATCCCCCAAACCCGACCGACATCACAGATCCCACTTGGTCTGAACAGCCTCCGCCAGACTCGACCACAGAATTCCCCGTTTGAACAGACACTTCCAGATCGCCCACGACGTCCTTCAGGGAAACAGCTGGTGCGACGCTACGCTACCAGAAGAACCGGTACAGGACACAACAGGGGAGCAAGGCCCTCTCGTTTCGCCCCGATAGCCCGCGTCGCTCCGCACCGCTCCGCAACTTCGACTCGTCGACTCGAAATCAGACCCGCCCGTTCAGGCCCAACCTTCCTCCTCCACCGACACTCGGCGCCGGCACTTCTGTCACACTGGACACTCTCTCCTGCTCCTCCTCCTCAGACCCTCAACACACGATTCCAATCTTCCGCTACATGTGTTGTTGCCCTACCGCAGATCGCTGTTGAGGCGCATCCGACGACCGAACAAAAAGCACCCTAAGCCAACGCCCACCGCTTCGAGACAAAGACCCTTGTCCTCAATTTGAACGGCGCCCCCCCCCCCCCTTTGCGACGACGCTCGACTCCTGCGAACCGACCGTGACCGCTACATCGTCTCTCAACCTCAACTCCTCCCCAACCACTCCTGATTTCTGGAGCCCTCCCGAGTTGATCGACTCCGAGAATCCTTGCGCTGGATGACGTGAACCTGGTCCGACAGGAAAGCGCTTCATCAATTTTCCACCGCCGCCGCCGCCCCGTACACTTCTGCCACGATACCCGACCGACCGACCGACCGATCTCGTCTTGAGCCCGACAACCACAACTCGTGTCCTCGCTTCCTCTCCCCTCCTTTCGCCGGATGGGTTAGGACGTCATGGCTCATGCTCCTCTCCTCAGAAACAACACGGCTCCTGTATTCCCAAACCAGAACGGAATTGGCGGCCTACCCAATACCATGAGTAATGCGCCCCGCGCCAGCCAGCTTTCCGGCTCGACAGCCTTCTCATCGGCCTCTTTCGCGACCACGTCGACGATAACTCCCGCCCAAAATGGAGGCCCTGTTATGGCAACCGCCAACATCATCAATCAAAAGGCCGACGCTTCGCGCTCCCTTTACCAGATTTGCATGTCGTTGAAGCAGCGCCTGGCACAGGTCCCTGGATTTGACCCCTATCTCGAGCAGTTGGACCCCAACGACCCTGTCGAATCCCTGTGGGGCCTTTTCCGCACCGGCTACCCGTTCCTCGACATTTACAACGCCCTGCAGCCCGAGAAGCGCCTCGAGATCGAAGAGTCCAACGCCGCTGCGTCGGAGAGCAAGAAGTCCAAGATTGCCATTTTCAAGTTTATCCAGGCCTGCTTAAAGGAACTCGGCATCCCGTCTGCAGAATGCTTCGTCATCAGCGACGTGCTAGGCAATGACACCACTGGATTCGTCAAGGTACGTCAGCTCAGGCTCCTCGCGATCGCTGCCCGGAATCTCTCTGTCCCCCGGCATTTGGAAATGTGATCTAACTCTATTGCAGACTACACAGGTTGTGAACCTCGTCCTCGATCTTGCCGAACAGAGAGGGCTGCTGCTGCAGCTCCAACCCTACCCCGAGGATGATCTGCCGAAGGAACCCGGCTCCAAGCTGACCTACCGAGACCACATTATCAAGGAGTTGGTTGATACGGAACGCAAGTACGTGCAGGACTTGGAAAACCTTTACGACCTGAAGAGCAGTTTGGAGACGAAGGGCATCATTACGGGAGACACCATTCACCAGATCTTCCTAAACATCAACGCCATTCTTGATTTCCAGCGCAGATTTCTCATTCGAGTCGAAACGACAAACTCCATGCCCGAGGGGGTCCAGCAATGGGGCGCTCCATTTGTGACCTACGAAGAGGCCTTCGATATTTACCGACCCTTCATCGCCAACCAGCGAAAGGCAGCCCAGGTTGCCGGTCAAGTCTTTGACCAGATCAAGGCCTCCGGGCACCCTGTAGCGGCCGACTTCAATACCCTCGACGGCTTCCTACTCAAGCCCATGCAGCGACTAGTCAAGTACCCGCTTCTGCTGAAGGATTTGCTGAAGAAGACCGAAGACGAAAACATCAAGGCGGACTTGACGGCAGGTATTGGGGCCGCGGAACGAGTACTCTCTAGGGCCAACGAAGAAGTCAACCGCGATCTGTTGGATGAGGCTCTGGATGACCTCCGCAACCGTGTGGACGACTGGAAGAACCATCGCGTTGAACAGTTCGGCAGGCTGCTCATGCACGGCGTCTACACTGTCGTCACGGGGAAGAGCGAACAAGAGAAGGACGTAAGTTTCGCCAAGCGAGAGTATTTCCCGACTGCACCACTAACAAAACAGTATGAGATCTATCTCTTCGAATGCATCTTGCTCTGCTGCAAGGAGATCTCGGCGAACAAGAGCAAGGACAAGAAGGACAAGACCCGGTCGACCGGCCCCAAGATCAGGAACAAGAACGCGAGACTGCAGCTGAAGGGCCGGATTTTCATGACCAACGTTACCGATGTTGTCTCCCTATCGAAGCCCGGATCGTATAGCGTTCAGATTTGGTGGAAGGGCGACCCCGGCGTGGAGAACTTCATGATCAAGTACTCGAACGAGGAGCAGATGAAGAAATGGGCCACCACGTTGGAAACACAGCGCAAGGACAACGCTCCCAAGGCTACGACCAGCCCGGACCAGGCGGCGCCCGATTTTACCTGGACTCGTGAGCACGGCGGCAAACTCGAGAACCCGTACCTCAACCAGCAAGACGATGACGATGACGAGGAGCTCTGGCCGCCAGCCTCCGCCCCGGCTCAGTTCCCGATGCCCACGCAATCCACCGGTGGCAGCATGCTTCCTCGTACTGCCTCCAGCACCAGCCTCAGATCACGGGCTGCCACGGGCGAGAGTCTCGCCGGAATGGTGAGGGCGCCCCCGCCACGATTCCCCCTCCCGCAACCTCCGGTGCCCTTGAACATCCAGACCCAGGTCCCAGCTCCGGGCGCGTCTTCTCCCGGTGCTCGCGGCGGCGATTCGTACTTCTCACCGGTAGCCGAGTCCCCCGTCTCATCGCGCACGAGTACTGCGAGCGGCATGTTTCCCAACCCGAACTACCAATTCCCCAAGTCTCTCACGCCTCAACCTGGATGGGAGGACCCGAACCAGAGATACACAGCGCCTGCGATGCCGCGTGCGCCTTCTAGAGATGGCTCCGGTCAGAGGAACCCACGCGGTCCCTCATTGCCGGCGATGGCATCCAACAGCCAGAGCGCTGCGCAGCAGCAACGCAGCAGATCGTACAGTACACCTGACATCAACGGCCCGGGAGGCATCCGTCGTACGCAAGGAGGCACTCCCGTACCGGCAGTCCCTGGAATCCCGGCGCACCTGCATCCAGCACACGATCAGAACATCCCGCGGTCTCAAACCGGCTCTCCTAGGAGCAACGACATCCCGATGCGCTCAAACACACAGAGCCCGGGAGCACAGCGAGAGCGGCAGTACAGCCACCAACAGTCTGGCAGTTACGGTGGCACAATGTCGCAATTCCCCGCTCAGCCGATTTACCCTCGCCAGGGAACGCCAAACTCTGTCGTTCATGATCGACAGCTGAGCATTGACGCCGCAGCCTCCATGAACTCGATGTTGTCCCCGCCTCTTGGCACCGGTGTTAGTGCAACTCAGTCCAACCCGCTTGCCAGCCCGGACCTCCCGATCCCGACTCAGTTGAAGGTTAAGGTGAACTTTGTCGACAGCGGCAACTACGTGACTTTGGTCGTCGCGTTCAACATTACCTACCAGTCTTTGATTGATCGAATTGATGCCAAGCTGGCGCGATTTACCAACAGCAGCATCAGCAAGGGAATGCTCAAGCTGCGCTACCAGGACGAGGACGGCGACTTTGTCACCATTGCCAGTGACGACGACATCCAAATTGCCTTCATCGAGTGGAGGGAGGGTGCTCGCAACACCACTCCGGGTGGGGTCGGCGAGATTGAACTCTTCTGCGTCGGAGACACGGCCTAGACGCCTCATTTCTATGTCGAAGTAGGTCTGTTGGGACAGAAGGACTTTCCCAGGCGCATCATACCATATACCCATCGGGGGGGCATTTCTTTGCATACATGGCGTCCGGAGCAGATTGTTTTACCTCATTCTTATACCTCTCAGCATCGCATCGCATCGGAGCAGGTGGTTGACCCGTTTACACTGCGGGATTGCAGCGGCGGCCATACTGCAGTTGGGAAGCATTCGGACTTAGACGGCACCATCATCATACCACATTTTCGGCCCCACGACGCACGTCACAGTGTTATTCGGGCTTTCAGGCGCCTTGGACCTGAAATCCCCTTCTTGGAAATATTTCCGACCGTTTCACGATTCGTAGCCCTGGGCCTACTTTACACGTGCCTTCATGAGGCCTAAAAAGAACCAGGCTGATAGGAATTGGCCAACGGATCCGGGCACTTTCGCGTCCTCTTTTTTTTCACTTCTTACGTTGGTTGTTTTACTCTTGGAATGACTGACCCTATTTCGATCTTTACGACTCTGATGATGACGGAGAATTTTGATTCGGGTGTTGCGGGGTTGAAGGCCGGTAGACCGCACCAGCCAGGAATGAGATGCTTGCCTCGTCGCTCGCTACAGTTTGGGATAGGTTCTTGACTGGCGCTAGCTAAAGAGTACTGAATAATGGACAGGCTTTGCCGTTCCTTGAACTTGATGTTTTCCTGCAATTGCCGAATGCTGGTGGCACCGTGAGAAGAATGTGTAGACTGCCACCCCTTATATTGACTTCGTTGGCTCAACCTGTCAGTAGCAATCCGGTAGTAGCTGAAGTTGCTGATGGAGATTCGCTAAGCGTGAAGCCACACTTCGTGCAGAGCAATCTATCGTATTGTAAACCTTCTTTTGTGACTGCGGCGAGTGTGTTGCCGCTTGATATTGTACATATGTATACATCTTTAAACGCCTCCCATTTTATAGTCATTCATTGTCTTACAGTTCCATTGAAGTTCAGAAACAGTTCAACAGACCTAACCCGTGATCGCATTCAGACATCTAGACGTTTGTCTCTTGCCTGCTGCGCATCGTTATCGACACCATTTCCAGACGGCGCGGCGTGCTACTGCTCGACCGCGGGACGATTCCTCCCATCAAGCGCCTGAACCTCAATTGAAAGGGAGGTGATTCTCCCAGTCGTCTCTTCGACCTTCCACTACCCGAGACTCCGTGCTCCCATCCTTTACTGGTTGTCCTTGGTGGGTTTGACATCCTTCTTGTGGGGAATGACGCGGTCGTACATGCGGCCGAGGTGGTGGTTGATCGGGGAGGAGCCGGTCTTGGGAGCCGGTGGCTTGTCCATGCAGGCGCGGAGGGAGTTCTCGAGGGCGGCGCAGCCTTGGGTGTTGTAACCTGCCGAGGCCCAGCACGCTGATTGACGACAGAGGTTAGCCGTGTGTTCATTCTCTCGGTGGCCGCTACCAACACGACGCAGCACCGAGCTCGTGTTACCGCAGAGAAAAGGGAGGTCACCTACCCAGAACTGAGGTCATGACTGCTATGCAAGGGTTGGCGGCCTTCTTGTTGGGCTGCTTGACGCGGAGCACCTTGACAGGGGGCAGGCGCATCGGTTGCTTCGGCATGGTGGGCGATTTTCGTGGGGGAGAGCTTTCGTGACAGTCGAATCCTGCTCTGTATTCTTGTTGAAATGCCTTCGAAGGCTATGCCGTACGTCGTCGTGGTCGTCGTCGTCTTCCGATAAGAGCTCTCTCTATCGCTCTCCCTGCGACATCATCAAAAAAAGCTCTGAATGGCGGCGCGGCACCACTTTTTCACCAATCACGTGCCTCTCAGCCTCGCCCCTCTCTCTTCTCGCCGGAAAATTGCTGATTGGCTCCTGACGCGCTGAGTGGCGTTCCGATGGGGTCCAACTAGACGCACGGATCACCGCTGCAGAGTGCGCGAGAAAGGGCGGTGGGGGATTGTCCCAATTGCCAGTCGGGAGCTGCCGATTGGCTGGATTGAGTCGAATGTAAACAAAAAGAATAGCGATTTTTGGGGGGAGAGCTGGAGGGAAAAGAGACCGCAAGCGTTGCGCCGGCAGCCAGATCCAGCAAAGCAGCCCACCACACCAACCATAACACCCTAACAAATAATTCCCGTGTTTTATGCCCTCCAATTCCAGAGGTCAACTCTTCCCGGTCTTGTCACTTTTCGTTCTATTTCGTTAGGAGCAGGTACCTTGAACAACCCCTTTGTTCCTGCCTTGCGCTACGTTGACGATACAGTCGACATTCCTGCGATTTCTACGAACGAGCGCAGATAGGAAGGAAAAGGGTAGAGACGAATTCGTTTTTGCTCATCGGCAGAGCGCGTCTCGTTATCTTTATTCTTCGCGTCTTGCGCTTTGTTTACTTTGCCCAAAGCTCACTCCAATCGCGCCTTTTGCGGTTTGCGTCTCTCTACTCCGCGTCGCGTCGCATTGAGCATCATAGCTCCTTGATAGCTCTCACCCACACACACACTCGCATACACGCTTCATTACCCCATTGCTCCATCGCACTACTCTATTTTATCACCCCCCAATTCGCCTCAGCAGATGCCTCATCCACGACCGCGACGATGAACTTCTCTGGATTCTCCCTCAGCCCGCCCCGCGCGGGCGCGACCTTCACCCCAACCCGTACGACGCGATCAAAGTCCGCCGACCTCACCGACGCAAGCCCCAAGGCGGCCCTCGCCGGCTTCTCGGCCCTCGAGGTATCGCCAAACCCCAACAACGCCATGACCGCCACCCTCGACTCCCTCAACCTGGGCGGCCTCACCACGCCAACCAAGGCTAGCGCCTCCGGTGCCTCGGGACTCTCTCCCATCCCCAAATCGACCTCAAAGAAGAACGCGCCAAAGTTCAATGCTTTGTCCCTCGCCGACGACAACGAGGACTTTGCGCGGCCCGCGAAGTCGCCCAGGACACCAAAGACCGCCAGCAAGAAGGGCACCGGCTCGCCTAGGAAGCGCGTCAACCTCTCCGCCGGAGTCTCCATCCTGTCCCTGCACCGCGAGAGGAACAGCATGTCGCCTCGGAAGACGCCTTCGCCTAGAAAGCTCACGCTCGTCGAGGATGCCAGCTTCATGTCGGTTAACGGTTCGACGCCCAAGAAGGCTTGCGACCTCTCGCCGAGCAAGTCGAGCCCCCTCAAGTCTTCTTTCCGCACCGGCAAGACCCCCTCGCCGAAGAAGGTCTCGTTTGCCGACGATGCGAGCTTCGCTTCTGCCTGCGCATCCACGCCCAAGTCCCCTCGCGACTTCTCGCCAAAGTCTACCCCTTCGAAGCCTGAGGTCACCGAGTTGTCGATCATGTCGACCACATCACCTACCCAGTCACAAACATCACACGACTTGTCGCCTGCGCCGGACGCGAACACATGCGAAGAGGAGGATGAGCTGAGCTTAGTAGAGACACCATCCAAGACACGGAATGCGGAGGAGAGACAAGAGCCTAGCTCGCCCGTGGATTCTCCGTCCAAGATGTTCCAGTCGCCCTCAAAGGCTTCCGAGACAAGCGCCATGTTTCAATCCCCTTCCAAACTTGACGTTTCGATGCACGACGTTACTTGGATGTCCGACTACGCACCATCCGCCCCCTTCCAAGAATACGACTTCGCGACCACGAAGCTCACCGAAACCGCGCAAATGCTCTCGTATGTCGACACCCTTGTGCGCGCCGCATGTTGGCCTCGCTAACCCTTTTTTTCATAGTGGACCCTTCCGCCCCGAGCTGTTTGAGGAAGCCGACTTCTCCTCCGCCCTGTCTGCACCCTGGTCGTTCCCGATGTCCCAGATTGCCCAGAAGCACGTGCGGGCTGTGAACAGGAAGAAGTTGCAGCGTCGCAAGAGGAAGGAGGTCAGGAAGATGCGCGTGGAGAAGGCCATTCGCGAGCAGGTTGCTGAGTCGCTCGACGTCAACGAGCTCGAGGCTGCACCTCAGTTCCGTATCATTGCGTCTAGAGGCCAGCTGACGTATGCCGTCTGCTCTCGCAAGAGGCAGAGGGTGACGGAAGAGGCCGAAGACAGCGATGCGCTTTGGTTCGAGGGTGAAGAAGACGGCATTGCCTTGCTCATTGAGGCCAGACGTAAGTGTTTACGCGGTCGTTTCCTTGTGCGTTTTCTAATGTGTCTTGTAGGTGTTGTCCGCAACGAGTTGTACGATGTCCCGATGGGCCCGACCGTTCAAGAGATGCGCCGCCAATACCATGCGGATATGAAGAAGTTTGGCGAGCCCCTTCAGTCAGTCCTCGGAAAGAGGAATTACGACTCGATCCCTAAGCGCGCCTACAACAACGACCTCCTCACCCACAACATCATGCAGCCTCTGCTGTCGTTCCCCATGCCTGAGCTCAGCTTCGAGTTCGTGCTCTCCCACGCCATTGCCGAGTCGGATAAGGCCCAGGGTCGGCGGTCTCGGAGGACGCGCAACGTCAGACAGCCCATCGCGATCTACGGCGAGCCCGAAGTGTCTGTCATCGAAGAGGAGGAGGAGCCTCAGAGCCCGACGCGCAAGCTGCCTCACTTCCCGTCGACCGCCACCCATCAGTCGAGTGCTAGTCGCAAGCTCAGGCTGGAGCAAGGCGGTGATAACATCCGCGCCAAGCTTGCCTCTCTTGCTTCGATCCCCGAGCCAGTTTCCCCTGTCGACGAGCCGCTGTCTTCACCCATTGGGCCTGGCTTCACCTTCGAGTGCCCTTCGTTCATTTCAACCCCCAGCGTCACCAAGAACAGTGACCAGGATGAAACCGAGGTCGTCGAAGACGCCAAGGATGATGAGCAAGAGACAGAGCATTTCGAGGAGACCGTTGCCAGCCCCATCGTCGTGTTCAAGGACCGCACCCCTGGCGCCATTACTCCCAAAGCCGCTTTCAAGAAACGACGCTCTCTCCCCGCCGCCCGCCGCCTCTCCTTCTCCACCCCCCTCCGTCGCACTTCCCTTCCCGCTGCCGGTTCCGACCAGCCCTCCTTGGTGCAGGATCTTCGTGATCCAGCATCGGAGTCGCTGGTGGCTGCTCCCACTCCCGTGGTCGAGCTCCCTGCGGTGCAGAATCCCCTCGAGGTTGATTCAGCATCACAGGCGGATACCCAGGCTTCACCAGCTCCCGCTGGCGGCGCGTCGGACGCCGGAAGCTCTTCCCCTGCTTCCGTTGTCGTCGATGTGAGGGAGAACCCGGACATCTTTGGATCTTCTCAGGACAGAACCGGCTCGCCCGTTCAGGCTTTAGCGTCGTTGGCGCGTGTGTTTGAGGATTCGATTGAGGAGGAGGATGGAAAGGTTGCTGTCGAGAGGGCCGATGGTCGCATGGTTGTCCGGTTTAAGGTGTCGGATGAGCACGCTGCTCTGTTTGCCGCCGAGGAGGCCGCTTCGCCTGTTTCTGCCGAGGCCGATACCACCGAGGTCGACGACGCTGCGCAACCGCTTTCGCCTGCCGTTCTCCCTGCGTCGCCGTCACCAGCCCCTGCTGTCGCCATGATTGAGGAGGCGACCACGGAGACGAAGGACGATGAAGATGTTGCGGGGGACATGAATGACGAGGAAGACGAGGAGATCGTTCAGGTTCCCACCGTGTCTGTGACCGAGGAGGTGGAGGACGATTCCGAGCTGGCGCTTCTTAGGAGTTTCGTCTCTCGGCATGCGGCCTCCCGCGCTGCCAGGGCCGCCGAGGCCACTGCCACCACCCTCGCTCCCGCTTCCCCTGTCCCGACAGCCCCCATCCGCCTCGCCGCAACCCCCGAGCGCCGCCCCCAGGGCATCTGGGCCGACACCCCTGCGTTCTCCGTCTCCTCTGCCGAGCGCCCTCGGCCTTCCCCGGCGGTGTCGTCGGCCCGCCAGCCTCTTGGCGTGCTTGACGCCAACAGCCCGAGTCCCAAGAAGATCAAGCGAAAGGCTGATGACGTTGAGGAGAAGGACCCTTCGCCAGAGAAGCCCCCGTCCAAGAAGACCCGCAAGACTAAGGCCAACAAGCCCGAGAAGGAGCCGAAAGATGACAAGAAGGATGAGAAGAACGACAAGGACGAGAGAAGCGAGGCAGACGGAAAAGACGAGAAGAGTGAGGCAGACGAAAAGGACGAGAGTGATAGACCCCTCGAAGCCGACCCCGATCCCGACGCTCCTGCCCCTCGCGTACGCACCCGCGCTCAACGTGCCGCCGCCCGAGGAGAGCCTACACCCGCGACCAAGATCCCTTTGCGACACCAGGGCTATGCCAAGGTGCGCAACGGCGAGAAGGACCTCGCCACCCTCACCAGGCAAAACACTCGTTCCAACAAGGGCAGCGCGCTTCACGTTGAGGATATGCTCGCCCAGCTCAAGGACGCGCCCGAGGGCATCGAGACGAGAGCGGCGGCTGCGGCCAGGAAGGACGGTAAGAGCGTCCAATGGGCGGAAAAGCTGGCAAGGAGCCAGTCTGAGGAGCCTCCCCTCTTGTCCCCGTCGCCCGAGTTGAGCCCTGCGGAGGAGAAAGAGGTCGGCAAGGCCACGAGGAAGAAGGCCGCGGGCACGCCGAGGAAGGCGAGCGCCCAGGCGACCAAGTCTGCGAATACCACCACAACGAAGACGACGAAGACGGAGGCGGCACCGAAGACTGCCGCCAAGGCTACCAAGTCCGCGGCGCCCTCGAAGCTCCGTCAACCGAGCACCCCAGCCGCTGCCGGTGGCCCTAAGACGGAAGGGGCCAAGGTCACCAAGACGACGAGAAAGGTGACGCCGGCGGCTAAGAAGGAGATTGGCATGAGTGTCAACGGCACCCCGGCGCCGGCCAAGCGCAGCCGCAGAATCGCGGAGAAGAAGTGAACCCCTTGAATCAGCGGAAGAGGGGATAGAAGGATGACTGTGGAGGACGGCGGAGAGGTATATACAGCATTTTGCGAAGCGACAGGATGTTTGTTTTTGGCATCATGGACACCACCACCCACCCACCCAAAAAGAAGGATATGCATAGCTGTGCGGCGTTGGTTTGTTTGGTTTATTACTTGTTTTGCTTTACTTCTACTCTTGGCCCCGGGCCCCTTGGAGGCGGTCAACCCGAACCCGCCTTGCCTAGCTGGCGCGTGTGTGGTGGTTTCTTGTTGTTGTTAGTATAAACTTGCCTTTTTTTTGGCAACATACCCGTTACGAATGATGAAGATTTGCATCTCAGTTGGATATTTTTTTTCTGTGATTGTGTTCTCGCGAAGTTTTTGGGTATGGCTTGGGTATGGCTGAAAGCTATGTGGTCCATCTGGCTCATCTCGGGGATTGAGGTAAACTTGCCTTACCACCGCTATTGATCCTATTAGCTGAATCACTGCGCCCGAGGGGAGTAGTATCCAGCTGCCCTGCTGATGACGACCTGGTGACTTTCTCTGGAACGACGGTACGTCTGCCACAGCTGTGTCCCCGCAACAAACCGATGTCCAGGTTAAGATGAGAAAATCTGATTCTATGAGGGCGTCGTCTCCCAGTACCGGCGGATATTATATTTCTAACCTAGGTGACTCTAGTCCTTAGTGACAGAGACTTCGGGTTGCGGTGCGGGTTTGGTGTCACGGTTTAGGATGTCTGGCTTCCCTCCGGATACCGCGAGATTCGGCGTGTAAGCCGACTGATGATATTGGCGAATCTGTACTATTGGATGAAAGACGACGAGGTGGCCTTGATTATGGAGTCTGGGATTTTGTATTGCTGGTTTGATCTTCTTCACCTTTCAAATATTTTCCATTGTGATGTCAGATATCAACAGACCTGACGTTATGCAAAGAATATCAAAGTTGCAGTCTCAGTAATTATCTTCGCCAATGAGCGAAGAGAACAGAAAAAGGCATACGGGGAATTAACACTTCCAAGTTTACGTGTATCAGACGTTGCATTCGGGGCTCTCAGTCTCAGTGTCTATAGACCAACAAGACTATATAGTTAGCTGAGTCGACAATATAACAAATTACACAACAAGCCATCGAACGTAAAGATAGTCAGTAATACAGACTATGAAATCAAATCATGGAATTAAGCCTCGGTAGTATATCCTCGGTTAAAGCAAAGGGAGGGGGAAGTCGTCGTCGTCGGATAAGGGGCGGTTGATTCCGACTACACCTTTAGCCGACGTCGGGAGGCACACACACACGGGCAGTCTGATCTTTCAGTAGTCGACTGAGTGAGTCAAGATCGTGAAACGAGCGTGGTACTTGGCGTACATTAGTTTGGAATCGTGTTCAAACGGATGGGTTCGGTGGTAGCAGCACTCTTCCGAGCTGTCGGGGTATCAGATAGTTGTTCGTCTCAGCGAGACTGGGCACGTGGAGATCACTTGAGCTCGTGTCAAACGCGCGCTTATACTGAGTATCTCTTTCACTTGCCTCACTCCGGCTACACTCTCCGGCAACATTCACGTTCGTTGGGGAGTGTAATCAAGTGGACTATGCCGTTTATTAATGCTTATCAATCCTCCTCACAGTCAGCCCCATCCTGTCATGGAACTGTGAGGCAATGTTCCGGTCTTTGCAGACGTGCCGGTTCCGACCGGTATACTCGAACCTCAACAGTCTTGTTGATACCTCCCAGCGGTGTTAGTGCTTCTATCTGGTCCAAGTCTACATCGGATCTCGACCTCGACTTTGATTGACCGGTGTTGAGTATGTTCTCCTGTGAACTTGATCTTCTCCCGCCGCGTACTTCGACGACCCGTTCACTCTGCTGCGTGACCGGGTCCCAATCTTCCGGCTTCCTGGCCGAGGTGAACCCCCGCAGGGCTGGTCGGCTTGGGCAGGTCGGGTCGTAGACCTGTGTCGTGAAGACGAGTTTCGACGCCAAGATGTCGATGCTAGTCGTACCGTCAGTATTCCTCATCAGCACATAAGTGAATCTCGACCGGACTCACAACATCACAACCGGGAAAAGGCACTCCAGCGTGTACGCGAACCGGTCTAGTTGGCTCGCCGCATTTGTCGCGCTTTGAGCCGTCATTTGAAAAGAATACGTGATCGCCCTCATCGTTCCGAGTACGGCGAGCGTGGCGAGTCGGACCTCCGTGCTTCGCATGAGGTATTTGAACAGCCCGCCCCTCAACGCTGCTCGTATCGAGCTTGACTTCACCTCGGCGAACGTCTTCAGTAGAAAGAATGCGCTGACGCATTCGAGTGATGCGATGAGGACGAAGTAGGCGATGTGAAGATTGTTGACCGTGCTCTGGAGATTCGTGTTCCCTCTGAGGATGAACTTCACGCGAGACACGGCGATGGCGCTGCGGAGGGCGACGACAGCGGCGATGATGGTCCAGAACAAACCGTTGAAAATGATCCACCCCCGATCCTTCAGTATTCTGCGAAGGAGAACCCAGCTGTAAAAGGAGAGGCCGACTTCTTGCACCTTCACTGCTTGTCAGTCGAATTCTTCGGCTAACCCGCTCATCCACTCACCATCCAGAATAAGTCTCCAAACACAGACGCGGCGGCTTTGCTCCGTAGTGAGTACCCCTCATCGTAGTATGCGTAGTAGCACAGCCCGTTCGCGATGGCCCCGGCAGCCGATGAGATGATGGGAACCACGGTGATCTGCGAGAAGGTCGTGATGCCGACGATGAGAAGGCCGAAGAGAACGTTCGCGGCGCCGATGGTGCTCAGAATCGACCAGCTCAGTTCGAAGTAGACCGGTAGTATTGGCGTCGACATGTTCGCGCCGATGGAGCTTGCGAGCAGCTGCCAAACTGGTGCATGGTGTTATGTTGGCTTGAGGATAACATCCATACCTGCCCAGCAGTTCTGATGGGGAGTGGCTGATCACAAGCTTATAATCCGCGTGAACCTTGCGAACACCCACGAGCCTTAATCATGAGCGGAGCACCCCAAGTACTCTTTCCCTAGGATTCTATCTCTCTTGGTTTCGAACGTTTAAGCCTTCACACGGGCGGAGAGGGAGGAGCAGCGTACGGAGCATCCACGAGGCGGACGTGAACTGTACTTTGCTAGGGATCTTGCCTGATGGACGGGCTCCTCCGCGGCGGCCAGTCCTTGTCTCGGCGTTCTCTATGGAAACCTAACAGGCCGTAAAACTCGACTGTTGGTTCACTTTACCGACTGTCTCGCCAAAGCTTGCCCCTCGGATACCAGGATCTGCCCTCGGACAAGCTCGAGTGTGTGGAGATAGTTGGACACGGTCAACGGCGGGCGTATGTGTTGGACAATGCCTGCCACTTGTCTACGGAAGAAGTGTCATCGAATTCTGCAATACATTGGCTCGCCTTGCTGCTAATCGACCTGAAAACTGGCGAGAATGCATGTGAGTGCAAACTGATAACGTACGTGAGTCTGGTCATCTGAGATAACTTGTAAAGACGGACCTTGGCGCCACTTGGCTCGAAAACCACATGGCCCGTCAAACCCAAACGGCGCCGCATAATGTCTTCTATCCTCCTACTAAACTGTAGAACTGAGAGATGGACAGAGTTCCGAGAGCTTCGCCGGGTCCAATCAAGCGACGAGGCCCCCGCAGAGCGTCTCACACATCAGTTCAACCTCCAGCTGTCATAGTTTCGTGGCGCGGCACTTGCGAGTTTCCAGAAAGGCTAATGTAACCCTCCCTCTTCGCGATACCGAGACTCAGGAAGGTCCCTGCGCGATGATGTGCTCGCTATTCTCCACAGAAAACGTGGGAAGAACTGATCGAACCCATGGTGGCGAACTCTTCGTTTCGTTCTCCAACCCTCCTCCCTGGTCAGGTCTGGTCGAGGTCCGGATGTTGGAGCCGGGGCGCTTGATAAGCGGACCTCTCGTACCTCATTACAAAGACTCAGCTGAGCTGCAACAGGGGGGAACTGCGGAGTAGGAACAAGGGGTAGACGCGAGTATGACGCTGTTGGCTCGTAATATCATTGAGAAAAGAGACGCAGATATGTGATCAGTGTCAACTATCGATATGCGCGATGATGCGCCCTTGGCAGGGCTGCTACAACCCGATGGACCAACGCATCAGGCCAACTTCAGCTTAACGGCCACCAACTGCTGAGGAAACACATGAAAGCCTGTTGGTCGGTGGTTGGTCTCCGGACGTGCTGATAGGACGAGGCGCTTCATAATGGCCGGATTTTGACTTTGTATGCGTCTGAAGTCCGGACGCACTGACTGGAAGCAGAGCAGAAATACTACTGCTGATGATTGGACGCATCGTACAAAGTGCGCACATGGTCAGTGTCCAAACTTGCGATGGGCGGCCGCGAGTCGCGGATTCCAACGTACTCGGAGTAGGGTTTCCGACTCCGCGGCTTCGTCCAAAGATGCAGATTGGACGCATGGCGCCCGGACGTTTGGATCAAACCAAGTTCACGCGCAGCAGCGCTGGTGACCCAGGAGTTGACATGGGCTGTCAAATCCCGAAAACACCCTCCCGCTGAACTAGGCAACATTCCTAAAGAGCCACTTTAACCCCTTAGTCATTGGATACTATGGCGTTTGTGATGATAGACCATCGTTTGGGTTCATGTTTCGACAAGCCGCTTAAGCGCCCGCTGGTGAGGAAGAACGGCACGAAGCCGCCAGAGGACAGGTGAGTCGGATGGAGGGATCGATTTCAAAAGTAGCTTTCTTCAATTCCACAATGGTGTAAAGCGGATGTGAATACTGGCTTTGGAATTGGAGAGGTGAGCAGATCACATTAATGATCGCCTATGTTCCGCATGTTGAATGATATATGTCGCTACCATCAGTGCTCTCAAAGATAAGTGTTGACAAGGCCGCGTAAAAGCCGTCCGTCGTAATACAGTGTCTAACCTCGTATACGCCATCTTTCCCGCCTGGGCCAGCTGCCATCACAAACTATGAAATGAGTCGAGAGTCAGCCAGCGGCAGATGGAAACGTCGCCTGGCCGGGTCGAACCCGGTCCTCCCGCCATCACTTTTCTGGCCCGATGCCGGCACGGGGTCGTAAAACGAGCATCGGCTCGGGCTTCTCCCGGTCGTCGCCGTGGTGGGTGGAAATTCTCAGCAACATCTTCACCTTCTCGCAATAACATCGGACTTTGAGTCATTGGTCTCATTACTATCTATATCCATGTACCGAAAGGCAGGCTTTTCATCATGGTGAACAACAATCTCCTCCAAGACTCCCACGCTGAATAACAACTCCAGTACCCATGATATCTCTTGCAAGATCGCGAGAGCCTCCTTGCCTTCCATTTGAAGCCCCAACGCCATAGCCATGTCATGTGATAATCCAAAGAAAACTTTTCCGTCAATGCTTTAGTCCCGATGCTGGACGACTCATCCTAAGCCATCGTAACCCCTTGTGATGCCGCTCTTGTGCTGTGTGTGACAGAGATATCGTCCAAGCCCGAAAATCCGCTTTCGGAGTCCAGTGCACCGGTGCCGGGTTTGCGATCCATGTCGAACATCTTCCAATCCACGTATGTATCGCCTTCCTGCCCGTTCATGTCCGGCTGCGCGTTCATCGCAACCCCTCTAGCTGCGTTTTGAGCCGATGAAGCCGCCATGCTGGTATGAACCAAGTTCTGCGCGGCACCGGAGATGTATTCCTCGATGTACGAACACCCACATCCACCATGTTGAAGAACCATATTCTTCAACATCAGAATCTCGCTCCGTAGCATTGCTGCTTCGGAGTGCAGCGTCTTGTTGATGTCCTCGGCGACCGCCTCCTGAGATTGCAGCTCCTCGATACCCTTCTGCTTCTTTTGCCTGCACTTATACGCGGCCTCGCGATTGCGCGCACGAATGCGGCTCTTCTTGTCGTCGACGGTGTTCTCGTTCTTGACGTCGTCGGCGCCGCTTGCTGAGGCGGTGGAGGCTCGTCGTGCGGCCGCGGTCTTCTGTTGTGTCTTCGTTCTCGGTGCGTCCTCCTTCGCCACTGCTCCCACCCGTGTAACTCGTGTATCCCTCGTGTTGGTCGCGTCGGACAGACGGGGTCGACCCCGCCGTCGCTTCGGAGTTTCGATCGCATCTACAGCTTCATGCGGTTGTGCCGGTTGTGTCTGAGGTTTCGCGTCCTGGGGAGGGATGAGAAGACGGGGGTCGACAGGAGGCGACACGAGGCTGGAGTGCGGAGATGTGATCGATGTGGCCGGCGATGACAACGTGTGGCTGACGGGCGAATCTTGCCATCCTCGCGAACTCGGCGCAGATATCGAGGAACGACTGTCGGAGGAGATGAGGGAGGGCGCAGCCTCAGGGGCCGTAGTCAAGGCGGACGGCGCCACGAAGGTTGGCTGCGAGCCGTTGCCGGCGTCATTTTCCGCCGTGTTCTTCAACTGCTGCTGGAAGAAGAAATTGGCCTGTTGGTCTTCGTGACCGTGCTGCTGGTGTTGTTCCTGTTGCGCATAGCTTTCGCCTGTCGATTGAGCAGATGGGTTAGAGAGCAATTCGAAAAGTGCGTTACCAGGTAACCCACTTTGAAGTGTACTCACACCTGCTGAGCCGAAAGCCATAGTTGCTGGCTGTGTGGCTATGGAGTTGTAATGCCGGGGCAGAAAGAGAGTTTACCAGGGTGTATGCGTTTGCCAGGTTCGGGGTCCCGGAATAGCGTCGTGTTGAACGTCGACGCCAAGGTCGGTATTATCGATGAGCGAAAAGTCGATCGAGTTGCTAGAAGGACCGAGACACGTCAAGGAACTTTGAGATGGAATATGAATGACGTTTACCACGATTCAAATTGCCGGTTGGTTGGGGAACACATATATACGATGCGAAGGGGGAGGTGAACCGAGGGGAAATGGTGCTTTATACGAATACCGCCAGACAAATTTCAGCCGCGGGGGAGATCCAGACTCTGTATTTCTGTGTTAGGCCCGGTCTTTTGCCTGGCACAAAACATGGCACAAAACCTGAATGCACAGTCGAATGGGTTATGTGCCAGCAGATCCGATCTTGGTTGAGCAGAGATACCGTTCAAAGACATTGAACCAATCATACGGTACGATTCACGACCAAAAGGGTCGCGGCCGAGGGTACCGCGTTGACAGTAGAGTACCGACCCTCGTGTCAAGGGAGGGACCATCTTTGAAGCCAATGATAGGGCAATACCAGGACGGAGAGGATTCCAGAGCTGGTTTTCCCGGTTAAGATGAAGTTGGGAGCTAACACTGTACAATGACGACTTGTGTCCATCCGACGACGTACTGCTTTCGTCGCGCCAAGTGAGGAGCGGCCGGAGGTAAGCTCCGGCGAAGAGAGAAGAGATGGGACGTATGTCTACTATGATTGGACCGCCACTAAACGGAACGGTTTCCGGGCAGTTTCTGCTCTCTTCATCCGTCAGTCTTGTCCCCGCACAACTTGGAGATGACCCAACAAGAGGATGGGCCCCCATGGTAGATCGGCCGGGAACCTCTTGACGGTCCAACTCTAGACACACTAACATGCCACAAAAATGGAATCGTTCCTAGTGTTCCCAGGCACACACGCTCAACGATCTGGTGCCCATTCCCAATGGCATTCCCCACCCTTTTCTTCTCTTACCCTTGTCTCGTCTACGCAACTTGTGCAGGTTCGCCTGGTCTTGTTCGTCTCCAACATCCACTCAGAGGTCTCAGAGCCCGTCATCCCACGTTTCCCGAGACTCCGAGAGTGTCCATTGGCCAGATCGTCTGTGGCTTTGAGGTGGCGAGTACGCTCGATTGATGTGCGAGCCACAAATGCCGCCATTGACACCTGCTGGAGGGCTCTCCGTCTCACATCTGCCGTCGCAAAAAAATTCAACAAATGCGACGCACATACGGGATTTCGCCTTCATAAGAGCGTCATATCAGTCATTATTGGCCCGCGGAGTCGTCTCCGCTCTAGGATTACAAACCGCCCCTGATTTGAATTGACAAGAGCCGCATGATCGCCACCGGTTGATGGGATTTTACTAATTGCCAGGCCGCGCGCCATCAGTTCTGGCCTTATCAAGACCAACGGAGCCGGACCCAGGGTCTGTCCGTTAGACGGGGCAAACTCCGATGGGCTTTTCAAGACTTGATCTCTGCAAATCCCCTGTCCGTATGTACATTCCCATCCACCTAGTGTGTCGTATGATGGGGATCGTCAGGTTTTGCCGGAAGAGAACCTCCAGGTCTGTTCGACTCGCTTCCGAGTTTCTTTCTCCGGGCCTTGGCTTCGATTCTTCCAAGTTCCACCTCTCGCCTCCAAGTCTCGCATCTCCGATTGAGATGCGAGAAACCGAATTGCAGTCCGTCCAACGACATCTTATCCGCTCTCATGTTGCACTTGAGGAATGACAGTTTTCTGCAAACGCTAGTCCACCGTAGTCCCAGCACAACGGACCCGAAACGCCAGAGACGCCATTGACGACTTCAGCGCGGGACGTACAACCAGACGCCGTCGATCTATCGGTGCTCGATACCTCGAATCATGGCCAGACACGGAGTGCGGAGGCTGGCGCTGCTTCGAATCATCTTGCGCATCGTCTCCCGCGACAGCAGCACCGACATGGGACTAACCAGGCTTCCCGACGCCGAGTGGGTGCTAGGCAATCTACAAACACCAGACTAACCTCCGCAGGACGAGAACGACAACCAACCGACGCTTGTTGCTTATCCCGCATCGTCTCCTGAAGCTTATTCATTGGCCAGCTGCCACGCGACGACTTGGGGTATTTGGCTTGATGTCCGGCTTCTGTCCAGACGTCGGCCCGCAGAAGGCCTTGGCCACGGTGCGTCGCCATTGCGGACCTTATCAGTCCGTAGCTCTCTTTTTCTCGACCTGTGTGGTTGAAAAGCTTTCAGACGCTCGGATGCTCATTATCGAGTTCATCCAACGATACGAAACCTACATACGTTCACGGCTGGCCAGGTCTATCATACAGCAATGGCCATCTCGCAGGGCTGAAGGGCTGCCGAAGCCAGCCTGTGCGGGAGACGGGGGGGAGAGAGGGCGGGCGGAGTAGACTCCGGCTCGGTCTGTGATGACGTCCAGAGCGACACAAGCGTGCGTGCATAGTGCCACTTCATCAGACGTTTTAGTGAAAAGCGAGCAGGGCACGCCGGGCGGCTCGTCGTAGGTTCCGAGAGATGGCTGGTGGCGGTTGAAGATCATCGGCGCCACACGACATCCTGAGAAATGGACTCGAGGTCTAGCCGCCGGAGGAAATCCCGTTGCCCAATGGCACGGGCAGTCGGCGTGCGTAGCCGCAACGGTTGCAGTTCTCCCGTCATTCCTGTCCAGCCCTCAAATTCTGCCACGACTCACGTTAGACGCGAAGATCACCTGGGGGAAGACGTGGCCGCCATTTTCCTGCGAGACCAGTGTCTAAGAGTCAGTGAGACTGCCGAATGCGGCCCTATGCGACCAATCAGCCGATTCTTGAGACATTCAGGGACATATCTCGCCCTTAACCCGCACGCTGGTGCATGCCTCGGTCGAGATTAATAATAATTAGGGCGCCTCGCCGAAGTTGATGTGTGTGGCTTTCGGGAACAGCATCAAGGTTCACTGAGATACGGAGCCAGATCCGAAGGTGAACCTTTGGCTTTGGTCAAGCATGAGATTCATCACTTGGCCCTGCTGTACATCACCAGGTGATTCACTGAGATACGGAGCTGCCTCCGAAAACGAATTCCTGACTTCGGTCAAGCATGAGGTGTTCGTATGGTCAATGAAGATAAGACAAAGTACATGTTTGATCTACTTGAATATCTTCAATGTCGGAGTATGTTGACACTCAGACCCATGTGCGTGCGTTGATACCCACCGCCGTAGACGTCTCAGTGTAGCTTCACCGCCAATCTCAGATCAAATCCAGCCGTGGAAACCCAGTTCTGAAAACATTTTCTGGGTCAAACTTCTTCTTCACGTCCTTCAGCTTCGCCAACGTCTCTTCGCCGAACAGGGCTGTCCAGTTCACGTCTTTGTCAGGGCCCAGATTGCGGTAGCCGCAGGGCAACGTCAAGCCCTTGGCAGACAGCTCAGCTACGAGGCCGTCGTTCCATTTCTTGTAGCTCTCGAACTCGGCAGGCTGAAGCCCGGCGTCGGGCACGCCGGCATTCGGGTTCACGATCCGGTGGCGCCTGCGAAGCGGGTAGCACGCCGCCGGGTTCTCTTGGAGAGCCCGTCCGTGAGCACTGTGGATGACGTTGGCGCACATCGGTCCGGGAGGTGGGTTGTTCGCGATAAGGTTGCCCACTTCTGGTGAGAGGTATTCGACTGTGCACACACGTGGGTGAATGTGGTTGCCGGAGGGGTTGGGGAAAGCACTGTAGAACTCGTAGTCGGTGACTTGGACCGTAAGTATTCACTCCGTCTCATGGGAAAGGGGACTCCGCACCTGCTGCCACTGTATCTAGTATCGGCGTGCCGAGAGTCTTCAGCTTTTGATGGA
This sequence comes from Colletotrichum karsti, assembly GCF_011947395.1. Taxonomy (NCBI): domain Eukaryota; kingdom Fungi; phylum Ascomycota; class Sordariomycetes; order Glomerellales; family Glomerellaceae; genus Colletotrichum; species Colletotrichum karsti. Next base: position 230,735 of record NW_024065911.1, on the reverse strand, counting down.
ACGCCCAGCCTTCCTCGAGATCATCGTCCTCCGATGTCCAGGCGAACACCCAAGCCAGGACAGCACCAACACCGGGGATCGTCATATGGGTTAACTCGCCGGAGAAGTTCACGGGAAGGTCCTTCTCAAACTCGCTGAACTGAGTCAGTACTTTACCTGCCTCCGCGTTCGGATAACCCAGGAGACCACCAAGGTAGGCCGTCTCGGGGTACAACTTGACTCGGAGCTCGACAACCACGCCGAAGTTGCCGTTACCAGCTCCGCGCAGAGCCCACAGAAGATCGGGATGTTCATCCGTATCGACCACCTCGCCGCTGGCCAAGACGACCCGCGCCCCGAGAATCTGATCGACGCCCAGGCCGTAGAACGCACTCGAATAGCCGTACCCTCCGCCGAGAGCCCATCCGACGATGCCCACAGTCGCGCACCAGCCATGTGGCGTCAGGAGTTTGTGCTCGTGGAGAAACTTTGACAGGTTGACACCGAGAATACCTCCGCCAACGCGAGCGGACTTCTTGTCCTCCGCGACCACGGCGCTATCGAGACTGCGGAGGTCGATCATGATGCCATCTTTCCCCTGCAGCTGGGCGGCGACTAGGTCGTGTCCGCCGCTTCTGATGCCGAACGGAACGCTCTTAGCTTGAGCCTCTTGAATGACGGCCGCAACCTCGGCGTCAGTTCTTGGGCGTACGATTGCTCCCGGCTGGTTTGTGAAGGCTGCGTTGTAGAATGGTCTGACTTCCTCGAAAGTGGCGGCTGAAGGTGTGTATATCAGCAGATCCGGAAACTTCTCAGCGAGGTCGCGAAGATGAGGCGCTTCCGACGCGATCTGCTCGCGAGTTGAACCCTCAGGGTTGGAGACGCGGAATTCAGCTGTGGCTTCAAGTGGCGCCATGTTGGTCGTAGTCAATCTCGATGGGGATGGCGATTGTGCAGTTCGAAAGCTTTTCTGGAACGCGAGCTGTCTTTATGGGAAGAGAGATCTGCCCCTCACTTCGACCTAAGCCAGGCCCTTCTCTGAGTTATCATGGTGGGATATGATATTGGAGCAGGGTCCTCAATCCTTGAAGTCAGGGTAGGATCGAACTGAAGTCCCACGTATCGCCAATCACGAGCATCTCCAATGCGATGAGGTGGACCACCACGGCTGCAGCTGGCCGAGGATGGCTAGATTCGCTCACGTCAGATATGATATTCTGCCACTGACGAATCCAGCTCTAGCAATATCTTCTTAACGAAAGAGGGGTTGAAGATTTGATGGCAGTCTCCTCGTGTGACCTGTGAATCTTCAGCGTCTATCGGGACGTATGCAACTTTTACAATGCGCTTGTGACTTTCGAGGTGAGTGCCTCAGACCGATTGATGTTGGACTTTGGTTTGCCCCGCTCGTCTGTTGGTTCGACTTGGCGTGGTGCGAGGCGCGCAGCAACGTGTCATCGGGACCCCTGGCTGAATGTGATTGTCAGATTGGTGGACTCAGCTCTCTAGTCTCGGTTCGCTGCATTGTGACAATCACAGCATATGCAGATTGTTGAAGATACTGCCGTCTGGTGCAGTGTCTATCTGTGGAGAAATCTCCGCCCAGCATCTGACACCCGGGAAGGGAATCGGAAAATGCGGCGCAGCCGGAGATGGTTTTGGTAGGATCGGAGTTTACCTGGGCCGGCTAGACAGCGGATGAGACGGCATATCGGAATACTGAGTCGGCTGCACTCAATTCGCTCTCGCCAGCACTGGGAGGGGAAGGGATCTTGGCGACGTGAAGCACAAGTCGTCCAAAGACTTGGACGCCCTTCAAGTCATGTGCGACATTGATCCACATGACTTTGTCGAGATTCTTCTTCGCTTCTGGCCATGTCTGCCCCAGTGACCCTTGAACAGAGGCCAGCTTTGGCAGCAGCCACGAATCGTCGGCCTCGCTGAAGACGGTCATGGATCCCATGACCAAGGTCCAGGCAAAGACCGTCTTCGCCGCTGGTGTTGACAGCTGCGACATGTCAACTTTGTTCAGCGTCTCTCGAAATCTATTCGTCATCCAGATGAAGTTCATTTTGAGTCCGAGAACATGGAGAAAGAGACTGGCGATGAAGCCGAGCATCGCCAGTCGGAAGGCTTCTGCCATGATGTCGGCGTCGTCGTCGAGTTTCAAGTAAATGAGACGATATTGAACGGATGTCATGAGTGCCTGGAACTTATCGGGGTCCATCTTCTTCATTCGGAACAGGTAGTTGACCATCCGAGAAAAATCTTGCGTATCCTGGAAGATGTTGCTCAAACGAAGATCGAGCGAATCCACATAACTTCGTATGGGACAATGACCCTGCTGAGGCTCGAGTCCGCCAGGACATGGTCCCAAGATAGACGTGAACGATCGCTCATACGACAGTTTCTCCCTGTAGTAGACCGGCATTTCTCCTGTAATCAGAGACCAACCGATGTCAACGCTACATTCGGGTTAGTACATGTCCAGGAAGAAGTTTTCACAAGAGACGCTCACCGGCATGTCTTGGCGTAAAGCTGGAGATTATGCTGGAAACTGTCAACACCACCGCGAAGTTTGACTATTTGCCGGAGCCCAGCAACATGAGCGGTGGACGACGCATGATCTCCGAATAACTCGGCCACAATACTCACGGTCACGATCGTGGCGACCGTCGAGTCGGCCACGGCAGTGTCCTTGTTGGCGAGATTCTGGTTCAGGTATTTCAGCGTCTTTCCAATGTGGTAGTTGGTCTTCTTGCTCCGTTTTGTCCCCCGTACCCAATCGTTAAGGAGAGCGACGGTGAACAGGGTGGAGTGCAGATAGGCCGGGTCCATCATCAACCAAAAGAACCACGGAGTCTTGCTTGCGTCGAACCGCACACACCACTCGACGGGGTACATCGCTTCTTTGATCACGGTATAGACTGGGTACGAAACGTAAGCACATGAGGACAGGGGATGACGAATGGGCTCGTACAGTCGAATAGCATTTCCCGTGAGCTGCTGTCGATGTCATCAGCAAAGGGGCACATGAACACGTCGTGGGGTGCGTATAGGATCTTCAGGAGACCCTCCTCCTGATCCTCGCCACAGGATTCATCAGAGGAACCACTCGACGAGGGGGTCGATCCAGCGGATACTGCTGCCACCAGTTCCTGTGACCTGCGGGCCTTGTCCTCCTTTTTCGCAGAGGTGCGGCGGGTCGGGGCGGCCCGCGAAGCGCGTGTGTTCTTCCCTCGCATAACATGGCTGCGGATCAGCTTACGGTCTCCCGAGTTGGGCTTCCCGTCCGGATCTGCGATGACGAACGCAAACCCCTTATTTGCTGCTGAGCCAGATCAGACAGGTGTCGTATCATTCCAGGCGGATGAGGAAGCCTTACCGCTACGTTTCTGACCGCCCATAGCGGCTGGCTAACTTCCCGAAGCTCCGCTCTTGTGGCTCTTGAAGGATGTATTGGTGATCGTTCGACTCAACCCGGTTCAGTTTCGGGCTGTAAACGTGGCTCAGTACAGGCACGCATACGATACGGCCAATGATCTCAATACGAAGTCAGTCTCCGAGACACCCTACTGCTCACTGGGTACCAGAACTCACATGAACGCGTGAAACCGATCACTTTCAACGGATGACTGTTCACCACAAAGACACTGTTTGCCTAAAACGGCATACAATCAAGATTTTGGGGGAGGGAAATATTTGACCAAGATCTTGACGTGAGAAGGAGTAAACCTCTTTGGTGCGACAGACGTTCTTCGATTACCCACACTGCGCCGCACGTTTCCATCTCTGAGCCAGCCCGAACTAACACGCTCGCTTACCCCGCTCCAAGGATCACCGCCGTAACGCCTGAGTCGTTGCGAGTCTTGATTGTTGCCTTCTTCCGGTCTAGCGCCAATCCTTCACACCCGTTCATAGTAAACTTACCAGATACGGAAATCATTCCAGATCAAAGCCCACGCGCGCTGATTAAGAGATTTCTGCGCGAACCCATGCTCAGAGATGATAGATGTTAGTGCGAACAGGCAAATCGTGTGGTCTTTGGTGAGCACCCGCTAACATATGTGATCCTTGAGCCTGTAACACCGCCGATGTGGGGCCTGGCGCCGGCCGCCGGACTTAGCAGCCCCGGGTCCGGGCCCGATCATGAGCCCGAGGTTCATTTCTTTCCCTTTTAGGAATTCAATCGGACCTGAAATCACAACATTTCCCATTTTCAGCCATCGGCTTTGGGAAATTTGGCTCATGCTTAATCCGATAGATTGCACGACAATGACGAAGGTCCACGGCGCGACAATGGGAACAGACAGTGGAGTTATGGTATCTCCTGCTGTGTAGTGTTTGAGCATCGTGTGGTTCATGAGTATAAGAGGACAGCGGGAAGATGAAGCTTGAAGAGCATTATTCACCACAACACCACCGACTACAACACCATCTGCCACAACATCTTCCACGACAGCATCGCATCATCTGCTACATCGCCATCATCTCAACAATACACATCGCTCGCCAAGGCAAACACGTTTTTTTAAAAACCTATCTCCACGATCGAACCGTTCAAGATGACAAGCTCCATCAACCTTCCGCCCTTGAATGCAGGAGCATTGGGTCTGACGATGAAGGCTTGCTGTGCAAAAGCTCAGATGCCACCCAAGGACCTGTCATTTGCCGGACAGACTGCCATCATCACGGGATCCAACATCGGCATAGGCTTGACTGCCGCAAGGATGCTTCTGGAGAAGAACCTATCCCATTTGATAATGTCGGTCCGTTCCGCAAATAAGGGAGAGGCCGCCGCCTCTGAACTCCGGAAGAAGTTCCCCTTCGCCAAGATAGAAGTCTGGTCGCTGGACATGCTCTCCTACGACTCCATCCAGAAGTTCGCCGCCAGGTGTTCCGCACTGCCGCGCATAGACTTCGTCATCCTCAACGCCGGTGTCGCGAAGGAAACCTTCGATCTTGCCCCGACCGGCCACGAAGAGTCTATCCAGGTGAACTACCTATCGACTGCGCTGCTCGCTATCCTTCTTCTGCCTGTGCTGAGAGCCAAGAAGATCGACGGGAAAGCTCGCACACTGTCCATCGTCAACTCCGGCACGGCCATGATGACGAAGTTCAAGGAGCATGGAAATGTCCCGCTCTTACCCTCCTTTGACGACGGGAAGACCTTCGACCTACTCGACCGATACGCGGTGTCCAAGGTTTTGGGCCACCTCTTTATGGTCAAACTTGCTGAAAGCGTCAGGAAGGAGGACGTGATCGTGAACTTGGTCGACCCTGGCTTGACTAAAGGAACGAACCTGCACGGCGGTTTGAGCGCACCGATACGGGCTATCATGGGAGTAGCCAAAACCATGACCGGAAGACCAATCGAACAGGGAGCATCGACTTATATTCAAGCTGTCACAAGGGGAGAAGAAACCCACGGCAGCTTCCTCATGGACTGGACCATCACCCCGTCAGTTTTAATCGCACACTTTATCTTGAGCTTCCGCTAACATTTATTTGACAGATTCGCCTCTATCATTTACACACCGGAAGGAAAGGCTGCGACAGAGAGATTGTGGACCGAGACTCTGGATGACCTCGAGTTCGCAGGGGTTCACTCGATCCTTAGCTCTATGCAGTCGGGTTCAAGATAAGGATTGCGCCGGATTTCAGGCCATGGGCCTTTTGGACCGCCAGTCTGGATCGGTTCTTCTTGATTTCTGCAGGCGTTATGGGTTGGGTGGTATGCATGAAGCTTGACTGATGGAGATCGGTTCAAAACATGAGGTCCTGTCTAGGTGCTGGGGTCTGCGGGGGTTTGGGTAGGATAGAGGTTTAGACCAGGTTTGCGATTGTTAGCATATAGATCTGATTTATCATTCGTAGAAAGCAAGGTTCCTTTTCTCAGAAGTTCCAGTAACACCAATTGCCTAGATATCATTGTCAGTGTACATACCTTGCTGCAGGCTCTGTGGCAAGAGATCTCACTCTGAGCATCGTCTGGCAATCCGGACTTCGGCACATAACACGACATACCACCACGGATTCAATGCTCGCCTCAATACAATAGGCTGACGTCAATGAGGTGATCAGGCTATGGTTGAGAACAGCGTGTGGCAACGAAATACATCACTCGGACTAATCAGGATGCGCCATACAAATGAAGAAAGACGCAAGATGTGCGAGCTCGAAGGCGATGCGATGTGATGCCCAAACGGATAAGATGATCACTTAAGCGATAGGTCAAGGTCAGATCGACATCGCAGATGTCGTCAAGCTTTCTTCGCAGTCCCCGAGAGTCTGGTCAATCTGCACTGCACCTTTGCATCACCTCCTAGGCTAGGGCTGCAGGCCTGAGAAGCCTATACACGGCCAAAACGACTATTTCTCATACGCCACTGTCCATCGTGTGGCAATGATGGGTGGCGTGGTGCGTCCGATGTAGTCTTGCTGGAAGCCTTTCGTGCTGAACGAACCCATGTTGTGTTGGTGGTTGGTGTAAGCCGGGAGGGCGAGCGGTGATCGGCTTTGAACGGCGATCTGGGCACTTTCAACGCGCACGATAGGTTATTCACGGCTCGAATCCTGCCTGGAAGCATCCGTAAACTCGATGGATGGTTCCATCATCTCGCTCAAGCTCCATGCCGTGAGTGCGGCACGGCGCCAACGAACAACACCCTCTTGCGAGTCGCCCATCGCGGAATGCAACGACCTTCCAGAAACCGACAGCCCGATACGATGCCCTCCTTCTGCTCAGTAACCAATGCCAAGCAGTCAGATGCATACAGGGCCACCAACAGCTTGTCAATGCATGCCAAGCACCATTATCAGTCAGGGATGGCAACGCAGTCGCCCCGACCAATGGCTTTTGACGTGAAAACAACCGTAATCGCAGCTACAACTGAGCCAGGTTTGCCGTGGCACGATAGGAGGTCTTTTTCAGCAGCTGAACGCTTGTCCAAGACCTTCCAAGACGGCAACATGTGCCCAGGCGGAGCATTGTCATCGCCAAGTAGAGGCCACGAGCCGTGATCCGAGACAGCGTCTACGCCGATTTGCGTGACCCTGGGGCTTGAGTGAAGCTTCGTTTGAGCACCGGCAGACGCGCAGCTCTTGTGAAGAAGTCATGTACTCGGTAAACATTGAACAACCCCATAAGCAGTTCTCGCGATGGCAGCTATGTCAACGAACTTCGCAATGCTGACAGGCAGCAAACCGAATGTGTTGTCAGCGAATACCACTACGCCGAGACCTCATCGCAATGAGAGCAATCGGAACCGGAAGCTCATTGCGGTCGGGCGAGCACATGACCGAAGTTCTTCCCGAGCTGCCTCTTTTCGGCTTTCGGACAAGTAATTGCCAAAAGAGATGAGTTCTCGCCGTGCGATCCTGTCATACGGTGACTTCTGCGCCGCAATCTGCGCCGCACAAAAGGCCTCCCATGTCATGGGCCTGATGGCTGAATCGCGCTGAGAATCGTCCCTGAAGATAGCTCGAGCCTCGGTGTGTGTGAGAGAGGTCTTGGCAATGTGCTTGACTTTAAAAGCATTTAGTCTAGCAAATTAATGATAGCGATCACGCGCGCATTGCGATAACGGTGGAGGGCATTACGCCATGCGCCGACCGGGATAAAGCTGCATGTCGAATGCCCCAATGGCGCTGGGGAATATTGACCTGCCAAATGAAGAAATCTGGAGAAGGGCCAGTCCCGGTCGGGGTTAGACGAGCAATTGAGTTTCTCGTACCACGGGCGGCGTTGGGCCGTTGGCTCAGAGTTTGTGTGAACGAGCATGCTGGCCAAGATCTGTGTCGCAGGGAAAACGCCGTCGGTGATTGTTACGGTAGCAAGGAGGTAATCTGAGCAGCATCGAAGTCTGATTTGAAAAGGATTCCGCCAAAGCCAACGATTGATCTGAAGCACGCAACGGATAATTTTGCGAGCTCGGAAAAGTGAGTGCGGTCAGGATTGATACCTGATAAAGGCCAGAGAAGAGTCGACAGCAATCTGGCCAAAGTCATCAGTTCAGCATCCAATGTCGTGACAGGAAACAGGCAGGGGTAGTAGATAGGACGCGTTGCTCGTTGCTCGACCCATCTAATAAGCTGCCGATAGTATGAGCCCGTGAGGGGGCTAGCAAGGGTCTGCGTGGAGGATTGCCTCCAAAAAGTTCCTCCTAAAGAAGTGTCTTGCGACAAGCGAACACAGATTAATCAACTTGCCACCTATTTGCTGGTCGGATGATACGACTTTGAGCAGAAGAAAGGCTTGTGAGTGGTCAATTACCTTGCGGAACCCCGGACATCTGGCAGATAAGCGTGGGAGAGATGGAGCGGGTGTTTGGGGGGACGAGACCTCTCTCTGGATGAATGTGTTCCCTGCCGAGAGGCATCATTCTCTCAAAGTCCGAAGTCGTCTTCATCCCGTTGATGGTTTCGTGATGCTAAAGTGAGCCGCATAGTGCACAAGCTTCGGGGAAGATCTCTTAACTCGCCTTGTCGCTCTCGGCTGGTAGGTCTTGGGCGTCTTGGAAGCATATCGAGAGTGTCTTGGTATTCTTGGAAAGACGGGCTTGGAAAGCTTGGGCATCTTGGGATACTTGCGAGAAGACACCACACCAAGGGTCCAACGGATTCAACGCCCGTCTTTGAACATGTCCGTCTTGGTAGTCGGGCTAAATTGCCAATCCATGCCACCGACTAGCGCGCAACTTTGAAGACGGAACGCAAATGCCGAGGGATGATTCGTTGGAGGACGTGAACCAGCCAGCCATCACCCCTCTCACCCGCCCACCCATCCGTCCATCCACCCTCCGAAGGATGAACAACGGTCTTCTAACATCCTTCTTTTCTGCTTCGATGTCGGTTTGATGGCGCTTACCGGCCACGTCTTCGGCGACCACGACGTACAAGGTATCGCATCGTGATACGATGGGCTACTACTGTACTTCGCAACTCTGAAGTCGGTCACCCTGTTCATCCGAATGAAGCGGCACAGCACCTAAACCTAGCGGATCTTTTGACAAAGGTCGAGGTCTGGACGGAGGGGAGGCGATCGAGTTCTCCATTCATCGAGTCCTCCCGTTTATAATCCCTGCAAAGACCCCCTCATCTTATCGTGTGCCCGCCCCCAACGCTCCAGATTCAGTTACAGAGGGAAGTGGGCTTCAAGACGCCTTCTTCCGCGGCGGCTCCCTCCCACATGTCAGTCCCACACGAGCAAGCTATTCGAATGTTTGCTGCTCTCACAGCAGACACAGGTTCGGTGGTACTCCCACACGCGACAGTTTGCGATCAGTGCCGAGACCGTGAGGGACCCTCGAACGGCAACAAGGTACGAGACGGCACACAGGAACGGATAGACACTTCAGCTTGCCACCAGGATATCCCCGCCACTGACATTGACGGGGGAGATTGAGAAGAGTGCGGTGTGGGAGCCCGGGGAGCGGGCAAACCAACCTCTCGCTGATTGATGAGAAACATGCGTGGGATTGATAGTCTCTAATGTCGATTCGCCAACAACTGGCATTGGTCCCGATCGACAGTGATTGAGACAGACCTGCACTCTTTCTGCGGGCTGAAATGTCGCACCACGATGAAGCCATCGCGATTGCGACATGGGCGCCATCTCAGCGAAGCAACGGATTGAAATGATTGGCGACTTGACCTGCAGTTGCTACAGCTGATGGCAAGCCGCTTCAAAAAGTTCCTCTGTTGGTAGCTGGCAGGTATTGCCTTACCGTATCGAGGCCCTCCGAAGTCTCAGTCGCACGCGATGGCTGGAAACCGGCGGAACGCCGAAGCTGGGCACAGAGATATCCGCAAATTCGGACTCGAAGATGCCAACAGCGGAAGCTCTAACTTCATCAGCAAAGGTTCCATGCGCATCTGCATGGGCCAGAGAGACCTTTGCGTGAGAACTGGAGCCCCGTCTGCATGTTCTCTGTGAAGACTGGGACTGATCCCGGTGGGTAACCGGGAGGAGGGGGCAGCATGCGGGTTGCGTTTCCGCCCAAACCAGGAAAAGAAACATAGAACGAACCACGACATTTTGATAGGCTCAGAGGTCTCAATGTCTGTTCATTCGAACTTTGTGTCCGCACGAGGATAGGCATGGTATTCCCTCTCTGATCCTTCGTCACGATTTCCTCACCTCAACCTTCTCTCATCTCTGCCGTCTGACACTGGTTCTGAGTGAGCAACCCGATATGGACAAGGTAGGGAAGCAGTTCCTTGCCTTCTTCGATGTCCAGGGACCTTTGATATCGGCCATGTCGAATGCAGAAGGTAGAGCTGTCTGCCGCCAGGGTTGCACTGCACTCTCGGGATGCACGACCAGACGAGGGTGCCGGTTGGAAGTCCAGCCCTGAATATGATCACCCATGCCACACACCCTTGCTCCAAAAAGAAGAAGCTGTGCCATCCCAGCCTATGCCATCGCGTCGTTCCATCTTGGGGGGAAGAGACGTTCATCCAGGATCGTCTCGTGGCGACACTGTCACCACCGTTCTTGTCCGTCGGTTGCCAGGCCGTTGGGATTCCCGTCTCCACCAAGTCGATAAGCATACTCGGTCGCCTCATGGCCCTGGATATTAAAGGCTCCCGATATCCCCGTCCCCTCTTTCCCCGTTTCTTCTTGTTTCTCGGTCACTGGCAAACTTCCAGCCCAAGATTCGACGGGTCCAGCAGATCAACCTTTGCACACCTCACTCAAGGTGACAAGAAGTTCTGACCCAGCGCAACCATGTCTGAGATCCGTGAAAACCGGCCCGTCCACCAGGGCGGTGTCCTCTCGGACGAGAAGGCCCCTCCCGTAAGACGACTCGCCTCATGGGCCTTACTCAAGGCCCTTTGAACTGACGTGATTGTGTGCTAACCTTCCCTTCACAGATCATCGACGCTCATCCTGATGGCACCGACTACAATGAGCACGTCGAGAGAGACCTCAACGTCACCGAGGACGATCTCCTCGAGGCCAAGGAGCTCGCCTCGCAGATGACCCTCGAGGAGGTCCGCGAGATGATGTTCAACGTCCACAAGATCCACGAGAAGGACCCCAACTTCCCCCTCGTCATTATCGAGAAGATCGAGGCCTTCCTCCAGAACGACGACGTCTTCACGAACCCCGAGAAGCACGAGACCTTGATTCAAGAGATGAAGCTCGAGGCCGCTCTCATCACGGGTAACTCGCCCTACTCCGAGGTGCGCGCCGTCGTCGACAACCACGATGATCCCACGATGCCCTCTTCGACCATCCGTGCCTGGACCATTGGCCTGCTCTTCTCCGCTCTGCTCGCCTTCGTCAACCAGCTCTTCTCCGTGCGCTACCCGTCCATCACGATTTTGGCCAACGTTGCCCAGTTGCTCGCCTACCCCTTGGGTAAGCTGTGGGAGAAGGCCCTTCCTGATGTCGGTTTCAGCGTCTTTGGCTCTCGCATCTCCCTCAACCCTGGCCCGTTCAACCGCAAGGAGCACATGCTCATTACCATCATGGCCAACGTCGCCTACAACATTCCGTACACCAACTACATCATTTGGACTCAGGTAAACTTCTACCCTGTCTCGTACAACTTTGCACTTCAGACGAGAATCAACTAACAATGATGTAGTGGCTCCCCCAGTTCTTCAACATGCCGTATGCCGCCAACTTCGGCTATCAGCTCCTCATCTCGCTGTCGACCAACTTTATCGGATACGGTCTGGCCGGTCTCTGCCGTCGCTTCCTCGTCTACCCTTCGTACTGTGTCTGGCCCGCGTCGCTGGTGACCATCGCCTTGAACGCCGCCTTCCACGCCGACAAGAACAGCACCGTCGACGGTCCCTTCCGCAGCGTCTGGAATGCCAGCAGACAGAAGTTCTTCTACATCGCCTTTGCCGCGATGTTTGTGTGGTTCTGGTTCCCCAACTACATCTTCACTGCTCTCAGCACCTTCAGCTGGATGACCTGGATTGCCCCCAGCAACCGCAACCTTGCCACCATCACTGGCTTCAACAGCGGTCTCGGCTTCAACCCCTGGCCCACGTTCGACTGGAACATCTTGTGAGTGACACCTTCCAACGCTGTCTCGCTGGAAATCTACTAACCGTCGCAGGCTGTTCGATAACACTGACCCTCTGATGGTTCCTTTCTTCTCCACCTTCAACAAGTTCCTCGGCACCCTCATCTCCGGCTTCGTCATCATCGCCGTTTGGTACACCAACACCTACAACACCGGCTACCTTCCCATCAACTCCAACAAGGTGTACGACCACTTTGGCAAGCTGTACAACGTCTCCCGCGCGATCAACGAGCACGGCCTGTTCGACAAGGATGCCTACGAGGCCTACTCTCCTCCCTTCCTGGGAGCTGCCAACGCCATGATCTACATGTTCTTCTTCGCCATCTACACTGCCACCATTACCTACGCCTTCCTGTACCACAGACATGAAATCGCGCTCGGCTTCAAGGCTCTGATCGGCAGCTTCCGCAAGAACAGCGACATCGAGAAGGACCAGGTCCTTGACGTCCACAACCGTCTGATGAAGGTCTACCCCGAAGTTCCTGAGTGGTGGTACCTGCTCACCTTGGTCGTTGCCATCGCCCTTGGTTGCGCCGGTATTGCCGCTTGGCCCACTTACACCACCGTCGGTGTCGTCTTCTACGGTATCATCCTCTGTCTCATCTTCGTCGTGCCCGTTGGTATCATCAAGGCCATGACCGGTATCGAGGTCACCCTCAACGTGCTGGCTGAGTTCATCGGTGGTTCCTGGGTCGAGGGTAACGCGCTGGCCATGAACTACTTCAAGTCCTTCGGCTACGTCACCTGCGCCCACGCCGTTTGGTTCTCCAACGATCTCAAGCTTGCGCACTACGTCAAGATTCCCCCTCGCCACACCTTCTGGGCTCAGATGATCGCGACGCTCGTTTCCACCCTCGTGTGTCTCGGTGTTCTGAAATTCCAGATGACTAGCATTCCGGGAATCTGCACTGCCGATGCCAAGTTCAAGATGACCTGCCCCGGTATCAACACCTTCTTCACCGCCTCCGTTCTTTGGGGTACCGTCGGTCCCAAGAAGGTCTGGGGTGCCGGCGGCCAGTACACCGAGACCCTTCTCGGTTTCCCCCTCGGTGTCGCTGTTGTCCTCATCTTCTGGGGTCTCGCCAAGGCCTTCCCCAGGTGGAAGTGGCTGCGCCAGATTCACCCCGTTGCCATGATGTACGGCGCCCTCGTCTGGGCCCCCTACAACATGTCTTTCGTCTGGCCCTCCGTCCCCATCGCCTACTTCTCCTGGGTCTACCTCAAGAGCCGCTTCCTGGGTTTCTGGTCCAAGGTATGTTTTTGGCCCCTCAACTCCGTGACTCCCCATTTCGAACAGCAGCTGACATTGCCCGCAGTACAACTTCGTCCTCTCCGCTGCCTTCTCCTGCGGTATTGCCATCTCCGGTATCATCATGTTCTTCGGCCTCCAGTGGCAGGACATTGAGGTCGACTGGTGGGGCAACTCCGTCGTGTCTGAGGGATGCGAGGGTCTGGCTTGCCGTCTCCTCACTCTCGAGGACGGCGAGTACTTCGGTCCCCGCATTGGCGAGTTCCACTAGACGTTGTCGTTCGAGGACCCTGCGACCTGGATGTCGCGGTTTTGCTTGTCTTGTTTCAGCGGGCGTATGATGTGACGAAAAGAATGTGAAGGCCAGGAAGATGATGGCTTCATTAGAAGATGTAATCCACGGATGTAATGAAACGTAGTATGAAGATGAATACCCCAACACTCGTTTGCGAAACTTGGATGCCGAACATATCCTGACGTCGTCTGTCGTGGGCTTCGTTCATGAAGATTGGATGCATAGCTAATCACTCTTCGTCATGAAGACGCGTGGCTGGTTGATTTCTCTCCGTTAGAGCTTGCCTTCGGTGCGTGCCTCATAAAAGATCGGGTGTCGAACTCGTGGGTGTGTCTCTTCGGACCACTCTCCGAAGAAAATGAAAGAGGAAAATCGTTCTCCGACATGACTTCGATGGTGGTGCGTTGGATCTAAGTGTCACCACTCAATTCGTTCGGCTGGAGCTTTTCGGTGACCTTTCAAGCCACTGGTCATTGTTGCGTCTTTGAACACGAAATTCCCCAAGCTCGTATTAATACCATCGCCAAACGGACTCGATCCCGCAAGGATCCCGTTCGGTGCCGCGCCGGCGTGGCTGTGCTCGATAGCGCGGGGGCCCGGAAGAGCCCCTGTAGAACCGTCAAGGTGCGAATAGCCGATACGGCGACTCTGACGATCGGGATCGTGTGCTACGGCACGAGTCTGACTTTCTGACAGGAGGTTAGGTATTCGAAGGGTGACTTGAAGAGGATTTTACGGGCCTTGCACTCGTGAGAATTCGATGCTGGCCAGGTCAGTTGCAGCGGGATACGAATGAGATAACCTTCAAGCAAAACAATTGAGAACCACCAGGAACCATTATAGACGGGATAGGAAGGCCGTATTATGAGTCAAATTGAATACACAACTGCCAACAGAGCTTGCGTAAGGAAAAAGAAAAGACGCAATCCTGAACAAACAACATGACTAGCACACTTTCCTATCTCAAGTATTATTTCCAAAGTCGGCAACTCCTCTCGGCATTGCAATCTCACCCAAGAACCCGAACCAATCACGCATGAGGCCCGGCGGGTATCATAGCAGAGCTGCAAAGTTCGCCAGGCTTACCGCAGCGGGACACGTACCCGGACATACCTCCTTGCAGTTGTCTGAAATGATATCGATTCCAAGGACGCCAGGTGACTCACGGCTGAGATCGAAGTCGCCCGGCTGTGATGTACCGCTGAAATTGCACATGTGCGCTTCGAGCTGGTTGGATGGGAGTTGGGAGGCGGCCGCCGTGGCGCGTAAGCTGGGCGTCCTGGGCTTTCGAAGATGATTGCTCACTCGCCCGATGCTCGAGGCGTCACTAGGAGCTCATATCCCGGTATACTGTTGATGACGAAAGCGATGCGGTCAAACTGCCACCGAGTGCTAACAGCTATAACCTCAATATTCGAAATCCAGGCCACTTCATGTGTTGTCCATCTTGTCTCAAATGCATACACGTTGTCATGTGTTATTGAACCTGAATAATCACCCAGGAAGAAGGATGACGGATGAGCTAGGTATTGAGACAACAGCAAACGTTCGCTCTCTTTCTGGGACCTTTTCTTATCACAGACTAATTAGTAGGGACACCTAAGCTGTCTTGCCTGCGACGGATCGGACTACAAGCCATCTTGATCTTCCTCAAAGTGCATTAGTATGACGGCTTTTGTTGTTTTATATTGGGTCCCGTTCGTTAACCTCTCTGTGTGTTTTCTTGGTCACTGACTGTTGTCTTTGATTGGGATGGGGATAAATCAAGTCGGGGTATCTAGGCTTAAGAGTTATTGATTAGTAAACAAGCCTCGTCTTAATTCTTAATTCTATCTTGTTATCAATATATTATGATGGCTTTGACAAGGCAAGATACTGATAAGGCAACAGACGTAGCGGGTGCTGCATTGCATCCTGAACTACTCAATCTATCGGCCCCACGGACGCTCAATCTTCTAAGAGCTTCCATAAGTGTAGCCTTGATATTTGCTGTACGCACGCAAACCTCACCGTTTTCACAGTCGTCTCTCATGTAATACAAACAAAATAAGTAAACGACAATACCACTGAGAGACGCCAATTGTTCCAGGAGTATTTCTCGACCAGCGCAAAGAAACACACGCGATAAGACGTCTTGGAAACTGACATCGCGACTGGTATTAGAAAGGAAACAACCAATGCTTCCTCCTTCGCAAATATTCCTCGGCTGAGCCTACCCCACATCAATCTGCTGCAGCTAATGCATTCCTGAATGGGATGCTTAAATAGGTACTGAATCAGAAAGGTATGATAATATACGTATACAAACTAGCTACCATGATCTTCAAGCTAAGTCTGATTTCACGGTGCAAGAGAGAGGTATAAAAGCAACACTGCATGCTACTAGTTGGACGATTCTGCATGCATGTTACCGCATGGGCCTTCGCCGTATACCATCATGCTTTTCGGGAAGGGTCTCTACCTGCAACATTTCACAACTAAGATTCGAGAACTGCAGCGTGTGACGGGAACCACTCAGTGTCGGGCACTCCACCTCATAGGTCTTTGCAGAATACACCTAGAGAAACAATAGGAACCGACGACGACGAATTCTAGAGGCGGAGAGGCCCTGAGATGGTTACACATCAACTTGTTGAGTAACTCTTCGAAAAGCCTCGTGGCGCTGGGATGCTTGAACTGGGATTCGCGTGAAGATGGCACCAGAGCCGCTTCCATTATGAGGAGTACGCACTCCGCCTCACTCCATAAAGAGTTCTAACTCACAGAGAAAGGGCAAGAGGCTTAAATACTATGCGTCTTGGGAAAAGTTGAGTTCAGTAATTCCAGGACCAAGTCTAAAATACCTTCCTTTGCCACACATGAGGAAGAAACAGACCGGACTGGCATATCCTTTGCATTTGGAGTAACGTGACAGAAAGATCTCTACAAGTTGGCGTCTCGTTTCACGAAGGGATCTCGTCAAGTATAAAATCATACCGAAATGCGAGAGTACGATATCTGTAAGCATGTCGTGGTCGCATTTCACGTAGCCTACCGTGCTTTCTCCACGTAAACCGAGATACCACTCGATGTCGTCGAGATGCTGTAGCTTGACGTTGACCAAATAGCCGCTGTGTCCCATTCTGCACACGCTCTCAGCTCTGCTAGCTTATTCAGTCTCGGATACTCTCACAGTGATGAGGAGAAACAGCGAGGGTACTCATGATCAACCACGGCCTCCCACGTTGACGCGTGAAACTTGACGATCGGTCTCATCCAGTCTCGACTTACTCTACTAAGCAGCAGCCCTTTCAAGCACACACTTTTCGACGTCCCCAACGCTGTTCGCAAGAATACCATGGGCAAAATTACCTACAAATATAGGCACAGAAGATCAAAGGCCGTCGCAAAGGTGGCTTTCATACGTTTGATCAATCGTTCAGTATGGCTGCCTCTTACCCCTCGCATCAATAACACCCACGATGCGTCCATAGTTCGAATGATGGAAAGACGAAGCGAAGAAGAACAATACATTCCAAAGACGCCATCCTTCCCTTTCTACCTTGGTATCAAACCCCAAACCCACACAAACCCACCCAACCAAGAAAACAAACGACCTACCTACTACTAAAACAGCTCGCCCCATTGCTCGAACAACAGCACCCCCCCGTATCAGAACAACAAAACCCTCCCCGGTCCGAGAAACAACACCCGCCCCTCGCGGAGCAGCACGCGCCCCCCTTGGAGGAACAACAACACCCGTCCGTGGACGAGCAGCAGCTGCCCCCGCTCGAGCTGCAACAGCACCCCGGCGTGTCCTTCATCGCCGCCCACCTGGCCTCGTCGTCGTGGTAGTCCTTCCCGTCCACGCTCATCGGGCTCGTGCGCCTGTACCCTTCCGCGCGTCCGGCGCCCGGCAGGAAACCCGCGTCTTCCCCTCTGACCGAGCTCGTGGAGCTCCTGGGGCTGCTGTCGCGCATGAGGGTGGAAGGCGGGGTGGGTATCGCCGCGGAGGCGGAGGCGGTGGATCCGCCGGCGGCTTCGTACGGGGGAGGAAGGTCGTGCCGGTCGTCGAAGGCGTCCTCTGCGTCGGGGACGGTTTGTCGATGCACGCCCATCTCGTAAGAGGCATCGGCTATCGACTTTGTCGACGCGTATGTCTTTTTCGGATCCATTTCTCCTTTTTTTCTCCCTGGTCAGATCAGATTTGGTAGGCCGGCGGCCAGTGTCGGCGGTTCACTCTGGCAGATCGCGGGGAAATGGAGCCCGGTGGTGCCACGCGCACGAGGTCGGTGGAGAAGGGCGCTGGGAACGCCGGAACAGGTGCAACGCCGTACGTAATGAGATGTTCGCGAGAGGATTCTCTCAAGTAATTGATGGAGTCCTTTCACGGAGCCTTGAGACGTGGATTCGCGGGGTAAAAAACGCGATTTGGATTCAATGTGTCAAATGTGGGCAATTGAGTGCGCGGAAATCCGGGGAAAATGGACGTCAATCTTATGTGTGCCGGTCGCACGGAACATGGTGAATATCGACGTCGCCGGGCTCAGAAGAGGCCTCGTAATCCTCTTCGCACAAACATGCACGCCTTGCCGCAATGGGGTTTCTGGTGTGCCTCGGCGCTCAGTTCTCAAGCCGCTTTCTTGAAGCGCAGTCGAGCGAGATAGCGCCTTGGGAATGTTGTGAAATGTGATTGGCACAACACCGAGCGCCCATTCCAACGGCTTACGACTCCCGGCGGACGCGACAGGTCGCCGGCTCAAAGGCCTCCCGCTGTGCCGCTGTCATTTGCAACGCGACGGGAGTCAGTCTGGTCGACCTACTGATCTCGGTGTGTGATTTATCCGTACCAAGGAATCGTCTCCCCAAGGCCAAAGTTGACTAAGCTGACAGGAGATTGGTGTGCGCCTACTCGGCCAGCACATATGCAAGCACTTCCAGCAGCCCCGGCATCGCATCGCAGGCACGCATCTCGAGATAAGATGCCGCCGTGGCATCGCGTCGATTCCGCCCAGGAACCAGGTGCGAGAAGGACAAGCGGCCAAGCCGTACCTCAGCTAGGCTTTCCGCCTGTTTGCGGGCGTTCAGCCCTTTGGACGAGGGCGAACAGAATCCTCCTAAACCCCCGATCGTGCCTTATCAGCGCCCTTGGCCATGCCGCGCGCGGGTGATCATCGACAAGCCTTCAGTAGACTGGGAGCGGCATTCCTTTGCGCTGGGCTGCGCCAAACGGCGGCAGAACAGGGCGCCTGTCGCTGTCAAGGACCACGGTCGCCTCGCCATTCAGCTGCTGCACGAAGCCGAGATGAACGCTCTCGGCGCATGAAGGCTCTGGGCAGCCCTACGGATACGTTGCCTGCCTTTCAGCTGGCAACGACGACACTTCATCCGCCTGCCCCAAACCTGTCGATATCAGTCGGATTTGACGTCCGGGAAATATATTGACCGTAGTAGCCCTCTTGGAGCAAATAAACCAACGACTCATGAGCCCTCTGGAAATTCCGTACACGCCCTAGCCGTTCTTTTGCGATGTCTTCGGAATTGAGCCTGATATCGGATGTAGATCACCTCATGATAGGATGTAATGCAACATGTCGAGTCGTCGACCAACAAATCCGATATCAACCAGGGGCGCGCAGTCGACATAAGATTGCGACACTTTCCGGCGGGTCCTTGTCACCAGCTTCGGCCAGCCCGAACGCAGGCGAACCTCGTCCCATACAGGTGTCCACATTTTGGGGAGATAAGAGCCGAGGAAGCAGAGACCAACGTCTAACGCAAGCTGTTACGTACGAGAAACGTCTTTTCGCACGAATGACGGCCTCGTAACGCTTCCCCAGAGGATGCTAATCCATCACCGTGGATTGGAGCAAGGTGACAGGAGCCGAACGGGCTGCTCCCCACGGTCCACACCTGTTCGTTTGAAGGGGGTTTCTGTGTCTGGACGCTCAACATCGAGGTGTGCGCCGTTAATTGACGCGAATCATGACACAGCGGCGCAGATAGCTTCACCACACGCGATGCGGGGTTTTCGACAGCGAACATCTCGCGGGTTTCGATGCCATTGGATCTACTTCCGATTGTGGTCGCGCCTTCAACATCTCCCTTGGCGGGATGTGATAGCTCTTGCGAACTGTGCCGAGTCCAACGTCATGTCGGGCTTGTCGCCGCCGAATCGCCCAATGGCTTCGCGCAGGCGGGGAGGCAGTGTCAATACCAAGAAGCCGTCGAAGGAGCTCACTGCCGTTTCGAGTGCATCTGCGTCGGGGCAATTTTGAATACGGGGCTCGTAGGACTGCCGCGCCGACTATCTCAGCGAAGTGGGTTGTTGCAAGTGATCCGTACCTGGTTGCCTGCCGCTAGGCCTTCCATCCCGTTGAGTTGACCTTGCCAGGACCAGCCAGAGTCGACGTTTTCCAACGGGTCTCACATGAAAGAATGCTCTTGATCGCGACAATTTTCTTGGGATCCGTGATGCTTCAAATAGAGACGGATCAGTCAGCCACAACTCAAGTGACCGCTGTGCGTGTGGTTGTTTTTGAAATTCAAAAGTGCTGTGGGCAAAGCACCAATGCTGACACCAGCCGGGGACTTCCTTGGAGCTCCCATCTCATCCGCCGCCCCTGTCTCTTGGTATCACGCTGCGGAGCGCCTGAGTCGTGTGACGCGCAGCTAGAGGAAATGCTCCATCTCTCACTGGTTGTTTGGTGTTGGAATGCCCGCTCGCGGCCTCATCCTCGGGAACTCTCCCCTGAACCACACATTCTCGTCCGGCCTGGCACCTTACACTCTGGGGGGTTTTCCCCGAGTTCAACCACCATCATTATGGAGCATTTCTAGGCCCCTAGGGAGTCTTCCGGGAGGATGGGCAGCGATGTGGGCACTACGGCAGCCCAAAGTCGAGCCGGCTCCGCATGAATGTGGTTCTGTCGTTCTGTGGTTCAGTACTTTCGCACCCTGGTTCGCTGGGTCTCCCGTGCAGCGTAGATAAGCGTTTCCGTCTCGAACTTCCGTCTGTTTGATATCGGAACCATAGATAAGACCAGCTGAATGACTTCACACGCATGCTTCTGGCCATGCGACTCGCGGGAGTCTCAGGGAGGCTCTGATCGCCCTCAGATTGACGAATCGAGATGCTGCAGCACGAGATTGGCCACACCGGCCGGCAGAACAGCGCTAGAAGCTTGAATAGAAGGCCCTAATAATCTGCCCGCGAGGCAATGCTGGTTGGTGAGTGGTGTGTGTGTGCATGCCGAGCGAGTTTAGCCAGCGATGGTACCCAAGCAAAACACCACTAGCCAGGAATAGCGGCTTCAAAGTGACGGTGAAGACAACGGGATTGGCGAACAAAAAAGGCGCTGGCACGGCACGATGCAGGCTACTGAAGTGAGGGGCCAGAAAGACATGGCAAACCCAACCCAGACCGCTTCACCGAACATGCCACACTGAATGAACTTTTGGACGGATTCTGTTTGCTCAGCTGCCGCATTGATGGCTCGTTCGAAACCAGTCGGCAAATGGGATGAGCCGGGCGCACTACAATCCTTATCGCATCGCCACCTGTCAAGCCGGTTCGAGGTGGTTCCGGCTGAGCCTATATTCTGTCCCAAGTATCAGCACATCACCAAACGTCATGGCAAAATTCTGTCACCTCTCAACGTATCGCGCCTCGAGAGTGACCTTCGAGTCTCATCCCACGCCGCAGTAACCGGGAAGTTGGTAGGATCGCTGCTCGACGGATCTGTCATGTACGACAACCAGCAATCGGGAGGCGTCGCTTCCATGGATACCACCGCGATAGGGCCCTTTACCGGCGAAAACGCGATGCTGTCGCGTACACCACGTAGTGCTGGCCTGATAGATATCAGCCGTGGGGTGGGACCCAATCTCCCACGCTTCCCTGCGCGCTTATTGCAGGCGTGCAGTTCAGAAACGAAACGCAATGCAGAACCCTAGGGTGCCGCCTGACACCTCCGACAGCGTCGACAAGCAAGACCAGCGACGAACAGGATCAACAAGAATTGGCGCTGCGAAGAGACTAGGGAAGTGGCATAATGGCCGTGAACCGACGACAGCTTGCGTTGAAGAAGGACGCTAAGACTCGCGAGGCCCTGGAGTCGTTGGACACGAGCCAAAAGTCCTCGCTGTTGATGGCGACCCTGTCGTCTACTGCACGACGTCGGGGGATGATGCAAGGATGAGGGAAACCTGGGGCGGCCAAGATCGGAGGTGGCCCACACATGCATACCCGGGCCAGCCAGCTGTCTGCAGCCAGTCGAGCCAACAAGCCAGCTGTGCTTGGCGATGCAAGGTCGAGAGATGGGAAGAGCCATTGTCCGTAGGTGCCGTGCCGTGCCCAGAAGGAGGCGCTGCAACCCTAAGGACGGTAGATCTTGTGGCTTGCCCTCGGAATTTTCTCTTCGTGTGAGCCTCCTCAACGTCGACGGTTTTCAGCCATAGTTCGTGATGGGCAGACAGACTGAATGTCATTCCAGACAGTGGGAAACACGTCGGGATTGTCTCCAACGTCCTGGACCTGGACATGGACCTGGACCTGGACCTGGGCCTCTGTCTGGCCCTCCCATCCATCCATCCCCCCCTCATGCTGACCGAGCCCAGGGACTCGTGCTCTCTTCTCCACTTGGCCGACAGTCCCACACACGAGTTCGACGGGATGAGGGTCGAACGGATCCTCAGATAACGTTGAGGAGGCAGCGCCAGTGGGTTGGCAAAGGGGCGGCCACTTTTTCGGAGCCATTTGCTAACGGCTTCGAGTGACATGTCGCCCATTGGCCAACCAGCACCGCCTGCGCTATCTGCACGTTCCAGATAATTCAATCGCCCGGATGGACATGACATGGCCCATTGCTGGTGGGGAGAGTCTGGAGAGCAGATTGCCCATCCGGTCTTGTGGCCCTCGTCTCCTCGTCCTGCCCCGGAGACATCCACGCTGCTGCGTCGTCGACTCTTTGCCCAAATTCCCCCATTTGCTGCGACGTGAATAGTGACCAGGTAGAGTACCTTTCTTCGGCCGAAAATGGCTTCGTACTCGCGCCTGGATCCCTCGTTAGCGCGGCATGCACGTCGGATAGTTGTCCGCCTAACTCACCTCAGCTTGTCTAGCTTCGACAGCCGGTGTAGCTTTCGCTCGTTCCCGCTCGACTATGGCACGTATGCGAGGCACGTCCGAAAGCCAAATCGCCCCCAACCCACCACACAATAATATGCGACAAGTAAACGGGGTCGTTGTCCAGGATGGCCTGCCACACTGCCTGTCCTTGCCAAGATCTGCGTCTCTCGCCCGTCGAGAATGAGGGTGAGAGGGGCAGGATAGAAAGGGAGAGGATAGGCCCCAGTCCTTCGACTCTTCCTCTCATGTGTAATTTTCCATCGTAAAGGGACTGCAACCTGGCAGCCTTCCATGCAACTGATCCGCTTGCCGCCTTTGACAAGAACCCTGAGTCCTTGCACGGTGGTTCTTCTCCTCGACTGCTTTTCTTCAAAAGGGCCTGGCCTCCCCCGTCCCATCTCGTTAGACGCGGTTTGGTATCCCTCTTTTCCCTTCTCTTATCCCCCTCGGGTCTTCATCCCGTAATCCTTTCCTTTGCGACAGACAACCTAGTCTGTGTACCCATTGTGGTCTTGAGTGACACTCCTGCCCAAGACACATCGTCACCATGACTTCTCACGATGGGGTTACACCCACCAAGGTCCTCGAGGCCGACGAGAAGGCTACCGGCAGCCTTCCCGGATACGAAAGCGGCAGCGGAAAGGCTGTCCGCGGCGACATCAGCGAAGAGAAGTGGGCGACCCGGAACGGCTTGAACCTCGAGTCGTTCAAGAAGCGCGAGTATGGCCGCGGCGTGGTTGAACTCGACCGTGCCATGAGCACGCGTCACTTGCACATGATTGCCATTGGTGGCTCCATCGGTGCTGGTTTCTTCGTTGGTTCTGGTGGTGCTCTGAGCAAGGGTGTAAGTTCTCTCGCGTTCCGTGCGATTAGGCAACATACTGATTCCAATTCCAGGGCCCCGGTGCTCTCTTCATCGATTTCTTGCTGGTTGGTATTATGATGTTCAACGTCGGTAAGTGCAGATATTCACCCCCAGTACTTTGGCAGAGTCTGACAAGCAACAGTGTACGCCCTAGGTGAACTCGCTGTCATGTATCCCGTCTCCGGTGGCTTCTACACGTATTCGACCCGCTTCATCGATCCTTCCTGGGGTTTTGCCATGGGCTGGAACTACGTTTTCCAGTGGGCAGCCGTTCTCCCGCTCGAGTTGACTGTATGCGGTCTGGTTATCGGATACTGGAACGACACCGTTAGCGTCGCTGTCTGGATCACCATCTTCCTTGTCGCCATCATCGTCATCAACGTCTTCGGTTCCATCGGATACGCCGAGGAGGAGTTCTGGTCGTCGTGTCTGAAGCTGGCTGCCACCATCATCTTCATGATCATTTGCTTTGTGCTTGTGCTCGGTGGTGGCCCGGCTAGCGGTCGATACAACGAGTACCAGGGCGCCAAGCTGTGGTACGACCCGGGTGCCTTCCGCAACGGCTTTAAGGGTTTCTGCTCCGTTTTCGTCACTGCCGCCTTCTCCTTCTCTGGAACGGAATTGGTCGGCCTTGCGGCTGCCGAGGCCAAGAACCCCGTCAAGTCGCTCCCTGGCGCCATTAAGCAGGTGTTCTGGCGTATCACCCTGTTCTACATCCTGGGTCTGTTCTTCGTTGGTCTGTTGATTCCGTCTGACGACCCTGCTCTGCTGTCCGAGTCCTCCTACTCCGATGTCAAGGCGTCTCCGTTCGTTCTCGTGGGCAAGTACGCCGGCCTCAAGGGCTTCGACCATTTCATGAACGTCGTCATTCTGGTGTCCGTCTTGTCAATTGGTGTCTCGGGTGTGTACGGAGGATCTCGCACTCTCTGCGCCTTGGCCCAGCAGGGTTACGCGCCCAAGATCTTCACCTTTATCGATCGCTCTGGCCGTCCCTTGCCTGCGGTCTTCGCCATCATCATTTTCGGCCCCTTGGCGTTTGTCAACCTGAACTCGTCCGGACCTGTTGTGTTCGACTGGTTGTTGGCGCTCTCCGGTCTCGCAGCCGTGTTCACCTGGGGCTCCATTTGCCTGGCGCATATTCGCTTCCGCAAGGCGTGGGCCTACCACGGCCACACTGTGGACGAGATCCCCTTCAAGGCGATCGGTGGTGTTGCCGGATCGTGGCTGGGACTCTTCCTCTGCTTCGTCGTGCTTGCTGCTCAGGTATGTTTCTTCATTTTCACATGAACAAGTCATGATTGCTAACAATGTAACAGTTCTACACTGCCATTGCCCCTCCCGGCACGGACGAGCTGAACGGCGTCGAAGGCTTCTTCAAGTCGTATCTCGCTCTTCCCGTTGTCATCTTGTTCTGGGTTGGTGGCTTCTTCTGGAAGCGCACTGGATGGCTCCGCACCTCCCAGATGGACGTCGACACTGGCCGACGTGAGCTTGACTGGGACGAGATTCACGCCTACCGCGCGAAGATTGCGGCCATGCCCGCTTGGAGACGCGCCATCAACCACGTCTGGTAGAGCAGGTCGGTCGAGACGGGGACTTGGAAAGAAGCTTCGAACGGCAGTGATGCGGCGCCGAAGCTATGGCATCTTGCCATTCTTTGTACATCATAATTCAGACCATCAACACTTGGTGTTGTGTCTGCCGGAACATAAGTTCCTCCTGATAATTTCTTAGCTAAATCAAGATACCACGATTGTTTCAAACGTACCAAGTTTAGTTCCCTCCATTTGATGTCTATTGCAGCCTGTTCCTCTCTCAGCGGCGAATCGTGAGTCGTGAATCGTGAACCATGGGCAGGCATGGCGCCTAGGCGTGATGTGATGTTGGCGTTTGCATGATGGGGGCAGAAAGAGCAGCGCAGTTGTCTTATATGCCACCAACAGATGACCAGTAAACAACGGTCTCTTATCTCCCAAGTCAACGCCCGTTCAGCAATGACCAAGGCCGGGATCGGTGGCCGTACAGGCTAAAAGCAAACAATCTTGGAAGCCAGGGCTCTGTCAAATCAGACCCGGGGGTTGGTCTTGGGGGTGCTTGTTGGTGTCTTGGGTGACTGGCATGTAGATAGTGATAACGCAAAGCCACCAAGAACAGCAGGTAGCAAGGTGTTGTCGCCGATAGCGGTAGCTGGCGATGGTTGGCTCGGTTCGGTCGATATCTCTGGGCGTAGGGGTTTGTCGGGAAACCAAGGAGGGCGTTCTAGCCAGATTCAGTGGTTCCTCCTCGCTGAACTGCCAGTGCCAAGGGCTTGGGAATGCTGCTATTCGATATCGGACGCTTTCAAGTCGGGGTAGTCTGCGGGGGGCCAAGATTCAGAGGCGTCGGGATTGGTGGTTGGTGTGGTTAAGAGATATCGGCTTCGAGGCCGAAATGAAGAGTCGAAGTCGTTGGCGATAGCGATTTGGCAGGAGGAAAGGTCGAATTCTTCGGTTGGCCTTCCGGGTCCTTGGATTCGGATCGAGTATCTCCGGCCCCGTCAATTTTTTTTTCTCTCTTCAGGAAAGCACGATTGACAATTGCGATTTCGTTCTGAGGAAAGAGCATTCCATCGCGAATTCCATTCCTCTCGCATGTGCTGCTGCCTTCCGCCATTTAAAGGCGGTTTTTGTTAGCGTCGCAGGGTGTCAAAGACGCCTTAGTGAGGGCGCCCTGGAGCATCCACAGACCTAGTCTAATGCCCCCGTAACTGTCTGTCATTCTGGCGCCCTTCCATGGCGACATTTCATCCACAACGCCCCGCCAAGTGCCAGGTTGCCCCCCACAGTCCCCTCTGTAAAATCTCCATCCAGGGATCTCGAAAGCTTCAATTTCCAACTTGGGCTACCATGACAAACGAATCCGCGTGTGGTATTTTATATGAATCAAGGGTTCTTCTAACAATATTCATTCTTGTTTCTTCCTATATGATGTCTCGTCTTGCCTCATCCTCATCCCGGCTCTCTACCGTATGTCCTAGTTACGAAGCTGTTCTGGAGGCTGGTCGATGCGAGCTGTTATCTTTCAGAAACAAGCCGAGTCTGATTGAACAACTCCATTATTGTCTAAGATCAGGTATATAAAGCAGAAGCTGCCATTCGTCACCAAATTCATGGTGACTGCCTGGTAACACCGGCACCCGGGTCACTGAGGCTTCTCTTTAGTACCTTACTTACCTCGCTTGTAAATAATCTTGAAAAGCACTGACAAATCATATAAATGGATCCGATGCCTCTGAAGTCTACATATATGACTGAACGAACATCTCATTGCCGTCTGACCCCAACAAGAATTCATCATTCCCGTGCCGCCACACGCACGGCCGATTCAACGGCGCTGCGTGGAGATTAGGTGGACCCCGAACCGGGCCAGGTGGACCCCTCAGCCGCAATGCGCCCCCGAGTTTTACGCAGCTGCGCAAAACTCGAGCTGCTCAAAACCGCCCTCATAAGCGGCCACTCCCAGGCTCCTGAGTCTCATCTCAATCACCCACAGAGCACATCCAGCAACAGCACATGAAGCGATACACGATTCACGATACCCGGCTCTCACGCTGATCTCACTTGAACCACCAATCTGGCTTCGTTACCCCGCTCTTGACCAATCGTCGCACGGGACTACCTAGGTCGCAGCTACGATGAGTCCGCCTTCACCAAAGAAAGGCGCCCCGGCCTCCGATCATGGTCCACCCGAGAATGACGCCCGCCCTCGGAGCGACTCACCGGACGTGTCTGAGCCGAATTCTGATGAGCCAATGCCCGCCCCGCTCCGAGCCGATGCCGTCCAGGAAGCCGACCAGACAGCCCTGGACGAAGTTTCCGATGCCAGAATCAAAGCCGAGTCTCAAGCCACCGAACAGTCGGAAGCTTCGCCCGAGCTCAGAAATCTCGTTGAACAGAAGGCCGGTGAAGATCATGGGGAGAATGTCACACTTGGGGACGGCAATGCTACCATTAGTGTCGGCATCCAAAGCGCTCGAAGGGCTCCCCAAGGCCGGATCCCACGTATGATCGGCAATGTATTCAAAAGGAAGCCTTCATCCGGTAAGAGCAAGGAGTCCACCGGACTGGCTCTGGACCCGGAGCTCGAAGACAACAGCAAGATTATGAGAACCAAGCCGACTGCCCAGCGACCGGCGGCGTCCAAGGACGTCGTCAAGATGGACCAGTCTGACGATGGTGCCAGCAGTACCATGTCACAGAGCCCAGAATCGGCACCTAGTTCACGGATCATCAAGCTGGACAACGCGGCAGCAGAGAACACTTCCATCACGAACAATGAGGCTTCGAACGAAACCGACGACCCTTCCAGGAGGATGCAGAGAATGATGGTGGACAAGGCCATGTCTTCTTTCATGGACTGGCTTGATGTCAAACTGAAGGTGAAAGAGGAGGAGGATGAATCGCCGAGATTGTCAACTCATAGGCCCAGGCTTGGGTCTGGCCAGGCTCCCGTCACAGCACAAGCCCTAGCAGCGCAGGAGCTGACGAGAAAGCTGCGTGCCGCAAAGATAAACTACACAAGCTCGAGGATACTCCCAGAGAAACGACGTTCTTCAATGGAAAGGACACCGCCAAAGGTTACTTTGGCCAAACCACAAAGTCCCGCCTTCGCAAGCTCAGCGACGCCTCCGCCGCCACCGAGATCTGCACCGGTCACCCGCTCTCGCGGTGCTCTACGATTATCAAAATCGTCCCTGGATTCGAGTTCTGGTGGCTTGGGAGGCAGATCTCCTTCGCAAGAAGCAGATGAGCCGACAATCCCCTCCTTGTCCTCGCCCCCACGCTACTATGCGGGCAACAGTCTCTCATCGCAGCCTTTGGCCGCGCCAGCGACAGTATATTCTCAAGAGACTCAAACGAATACTGCACCACTTCAGGAAGAACTGGAGCTGTCGCCATCACTGCCCCCGCCGCCTCCCGGCGGTGCGGGAGGTCGAGAAGCCAGAGCAAGAGGAGTGGCGGCCCCAGGAACAGAAAGCCCTTTACCTTTCGAGGAACCGAAGAAAAAGAAGAAGTCCAAGCGCGTAGCTGCTGTGGAGGAAATGGAGGAGGAAGAGAAGCTTGAGGACGAGGAGGATGAGGACGAGTACGACAGGGCATACATGGTTCTTGAGAGCTATGAAGAAGTCCCTGCTCGACCTGTTAGACGCTCTGGACAGTGGAAAGAGTCCCCGGGAAGGATCCTGCCCCCGCCTCCGCCTCTGCCCGCCGCACCTTTCCCTGCTCTCTCGAGACCTCATCTGCCCCAGGACCCTCAAGAAGCGGAATCACCAGTGCGCAAAGAAAGGAGAAATGCCCAACAGATTAGAGGAGCACCACAACATCGCAAGGGGTTCTCATTGCGAGATACTGAGGAACCCGAAAACCAGCAACCCGAGGCGGTGATACAGACTCCTGAACCCAATGTCCCTTCTTACTCGTCATACAATCCACCAATAACAGTTGGAATAAATTCGATTGACGTCTTCTTCGGAGATTCTGCTCCACAGGCGCCGCAACAGCCAGCTAGTGGTACTGGAACGGGATCGCCGTCGCGAACAACCGCTGGAATATATTCGATTGACGTCGTCTTCGGAGACTCTGCTCCACAGGCGCCGCAACCGCCAGCTCTTGGTACTGGAACGGGACCGCAGTCGCAGCGTCGTAATGGGCCCTCGGCCGCCAAACGTGGTAGGTCCAAGGGCAAAGCTAAAGACGACGAAGATGAGGAGGATGGAGACGGAAACCAGGCACCTCGTACCAAGCTCCCCAAGGTTCAGGAGGACGCAGTCAGCGGCGCAAAACTAGCGTGTCCGTTCTTCAAACATAACCCACGCAAGTACAAGAACCAGCGCCCTTGCTGCGGGCCTGGTTGGGACCACGTGCACCGGATCAAGTGAGTAAACATACCCATAGCCGTCGGGACGGTCATACTGACGCGAATCCCAGGGAGCATATCTACCGCAAGCACTCGCTGCCCAAGTTCTCCTGTCCTCGCTGCTCTCAGCCGTTCGAGACACAGGCGGATCTCCAAGCTCACGCCCGATCTCCCGACCCCTGCGAAGTCAAGGAACCCGAGATTCTGGACGGCATCACCCAGGACCAGGAAAAGAAGATTCGCTCGAGGAAGAAGACAAGCGGAAAAGAGCTCACCGAGGCCGAGAAGTGGACGCAAGTCTACCGCATCCTATTTCCCGACGTGAGGGAAAGGGAGATCCCGTCGCCATGTAGGTCCCCCAACTCTGTCTCTATTCCGATGAAGCGCGAACACCAACATGATACTCCCAGATTACAACACCGAAGATGCCCAGACGAATCTAAGCGGGTATGAAGATTACCTCCGTCGCGAGCTACCGACCCTCGTCCGCCGGCAACTCGAGGTAGAAGTCGAGCGCGAGCTGAGTTTCGTCGAGGAGGGAATGAAGCAAAAGGTCATCGAAATCGCGCGGAATCTCCAGCTCACACTCTTCAAGGGCTATCAGCAGCTCGAAAGTCAGGAGCGGGAAGGTCTCGAGGAAGCATCACCGAGTGCTGGCGACGTTTTGAGCACGGAGACGGGCGGGCTTTCGTCCTTCACGACGACAAATACCTCGCCGTCCACCATGACCACTGCTGGCACGACTCCCGAAATACCAGATCCGTTGGAGATATTCGGTGCCGATCCTGCGATCCCGGACTTCGACTTCAACTTCATGGCAGACATTCCATTCCCGGATGCCCAGGAGCCGCCGAAGGAGCTCAACCCCGCGTTTGGTATGAACGCTTATGTTGTGCCAGACCAAGTCAACATGCAGCCTGGAATGGAGTTGTACGGAGGACAAAAGTTGGATCTACCATACTACGGAATGGATGGTTACGGTCACAACCAGGATGCGGCCACGGGTGCACACTTCCCCGACCACCACCTCGAGATGCAGGCCATGTCTGTAAATCAAGCGCAAGCATATCAGCCGTGATCGAGAAATAAGACAATCGAATTCGCTATGATGGCCTTGCTAGCCACAAGCCTCAAGCCTCATCATCCTTAGAATCCCCAGACCTTTCCGTTACGTAGCACTTGCCGAGTTTAAGGACGTCGACTCCCCAACATGTATTTCTTCCTGTCCGTCCAAGGCCCATTGGACTTCAGCCGGTGGCAGCTCAACGCCGCATTGTATGGCGCCGACTTTGTGTACTATGAATCCCGCATCATTACCATCCGATATGAGTACGAAAGCTGTGTGGCTCTCAGTTCCTTCCAGTAGTATGAGCCAGTGCCGTTGACCTGGGTGTTGACCTCCCAGATTGACGCCCTCGGTCATCATCAACATTTCGTGCTTGTTACTCTTCTCTCTGATTCGAATCTCGTAGGCTCCGCCGACGCCTGTCACCAAGACCTCCTTTGCACGCACCACGAGGCGCCGGTCGACCAGCCTGACCTTCCGCTGTGCCTCTCCGATGTTGCATTCAGCACCCATGCCTGGCACTTCGAAGGGGAGAGCAGGCACCCAACTATGTTCGGGCATGGTTTTCGGCGCGCAGAGTATCTCGAGGCCCAGAAATCCTCTCTCAACCATCTCCCCCAGTACTTGTTCGATCGGCTGGTCGTACGTCGAGCTCAGCTTGTCCCCTCCCTCGACCATGGCCATCATTCCCCAAAACGCGTCTTTAGCAACGGTACACTGTCTGTTTTTCGCCTGCCTCCATACCAGAGCTAGTGGTTTCCGGTTGCGAGCGATCCATGCCTGGCTTGAGAGGAGGCGCCTCACATGCCTGTTGTCGAAGAGGACAACCCTCAAGTCCAGCTGCCCGACTTCCGTCTCGGAAGATAACGGCGTTTTCGCGTTAAAGGTTGGGGGATCCTCTGGGTTTCGTGGTTTGGAAGGTATCCCGCATGCCCTCCTCAGCGCCTCGTCGATTTCCCACCCGTATATGAGCCCATCCGGTGTATCAAGGTGCGTACAGCAAGCCAGCGCAGTTTCCTGCATGGTCCATACCCTCCTGAAGTAACCGTCTTCCAGCAGGTTTCTGAGCAGCCAGAGTAAAGGATCGACGGCTGCCGCTGTTGCTCCGCTTTCCAGCCAGTCGTCGAGACCTTTCCTCAGCCCCGGCGCCGGCATCGGTATCAGATTCATCTCGGCCCCGGCGTAGTACTCGGCCATTCTGGGAATCTCGTTCGCCTTGTCGTCTATCGAACTTTGGTCTATACACAAGCTGTCTACCCAAATGTATTGGATCCCGTATTTCTCCCATAGTTGGGAGGCGAAGGACGGCCAATCCTTGCCGGCTGTTATCGTCCAAACGTGGGAAATGGTGGTGTATGGCAGTTTCCGCCCCATGCTCTCCTCAACAGCACCCGTCTTGCCGTTAAGCAACCGCGTTGGGGTTATTCGGTCATGAGCTGGAGCACTCTGTCGCGCCGCTGGATGTAACCCGTGGCCGACGTTTCCACCTTTGGGCCATAGCATGCGCTCCTGGATCCTATCGTGTCTGCCATGCTCCCAGCCGCCAGTCGCGATATTGTCATCAATCATGTCCCGCAGAGTCTCGAACACCCACGGAACCGATTCTTCATGCTGGATGACTTGAACGGCTGGCGCGTTGCCGCTGGAGGCTGCCATGGCTGCTTGAACCGTTTAGCCGGGCGATGAGGGTTGGATTAGTGGCATGACAAGGTGGAAAGGAGAGGGACCTGCTGCTGACGGTAAGCTAAGTCTGGGATGCAAATGACCCCGCTTGATGTGCCCACGTGGATATGGACATATTATTACGCGAGCTCTCCCCCTGGTCAATCGAGTCGTGAGGATCATTTCGTACGCTCTACAGCCATCAAAGATCTCTGCGTGGGTCAGGCAATTTCTGCTCAACTTTCATGTGATGTTGTCTGTGACAGAAACATATTGGGTAGTTGTTATTCTTGACGGCTTTGAGCGTCTGTCATGGAGGAAATACTATCTGGGAAGAACGTTCATCTATCGGTAGCCATTGCTGTGTCATAATGCCGTGGCTGGAATGTAGTTTTCTTTGAAATACAAATCGAGAATCGGTCTCTCTGATAATATGACAAGTCCAAGGCGTTCAGGTTAAAACAAAGATTGGGACAATCGTACACTAGCGGGGACTGGCAGGGATCTTCCCGTCGCGTCGAGTCGCGTCGCACTATCATCTTTCCATCAAACATAGTGCTCTTTCAGCATCTTCGGCCTGTATCAGGATGACTCTCACAAGGCAGCAAGCCTCGAAGAAAGCATGTTCGCGTCGAAAGTCTGTCGCAACAACTTCAGCTTCGGCCCCGACGCGCGCCTCGTCACGGCTACACGGCTTGACTGTGACATCGGAAACATCACGGTTGAGAGCAGTTCCGCAGGCCAAGAACAGCGCCGAAGGCTCCAAAGTGTTGGATACTAGAAAGAAAAACAAGTCCAGGGCAACAAAAAATGTGGCTGTGCCCCAATCAAAGGGTTTGAACGTTTCAAGCCCGGTTTTCTAAACGTATCGACCCTAACCTCTCTCACAGACTACCAACATGAAGACATAATCACCGGCCATGAGTTTAAACGCGCTACCAAACAAGTCCTTCTCCTCACTCAGCGCCCTGCCGATGCCTCCAAGCGGCTCGTCCCCGAGCGGATAGTCCAACGCAAGGCACCGTCAAAACTCTACGACTACTGGAACTCCTTTGGCCAACCCCGAGAAGTCACGCTCGGGACGGAATATTTCCACATCTTCGATCTCATGAACCACGACTTTGCGCGCGGGCTTCAGGTTCAATGGGAGGGATACGGCACTTCGGACGAGGATACGACCTGGGAGCCCGCCAAGAAGGTTCGCAGCTTGAACCCGGTCCTTCTGTGTCACTACTTGGAGCGTGAAGGCATCGGAAGAAGGATTGTGCGTATGAGTATGGCTACTGGACTTTCCGTTTCGCCGCCGTGTTCGTTGTACGAGGCAGGTGGCACATGAAATGGAGTGCGCTGGGTTGTGGCTGATATCCTCTATGTTAAGTAGCAACTCATCGTTACAACATGCACGAACTAAGCATCCCCATCATGCGATATTTGATACTGGCAGAAGTTTGAAGAGCACTGCATTTCATCTGGTGAACGTCGACTAAATACCCCACATACACGTGAATGCATATTCAACGTCTGAGAACACTTAGAATGATGAGATCAGGAGAGTGCTTGGTCACGAATATCATTCACATCAGGAAGCAACGAAGGACGATCGGAGCCTAACCCAGCTGTTCATTCCTTCTACACTAGTCTAAATTCACGGGGCTTTTGACAGGCTTCAACCCATGACTTGATGTTATAGAGAAGTGCTTCCCTCGAGCAGAAGCTGATGCCATTTTCTTGACGATCATTAACACGCAACACTGAATTTCTTCTTCTATAGTTGAAGCAAAGAATTCTACCAAGCTCGTTGAAGGCCTCAACACCCATGAGGGCCAGTTCTTCGCTTTGATAACCAAAGATCCTCGGTCCTCTAAGCCTCATGACAACCCTCACAAGCACCTTCCTATCGAGCCAGACACTCATCTTCTTGCAGTCCAGAGGAAGTAATTTCTTTTGGCCTGGGCTGTTGATAATTCGGGAAGCCGTGCAGCTCGTTCCTTCCATGTTGGACATGGGTTGAGTGGTGCCTTCTCAAACTCGCAAATACTCACTCACCAGTCTATTTAAAGCTGAAGTTCAAACCCTTGAGACCACGCTCAGTCTCTTCTTGTTCACAACGTCTTCACAGAATTACACGAACGACAAACATCATCTCACTGAAGGTTCTCAACGCTCAGCCAACTCACCTTTTCTGCAACTCATACGTCACCTGCTACTGATCAAACTGAACTCCAGCTGGCCCCATCGAACTCACTTCTCATCGGATCTCCTCCTCACTCATCTTTGGAATTACGAAAGAAACCCCAAACTCGCCAACATCATTGCGTACGTCCCTGCTCAAAAGCTCAGCATTGCTCAATTTTCTCGGGAAGTCACACGTATCGAAGACGATATGGACAACACCGAGGTCAAGGGATGGTTGACAAAGATCAGCGCCGTGCAAAAGGGAAAGGGCACCCCTTGGGCTCTTCGAGTCTTCTCAGCGCGCGCCGAAGAGGTCAATCACACTTTCCCGGGACTGACCCAGGCTCACTGCCGGAACGTGGGATGTGTAAATGGCATCGCGCTAGTTGACACAGATGTTACTATCTCGACTGTGGATGGAACACGGCGTCCCTCGGTTCTCTACCGTGCCATTCATGGTGGTCAACCTCACGGCGGTATCATATCTCGGCTGGGCCACGGAAGCGATGCAGTTTTCTTCCACCACCATCTCCGGAGACACTTGAGTTGGATAAGTCGCGAACCGAGTCCGTTTCTCTCAGCAACCACGGATTTCCAGAAAGCGGTCAGAGTTGCGTGCATATACGTGGCTAAAGGCTATGAAGATGTTCAAATCGTCGAGTTCAGGACTGGTGGTGCCGGCTGGGATCACAAGAAGCACCGAATGTGGGAGCCGAGAAGTCTGGTTAAACGGCTCAGCCCTGAAGACGACCACGATTACTTCGACAAGGAGTTCCTCATTGAACACTCGATTCCAAAAGAGAGCATTACGGACAGGTACATTTGGAATGAGGACAAGAAGCAGTTGGATCCATCCGGTGATAACCTGGATTACGCGAAAAACGTCCAAAGGAATCGAAAGAGGATGAAAGAAAAACGCCGAAAAGAAGCCAAGAAGGCGAAAGAAGCCAAAGAGAGGAGGATGAAGCGAAAGGCAGAAGAAGAAGCTGAGAAGAAACGTCAGGAAGTCCAGAGTGACGAAACCAACGACTTGATGAAGAAGCGGCCAGCTGAGGGCCTCGGCGACGCAGAGGAGCAGGAGCAGGAGAAAAGGCCCAGAAAACGATACAAAGTTGGCCAGAAGCTGACGTACAAGTCAAGGAACTAAGACGGGGGGGAGGGATTTGGGAAAGTAGTTTAGTCCGTTATTGGTTACAGTCAGATGGTATGGCGCTGCGAGGGAAGATTTTCTCAAACTGAACATGAAAAGGGGTCATTTGGTGCTTGCAAAAACAGCATACTACATCTATACTACCTCTTTTTTCCTGCTTTTGTACATTGCTTCAATTCTCACATTCAGTTTCAAACATCCTATCACCTTTGCTGAGAATGGGCGTAGATACGTGAAGTTCCGAGCCATTATCAAGTAACTCAGCCATGGTGGAATTCATACACTTCTAGGCCCGAGTACTGGTCCATCATTCAACAATCTTGTGCTCGTCAGATTGACAATCAACCAGAAATTGAATTACCCATAGCCTCATCAGACTATGAGACACTGGGCCTTCCGACCCTTGTGACCTGAACAAAGGTTGTCAGTCTGCCGACGAAGGCTTGGAAGAGGCAAGAATTCGATTTCATAATCGTTGGGCTTTTCTACGCAATACCGTAGGTACACCGTCCGAGTCACTGCAAAAGTATACCGACTGGTGATTCTCTTAAGCGGATGAGGATTTGACTGGGTGAAGCTATCCGCAACGCTGGCTCTTCCAGCCCGCAGACAAGAAGATTCGTTCGCTATGGACCCCATGGGTCTGATCTTGAAAACCACGCATGGAAATCACCCCTCAGCTCCCTTGCCTGCCCTTACTCCGCAACGTCTTCCTCCTGAATATCCTCGGGAACATCGTCCTCAACCAAAGCCTCCGGGTAGTGCTGGCGGGTGACCTCGGTGATGAGGTCGCTCTGCATCTGATCGATGACTGTAGACATATGCAACCGATGGCGCTGGGTCGCAGTAGACAGCATCTCTGCGCGAGCTCGAATCTCGAAGCGGTCTTCGTCATGGCCGCCCTGACTCAACTCAGATATCTTGGCAGACACGGAGTCCACCATGCTGGCGAACTTCTCACTCTCTTCGACAAACTCCATCGTGGAGAGTGTCATAATGCTCAGGAATCGGAGTGATTCGTCTGAGATGGGATCCCAGGGGTTCGGCTGAGGCTCATTCGGCTCGAGGCCACCGCCCATGATCAGGCAGGTGACCTTATAGACCCTCTGAACATGCTTCGCCCAGTCGGAGGACGTGAAGATTCCATAGTTCTTGGTCTTGGTCATAATAATGAGAATATGGATGAAGGCGTAGAGGTTTGTAAGGGTGATATGAACGGTGTTGCTCTGGGTGAAGATGGCGTCTGTGACGTGGGGCATAATGTTGCTGAGGACGGCGGAGTTGCTCTGTTCCTCAAACTCGGGCCAGGTACCCTGCAGACAAAGCCAGGTTAGTCACAAAACAGAAAGGATTCTCAGCAGTTCACTAACCTTGCACTCCTGTATGGCCTGGGTAACCTCAGCATTGGACAGCCTCTCTTTGGCCGCCATCAGCTTCGCCAAGCCCTTGTTGACGTTTGTGAATTGGGAACAGAGTCCAAGCTTCTCCATACGGAGTGCCAGCTGGGACTCAGACGCGCTTGTGAAAGAGTTTGAGTCAGGCGCGGTCTGGTCGTAAGGCATTGCGCCGGTCTCAGGAGCCATGTTTGAGTGAATTTGGTTTCTGGCTCTGAAATTAAAGTCAGCAATAGAGATGAATATGTAGCTGCAGCTGTAGAATACCTCGTTGATGATGAAGGACCAAGATGGGCAGAGATTCGGGCAAAAGAGAAGGAGAACGACAGAGAAGAAGGTGGAAGGAAGAGAAGTTTAGAGGAGTAGAAGGTAGACGGATGGGAAGGTGGTGGGAGGAAAAGATGGTGGGAGGAGAGAGTGATGGGAGATCAGGTACTTTCGGCAAAAGAGAACTTGGGCTTCTTTGATGAACAATGGAAAGAGCAAAATGTAAAAGTACGTCAGAGTTTTATTTGCTTATTCTTTTTGTCCTGAAAAAAACGGAAGGAGCTGGTTGAGCTGGTTGCTCCTTCCTCGACAGTGGAAGGATGGATCTGACCTGCCGCCCCTCCCAGAAGAAATCTCTTTCGGCTTAACATAAGACAAAAAGCCCAACTATCTAAATATTCGACATCTTCGAAAAAAGCCGCCAAGATGACTAACCCCTCGGTTGTCTATCCGCCTCCTTATGAAGACGCCGAACTCCAAGAGCGAAGAGTATGTCTTCAACGCCTTCCCATATGCAGCTCACTGACCTGCCCCAAAGCCCTCGTGCAGCAATCTTCCGCCTGTCGACCTTGATCATCTGCAAAACCTAGGTTTGGACATGGACGAGATCAGAGAAAACGAAGATATGCAATACTGCTTGCGCAAGATGGACGCCATGATGCAGCGTGATTACAAGGGTTGCATTGCGTCGGAAGATCTGGGTTTCGACATCGACACGCTGGTGGCTTCGCTCGCCCGTCATCCGGGACAACCTTACCAAGGCCCTATTGTTCTTGTATCCGCCGATGATCTCACTAGTTTCATGGACAACGAAGCCAAGCGGCCGTTCAAAGGAGTAAGCCTCAGAGATACTCCTGCTACCCTGATACTTCAAGCTGATAATATTCTTAGGACTTCAAGCCGAGAATACTTCGGCTTGGCGACAAGCGGCGATCGGCCAAAGACCTCATTCGAGAGAGATGGGACTTTATCATTGTCACCCGCAGTTTCCTCCGCTCCTCGTTTCGGAGGCACTACCTGCATCACAACAAGACATCCGGGGCTAGACCCAAATCAGAGAGCGCGTTGTACAGCAAGACCTGGAGAGAGGAGGGCTTGAGCATCCGTGCCTTGGTCATCGACGAAGCGCAGGTTTTTGCCAACAAAATGTCCACTCTGAAAGACGAGGCCATCAAAGAGCTCGACTGCGACACCGTCATTCTCAGCATGACTGCGCCGCTTCCGAACAACATCAAAGACCTGTTCGGTCTCGTTTTCCTCCTCCCAGGGAATCCATTCCACAACTACAAGACCTTCAAGCAGGCTTTCCAGGTGGGCGCTGAGTTGCCTCGTGGTCTTGCCGACGACTACCAACAGCTCATGAAGCGATTTCTCAACGACGTCGTCTTGTCTCCACCGAATATTCCTTTGGGTTTTCAAGAGTGATTCAAGAGTTGAGATCCCAAAGACAACTAATTCGGTGTGCATTTCCAGACTTCCAGTAGTCAGCCGCACGTCCAGTGCCCGGTTTGGCTGAAGGTCGGAGCTCGGAGAAGGTGAGGGACGCAGGTGATGGTAGCAAGGGATAGGATGAGCAAGGTACTCGGGGCCCAGAGAATGACTTGCGGCGTGTTTTTGTAGCTAATCACAGGGTTGGCAAAGATACTCCTTGCGCTTTGTCCTCAGATATCCGCGTACATTATCCATGCTTCCCGTTGTGACCGCTATCCCCACTATCTCTATTGCCCCTCGTTATCCCTTGACATCTGTTATCGTCTCTTGTCACTCGACTTATGTCAGCATCTAAATGACGGAAATTGTTGGGCTTGCGAGAGGCTCGAGCATCTGAATGCACTCTCTCAACCGGTCTAGCGAAGACTCGAAATTTTTAAGAAACCATTTTCTAGTTATAGAAATGAATTAAATATTATAAGTAGTTCGAGATGGAGAGTACCTGTCATGTATGAATATACCCGCACAATGTGTCTACACACCACACTTCTTGCTCAACCAATGCGCGAACTTGACCGACTTTTTGTCAATCATCCTCCAATGTACGTCCGCAGCCCAGAAAGCCAAGAACATAGAGAGGGCAACAACAAGAGCCGAGGAAAACTGCAGGCTGTGCCCTACAGCTACCAGCCGGTATTTGAGCCCCATGGTGAGGCCGACATACGCAACGAGCCAGTGAAGCAGATATAGGCCGTAGCTAATCTCTCCTAGGTACAACACGAATTTACAGTTCAGTCCGCGTTGTAAGATGGGTAAACTCTCCAGAGCAGCAACCAACGTGATGGCTGAGAAGCTGAGGAAGAACTGCCACGGCGCCAACGGCCATGTTGGAACCCAGGCGAGCCACCCGTAGTGCGTGGCCTTGTACGGGTCGCCCTCGATCGGCCAGCCACCCAGGAAAAGCGCGACGAAGAGGAGCAACCACGGCGCGACGTCGGCCACGATCTTGAACTTGCCCGTCGGAGACGGCAACTTCGCCCGCAGGTGCCGCAGATCGGCGAGGAGCATGCCCGCGAGGAAGAGGCACGACTGCCACAGACCGAGAGAATAGAAGAAGGCGGTGATCATCAGGACGCACGGGATCCGCACCTTGGGCGACGTCCGCGCGAAGGCCAGGGTACACGTGAAGACGAGCAGAGAGCCCTGGAACTCGGCCGCGAGGGTCCATCCCTGAGGCATGATGCTGTCGATTTTGCCGACCGTGATGATGATGACGAGCTGTTGCCAGAAATAGCTTAGCTGGCCAACAAGACCGTTGGGAATGGGAGGATGGATGCGGCCGCCTCTGCGGAACGTCTGGATGTTGATTGAGAAGATCGTCATCATCAGTACGGGGACGACGGGGAGGAAGAGTCGGATCGGGCGGCGGAATATGCTCGACGGGAAGGAGGATATCGCGGCGTCGTTTTGTTTGGCGTAGATCTTCTTCAGAGGGCCGTAGGTGAGGGCGAAACCGCTGATGACGAAGAAGACGCAGA
This sequence comes from Colletotrichum karsti, assembly GCF_011947395.1. Taxonomy (NCBI): domain Eukaryota; kingdom Fungi; phylum Ascomycota; class Sordariomycetes; order Glomerellales; family Glomerellaceae; genus Colletotrichum; species Colletotrichum karsti. The sequence goes on along the minus strand of NW_024065911.1, from coordinate 190,613 downwards.
CCATGAAGAGGCCGTTGGTCATGAGGCGAATGAATGGGAGTTGCATGATGTAGTGATCCGTCGCCGTCTCGCCCCAGCCGTGGAAGACCATCCTGAACTGCAAATTGTCTCGTTAGTTGCCGCTTTCTCACGCGCCTTGGATTCAAAGTCAACTCACATCTACCAGATTGTGCTGAAAAGCGACAACAAGCGACGCGATGCCGCGCAGGCCATTCAGGTAAGACGTTGAGTTGGCAGCCGCGATTTCCGAGTCTTCGCTATTCAGTCCGATCAGACGTGTGAAGAACGAGGGCAAGAAGTAACAGAACAGATGCAGCGCCTTCCGCGGATCAACGGCGGCGCATGATCTGCGGATGGGAGAGGTCGGCGGCGGCGGTTCCACGTCTTCGTCTTCATGGGGCCCTCGTTCCACGTCCTCGTCTTCTTCGAGTAATCCGGTTGCCGCCTCGTCGGGTTCTGCTCCGTTGAACCAGCCGCGCATCGTGTCGACTGATTCCTCGTACAGGTTGTGAACCCGCTCGCCCAGTTTCTCGCTTTCTGCCATGATGAGATGGGTGAGAGATGCCGGCTGGGAGGATCACACAATCGGGTCGGTCTGGGTGAAGACTTGATGTCTGCAAACCAGGAAACGTCGGCTCTCCGGATAATACAATTTAGTCCACGGGCCGAGAGAAACTGGGCTGCCATTTGACTTTCTTATGTTTCGCGTCCACATATTAAGCACCCGTTGACTTGGGTCGTGTCTCAGCCGGAAATCTGCAAACGGTCTCGGGTTCGACGCGAACAGCATTGAAAGACATGCTTGGCAGGTCGCCCGCCGATCACTTATCACCAAATCCAGACCACTTTACCCATAGAGAGAGAAAAGCATGCTTTATTTGACTCATTCAGCTGGGTCTCGGCGATTGCTTTGGGTAGTATATCTATTCTGAGTGATGACCAGTCTGCATTCCACTTGCACCGAGGGGCGTTATCGGGCATAGCTCCGGCCCCAAAGCGCAGCCGATACAACCACAAATGAGCGTTTCAACAAAACGTGTCTGCCTATCGCTTAGAACTGACCTAGATCTCGCAGTCGTGTGTCGGCCCTGGGCACGACCCGGAGAAGATTGTCCGTCATGATGACATTGTGAGGTATCAATTCTCCGAAACAAAACATCCGTTTACGGAATTCTTTCAGGTGTTGTTCGCTTCTGAAGACGGTCCAAGTCTTCATGGAAGTCAGTTGGATTGCACGTGATGTTCTAATGCCATATGTATGACGGGGAGCAGTATTTTCATGTGTGGAAAGGTCGGAGTTCGACGATTGCTTCGAAACATTCATGTTCCCATCCAAATACTGACGATCCAACGCGTCTTCGTACAGCATTGAAGGCCATTTGTAACGAATGAGTCTTTGAAGAGTGGCCGGTATTGAGATCAATGATCCCTGCGAATCACTTACACGCCATGTGGCACCAGACCTCATTCCGATAGATGATCAAGCGACCCTAAACGTCCAAGAATTTTCAAGTACTGACCCCTGAAAACAAGAACAACACCTTAATGTAATTGTTTCAGTCTCAGGCCTATGTGATGAATGCTTTCCATCCATTTCATCAGCGCGTTCTCTTTGTTTCTTGCTCTTCTTTATGACATGGCAGCTGCTACAAGCGGTTGCCCTCCTTGCCTATGTTCAGCATGGTTGAGCTTCAAACATGTCATAAAATACTATATCAACTCATTTTATCTTCTTTATTTCACGCAACTGTATAAAGAAAACCCATAGTTGAAAGAGATACTCTCCTTCAGAATAGCTTCTCTTGATGCAAAGGTATTTCGGCAGGTCATAACACTCTTCCTGTCGATGTAGTTATAAACCAGGCAAGGCGTTGCGGGATTCCTGTGCATTCTTATAATACATGTGTCATCACTTCCCCCATACAACCAGACCAGATCTTCGCAGCATAAGACAGAAACTTGCGCACTCTGGTCACCATGTCCAGGTTGAACGAGAAGCGCTCAATTGGACCATGGAAATCGCTTGAGGAACTTGTCGAGCAGTTTGAACTACTCGAAAAAGTACCCGAATGGAGGCATGCAGTAACTGCGGAGCACCCAGCTCTAACAAAAATGTTTCTCCATAGACAGAGACTTTCTCGAGAAGAAGCCTCCCAGGCAGCTCAAGAGGCCAAGGTAAGCTAACATCCCCTTTCCACCATGTGTTTCCAAAGTTGTGCTACAGCCTGTTCACTTGACGTGGTATTTATACATGCGAAGTCGGAGTCATCGTAGACTAATCAGCTTTCTTCCAGTCTCTCTGGCCTCCTTTGATCACTTCCGGCATGTGTTATTCCATTGACGGCAGGCTCATGCGCTTAATGTCCGAAGTGATCTCCGAAAAGCCTGATGGCCCTGACTACCCGCCCGATATCGTTGGAATTTGTATGTTTCTCGTGACATCCAGAGTGGTCGACGAGGCTGGCACGAACATCGCCAATTAGAAAACTATTCAGGCGCCGAGAGTAGCTATGATGAACAGCAAAAGGATTTGGATCACGAGGAAGATAAGGGAACGATTTGTCGATCGGCGTTGGGCGGAACCTGAGTATCTTGTCAAGCGGTTCCTTTGAGACGGATCAACTTGTGATAGTGTCTTTTTTTTATTACACCATACGGTTCATACGGTCCATTTGATCCATCTCATAACTGCCATTATGCCCCTCGTAGTCGCTTCTCGTATCATATTGCACAACCACTTCGTTCGTCCTGACGATCTTGCCAAACTCCAGCTCTTCCTCCTCCCCGAGAATGCTCCTATCGCTCCGGTCGTCCGCCAGCTTGTCCTTTCGCTTGACGGAACCCTTCCGTGTAGACGTCGTCACCGTTACCGTGTTGGTCCTGGTGGGCCCAAGGCCTCGAGACTTCTGCGTCCTGGTGCCGGAAGAGCCACCGTAGTATTTCCGAGCGGTGCTGGCGACATCGCGGACGAGGACACGGAGGACTGGGATGGACGCAGCCACGATAGTCACACTCGCCTCGCAGGTTCCCCAGATCACGAGATCGCTTCCATCGTCTGTGGTCTTGGTGAGTCAGGTTATTCGTCACTACTGAGGATAGACTTACAAGTGAAGTCGCCGGAAAGCAAAGTGGGGATGGTCGTGCACTTGACGATTGCGGTTGCACCGGCACTGGAGATCTTCGTTAATCAAGGCCGATGGGAGATGGAGCAGATTACCCACAAGAGACCCATGCTCATCGCGATGCCTACGCCGATCTTCTCATTCAACTTCATTTGGAGACCCCAGATCAACTTCCACGGCAGCAACGCGAGGAGAATATCCATCAGAGCGGAGTATCCTACAACAGACATCAGCAATGCGATCATGGATACCGACAGATGGAAAGATAAGACGGACCAGCAGCGAAGACACCATAGTAGGCAGCGACCTTCGGATCCCAGCATGTTCCAGGAAGAGTAGGGTGCCAGTTCTTCTCGATCGGAGCACACTGAACCCAGCCAGCCATGGCATTCAGCCCCATGAGCAAGTTCATCGAGATGATGGCGACCCAAATCAGATACCGCGTCCAACCCTTGCCCTCGATCCGAAGAAGCGTCATCGCGAACGAGGTCTTGCTCCATACTGCGGCAGAGATCGATATCGTGCTGACGACTTGTCCGTTGAGACCAATCGCGGGGAAGTTGACGGGGTTGATCTGAAAGACATGCTTGCCGAAACCGAGTGACACATTGACCGAAGTGAGTACGGAGGCGATGAATAGGGCCACCTGAATTCCACTCGGTTAGTAGCCATACAGATACGCCTGGCTGGGGATATCCGCTGGACATACCCAAGCTGCTATGAGCACATGATCATCCCACCAGAGTCCTCGATGCTTCTTGAACTTGCAGTACACCCTCAAACAGAGGAAGAACAACGAGAGTCCAACCTGGGACCAAACCACGGCGTTGATCGTCGGGCCGTAGTCCTCTGGCCGCCCCATTTGACCAGTCAAGGGGGGCAAAGTCGTTATTAGACCCACGCACGTACCAGACGTCAAAAGAAAGTATGAACAGGCCAGCCGTTAAAGATTCGCGAAAAGCGAGAAAAGAGGGATTTCAAAGAGCGACAGGGCAGCGAGCGATGGGGCGTCACAACGTAAAATAGATACAAAGAAGGAAAGGAATAATAAGAGGGGACATTAAACTGTCACATCCACTCGGATGTGTGTGTGGGGGATGACACTCGAGATATGGACATCGGTCGATTCACCTGTCTGGGTTGTCTTGGCCCATCAGCCTGGTCCATCGATCCCGGGAATACAGATAACCATTCTGCCGGGCTGCAGGTTCTGCTGGGCTTCGCCCAACAAGGCACCTAGTTGCCGATGATCGACTTGTAAGGATGAGACGATGATCACGCAAAAGTGCTTGACGGGTGTAAGGTTGCCCCAAGTCTCAGTCAGGGAACCCGGGGAATGGAAGGACGGCGTTCTAGAAGAATGGAAGAAGGAAGGTCTGGCTCCGGGCTGGAGGCCTTTCCATGTGGTGTGTCAGAAAGGCGGAGTCTCCTCAGCTGGGCATGACAGATTGCCAGACGTCCTTCATGAAGAGAACCTGTCGGCCGGCGTGGCGTCATGGATGTCATAGTCCGTGTTGTGGGGGATGAACGACGAGAGCGAGAACCCTGACTCGACGTCCGAAGAAAGTAGGATGTTTTCTGTCACTCCTGCGGGCACAAAGTCTCTTGGCAAAAAAGGGAAGTTTGGGCGGGAACTTGTGGTCTGTCTGTCCGGTTTGAGTCTGCCCTTCGAGAAACATTTTCCATGAAACTCCGCCCTTCGAGAGAGTCCAGCGGTTCCAGATGAGGGAATCTGCGGTTTTGGATAGACTGCGCCTCTCGCTTCTCGTCTCCGTTAAACTACGCGCCAGCAGCCTGACAAGGGTTGATGCGGCGATGCACCCGCCTTAGCGCAGTAGTCAAAAATGCTAATTGATGGAAGGAAGGTTACATTGATGTTCAGCTGCGATGTGCAGGTCGCATTCCAGATGCTCGACGTTCCTCTTAGAGTTAGTGAGACCGGATGGCAAAGACATGGCAGCCGGTCAAATACACCCTTTCGCGAAGATCACCGCGGCAGACCGGTACGAATTCAGAAGAATCCCATAAACCCGCGTGGGTGGAAGAAAATCTGCCGTTCCTCAGCGTCGCGCCGCTGCCGCTTCTTCCAGAAAAACCTGGCAGTTCACGATCTGTACAGGGATGTTGCCCGAGTCAGAGGCTTCCGGGCTGCAGGACGGCAATCATCCGCTGCGAGAGTCCGGGTCATCTGGCAGGCGCATGAGCGGACGTCGTCTCAGAGTGTCAATGCGGACAGGGAACCAATTCTTATTCCGCGTGGGCTATTGAACGACAACATAGCAGAACTGCCAAGACGTTGCAACCGACGGGCCAATCGTATTGTAGGGCTGGGGTTGATGGGGAACGGTGTTTCGACCGATGTTATTTCGTCACCAGATACTATTTAAGGGTAAACAGGTGGGTTCCAGTTTTTCGGTGTGGCCGTTCTTCTTAAGTACAGGCAAATTGCCTGCTTCTAAATTCCAGATCCTGAGGTGACATGAATCTTGTGTTGCTCTGGTGCCACGAGGTTTTCAGTTGATCGGATGATTCCCTCAACGGCGTGTCGGAGCCCCCAGGAAATTGTTTGGCACATTGACTCATCTACTCTTGCAAACCCACGCCGGATGCCAGATAGTGTTCCGTTTGCTCTAGGCTTAGGAAGTTCCGGCTCGCATTATCAAATGACCATCACATGGGAAGAACTTCGCAGCACGAGACAAATCACGACAGCATGAATTAGAACATCAAATTCCAAGAATAAGAAGTACAACTGGGCGTCTTCCTCCAATATCTGTCATCATTGTAGTCGCTTCGCCTTTGAGTCAAGGCCAAAACATTCCCCATGCAATTGTAGTCAGAAAGTCGGGGTTGAAATACCTCGGCCACCAAGTAAGATACGTCTGCCGCGCAGCTCCTGCACAAGGACCGGAATAAAAGCAACTAATGCTGACGCAACTGCACAATTATTCCACACGTGTAAGCTGCTGTCCACTAATGCATTATTCGAGGTCAACATACTAGAAGTGTAACTGGGCGTATGTCATCCAGGAATTGTGTTCAGCAGTTCTGCAGCAATAAACGCATGCAATCTTCGAGCTCGCCATGTTAGTGCAAGCGGCTGGACTTTGCAGGGGTAACTTACGCAGTATGCAAGTTCAGGTGACAAAGGTTGTCGCTTGTCGATCTCAGTAGCATTGAGACCGTGCTGTTGAACAGCCTCTGAAGTTGAGCTATTCGAAGGCGCATAGTATCAGCTAAAGGTACTTCTAAATAATCAAGAAAGTACGAATTTCATGCCTGGCAGTCAAACACTTACTTGAATTGAACTGTCTTTGCTTCTGCTGGAACTCGTCTTGACTCTGGATTGACCTCTTCATGTTGCTTGCTGATTGAAGACATGAAGTTGTAAGACTTGGAGCTGGCAGAGCTTGATGCGAGTGACGGAGTTGAGACAGTGCCGACTTGGCGATTCTGAAACCTTGTGTCGAAATCAGTAGATCTGGGCTTCAGGTCCTTGGGCGCTCTAAAATCTTCGGCATTCTCGTTGTGGCTCCAGGTTGCAGGCACTATCGAGTCCCGAAAGTCTTTGTTTCCAAGACCTTTCTGGGCCTTGCTCACAGTGGTTTCGGATTCCTTGTGTCCGTTTCTCGTAAGTGTCCCTCTGATCGCTCCAGTCATGGCGACAGGAGCGACCATAAGAAAACTAAGGACTGCGAAGAGATGCATGGCGACCTGTACTGTTGCGGACGCAGTTTACAAGAATGAGAGTCGGAAGATATGGGTGCAGATTCATGATATTTAAAGAGCCAGGCAACCCATCTTGAGGGTTCATTGATTATGCTAGTATCGACCGCAACTCCATTGATACGAGCTGGCGGAAATCTAGCTTTGACTTGAGTCAAAAGCATGATGCAGGTAAACTACATTAGAAACACTTCAATGTCTGTTGTGTTGTCACATGTTCGTATGTTACAGCCTCGAAGTTCCACAAGATATTGAATACTAGAACAGCCACAACAAGAATTACGCTGGTCATTGGAGCGCGTTGAGTCAAACTCGATGTGGCAAGCATGGTCAAATGACTGATATAAAGAAAGAAATTTAGGTGTTCAGTAGCACGGCAGCTCCACAGGGAGTGAAGGCAACTCAAAACTGTGGCAATATGCCCTTCATACTCAAAGAATCATCTCAATTTACCGAAAATCATAGAACTTGAGGCAAACTGGGATGACATCATAGTTGGGATCCCAATGGCAACGTTACTGACTGGTAGCACTGCATTGAATATGAATGTTGCTGAAAAGGCCTTGGCCTGGTCACAATGTCTTCTGGAAGAGAGCTTCCATTTGCCGCATCCACCTGCTACAGGAACATTCTCTCAACGAAACTACTTATGTCACATGAATATTCCATGATCAGTACATCTTGTACTTCGATATTCCCAGATCCAAAGACTTAAATATGCCACATTGCCACATGAATTATCCTCTCAATTCCTAGGTCGCGCTGTCAAGCATCTAACTCGTATTCAGACCCCCAAAGACTCAAAAAGGCAAACATGGTCTTGATCAAAAACCTCCTCGTCTTGGCTCTCCCAATCTCTGCTACGACCACCGGATGCTTCAAAGGCGGTGAGTTCGGTTCTTACGGCAAATGGCTTAAGGAGATCGACGACGTCATCAAGCAAGAGCGGCTAGAGGTTGCTTGCGCTATGCTGGCAGGAGATGGGAAGAGGAAGTTCAAGGGACACGAAGAACGGCTTTTCTGCATGCAGGAGAAAGACGGACTCAAATGGGACTTCAGCCTTAAGGTAAGCCTATGATTGATGTCTCTCATTTCCTGTGTCAGGACTCCTGTCAGGTGTTGTGGCATACAAATACGCTATTAGTTGCGTAAACTGATAATACGATGCAGTACATCAGATCAGGCGAGCGAAGCATCGACAAAAATGAGTGCATGAGTGGCATGAAGAAACAGATATACTGCAAATACGGTGGCAGGACTGATTACTACAACTGGCAGTATAAGTAAGTTTACCCCAACTTTCTCCCATTGATTTTGCCCGATTCTGACATGACGATTGTACCAGGGCGGATCCCAATAGAGGCTCATGTGTGGGCTAGCCCAGGACGAATTTCAATTTTGTTTCTGGCTCTTGGTTTGTGATTTGTTGCGAGTTTCTGAGCCCAGATGGACGGGAAAGGGGCTGTTGTTGCGTACTTGAGTATCTTGTTCGCTAGTTTGGTCTGTCTGTTCAACAACCTCAACAACAAACCTGTAATGTTCTGAGAGTTTGAGACAATCTCAATGGTTGCTTTGACCCCTGTATAATGTGTCTTGCCAAAAGGCAATTGAAGTCTGAGATGAGGGGGCGGGATGATCCGCTACTCCACGATCGCACGATTTGCGGGGTGAACTAAATGACCGCAGTGGATCTAGGAAAATTTTGCGCCGGATCGCGGCATCAACTTTCGGCAATCGTGAATACCCACAACCTCCGAACTTCGGAACACGGAACGAATCTCAGACCGTAAAGTGCTCCCCTCCCGATCTTCAAAGTCACAGATCTTGCTCTGAGTTGAGCTTGTGCAAGTGTCTTGAATATTTTCTCTTCAACTTGCCGTATCAGACTCACATCATGGCAGGTGACCGGCAGCATCAACCGAAGATCGTCATCGCCGGTGCTGGAATCGGCGGTCTCGCAGCGGCACTGTCCTTGCACGCGGCCGGCTTCACCGACATCCACATTTTCGAAGCGGCCTCACAACTCACAACTCTCGGTGTCGGCATCAACGTTCAGCCTTCGGCAGTTCTCATCCTTCGCAACCTAGGATTGGAGGAAGCACTCGAGAAGACCGGCATCAAGACCCAAGAACTTAACTTCTACAATCGTCATGGTCATTCGATTCTCAGCGAGCCAAGAGGCATCAAGGCCGGCTACGCCGTCCCGCAACTCAGCATTCATCGTGGCGAGATTCAGATGCTCCTTCTGAGTGCTGTCAAGGAACGCCTGGGCGAGGGCGCTGTCAATCTCAACCATGCCCTCGTTGGCTTCTCTCAAGACTCGAAGAGTATAACGGCCGAGTTCTCACGACGACGTGATGGTGCACCTGCAGATCAGTCTCAAGTGACGGGCGACATTCTGATAGCTGCCGACGGCATCAACTCAACAGCGAGAAAGATTCTCTACCCTAATGAAGGACCACCACGATTTTCCGGCCGAATGCTTTGGCGTGGTTGCCTGGAGCGGGAGCCCTACCTCACCGGCGCATCGATGGTCTGGGCCGGTCATGCCGACCAGAAGTTCATCGCTTATCCCATCAGCCAACGTTCAGCGGACAAGGGCAAAAGTCTAGTCAACTGGATTGCGGAACTCAGGATCAGAGATAAGGATGATGAGGACCTCACGCCTCCGAAGACGGACTGGACGAAAGCCGTGAACAAGTCCGTATTCGAGCGACCTTTCCACGGATGGAAATGTGGTGGGCTTGATATGAAAAGCTTGATCGACGACACGGAGAAGGTGTTCGAGTTTCCCATGAGCGACCGTGATCCGGTTGAGAGGTGGAGTTTTGGCCGATTGACTCTGCTCGGAGACGCTGCTCATGCCATGTACCCGATCGGCTCTAATGGCGCCTCGCAGGCGATCATCGATGCCGAGACATTGGCAAGAACACTTGTGGAGAGCGGAGAGAATGTGGAGGCCGCCTTGAAGGCGTACGAGTCGGAAAGACTACCAGCTACGGCCAGGATCATTATGGCGAATCGCGCCAACGGGCCTGATCATGTGTTGCAGCTGTGCGAAGAGCGAGCACCGGATGGGTTCGAGAATGTTTATGATGTCGTTCCGAAAGAGGAGTTAGAGGGCATCGGAAAGGTCTACAAGCAGGTTGCTGGTTTTGAAATGGACAGCGTCAACAAGAAGGCCGAGGAGACAAAGGGCGTAAGTGAAAAGCTGGGGTTGAAGAGTCCGAAGGACTGGATTTGAAGAAGTACATCTTCTTACATCGGCCAGAGGGTGTGAGTAATCTCACCAGTCAGAGTTTCCGTTGCTACTCTAGTCTTAGCAGCGTTCATTATCCGGGAAAGCCCAAGTCTCTAGCAGCCTGCGCAGTGAACCCAATTTGGGTTTGGGACTTCCATACTGGTCGCCATGGTTGGATATTATGAAAGATACATACACGAATAACTGGGTTTAAAGCTCCAAATTTCATCAAGCCCAATCGAAAGGGTCGAGGCACGAACGGCCGAGTGTGACACCAGTAATGAGATCGGCATGCAAAGATGATCCCACCGCCCGACCAGCAAGGACATATGTTTCCACAAGCCTCTGATGATTGGCACGTGGTGCAAAGGTCTCTCGTCAATATTAGCACACCACCACACCATTACCAAGATGTTGGGTAGGAAGAGCAATCCGCCAGTCAAGTAGCTCGAACATGCGCTATTCTTGTAGGTGCCGATATTAGATCTCGGGCTATCGTCTCTCTTCTAACTCGTATAGGTTGCCGGTATTTCATAATGCCGTTAGCTTGGGCTGTCGTCCCGATAAACCCTTGTCCTCGGCGCTGCCTCGGTCTTTCTTTCCCCGGATTTCGACTTTTGGGGTTCCCCTTCCCGCATAACCCGCAACCCCGCACGCCACGGTAGTATTCTCTGCCAGGCTGGGCAACCTGCGAGTAAGATCCAGAACAGACTCTCGACGGTGATTCGATGGTCGGATGTTTAATGTCGAGGAGTTTGGCTCAATTGGAGGAACCTCTGGGGTGCGTATCCGCCGCGAAATGAGAGTCTTGAAGATCTTGCAAGATGACCATATAGTATTTGAACGTCGTGATTCCCCATCAATACCTTGAAGGTTTCTATGATTCCTCATCTCGAGAACAAGGACTTCGCAATATTCTCAAGCGAGCAACCATGGCCATCGTTGGCGCCAAAGAAGAGCACGTCGATCCGCAACTGACGCGGATCGCCCAAGACGACAAGAAGATATGGTACAAGAAGCCAAACCTGCGCTTTCTCTACCTCATCCTCATCCCAACCGGCCTTGGCGTGGAGTGGACATCTGGCTTTGACTCTTCCATGATGAATTCCCTTCAGTAAGTTCCTGTCGAAACGCTTGCGATGTGTCTGATTCTAACCGCAATCCTGGCAGGGCCGTTGAGTCTTGGTTCGAATGTATGCAACAAACCCTCAGAACTTTCAAGTCATATCCTGCAAATAGCAATACTGACGGGTGTTTTGCAGACTTTGGTCGCCCGAACTCCTCTAGGCTAGGTCTTCTGAACGCGATGTACTCTCTCGGTGCTCTCATGGCAATCCCCTTCGTTCCTATCGCGTCGAACTATCTGGGCCGTCGGCGTACCATCCTCCTCGGGTCGTGGATCATGGTTCTGGGTGCGGGTCTCCAAGCAGGCGCTCGTAACCAAGACATGTTTTTGGCGTCTCGCTGGGTTCTTGGCTTTGGGATCCCCTTCGCAATCATCAATGCTTCTTCTCTCATCGGCGAACTATCATATGCGAAGGAACGTCCTGTTATGACCAGGTTAGCGATTTCCCCGTTACTTGGTTTCGAATCCGTGTAGCACACTTGTGCATGATAAGCAACTGCTAACAACCGAACTCTAGTCTTTTCAATGCCTCCTGGTTCGTTGGTACGTTATCATGCAAGACCCCTGGTTTTGTAGTTCTAAAAGCACTAACGGCAGATAGGCGCCATTATTGCGGCCGGAGTCACCTATGGTGAGTCGACTCTCATGTCCCCAGGCTGTTTGCTTGTTTCTCCCGTACTTGTCATCATCCCTTAATGAGATCTTCTGACCGTGATTTGTAGGTACCTTCCAGATGTCTAGCACATGGGCATGGCGCATTCCGAGCCTTCTTCAGCTCGTTCCTAGCGCGTGTCAGATCTGCTTCATGCCCTTTTGCCCAGAGTCTCCTCGATGGCTAGTCTCCAAGGACCGTGGCGATGAAGCATTCGCCATCTTACAGAAGTACCACAGTGAAGGCCAGCATGGTGACGAGTTTGTTCGTCTTGAATTTGCTCAGATCCAATCCACCATCAAACAGGAGAAGGAAGTGACAAGCAAGTTCGCCTGGGGTGACGTCTTTCGCGACGCCGCTATGCGGAGGCGGTTCATGATCGCCGGCATCGTTGGCTTCTTCACGCAGTGGTCGGGCAACGGACTACTCTCTTTCTACATGAAAAAGGCATATTTAAGCTGGATACCTTTAACTTTTATCAGTTCTCTAACTCACTTTTAGATCCTCAACCTGGTCGGAATTACGGACAACCGAACTGTTCAGAAGATCATTCTGAGCAACACTTGCTGGGGTGAGTACTCTGCTCGGCATCTATCCCGATCAGCTTCCTCGCAAACCCAAGACTAACGTAACTCGTTATTAGGACTTATCAATGCGACCCCAATCGCGCTGATTGCACCACGGTTCAAACGACGTACCATGTTTTTAGTTTGCACGATAGGTAAGCATGTTGCTTTGTGCTCTTGGACTGCCGTTGTGAATAAGAAGGCGATCAACTGACCAATATCTAGGAACCGCCTGTGTTTACACCGTCTGGACTGTTGCATCAGCCAGATTTGCTATTGAGAACTCTCGGGCAGCCGCTATCCCAGTTCTGGTTTTTATCTACGTATACTCACCGTAAGCCACACTCTTTGGGCAAGATTTGCAAAATTCATTGACTGACCAAACTAATCAGGTTCTACAACATCGGCTGGAATGCGCTTACGTATGAATTACACCTACTCGAGGCCTCACATCAGAAGCTAACACAACATTAGATACACTTACATGGTTGAGATATTCCCATACAGTGTTCGATCCCAGGGCATCGCCGTTGAGCAACTTACCGTACGATTCGCCGTTTTCTTCAACACGTATGTAAACCCGATCGCTTTGGACTCAATCGGCTGGAAATACTACATCGTGTACTGCGTGTGGATCTTGGTGGAGATTGCCACAGTCTGGTTCATCTTCCCCGAGACACACGGACGCACCCTCGAAGAGCTCAGCTTCATGTTCGAAGGCAAGGAGGTGCAGGACAAGGTGCAGAAGAACACTCAGAAGGTACTTCAAGTCGAGCTTGAAGACATCGCACCCCGAAGAGAATCGAGAGAAGGGACCGAGAACCCGAAGGTCTAGTTGCATCGAAGATTCGGGTCGCCGAGAGAGCGCCGTTCATCTCCGAGTTGAAGGACTCTTGAAAGCCTGGATCCTTAGGCCGTGGGGTGGTGTGTGCTAGTAGTATCTGTAATTATGAGGGCATTGGGTGCGGTAAATTGGTCGTCACGATGCTTTTTCGTGCTCGCTCATTCGGCAGAATGGAGACTCCAATCAACTGATAACTTGGGACTGCATTTCTTAAGAGTGACGTCAACGTACACTTAGCCGCCATCAGGCCGCCCCGCCGAGACGGGCCGGGCGGGCCCGCTTCTTGCGGAGGTCAGCTCCGTCCGGAGGTCTGGTCTTCTGAAACTACAGCTCCCGCTTCGAACCAACCATGAACTGCGAAATCACCAAGAAGTCGTATCTGTCACTTACAAGTGAGGCGAGCTGAGATGCCATGTGGGTTCTAATACCGTTCGTAGAATGCCAGGAATTCAGGTCCGTCGCACGGGCACGCAGGCCAAGCATATTGTGGGGTGAGAGGTCGTTCGAATGAGGCAATGAAGAGCACAAGCTCACTGATCGGCAACCAGGAAGCAAACCGGAAAGCAGCTCCGATGAGCTCAGTGTCACTTAGCTGGCTGGCGGTTTGATATGAATAATCTCACTCTTCGGACCTTGTATGCAGCCCATCGGGAATCATCCGTTGGCGAAGTTACGTCCGTACATAGACATCCGGGAATGATCTACAGGCTTCGCCCGCGGCTTGGTAGCGAGGTTACTCTGCATCTGTTGTCAGCCGCGTCATCTTCCGCTGTCCATCGCCTGTAGCTGAACCCAGTCAATCAGTGAACCCCTGTGAACCGTATTTATGGAAATGCGATCTTGAACTCGTGCCTTTTTGACCGGGCGAAGTTCAGGCCGGAGCAGCTGCTCCTTACTGCTCGTGGCCCCTTGCACGGTGTCCACCTGATCACGACGCGGGATGGCGGCGTGGCGGTCAACTAAAACTTGACAGATAGCGAAACCTGCCTCCGTTTGTCACACCAACGGCTAGGTTTCAGGGTACTGGGTGACGACAACAAAACGTCAATGAGGGAAGTCAAGTCAATAATGTGCGTTGGGTTTGGAGGGTCAAATGAACGTCCATATCAACATGTTATCTCATACATAGTATTTCGTGACGCGGTCGCATATTTCCACAAATCAATCCAGTTACCCAAATTTTTCTGTTGTATTTCAGAGCTCACCCCCAACCTTTAGCATTCACGATCTTCTCAGGATCTTCCCAAACTCCAAAGATACTTCTCACGCACGCCCAAACAACAACACCCAAACTCTGAATCTGGGCTACGCTGCAACCTTACTATACTACAATTACCCATCTCAACTTCTGATATCCCTACATAAAACATGTTCCTTGCATCCAGAGCTGCCCGCGGCAGCTCAGCTCCCGCGCGCATACTGTCGTCTCATGCATTCTCGGCTCGAGCAGCGGTGCGGATAGCGCAAACATCCATCTCAACGCGTTGGATTCAAAGCACGGCGGACCGAAGTCTCGCAAAACCAAGAAATCCAAACCCCACGGACAGGCCTGCCTATGACATCAAGCCACCAAGGGATACCAATTTTGGCAGCAGTCGCTTTACAGACTTCGATCTGAAGGGTCGAGTTTTCATCGTGACCGGTGGTGCGCAAGGCCTAGGGTTGAGTCTGGCAGAGGCGCTCGTCGAAGCCGGCGGCAAGGGTACGCTCTTGAGTTGTCACTGACAATGTCTGAAGATTTTAAGCTTACATCTCACCAGTCTACTGCCTGGACCAACAAGAATCGCCCCATGAAGACTTCGCTAAGGCGATGGAACGCGTCGTCCCTGAGTGGGGTGGTACTCTCCGCTACAGACAAGCAAACGTCGTAGATACTGATGGACTTGACGAGGTCATCTCTGGTATCGCTCTGAAGAACGAAAGACTGGACGGTGTGATTGCTGCGGCCGGTATCAATCAGATCACACCTGCCATTGATTACACCGTCGAGGACATCAACAAGATGATGGCAGTCAACTACACCGGAGTTTTCATGACTGCGCAGTCCGCGGCGAGACAGATGATCAAGTACAAGTGCCACGGCAGCATCTGCTTGATTGCCAGCATGTCGGGGTTCGTCGCCAACCACGGCATGCTCTCACCCGTTTACAACTCTTCCAAGGCCGCTGTTATTCAACTTGCTCGGAACCTGGCCATGGAATGGAGTCCGATGAGGAAAGATGGTTCTGGTGGTATCCGGGTCAACTGCATCTCTCCTGGACACATCATGACACCAATGGTGGAACAGAACTTCAAGGAGGTGCCTGGTTTGAGAGAAGAATGGGAGGGCCATAACATGTTTGGAAGGCTTGCGGACACGACTGAGTTCAAGGGTGCCGGTTTGTTCTTGATGAGCAACGCCAGCACTTTCATGACTGGCAGTCAGCTTGTCATTGACGGTGGTCACACGGCATGGTAGGCCAAGCCGTGTTATCCAATTCCAGGGACTGGAGATGGATGCATTTCAGGTTTGTCTCTGCGAAGCGATAGATGTGTTTGGGGTTATCTTTGGCTTGGTACCTAGATACAGCGATAGCATCGGAGCAGCGGAAGGGCAGGACTTTCAATATTCCACTTCCGTATTTTAATTTAAGATCATGTACATTCTGGCCCAACTCAGAGAGATCTACTCTTGTGATGAAAATGTCCACGAAAGATGCCCCTTTTGTTTGGTTCACCACATGTTTACTAAAACAGTCCTCATGGCAAATGAAATCGCAATGATACCCCCACCTGATGTCTAGAGAAAACAGTGGTGTTCTCATCAAATGACTCAGATGTCAATGCCTCTGACCTGTAATGATCAAACTTTCTTGAAGCTGGATTTCTTCACAATAACGCAAGTTCGCCTGTCGAGACGCTCCAGCGTGACCATGTAAGGTCAAAAGAAACCGCACTCTGATCGGCAGTGCTCTTCTAGTTGGCCGACCTAACAGTCTAAAGAGTAACTCGGGAAAGTATCGGCATGACTCGGAAAGTACGGGCAATTTTCTGTTGTCGTTGTTCCTGATCGCCAAACCTTCTCAAGCTGGAGGGATTGTCGGGATCTCCATTACATAACCAGACACCGGAAGACTTTGGATTCCCAATCCCGATGTCAGTCCACCTTGTGTTTGTGCGATTCATTTCTTCGAAAACACATTTCTTCACGGAGATTCACTTTACTTAAGATGACCTTTCCAGCCCTGCCTGCGCGAGGTTCATATACAAAAGCCATATTCTCAACCGAGAGTCCTAGTCGTTTCAGACTGCAGACATCCTCATGTCCTTGTTGTCAATGAAGTCAGATATCGAATCCCAAAAGCACCATGTGCCAATAGCCCAACGGATGGCGAACCCGGTACGTTAAACATCAGCGTAGAAAACCGCGGGAATGAAACCAGACTGACATCCTCGTCATCAAAGAGCCCACTTGGCCTCGGCGCCTTTTCAACAACTCTAATGACTCTGTCTCTTTCTATGATGGGCTTACGAGGAGTCTCAAACCAAACCGTCTTCATCGCAAATCTATGCTTGCTCGCCGGTATTGGTTTAGTCATCACAGCACAATGGGAGATGGTGAGAGGAAACACATTTGCTTATACCGTATTAGCATCCTTCGGTAACGAAGCCTGGCTTGATTCACGCAGTACTCAATCTGAACATCTCTCCAGGCTTTTACTATGGCGGTTATGGCCTTCTGTTGCTTCCCTCAATGGGCATTGCAGACGCGTACGGCGGAAAGACGACCGAGTACTACAACGCTTTCGGTTTCTACCTGGTTGGTACGCTTTCGCCTCATGGTTCTCTGAGCATCTTGTACACAAATTTACTAACATGGTTGTCAGTTTGGTCAATTTTCAATCTCTTCTTCTTCATCGCCTCGTTTGCCACGTGAGTAGGACCTCCTTTCAAAGAAACTCCGTACACCTGCTAATGCGGAAGGATGTAGAAACGTCGCAAACATTGTAGTGTACGGTGGCCTGGAGTTTTCCTACATTCTCAACTGCTCCGCCAACTTCGCCATGGCTGACGATCATGCGGCGCTGGGCATAACGCTCACGAAAGTTGCCGGAGCTTTTGGGTTCATCTCCGCGCTGACTGGATTCTATACTCTGGCGCATGAGCTATGCAGCGAGGTGCTGCCGTTTGAAATCCCGCTCGGTGATACATCCCGCTTCTTCCAGAAAGCGGATCCGCATGCACATCGCAACTAGAAGCTCTTTGTTCATTCCCTGAATTGACCGACATCTTACATCGTAAACCGCCGAGTCAGACAGCTTGCTTCAATCACTGTCCAGCTTCAATCTTCGTGGTGCCAGCATGGTATGACATTTCTTTGGTTTCGTACGGACAACGAGAAGGATGTTATGATTGATTGCGAACACCGCGGGGTTTGAAGTGGCCCGAAGCGTCGGGGTTGGATTCGGGGGGACTTCGCCGAATGCAAATCTTTGTCCGGGCTTTGTGTGCAAAACCCTCGTCTAAAGTCGAATGAAAACCTTGAAAAGATAATAAAAGCCCGCGAAGTACACTTCTACACCCCGAGAGCCTGGAAAGAGAAGCCTTTTCCAACCTCGTCGTCTTCCTCCGCCACAAACGTGCTTGAACCGGTATAAAACGCCCGCCCACTCACTTCAACTCTAATGCCCTGCATCTTACCGTAATCAATCTTTTCCACGGCTTTACCGACGAAAGCACTCTTGAAACCCCCCTGCGCTCTCGAAACGAGACTGTGGTACGTCCAGCTCTCACCCAACTCTCTTTCTCCCTTCGCAACAGCCACCGCAACTCGCGCTTGTACCACCGAGCCGGTCGGACTGCGGTCAATCTGCTGGTCCGAGAAGAAGTAAACTCCCGTTTCGGCTCCCTTGCATCCCGGTGCCGCCGGAACCTCGTCGTCGCTCCCCGCGTCTGTGACCATGACCCCGTAGATCGACTGCAGGCGTTTGTCGTCCGGCAGAGTCAGCCGTGTCCTCAGCAGGGGACTGGCATCGAACGACCGTTTGATCTTCTCTGCGGCGTTCCTGAGCGCGGCGAAGTTGGGCTTCGCTAGCGAAGGCGGAAACCCGAGAGCAGACGCCGACACGATGATGTAGAACGCGCCGCCGTAGCCGACGTCGACCGTGACGTTCTCGCGGTCTCCGAGCTCGGCCCAACGCAGGTCCTCGGGGATGAAGAACGAAAGATTAATAGCGGTAGCGAAAGTTGGGATGGAGAGGAAGGTGATGGGCCGGTTCATATCCGTTCTGTAACCGCCGTCCGCCTTGACGGCGGGAACCTTGATGCGGACGACTCCAACCGGTGCGTGGAGTCTCACTTCGATCTCTTGCGTTTTCGGGTCGAACTCGAGTTCTTTGCGTCGAGGGAAGATGGTCTCCTCAGTGCAATCGACCAGAAACCTGCCGAGCGCGATGGTGGCGTGGCCGCACATCATGCCGTAGCCTTCGTGGGTGAGGAATAAAGCCCCCATGTGAGCTTCTCCAGAGTCTACTAGCTCTGTGCGAGGTCTCAACGCGGCGCCGTACATGTCCTGATGGCCGCGGGGCTCATAGATCAAACTCCGGCGAATGTGATCGTGCTCCGATTGAGCCAGGCTGCGCTGCTCGAGCAGCTTGCCGCTATTATGGTATCAGTAGCTACCGATGGATTCAGGGATTCCCGAAGAAAGGTCGACGTACGGGATGTCGGGGTAGCCGGCGTAAATGATCCTCGCCGGCTCTCCCGAGGTATGCATCTCCACGGTCCGGATCTCGGACCCGACGAATGGGCGGATGAATGACGGTAGGCTCATTGCGACGGCGCCTTGTTTGTATTGGATCGTAGCAGCGCGGTGCGTGTTTGATGCCGGATGATGAAATGATTGCGGTGTTCATGAAACGTTGACGACTGATACTTGGCCATAACATCATGTACTACCGTGCGACCGCCACGGCGTCCGGCTCCACTTCCCGGCCGCTAGGTGCCGATGTCGGGATCGGCTACCGATCTTGGCCCGGTGCAGCACCCGGGGCTCGCCGTAAGCAATATTATCCAATCAATATTCCTCATATTATATGTACTTGAAAATACCATCTACACGAATTACCAACTTATGCGCTCGCTCGCCCTCGAATGCCAAGTATCACTATCTAACTTCTCGCTCTGCCTGTGTCCTGTCTTGTCATGTCATCAAGGATATCAACGAGATGGCTACTACTGCTGCCGCAGTCAACCGCGAGGGCGGGTAGACGCATGAAATCCCCGAGCGGCTTGCGGTTGAATTTGTGGTTTGCGCTGTTGCCGTCACTGTAGTGTCTCGAGTTACGGTGACCGTATCGGTTTGCGGGACTTTTGTGTCCGCGTCAGACATGAGAGACTCCTCCGATGATGATTCTAGAAGCTTGATTGCGGACTGACTTACGTGGATATGTAACTCGGTACCAGGTCATGGGCAGGACATACTGCTCCGACCTCGCGATGCAGAAGATGATCCTCCGCGCGTCGTCGCTGCCCTTCGTCTGTATCACGGTGACCGTGTCGCAGGTATTGCTCGGCCCACTGGATTCTGGTGAGTACATATCCTGTGGCTGCTTGTCTACAATGCATCTTGACAGCAAGAATGTCCGGTCACATACCAATCAGCCAGCCCGCTGGGCCCAACGGCGAAGTTATTATTCGCGCCGCCGCAAACCGTCGCGAGGTCGCAGTTGGCGTTGTTCCGGGGACAGCACACGCCGTAGGTCTCGTCGGCAGCGAAGTAGGACTCGGACGGGCACGTGGCGGAGACCCAGGTGTCGGAGGCGGTATACCAGCCGATGAAGTTCGTGCGGCCGTCGGAGGATCGAGGGGGGCCTTGGCGGGCTCTGAGCAGGCGGTGCGTAACCAGGTCGCGGTCTGGGGCTGGGGTCGTGACGGGGGAGGGGACTTGGGGAAAGCGGCTTGGTGTTTCGGGGCCGGTGATGGTGCTGGATGCTAGGCTGGCGAAGAGGAGAGTGAGGTGCAGCGGAGGTGGGATGTGCATCGTGAGCACGATGGCTGCGGCCGCGGCCTCATTGAGATGATGAGACGGCGTGGTACGGTGACGTGGGCTGGAGTTTAGAGCAAGAAGCGTTGGGGATCTTAGTGACCGAGGCAGATGAGGAGGATGATTTGGCCTTTTGATTGCTTTTTGCACCTGTGTTGAAGAGGAGGGGGGCATCTCCGGAACATCGGGAGACGGGATCCTAGACTGCAAATGCTGAGCGTCTGATCTTGACTTCGAACTTGCAAAATCGGGAGGGACCAACTTGGGAAACGCGTATGTGGAGGATACGGCCATGCATTTAGTGCCTGGGTATGGATATGGGTAGAAAAAAGTGCCGGCTCGACGGCATGGTTTTACGATTTCAGACTTGAGAGGAGGCCGTGAGCTTGTCTGGATGTGGTGATGAGTGATACGGCGACTGCGCTTCCGGTTAAGAAACGTCTGATTGAGCCAGTCTTCCGCAGTGTTCTAGAGCTTGTCTTGCCGTATTGATGTAAATAGAAATAAGTATAAACGCAACACGAAGTTTGGTCTAGATAAGGCCCGTCGTCAACGGCTGGCGATGTTACTGGCCTCACATCGGTTTCTTTTCCGGATCAAGACGTCCATGACAAGCTACGACTTCAGGCGTAAGCAACATAATACCGCCTAACCCATCTTCAGGATAAAAAATGATTTGAAATGTCGTCGCGTCCATGGAGTAGAGTCGTCAGCTCTACCCGTGCCCTCGTGTCACATCGCGAATCGGAACATGGGACCGAATTGGCGGTTAGTATGTTTCCGCGGTGACAACCGGTAAGTGCTCGCCACTGGACTGTTTGGGCAGCACCCCATTGCACCCGAACACTCGATAATCCGATGTTCGTTGGTTTTGACTTTTTGGGGGTGCGGCATGAGGACGGATATAGCTTCCCAGTTCTGGACCTTGCTGGTACCCGCCGAGTGGAGGGACGGTGGTTTGCGAGTAAGTCTAAATCCTTGGGCCAAGTGCGTAGTGCTGGGAAAAGATTTTGAGGTTGTGTTTTGCGTCCGAGATCTGGGCCGTGGGAGATCGAGTTTAGATCGCTGCCGATTCGGCGAAGCCAGCCGAGCAGCACCGTCCGATGTCAGGTAGTTAGGCAGCTAATCAAACAAGCTATTTCAATAGGTGGAATCCCTTGCATTCAGACTGTGTAATTTGTTGACGCTGTAAAGTAACGGGTCGTTTCTCATCACCTCTGTCATGGTAGCCATCTGGTAGCTCTAGTCACATTGTTATCGTAGGCCTCTTGTCGGTAGCTCGAGTATCAGTTGTGTCCCCCTGATATCGGGTCTTCAATACCAAGGCAACTACAGTCCTCTGTTCCAGAATGTGTCAAACCGCCGATCCGTGCCAACATAGAAGCAAACGTCCGGGGACGCGCGTTGACCGTGGTGTTTGACTGGAAAATGATGAGACAAACTGCAGGTCACAGCAACCTGGCCAATGCAAAGTGCCCCTCATGGTCACAGTCCAACCATTCAGAAAGACAGCTCAAAGCAATTTAGAATCCACATCAAAAGTGCTCACAACGCGTCAAAAACCAGAAGGAAACACATCCCTCACCCTCCGACGTCCCGGCGACAACACCGCTCCACACCGGCCGTCGGCCCCACAAAACAAGACAGAGTTTACGGAGCCGACAGTATTCCCACGACCAAAAAACCGCCTGCCCTCAAGCGCGCCCACAAGCGCAGGCAGAACGAGGCAACCAAAACCTCTGCGGCCACTTCACCAACACAGTCTGTCCGCCCGCCTCAAAATCCTCAGGTTCTCTCTCTCTTTTCTCTCCCACACATCCCTAACCACTCAGATTCACCTCGGGGGAAAACCCCCAATCACCGCCGTCGTCCGAGAAAATTCGCAAAACCCTCACGACTCGCACAACTTTGACGTTATCATCGCCAGGCCCACTGACCGTCCGTCAAGCGGGACATCCATCGCCGAACCATCACGGCTGATGGTACTATTTTGCCCCCTTCAACTTCGCCGCCCACGACTCACGCTACGTTTATCCGATATCGCATCAGTCGATCTAGACTTCTGCCCTTGGTTTGGATCCAGGGAATCCCTGCACACCACCGAGAACTTGACCAGACGCTGATTCAGCCACAGGATTCGAGTGCTAGCCACAAAATCAAGCGGAAGAGCCGCATCGGCTCCGTCTGCCGTCTGGAATGGTCGCGCGATAGAGGCTAGCTAGCATCAACATCGGCTAGTACTACGACGCAGCATACGGCATTTCACCTCACGGAACGCTAAGGAAGAGTATTATACATCATATTTCTACAACTCGAATGGTGCTTGCTCGCCTAGCTAGTTGCAAGCTAGCGCAAAATAGATGCTCTCATACCGCGGCATCTGCGAACTGGGCAATCAACTCCTTGCGTATCCGCCAGCAGTGGGCCTGGCGCAAAGTGGATGCCTCGGGCGTGACGGCAATTGTTCGACGACATGTCCAAGAAACATGAGACGTTGCCGCCTCTGACATGAAGACGCCCCGCGAGACATCAAAATGATCAAGGCGCCCGATCCATCTACGCAGGCCAGGTTTGTTGGCGCGGAAACTCCGTTCTCCGTCCAAGATCCTGAAACATAAACGCGATGCAAATGAGGAGAGCGCTGCCTTATTCTTCTTCCGAGTCTGAAGACTCACTGTCTCCGTGGATCGGTGCTTCGTCCGCACGACCAGAGCTTCCAGGCCGCTCGTTACCATCATCAGAGCCCCCCTTACCGTACATGTGACGCAGTCTCTCAAGCTCTGCGATCCGTGCCTCTTGCTCTATAGCGTTCATGGGCTTGTTCTTCTTGGGCTTGCTCGACTTGGCCGCTCCCTTGGCAGGTGCACTGTGTACTGGAGAGGGCTCACGAGCTGACGGTGCCGGAGCGATTCCTTGAGCAAACGTGGGCAGCGCTTTCTTGCACAGATCCCAGAGCTTATGGAGAGCCTCGTTCGTGAGCTGATCTATTTCAAGCTCAAGTTCACCGCTGCTGTTCTCCTACAAAGATTGTTAGTGTACAGATCGAATCATGGTGAGGGGGCAAACACGCACAGATTGGCCTGTGTCCTTCTTAATGATATCAATAGCTCTCTCAATATGCGGACTCTCGAGGTCGTTGATAGCGTTCGCGATCGCATCTTTCTCAGGCTGTGTCATATTTCGGAGTTTCGCCTTCTTCGATCCGCCGCCGCCACTCTTCTTCGGAGGTGCTGCCGGCGCCGACTTCTTAGTGGGCGCGGCGCTGGCCTTTGGCTTAGTTGGCTTCGCAGGCTTGGGCTTAGCGTTCTTCAAGGGCTTCTGGCCCTGCGGAAGGTTCTGCTTCTCCTGCAGGATGCGCTGCCGGATGGTTGCAATCACAGATTGTTGGAGGTCAATCATTGCGTCGCTTGACGCGTCTGCGGTCTTGTACAGATTCGTCAGCTCCTCCGTCTCTTCCTGAAGACGTTTTTCAAGCATCTGGATCGTTTTGTTCGTCTGAGGCGCAGCAGCAGCAGCGGGGGCCTCCTCTTCCTCCTCTTCAGCCTCGTCTTCGCTATCGCGGGCCGAACCGTCAGACGTGGGCTTCGCCGGCGTGTGCTTCGCAATCCACTGATCCTTCTTTGACCATAGTTCTCCGAAAATCTTCTCGAGCTGCTCACCCTGCTCGTAGACGGGCTGTCCCGGACCGTTGAACTTGTAGCAGTTCTTGAAGACTTGCTTAACGTCAACTCGGAACTCCTTCGTGGTCTGGTAGTCGTAATTCTTGAGCTTGCTCATGATTGTACCGAGATCCATGGGGCGCTTGATGATGGTAAAGTAGGTGGGAATGGCCAGTGCAACGGGATCGACGGGATACAAGAACGGCATGTTGCAGTGTGCGTTTTTGGAGTCCATCAGTTCGGTCAAAACTTCGTAACAGAACTGAAGCTCGATGGGGAGCTTTTTCTTGTTGAAGTTCTTGGCCGAGTAATCCGGGTCACGGTTCTTGGTAGGCTGGATGGCGCGCTTCGGTCGGTCCAAGTCATTCTGTGTCGAGGCACGTCGGACCTGAGGCACACCACCAGGGGGGACCGCATACGCTTCTGTCTCAGTCTTGGCCGGAGGACTCGCAGCGTGAACACTAGGCTGTCTGCGGACAGGCGGTGTGGGGGCCGAGGTTCGCGACTCGGAGTGGGAGTGACGGGATGGCTTCGGCACTGGCTTCGATTTGGCGGGTTCATCCACGGGGATGTCCGCCACACGAGTCCAAGCCAACTTCACGACGCTGAGTGCAGCCTTAGTGAACTCGTTGGTTGGTCCGTTGAAAGCGACCGAGTTGTTGTAGACCAGGGCAAGGTCGTCCTTGAAGGAGCGCAATGAGCTGTATTTGTTGTCGCGCAGGTTTCGCTCGAGCTCGCCAATGTCCATCGGTTTCTTAATCCGCATCATGTAACTATCGGCGAGCCCAGGCCACAGCTTGACGACAGGCTCCTTGAAATGGGCGCCGTGCTTGGTCTTCTTCACGCCGGCCAGGACTTTGCGGAACTCGCGTATTTGATGAGGCGTCAGAGGCTTCGGGTCACGTTCAGGGTCATTCCACCTCGGGAGGTCGTCGAAAGAGAATTCGTTCTTGCCCGTGTCGCCTGGCGGCTTAACCTCGACGGTAGAGTCCGCGGCCGGTGCTTCCTGAGAGTCGGCGTTGGACTCCGTCTTAGCTCGCTTTGCCGCAGGCTCATCGGCAACATCCTCTTCGCGTTCGCGGGACACCTTGGCTGCCGGCGCAGGTGCGTCGGCCATAGGGACGTCGGCATCCTTGGGTGCTGAAGACTTTTCCTCGTTCTTGTCAATTGCCAGTTGCGACATGCTTGCTGGGTGGAGATCTACCTCTTGGCCAGCCACAGCAGACAGCGCAGGGGACTCTGCTTCTGTCTTCGCCCCGTTAACCTTCTCATCGTCTTGGCCCATCTCGACATCCTCCTTGGCATCAGGCGCGCTCTTGGCAGGTTCAGATGCCTCGGCCGCCTTCTCCTCGGCCGTGATTTCCGACTTGTCGTCCGGCTTCTCCTCGGCGGCGTCGGTCATCTCGACGTCTTTGGGTGGCTCCGCGGATTTCGGACTGGGTGGTTTGCTCGATTCCTTTTCGTCCTTCGCATCGTCTTTGGCCTCCTCGAGTTCCGCCTTGGGTTCCTCCTTGGGTTCGACCTTGGAGTCATCCTTGGGGTCATCTGTCTTAGCCTCATCCTTCGACGCGTCGTCGGACTTTACGGTCTTAGGCTCTTCGGCTGACTCATCGGGCTTTACGGGAGATTCCTTGGGCGACGGCTCGGGCTCTTTGGTGGCGGTCGTGTCTGCGTCGTCGGTGTCCTTGTTCTCGCCATCGTGTTTGCCGTTGCCATTGACAGTCGGCTTCTCGGACTCGACGGGCGCCTCGGATGGAGATGCGTGACTACAATCATGGTGTTAGAATCGAGTACATGTGCGCCTGCAAGGATGCGCCACGAGACGCAAACAGTTTCGAAAGCGCCAAACATGAACAGGAATAACCAGGCAAACAAACTCACCCATTAGTCTCGGCCTTAGTATCCTCCTTTGCCGGTGTTGACTCGGCTGGTTTCTGATCCAAGGTGGCGCGTTCCGATTGAGGTGACGCCATGACTGCCATTAAAGTATTCGCGATGTAGAGAGATCACTGAGCGCGACGCGACATCAACGGCGGCACGCGCAGGTCGTGGTGATCGTGGTTGCGATAAATCGAAGGTCGCAGTTGGAGTGCGAAGGTGATTGAGGATGAATAGCGAGGCGAAGTCGAAGACTTGTTTCACGACAGGGTAGTCGCGAAGACGTCTGGTGTTCGGAGGAAGGCGCAAGTCAGGCAGCAACAAATGCAATGCGCAAATCGCAGGGAAGCTACCGCCGACAAGGTTTGAAGCTTGGGAAGGTGCGTCGCAAAGTGGGATTGTTGTAGATGCAAGTCGAGCAGGAAGAACCGGGATGCAGCTATCGCGAGTGTCGCAAAAACCTCGGTGAGAAGATTCGCGAATGCGCCGGGAATGATTGCAAATGCGCCCTGGATGATGCGCCGTGCAGATCGATGATGATTGAATGCGGACGAGTCGGAATGGGTGGATTGGTTAATCCGGCCGAGTCGCGTCTGAATTGGAAGGTGCGGTGCCGAACGGTCTGGCGATGGCAGCAGGTGCGGCGGTTCGGGAGGGTGGAGGGACCTAGAGCGGAGGAAATCGCGTGCACGTCAGTGATTTTTGGCCGAGATGGCGGCGCGTGCTATTTATGAGAAAGTGACAATTGGGAGTGGTCCCCGGAGAGCCGCTTATCTGGCCTTATCGGGGGGAGGAGGCGCGTGCAATCACGACCTCGACCCAACTGCTTCAGAAGGGGTTCGGCCTGAAAACAGCGGCAGGAATAAAATAGCAGCGTTGGAATTGGGCAGAAAGCGCACTCACTTCAGTGTGTAAGAGGCGGGAAAGGGTCAGTGAGGTGTTGAGGTGGTCAGTGCGTCAGGGTGATCGACGACGACGACTGGGAGGGAGGGAAACCAGAAAGGCCGAGGGAAAAAAAAGAAAAAGAGGGAAGAAATGGCAAGATTGCGAGGAAATGGTTGGAAGAGCAAGTTGAAGGAGAAGGGGGCCGACCAGGGTGGAAGGGGCCCAAGGGTGACATAAAAATGCATACTTATGCAGGCGGTGGAGAGACTGGCCAATGGGATTGCATATTGCTTCCCGGATTGGGACTAAAGGCGCGAGGCTGGGAAATGTGCAGTGACCAGGGTGAGGTGAGTTGGATGGGGCCGTGGAGCGTGGAACGGATGGATATGAATGTGTGATGTGACGCGGGAAGCCGAAACGAAGGGGGAACATGTTGTTGAAGAGGTGCAGTAAGAGAGGAGAGCTTACCTCGTAATGGAATCGGACTGTTTGCTGTCGCAGTATGTTACTTGTCGAGCTTTCGATACCTAAATGCAGCAAGAAGAGGTCAGTACAAGACGCAGAAACATATGGCTGATCCCAAGTCCAAGTGTACGTCACCGAGGCTGGTGAGATGCGGTGAGGTGAACATGATGTGGATCTGAGCGGATGCAATGAATGCCAACGCGCCAGATTCCAACCGAGGAGCAACATCAATCATCCCAAATACAGGACACACGAGGATCAACTCGTAAGAGTGTGTTTGTCATTTCTGAGTGTACATAACAGATGGTTGTAAGGTACAGGGCTATGTCTGGCCGTGAAGCCAACACCAACGCTGTCCGTCGCAAGAAAGAAGAGAAAGACGCGATGGCGACGCAAACGCATGTGTTTGGAAAGAAGGGAAAGGATGGCAGACGGCCGACGGTGCCGCGACGCGACACGACTGAATGCGCGCGGGTGCTGGTGCAGCAGATGCGACAAGAAACAAATGTCGGTACGTACCGGAAAGAGTCGGACTTGGGCAGTGAAGCCGTCGACTGTGATTGGGAGGAAAGTCCAGGTCTCGTGACAGATCAGATGACTGGTGAGCTTCGTGGAATTCTTCCAGGACTTTTTCGCATTAGAAGGCGCGAAATTCAGGAATCGGGGCCACTTCTTATTTGTAGGAACCCGCCAAGTCGCGCTGACCCCAGCGCGCAGCTCGACAGTTTACCCTTGCAAGGGTATGCGACAGGGATGGAAGCACCCCTTTGGTCCAATCATGACCCTCCATGACGACGAAGCGGGGCATGATGAGACAAATACGGCATAGCACCCAGAGACGGTTCCACGCCTGCCTGAGCAGCGCGTCGCCCAATCAGAGGCTTCCGTGGTTTTTCATTGAGGGTACCAGCGCACTTTGGTCCAATCAGACCTCCGTTCGACGGGACCTGGACGGGACCTGGACGGGACGGCTTTTCAGTGCTTCTCGTCCTTCTTGCCGTCCTGCTCCGACCTGTCTTCTCGCGAATAGCTTCCACCTAAATTTTAGGCTCCGCGCACAGCCGCCGCGTCTTTGCGACCTGTTTGAAGCTCGCGATGCGCCGCGTTTGTCAACAAAAAGGCGCCAGCTAGCTGAAAACTGGAAGCTGAGAAGAAATGGCGTGGATGGTAGATCGCGCTGAGGAAGCAAACTCTTGCGCTTGCCACCCAACAGAAGAATGGTGAGCTTGATGGCATGAAGCTCCGCGTTGAAGGTGGAGGAATGACATGTGCAGCGGTCCGTACCCAAGCTCTTCCACGTGACGCATTCCGTTGCCGTGATCTCTTACGTAAGGTAGAAGCGCAGACGGAGCACTTCACATCGGCTAAACTCTGCTCCGACCCGACCCCGATGCGGCCCCACCCGACATCACCGAAAGTGCCCACCAAGCCTCTTATGTCAGCATCCCCGCGGGCGGTCGATTGCCAGACGGGAAAAAAAATTGGCAACCGGCAGAAAAAAAAAGTTCAGGCAGGTCGTTCGTTGCTGGAGACGTGAGGGTCCCCAATCGACAAATTTGCTACCCTTCACAATTCCGCCCTTCAAGATACCCCAACAGCACCAGCCATAATGTCTGCGAAGAGAAGGTCATCCGGCAAATTTGCGCCGCCGGTCGTCAAGTCCGCGATCCGAGCCCCCAAGACGACAATTGACGAGAGCAGAGCTGCCGTCTCCGCGACAGATTCCCTGCAAGCCGCTGTCAAGGCCGACGCCGCCGCCGAAGCAATCACAATCTCTTCCGACGAGGACAGCGAGGACGATGTCTCCGACCAGGAGATGGAGTCGCCCGACGCCGAGACGAATGAACCCGTGAACGGCAAGGAGGACGCCGCCGAGAACCAAACACAACAAAAGCCCGACGCCGAAGGAGGCGCCGCAGAATCTGACGACGAGGCCGGGTCGCCCACCTTTGGAGAGCTGCTGCGCGGCACAATCGACGTTCCCGCCATCCTATCCCAACAAGGCGACGCCACCTCCAAGGCCGTCTCCGCCCCCGTCTCAAGAAAGAACCTCGCCGTCCCCTCTTCGCTATCCTCTCTCAGCACCGTCCTCACCCAGGCCCTCAAGACCGAAGACACAGACCTCCTCGAGTCCTGCCTGCAAAACACCAACCTCGAGACCATCCGCCAGACCATCGAGCGCCTCGACAGCAGCCTGGCCGGCGTTCTCCTCACCAAGCTCGCCGCCCGCTTCCACAGGAGACCTGGTCGCGCCGGCAGCCTCATGATCTGGGTGAAGTGGACTCTCGTCGCCCACGGTGGTGCACTGGCCATCCAGCCCAAGGTCCTCGACCGCTTGGTTGCGCTGCAGAAGGTGCTTAACGAGCGCTCTCGCGGCCTGCCGAGCCTGCTGGCGCTCAAGGGCAAGCTCGACATGCTGGAGGCTCAGATGTACATGCGCAAGGCGAGACCGCGCAGACGCGGCGCGAACCAAGTCGAAGACGTCGACGACGAAGACGAGGATGACGAGGAGGAGGATGCCATCTACGTCGAGGGTGACGAAGGAGCCAATGTCGGCTTGATCAACGGCGTTGGCGCGGGTAACGAAGACGACGACGAGGTCCCCACGACGAATGGCTTCATCGGCGACTCTGACGATGACGACGAGGAGGAGGAGGCCGATGTGGAGGATGACATGAGCGAGGTCGAGGAGGCGGACGAGGATGAGGATGTCGACTACGACGATGTTGAGGACTCCGAGGACGACGACGACAGCGATGCGGAGGCCGCGCCGCCGGCCAAGGTTCAGAAAACTGCTTCTTCTTTCGCGAAGAGAAAATAAGGGCACACGTGTCCCGACTCATAGAGGAAGGGGTAGAACGGCACATAGACTTGGCTCGGTCGTCAATTGACATAATACTGTGCAATAGGGCAAAACGCGTTGTAGGAGTTTTTGGTCAATCAATTGGGTTCTTAGTGATCGGTTCATGACGCGCTCGGTGTACAACTTCCTCCTTGGAGCTCCATTCAGGCTCTGGTAACCTTTTCTGGATACACTGATTGGTTTCTCCAGGCGATGTATCTTGATCAATTCGTATAGATGCACTCTCACCATCAAATGTCCGACGCGTTTACGGGTCTCTCACACCGACGACCCGGCTCACCGGAGCACAAAGGCTCCACATTCCCTTTTGGGAGACGGAGGCACGAACCTCCATGATCAAGATCCACCGGCGATCCCCTCTACAAACACGTTCCCGCCAACCAGGCGCGCAAAATGCGACCTCAATTCGACTCAATTGACCATTGACCAGTGACAGACAAGCGGAGTTCAAGATGAAATACAAGTTCCCTCTCCAATTCGCCCCGCGCGTGGCTGGAACTGTCTTTGAAGGCATATAAAAGGCAACTTACACCCCTTCGCCTCACCTCAAATCCCTTCGTTCTCACCGGCTTCGACAACCAACACCACGCATTCACCGCCCAAGATGCGTTCCCTTCTAACATGGGCCGCCGCCCTCCCCCTCGTGTCAGCAGCAGCCCTCCAACAAATAACCTCCTTCGGCCCCAACCCCACAAACGTCTCCTTCTACCTCTACGTGCCCGACTCCCTCATCCCCTCCGCGCCCCTCCTCGTCTTCCCGCACTGGTGCCACGGCACAGCCCTCGACGCCTTCAACAACAAGCCGTGGCGCTCCCTCGCCGACTCCCTGGGCTTCGTCACCATCTACCCCTCCACGCCCTGGACCGCCGACTACTGCTG
Source organism: Colletotrichum karsti (assembly GCF_011947395.1). Taxonomy (NCBI): domain Eukaryota; kingdom Fungi; phylum Ascomycota; class Sordariomycetes; order Glomerellales; family Glomerellaceae; genus Colletotrichum; species Colletotrichum karsti. The sequence goes on along the minus strand of NW_024065911.1, from coordinate 159,683 downwards.
GGACGTCTCCTCGCCGCAGACCCTCTCCCACGACGCCGGCGGCGACTCGCTCGGCATCGTGAGCATGGTCCGCTGGACCCTCGACAACTACGACGTAGACCCGGACCGCGTCTTCGTGACGGGCGTCAGCTCGGGCGCCATGATGACCAACGTGCTCGTCGGGGCGTACCCGGATGTCTTCGCGGCGGGGTCCGCCTTCGCGGGGGTGCCGTTCGGGTGTTACGCGGCCGACGGCTTCGCGGTGTGGTCCGACGACTGCGCGAACGGGCGGATCACGCACTCCGGGGAGGAGTGGGCGGAGATCGTGAGGGATGCGTATCCGGGGTACGAAGGCCCGCGGCCCAAGTTGCAGGTTCTACACGGGGATGTGGATAATGTGCTGAACGTGACCAACTTTTACGAGGAGATCAAGATGTGGACGACGGTTTTGGGGACTGGCGAGACGCCGACGGAGGTTGTGGAGGATGATCCTGTTGCGGGGTGGACGAAGAGCGTGTATGGGAACCGGGGACTGTTTGAGTCGTTTTTGGCGCATGGGGTTGATCACAATATCCCGGATCAGGTCGATGAGGTTGTGAGGTTCTTTGAGCTGGACTGTGTTGGTGAGGGTTGCTTTTCGAGAAAGTCGTTGCCTGTGGCTGGGGCTTGTAAGAAGAGGCGTGGTCTCAGGATGGCGACGCCATGAGAAACAGAACTTAGAGGGCTATCACGAATGAAATGTTTTGTTTATGAAGTGTGAATAGAATTTGATGATTGTAGAACATAGGCATTCAAGTTCATCAAGATGTTTAGCCAAGACCAAGATTACCTTCTAATGGTTTGTTGTAAGAGGCACACGTTATGCCAAGTGGGATATCGGAGAGCCGAGCGGCGCAGACGGACGGCACTAATCGCAGACGAGTTCTCAGCCTCATCTACACGAACATGCCCAGTCTGTGGCATCCAATCACGGAAAAATCGTCAGCATTCGATCTTCGCAGCTGACATATTTAATTGCACATAAAGATCACAATCCCCATCTTTATTCGCTCTTCTTCTCTTCATGATCTTGGCAAGTCCTGAAGAGACGAGATCTGCCCTCGACTTCCATCATGGCAACAAAGTTTCAAAATAACAAGCATGTGTACTTCACAGGCAACATCGTTCTACTTCTCTTCAACAGCATGCTCGTTGGCCTCGCTGTATACGTGTATACCCAACATGATGGTCGAAAAATTCGCGACGGCTTTTCTCACGTACGTATCGCGCCGTTTCACAATGATAAAACAACACACTGATTCGATTCAAGGTCGCTATATTGGGTTCCATGTGGCTCTTCATAGCCTTGGACTTTCTGAGAGTCTGGAGGAAGAGAAAATCGATAAGGAGGCGCGGAAGCTGGATTGCCTTTTTGATCTTTGTAAACTCGGCGTGAGTGCTGCGTGTTTGTCCTAACGTTTAACTGAACCAGGGCATCGGCTGACATATACGTCTTAGAGTTATCGTCAACCTCCCGGAGAGCATCATAGGTGTCTTGGATGAAGCTCGAGACGGGCTGCCGAAGCTCACGCTCATATCGACGTTTTATGTTTGGTTCGTATGCCAGGCATGGCTTTACCTGTACGTTTCGCGTGCACTACACTCTTACGGACTTGTCACTGACCCTGGTGGGATGGCAGTGTCATTATTGCTAATATAGTTGTGCCTTTGGTCAATGCGTTTTGGTGGCTGGTTTCCTTTCGGACGACATCTCACGGAGATGAGCCAGAAGCAGAAACTGCTGGGATTTAACGCATTCTTGTCGACAGTTGTGATCCCACTCTGGAATCTACGATATTCATTGTCGGCTAAATATTCTGTAGTTAAGGGCACAAGTTAAGCTCAAAAAGTAGCAACTGAGACCTTATGTTTTGTGGAGTCTGAAATGAAGCCGGCATTCCATGACAGACATTCTCAACGTCAAGTGAACTGGAAACGTTCTTATTCTCAACGCAACAGGTTGCACAAACAAAGCCAAAAAGAAAGACTCGACGTTGGCCTGATTCGAACAGACGCTCCCGAAGGAACAAGATTTCTAGTCTTGCGCATTAGACCACTCTGCCACAACGCCATGGTAATGAACCCGCACTTGGACGGGGATGCCAAGATGGTGGACCCCAGAGATCCATCAAGCTTGAGATACCCACCCTGGCGACCACGACGGTGAATGCAGCTTGCTGCCCCATAGAATATGAATTGTGGTTATTCTCTTCGGGTTTATTATATGACAAAAAGAAAGATTGTGAGCGGCGTTAAAGATCTTAATCATATGTCTCTTTCCTTTCAACCGCTCTGCGCAGACCTCAACCTGAGCTGCTATCGTTTTCGTCTTCTATAGAGTCCAGCCCAGATTGCTTCTGACTGCTCAGCGGTATGTATGTCTGGTTCAGATTCAACCGCAGAACCGGTTTCATGACTTGCATTAGAAGTCTGATCTGGTGCCACATCTAGCGACAAGTGCCCAGAGTCGGAGGCGAAATAGTCGTTGACAGCAAAGTAACCCTGTTCTTTCTCTTGGCTGGTAGTAGAACGAGTGGAAACCATGCGCAGTAGAACATCCTCCGCTTTATCCCACTGTTCTGATTCCGGCAACTCCAGATCCTCGAACCAACGATACATCAACCATGGGAGTATCGGATCGGTTCCTTCTAGTGGCTCTGTAGACTTCAAGAAGCTCGTATTGAACATTCCGGATGCTCCAGATCTCTCCAAGTTGTCGATGGGTATGTCCGCCCAAGGAAGCGAACGCAGTGAGAAGTCGTGAATGTGTTCCAGAATGTGGCTAATTAAGCCGGGCGAATCTCGCGGCCCGGATCTACTACAAAGAGGGCACTCGTCAAGCCCAAATGAGATGCCTGACGGCCATAGGCGAACCGTTCGTAAGTGATTCTCTGGAAATGATTCGGCATGCGCCTCCCGCACATGGTGAACTAGTTTGTCTGTGGAGTGGAAAGCTGCATCCGAATCGTCACAGAGTTGGCATCTCCATATGTTTTGGTGATGTTTCTTCATATGCCGCTTCAGCTTTGAGGTAGAAGAATATTGTATGTGCGGCATTGGGCAGTCTTCGATGATGCAAATGTAAGGGCAAATATCTGCTGACAAGTGTAGTCTATATCGGGTGTAAATCAGCATTGTAGTTTCAAGTAAAACCACGCCTCAGTACATACTGACCTCCAAGCCGTCTCATTTGTGAGAATTGTGGACGGCAATAGCTCGCAGCAACAGGGGCATTTTATCGTTTCTCGCTGCCAATCCGTACTCTTAACAACGCCTCGAACCCGGGATCGGGGTGTTGTAAGGCTAGGATAATTTGCTGAAGTCGTGATTAAACTATTTTGGCCTGATCTTGGAGACTCTGTCGATGATGAGGCGAGAACTCCTCTGGCCAACCTGTGAGAGCCCGTTGCCTGTTTCTGACGGGCTATTGATGGCCGGGTTTCGTTCTCGTCAGAGTAATTTTGAGCGCAAAGGAATCGACTTCGTCTTTGCAGATTGGCCGCTATAAGCCGGTTATGAAGCCAAGTAAGTTTGATTTTCATATCTTCCTGCCATCGAATGGGCATCACTCTGGGCGACTGCAGGCTTTTCTCCCGAGGTGAGGTAATCTGAATGAAAACCATGCACTCGAGATGGACTTTGAGATCAGCCAGAGCTGACGGGTTTACTGTCTGGTCAATTTTGGCAAATTTGATCTCTTTTCCGGATTGGCGAACTGCGATGGCGACCAAGTTGAGGTTTTCGATTAACGAATCGACGCTGTTTTTCACCGCCTCGAGCGTGGAAGGGTCCTCCTTTACGGCGTTTTCGCAGTCAATGAGACAGTTTCTCAATTTCGGAAGCAGACTCTTTGCAAGGGCCGATTCGCGGGACTTCAGTTGCATCTCGTCGTCCAGAGGAGTCTTCTCGCCACCCATTCCTTGAGTCTCCCGCAATCTTTTCACCCAAAGATTGAAGTCGGCTTGCCGGTTCTCAACCCACTGGTCGTAATTGAGGGGCACCAAAAGAGTACAAGTGTGGAACTGTCGAGTGCACATGTCTATCAGAGCCTCAATGGACTGCTTTTTTGGTTCATCTGGCCCAGGCGACCGTCCCTGGCTCCTGGGTGGTGGGCTCAGCGGAATAGCATGCGATACAGAAAGCGTTCCGGAAAGCGTCGATACAATCTGATCTTCATCTACCGGGCCCTTCATTTTGATGCCCATGCTTTGAGTTCGACCTACGGGGGCCTTGTAGGTTGCTGAGGAATTGGAGAATGGTCTTCGTGAAATCCGACCCTCCGAAATTGGCCTTAATATTTCGAGGTCCTTGTTGTTATGCTGGGATTTTACAACCAGAGGCATTCTACGGCCTCTAGCAGCGGAATTTTCGATATGACTGCCACTGGCTCTAGTAAAATCTGAGCCGTCACTGGAATCGGTCCAGTGGGAGCTTCGAGTCGACTTGCTCCAGACCGAGCTGATACTGGCAGCATCACTGGTAGCATCGCTATGAACAATGTCGGACGACCTGTGTTCCGAGAAGTGCTTCTTTTGGTCATTTTCCTTGTAGGATTTCCGTTCTCTGCCGTCACTTCGGAGATTTTTCCCCTTAAGCTCCTTATTATGGGAATTCAAAGGACGGATAACAGGGGGACTTAAGGGACGGGAAATGATCGCGCCTGACATCGTTGGCCTTTGCGGAAGTCGATCTGTGCCCGAAGTTCGCAGTACCTCACGCAGATACTCTTTCTCGCGGATTAGAATATCCCTTCCATCTTCTAAAACGCCAATAGTGTTTTCCAGAGCTCGCATACGAGCTCGCGTGTCGCTGATCTCGGCTTCAGCTGCATTTAGCCGGTTCTTGGTCGCCCGCAATTCCTCTTTCAACTTGACATAGTTTGCCTCTAACTCGAAAAAGTCTTCTGGCGATGGGTTCGAGTTGCGGCGCGATCCGGCTCGCGAGTCGCTGGTCTGGTTGCGATGGCTTATGATGACGGGGGCGTCATCGAAGGAGACATGCCTCTCTTCATGTGTCCTACGGTAGGACATGCTTGTGGACCTTGCGTGTCAGAGCGAGAATTCGGTGCAATATTTGGGATGGAAAGTTTTCCAGAAACATAAGCATTTCTGAAGCAGGTGAGATTCTGGCTGGTCTTTCTAGCCACCGACGTCTGCTAAGGCAGCAGCTGAGCAGAGTGAGGGGGCACAGAATGAAATCAGCAGCTGATTAGGTACATCGAAAACTGTGAGAGGTCTATGATTGGATGTTCTAAACGAATGAGCTGTGCCGCATGGCCACACGAGGTGGCGAGGCTCCGGAGAAGCGGGCGTAGCGAGGGGGCTCACACTAACCTCATTCCATGTTGTCCATAAACATCAACCAGGAGCTGGAAACCAACACGTCATTATGGAAGATGATTTGGGTTTTCGCCGCCTTGAAACTTGCGCCTGGAAGGTAAGTGAGGTGATGCAAGCTACCACGACATGCCCACACGTACCTCGGGGGCTGAGAGGCAAGGAAGGCGGTCGACAGTGCGACGTCTGTACTGGCATTCTAACCAGGCTGGGATTGGTCTCGATTCGAATCAAATCAAACCCAGAAGCGGAGTTCGACTTTGACGTTCATCAGCTAGCACTTGATCTATTGAGAACTTTGGAGGAAATGTGCTTGGTAAGCCGTCAACCATCTTTCATGTTCGTTTCAGTGAAAATTCCAAAATCGACTAACCCGTCAGTGGCGAACTCACACGACCACTGGGGTACTGCAACGGAATCAAATATCCGACAGTGTACGTAGCATGATTGAGGATGAAACAAACCACGAAGCACTCACCAGTAACGTTGTGGCGTACTTGAGGCAGCCGTCTTTCGTTCTGGAAGGCATGAGCTCCTTGTGTGATGAACTCTTGGCAAGGCTTCAGATTGATGATGAGGAAGAACCCATCGAGATGGCCGAGCCTGAAGACCTTTCAAGGGTTCATGAGGCATTGTTCCCGGTGCTTCGCGCCTATACGGCGTGCGCGTCGTGTGAAATACGCCGGACATCCCACGCAGCGGCTTCCTGGCACCCGGCGAGGCTGTTTCTTACCGGGCCCAAGAGAAATGATAACGACGGGGCCTTTTTCGATGTCATCACATCGTCTGTAGTCGACGAATCTTGGCAGGATCTTTGCATCGAGATGCCAGTGTACGTGCAATCATCACAAGGAATTTTACATGGCTAAACATCTCATCTAGACTCCCCGACGAAGCCCTTTCTCTCACTAAAGATGCGACCATGGATACCGGCCCCTGTTGCGAGGCGAGGCTTCATCTCCCTGACGCGGAACCTCTCGATACCTTTTGTGAGATTTTCCAGCATGACGACGGTTGCCGAATTACTCTAAAGCTCAAAGATGGGGTTCTCCTCCGACTAGGCGTCGAAGTCTTGAAACATCGAACATCTCCAGGACAAGGACTAGCACTGGCGGACGTTCTAGAGCACTACGAACTGAGTGTCAAAGAGAAGCTTGCTCTTGCGCACGCGATTGCCTTGGCCTCTTGGCAGTTCTATGGTTCAGAACTGATGCATCGACCTTGGAATTGCCATACCATATGGTTTATGCCGGAGCCGGATCTACGGGGACAGTCAAACAAGCTGCCATTAAGAGCATATATCTCTTTTCATCCAGAGGCTACTGAATGTACATTCGATGCCTGCGAGTTTTCGACAACTAAAGCGTTGATTCACAGATGTCCACGTATTCAGGCTTTGGGCACACTATTACTGGAGATAGGACTTGGAAAAGCTTTGAACTTCGAACACTTCGATCGAGAGACCCTGTCGCTCAACTACCGCTATTCCATGGCAACTGAATACTTGGAAGATCTCAAGAAGATGACATGGCCAAATTTCGCCCACAAACACATTTTCACGGACGCCGTAGAAGCTTGCCTCAAGTTCGAAGGCTTAATGGGCAAAGAAAGAGACATCGATGCATGCCAATCTGCTGTACGCAGAAGACTATTGCATGAACGTGTTCTATCTCGCCTGCAGTGGTTGAATGGGGCGTTCCGGGGAAAGGAAGATAAAATGGGTTATCTATCGGCCAAAAAGGTTCAGAAACAGCTGTTGCCGAAAGAGCTCGTCACATCGATCGTAGAGAAGTATCAATCTCAGACCCCCTCAGCAACAGAAACTAGTGGATTCACCAGCGTCTCATCTATGAATCGACCAACAAGTCGACAGGATTTCCGCATTGCGATCATTTGCGCACTTTCACGCGAAGCGGACGCGGTTGAAGCTCTTTTCGACATCCACTGGGACGAAAACGGGCCTCCTTACGACAAAGCAGCAAATGATCCCAACGCCTACTCCACCGGCTGTATCGGAAGACATAACGTTGTGCTTGCCTACATGCCGGGCATGGGGAAAGCAAACGCAACTCTTGTCGCGACCAACTGTCGTATCAGCTTTCCCAGCATTAGCCTGGCTCTCGTCGTGGGAATTTGTGGTGCCGTGCCGTTTGCGCCGAGTAATGGGGACGAGATTATTCTAGGCGACGTCATCATAAGCGATGGACTAGTCCAGTATGATTTTGGACGACGACTTCCTGAGCGTTTCGTACCGAAGGACACTCTTCTTGACTCTCTAGGACGACCCAACACTGAAATTCGCTCACTCCTGGCGAAGTTGAAGGGCGTCTATACCAGGAAGACTCTACGGAGAAAGATGCTGAGCTGCGTCGAGGAGCTTCAGGGTAGGTCGGAGCTGAAGGCAGAATACCCAGGTCACAAAAAGGACATTCTTTTCACATCGAGCTACCACCATGTTGGCGGCGGAAAGGTATGCGAAGAGTCGGGCTGCAACGGTGAACTAGTCCACCGCCGTCGTCTTGGTGAGCTTTCATCAAAGCCACAAGTACATTTTGGCTTGATTGCTTCTGGCGATACGGTAATGAAAGCTGGGGATCAGCGCGATGAGATCGCGCAACGACAGGATGTGATAGGATTTGAAATGGAGGGTGCAGGAGTATGGGATAGCTTCCCATGCGTTGTTATCAAGGGCGTCTGCGACTATGCCGACAGTCACAAGACGAAAGTATGGCAAAACTATGCTGCGGTGACCGCAGCAGCTTGTGCCAAGGCGTTCTTGAGTTATTGGGTACCGCAACAGCAGTAGGTAGAGGAAATGTCATACGTAGTTCAAGATCAACTTGAGTCTGATCAAACTTTGGTCGAATTGTTGCTGGAATATTATGAGATACAAGCCTAGTCACACTATCAGCATCCAAAACATATCAATCCCAGCTACTATGGGCAATCTTTGTTTTCTGTCAGGATACTGCGTGAGTTAGTCGGGAATAATGAAACGACACCCCATGCACTTGCGCTCGTCCACTCGCTGGTCGCTTACCGGGGAAGCAGACATGCATAAGCGAAGGAGACTTTCGATTTGTTGGAGTCACTATCCGAGTTTCCATGGGCACATCGATACATCCGTACAAGCCTTGTCAAAGACGCGGCTTCAGGGGTGTTGAATGCTGGATTATCGCACTCTCCTTCCTCTTGCGCTCTCCTAGCCCCACGGCTGTACACCAACAAGGCAATATCTTCGTTGGCCTGCATCATGCAATGCTGCTTGTTGGTTCCTCATGACCCGCCAAGGTGAGGGGTAATAGTCCATTTATGGCGCTTTAAAACTAGCAGAAGGAGTCCTCGTTGTTGCAGATTTCTCTTCTCGATCCAACATGAACTTCTTGGCCTTCCACACCCGCCATTGTAAGCTCCCCACTAGCGACCATGGCGACTTCCCAAGATGCTCCGCTTGTCCCTGATGATGAGGTAAGTACCAACACGTCATATTGTCCACCATAGACATTACTAATTGTTGAAAGATTGAAACCGAAACTGAGGCGGACCTTCAAGTGAGTGCAGCATGAGGCAGATGGACTTTTGTCTGCCGCCCTATCACTCTCTAATATGAACGCACCTTGTTACCTCTCTCAAGAGAATCTCAATTGGAACACAAGTTTTTGACTTCCCTCATCTTACAGAGTCTCCGTTCAGAGTATACCAGTCTGAGAAGCTCGATCTTAGGGGGCCGAGAAGAGAACGGCCGCCTGTATCACTCGTACAAGGACGGCAGTAAGTTCAACAAGTCTTTCATACCGATGACTCTGCAGATGCTAATCATTGGAACTTCGCAGAATATGCCTTCCCAAGCGACGAGCAGGAGAATGACAGATTAGGTACGTAGAGTCACATTTACTCGACTTGGAGTCGTACCAGAAAAGTACTGAGACTGAATACAATGTAGACATGCAAAACGCTATCTGCTACCTCACTTTCAACCGCAAGCTAGGCTTCGCCCCGCTTGCTGATGATGATGCCAAAGTCGGTCGCGTTCTGGATCTTGGCACCGGCACCGGGATGTGGGCCATTGAATACGCAGACTTGCACCCAGAGGCTGAAGTGAGAGAAATACCCTCTTGTTCAAATGGTTCCGCGTGCAACTAATCTGATCATCTTGCATTCAGGTGTTGGGCGTGGATCTTTCCCCAATTCAGCCGACAGAGTAGGCACCCAACTTCTATTGCCTCTTGAGTGTTCACACGGTTCCATACTGACAATGTTTCAAGCGTTCCGACAAATCTGAAGTTCGAGGTCGACGATGTTGAAGAGGAATGGCTGTACTCACAAAAGTTCGACTACATCCATCTTCGATTCCTCAATGCATCCATCGCCGATTGGAAAAAGTTGATGGCCAGAGCCTTTGAGTAAGCCCGATCCTGAACCAGTTGCTAACGAAACTTTCAGAAAACAGGAGCTGACGTAAACCGCAATAGGTTCACCAAGCCAGGTGGCTACTTCGAATTGCAAGAAAACGATTTCGTTTTCACCTCCGACGATGGCACCTTATCCCCAGACAAAGCTCTCTCAAAGTTTGCCGTCCTGGTTCGAGAGGCTTGCGCCATATTCGGACGGCCTGTCTTGGAGATTTCTGTTTTGAAAGACATGATGATCGAAGCCGGGTTCGAAGACGTTACGTTGAAGAACTTCAAGTGGCCATCGAATCCTTGGCCCAAGGACGCTCACTACAAGAAGATCGGCGAATGGAACTACCACAACTTCGTGGACGCCGCAGAGGCACTGGCCATGGCGCCATTGACACGCGCGCACGGCTGGAAGAAGGAAGAAGTGCAGGTTTTTCTAATCGACGTTCGCAAGAACATGAGAGACCCTAGCATCCACTCCTACATGCCCATGTAAGAGCCCCATTCGTCCCATAAACCTGTTTTCCATGATGGCTGACAAGGTCTATAGATATACTCTCGTTGGCCGGAAGCCTCAAAAGGAGGCAGCTTCGGCATCGAATTAAGCCCGAAACAGGACTCAGATGAGCCCTTCTCTTTACTTTCAACACCGCAAACGATTTATCTACAGGAGTTAAACTGGCCTCATATCCGAGTACGCCAGAACAAAGTGGTGCATCAATGTAAAGGAAACTGGAATGATGCTTAGTTGAAGTCTTTTTGGTGATGCTTTTCTTCGCAAGCCCAAAGAAAGAACCACGAAATTTGGTGAATCATATGAGCCGTGACCCGTCCAAGTCTACGTGTTTTGTTTTGACGCTGATTGGCAAGATTGCAAGTAGTACGAAACATTCATGTTTATGTCGTGATATGAGTGGATTCAGACGGGTAGATCTATGTGCTAGGGTGCTGACCACTAGTAGCAAGTACACCATTGAATGTCAAGAAGACTGTTCTTGACACATCCAATACTCATCCCTTCTCGACATCCATACTTTCTCTTACAGTCTGCTTCGGAGAGTTTCTCATCGCACTTGCAACCCCGCAGGAGGCGGGCTCAGCGGCGCTGGTGGTGGCTTCTGGGAGCCGCATTGGCATGTACCCTCAACACAAGAGTATACAGCACCAACACCAGTACATGCGGGTGATGAGCAGCCATTATCGCTCTTGCAAGAGTCGGTCTGTGTAGGTGGTGTGAACTCCAGACCCTTGATATCGGCCTGAAACCTCTTCGTGACTTCTTCGTCCTTGACCTCGCCCTTGAACTCTCCAAGGTATACAGGGAAGATATCTTGGGCGCGAGATTCGTTGGCAGGTGAGATGTTGTCGATTTCGGCAATTTTCCTGTACTTTGGTGGTCTGGGGAAGTAGCCCGTCGCATCATAGAAGTACAGGCTGTTGGCCAGCCAGGCGTAGCTGTCGGCGTTGGTGCTTGCTCGCGCGGCTCCTCGAGTCCTCCTCCTTGGTTGAGCGGATGCTGTGCCAGCTTGTAGACAAGCCGAGGGCCGTATGCTTTGGGCCCGGTCTCAACCTGTTGCAAATACTCACCCTTGACTAGGCGGACATCGTCAGCTTGCTTCAGTGTCACGATCTCAAGAGGGCAGACTCTCACTGTCAGGGTTTCCAACGGCGTCAAGGTGCATCATTTCGTGCAAGAAAAACTGGCCTTTGTTCTTCTGCCACTCAGCTTCCTCGGCATCTTTCGTGTTACCTAAGGCCAATTGTTTCTCAATCTCCTCGAACTTTTCTTCAAGAGAGTTGAGGCCAAAGTACCGTCGATTCTATTACGGCAAATGTTTTTGGTGTCTTTGCAACTGATAACGATGTCAAATTTCTTCTTTGGCCTATGGTCTTGAATCCGATGCAAGTTGTCTGCCGAAAGTCTTTGTATCAGCATCTGTCGATCCAGGACTGTAACGCAAGAAGCATGTTTGAATAAATGACCCCGCACGTAATACTTCTGAAGCGACAGAATCTCGGGGGGACGCTGGAGGCCATCCGCGCCGGGTAAATCAACAGAAGCGACAGGAAGAAAGAACAGACAGCAACAAGAGACGCCAGCAAGATATGGCCGGTAGAAAACGACGGATAGAAAATAAGGATAGAGACAACTAATAGAGACAATTGACAAACTTACCGACGATACGACTCTATTGAGCAGAAAAGTCAGAGCCAATATAAGCCCGCCACGTTGCCATTTCCCTTGCCGTCTGGGGGTTCTTGCCTCCGAAGTCTACAAGAGTTAACTCATCCCAAGCGGCAATCTCCAGGGCGAGCTTCTGTTTGTCGTCACAGCTGCCGTCCTCGAACTTGAGATCGCCTGCGTATGTGTCAACATCGTTGTTCTGAGCCTTGAGGTCTCGAAGACACTGCTCGGATGGATTCCAGATATTGCCGCAGGAACCGGGAACAGTGACTAACTTCTCAATAAATGGATTGCTTGACTGAGGACGGGGAGGGTCTTTAATAGAAAACGGTGGGGTTTTCGGATCCGACGCAGAAGGGTCGTCGGGGTCAACGTCTCGACGGACATGCGAAGGGATGCCCAGACCTAGAGATGTTCCGGCAAGGAAGGCCAAGAGGCAAAGAACTTCCATAGTGAATCTCCCGTAGTGTGAGATGCGAAATACAACACTGACAATGACGGGACCCAGTTTCGAGCAACAGAAGTCTAGATGGACAAAATGAGAGGCAACAATGAGGGGTGATGAATGTTTGAGATTGTTAGTATGCTCACCATGAACGACTTGATGGAAACATTCACAATCGCCCTCTATGTCTCTCTGATGTTTGTTTTATTCCAATGGACTTTTGCGCAGGAACACGGCTGAGGCCTGACAGTCGAGTTCTCAACGAACTGGCCCCCAAAAGGCAGAATAAGTCCGGACATGCAGATGCATCAGAATAAACAGCTTGAGCCAAAGTGAAATGACTTTCTGGTTCCATTGATCATTGTCAACGCTGTTGAAGAGGCGAAGCGACCCGAAGAAGAGCGGACTCAAAGATCAGATCTCAGCTCCGGCCACGTTGGTAGTCATTGAGGCAACGCGTTAGGCCTAATGACTTCGGCGGACGTTAAATCAGTTGAGGCCTTACAGACCCATACTAAGAGCCTGCTCATGTTCTGGTTTTCTGCAGCGAGATACAACGAAGAAGTGGCTGATGAACTAGCCCCCAGAGGTCTGCGGCAGAGCTCCCAAATAAAAAAGATCTTCGGTCCAGACACCCCATCGCGGGTGGCATTCTGCTAGGTGCGGGCGGTTCGATGACCAATCAGTTCCTCGACACAGCCACATCACCAACGGTTTATGAGAAACAGCTTTCAACCAACACCACCAAATGCCACGATAACGATATCTAGAGCTGAACGCACGTGATGACACACGTGTCTTTTGAGGCAGACGAGAAAGTCCCAACCAAGACGACACAAACGCCTCGTCCTCCGTTCCTGTTTCCGCAACATTCGACATGTTCTTCTCAACTCAGAAGCAGAGAGTTAGCATGTCTTTTCGAGCACACTTTGCGCACTTTTTGCTCGCCGTTCTCCTCATTTCCCCAACTGCGTCGTCTTCCGCACCGTCGCACCCGCAGCGCAAGGTTCCTGGCGTTGGGTTCAGTCTCACACCTGACTACGGGTGAGTAGTCCAGGACAACCACCATGTCGGATTTACTTCAGTGCTGACTTGTGATGTTTCCCTTCTCATCAGCACGGCGGCCATCTATTTCCAGAATGGTTCTTCCGTGAGCGTGGCTCGGATCGAGGGAAGCCCGGCGTATAAGTCCTTCATGCGCAAACATGACGACCGAGAAAACGCCGCCGAGGAAGCATCTGCTGTGTCGTCCTTACGCAGCAGCGTGTGCCGGTCGATACAGCCGCTCAGCCTCCCGGTGTGCAAGAGGGAGCCGGATTTCGCCAGCGTCCAGGGCCTTCTACGGAGTCTGCAATCCTCCGTCAACTCCTACCTAGGCGCCACCTTCTGTTTCGCTGGCATAGCTGTCCCAGACAGGAACCGACAATATCACAACCACGTCATCGAGGAAAGCCTCAAGTCGATCGGTCTTCGCCAAACCCACCAAATCCTGGATGCCCCTCGTTTGGTCTTGGTGGCCAACAACATCGACAGCTCAGAATCTCCGGGCCACAAGTCCCAGGCCGTCCTGTCGGTCGATTACAGCGCGTCGGGGCTGAACGTCGCTTTGTTCGCCGAGGACGCCGGTGTTGCGGACATCATTCGCAGGAACTACAGCCAGCACCTGGGTGGGGACCACCAAAGCGAGCATGGTCACCTAGAGGCTGTCGAGGACGTCCTGAAGGACATCACCAAGCCTCCATTTGGCGACGACCTGTCAGGCTCCCCGATTACAGACGAAGTTCGACAGGTCGTACTCTTCGGAGACCTGATTACGGATCCGGGGTTTCGACGGGCTTTGGAACGCGTCGTGGGTTCCAAGTTGGTCGAGGAGGCGCATGGCGTCAACCCCGTGTTTGCGGCCGCCTTGGGCATGGCGAAGTCTTCCCACGAGCGCATGGACGATTTGGACTTTGATGTGCAGCCTGCCTTGGGATGTCGCTGGTTTTCTGATCTCTATGCTGCTGGGAGGGAGGACTTGTAGTTGCTAAGGGTACTGGGAATCGGAGCATCGGAGCGTCGTTCGACGCAAAGCGAGGCGTTGCTTTTGTTTGTAGACTTTCAGGAAACGGAGCGCCTTGCGGTCTATTTAACGATGTTTGTTACGATGTCAACCACAGTCATTTCACTGGGTCTGGTTCGGTCTCGGGCTGACCATCGTGCTGCTCCTGGAAGCCATCTCCATCGCCAACGTCTTGTTGCGCTGAGGCTGAGGGCTTGGTGCGGAGCTCTGCTCTTGAACGGGTTGGAGAGTGCGAGGGCGCTGGGACTTGTGCGGTTCTCACTGGCCGGTGTGAAAGCGGCTGGAGAGGTCGGCAGGATTGCGTTCGTACCCCGTCTTCCAGGAGAGGACTTGACGGATGGGGACGAGGGTAAGGAGGGAGTGAGGCGTGTGACGTGGAATCGTTCTTATGAATAGAGATCGGGATCTCATTCCAAGCTTGAAACTGAGATGTTAGCACGGCACACTAAGGTAACAAGACATGAACGTCGCCGAATCAGCTCCACGCAAATGGGGTATGAAGGAAACCATGGAGACCAGAACGATGAGAAGCGACATGCAAAAGAGAAAGGCTGACAACAGTTTTACCAAGTTCACGGTTACCTTGGGTTGTCAGATGGAGCGATCGATGCCGCCCTTGATTCACATTGCCAGATCCACCCAAACTACCGTTGCTCGCTGCAAAACTCGAACACCCCTACTGGGCAGGGCTCACGTACAATCTGTACCTAAATCCTTCAAACCCGTATGATCCATCACGACTCCGCGCACATGCAGCAGAGCTCTCCCGCGGACTCCCTCGCTCTCGGCGCCGAGCCGCCCCACGGAGCCGCCCGCTTCGTGGCCCGAGACCCTTTGTCCCAGGCGTCGTATGCATTTCCCCCCACCTGATCTACCCCACAGGCACTGTCTGGACTCCAGGAATGCAGCCATGCATGTCTTTATGCTGTTCTAGACTGTTGAACACCGCGTATTTTTCTTTCACCCCGTATCGAAACACCCGAAATCTCAATGCCGGCCAAGATGCATCTTTCCAAGTGGAAAACTGTGCTGAACGCCGTCCGTAACGCGCTGCTATCGTCGCGAAAATCCGGTACCCTCTTCCTCTGCTCTGTCTGACCATGCCATGCTGCCCACCATGCGTATGCCCATTGTATAGTTGTATGTCTTTGGTTCTGTCCCCATATCTAAATGGCCCAACTGCCTCGCCTCTCTCGCACACCCCACGCTAGGGAGTCGAGGCTGTCCAAGTCGGGATGCTGTCGTGCCCACTCGAAGATGTAAGCCTTGAGGGCCTTCCATCTCGGGCATCTGTTTTCCTCGGCCATCTCGGCCTCAGCTGGGTCCATCAGGTGCCCGGACGCCATCTGCTTAGCATCATCTGCCTCCAGGTCTTCGATGCTCATGTGGGAAATCTTGGAAAGCTCTTCGTCGAAAGCGCGAGCCATGGCGGGATATCCCAGAGATAAGTAGTTGTACACCTGCGTGATGAAGGTGTCGTCGAATTCAGACGCAATCTTGTCCTCGAGCGCCTTCTCCCGCTTCAGACGTTCCTCCAGGCCATGCAGCATGTGAAGGCCCTTGAACTCGCCTGATCGAACACGGTGCTCGGCGGTGCTCGGCGTGAGAGTAGCGGAGGTGACGGGCTCATCCGTGAGAGAGCTCTTGCCGAAAGCTGCAGCGAATGGGTCTCCAGGTGTAGAAGGCGGCAGCGGTGTATGCAGCATTCTGGGTCCCTGGAGAGATGCAGGCACTATGGCCTGATCACTCTCGCTGTTTCGGAAACAGTAACCCCTCCACAAGCCGGCTTCTCCCGTCGTATCCCTGTTTCTCTCCTCGGCGGTCGGGAGTTCAGAGAAAGGATGATCCGGCTCCAGCTTGGTCTGCTTCGGCGAGGGGCACTTTCGAAAGACCAAGTCCTTGCCTAGCATCGGGGGCGAGGCGGCCTTGCGCATCTTGCGGAACTCGCTGGTCTCGGCAGGCAGGCCAAAGTTTCCGAAGGGCCTGCCGAATCCGCCGCCGCCGGCATTGCGGAAACCTGTCTCTGGGACGACCTGGGCGGGTTTGGCCACTGGCACATTGGCCGGCTTGCTGGCCGAAGAGGGAGGGACGTAAGGCATTGAAGCTTCACCAATGGGCTTGCTCACCGGCTCGGGCGCGGGCAGCGCGGTCTGCGGCGCATCCTTGGCGGCCACAGGAGCGGGAGCTATGAGCGGCATCAAGTTCTCGCCAATGGGGCCCTGGGAGCCAGCATCGACGGTATGGTTCCTTGTGGTGGTCAGCCACAGAGGATCAGGGGGCGAGTCGAGCTCCATCTTGTCGATGGCCGAATCGTCCTGGGTATCGTCATCCTCCTCGTCGAAGACAGGAGCGTGCTCGCCCCTCTCGACAGCCAGCTTCTCTGCGTGCTCTTGCATGTGCTTGTGCCAGTATCCCAGATCGGAAGACTTGCGACGGGGCACATTGGCGTGACGGGCGCGGGGTTTGGAGGGTCCCGCGGGTCCAGGCGAGATGCTCTCAGGGGGGCTCTCATCTCCAGAGCTCTCTCTAAAGTAGAAATGGGCAGCGCCTCCCTCACGCGGGCGACTGTTGGGGAAAGCAGCCAGAGCAGCCTCCTGCATCTGCCTTTCAGCCTCCATGGCGGCCCATTCCAGCATGTAAGTGCCGGCATTCTCGTCCTCGGACTCTCGTCTTGCACCCTTGGGCTGACGCTGGACAGTCTGGGAGGCGGGAGATGAAGTGCCATCGGCTATTTTCCTTCGCGACTTGTTCCGCTGGAGATAGATATGGTTTGTGTAGGGGGTGATGTCGGTCTTGTCGGTCGGTCTCGTGGCAGGGCCGGCGTCTCCTACTCTTCGGGTGCGTCTCGACGTCTCGATAAGCTGGGGAGCGAAGCGGCGTTTCGGCAGCTGGCGGGAATCTTGGTGCTTTGGTGGCTGGCGCAGCTGTTGCTCGAAGGGGTTCGGAGAGGGAGTTCGCGGAGTGTGCTCAGGTGTAGGCTCAGGCGCGGGACCTGACTGCTGTCCTTGCTGCTGTCCCTGCTGTTGCTGGGAGCCTTTCCGGACGGATTCGAAGGTGGTCTCGATCGGGACGGGAGCGAACCGCCTCCGCGGCTCGGTGGATTGAGCCATGGCGGAGGACGGTAGAAAGATTGAGGGCGATAGTACGAAAGAGGGTTAAAGCTGCAACCTGAACGAGATCGGAGGGATCAGGAACAGGTGGGAGGGTGGAAAGTTCAAGTCCAGACGGGTAGGACCGAAATTGGTGCGGTAGAGGACCCTTTGTAGTATAAGGAGGGGAATGATGGGACGAATATGACGCTCGTCCTTTTGTCGAAAGTTTGTAAGGTATGTTGGCCTGGCGGTTGCCTCAGCGAGGTTGGAGGTTGGCCGTCTGTGGTTGGGTGGTTCGTTGGAGTCGGTGTCGCTGGTGCTGTCGCTGCCCGTGCGGACGCGCAGCAAGAGGGAGGAGAAAGAGGAAGGCGGACGGGCGGATCGTGAGTTTTGTCTAAAGACGGGAGTCAGAGAGACGAGGTACCTCTTCTGACTTTGGAGTACCTCAGGTGGGTGAGGTATGTAGCGTGAGCAGAGGAAGGGAAGCCGCGGCGTTTGGAGAGAAGAATGCTAAGAGAATTGGTCACGCAGCAAAGTAAGGTAGTCGACGGGAAGGAAGTACGAATAATGCAGTGACGAGAGTGAGTAACAGCGGCAGCGAGAACGGCAGCGATGGCAGCAGCAGCAGCAGCAGCAGGTCGCAGTCGCAGGGAAGGGGCGAGTGAGAAGGAGTAATAATGACACAGTGGGCGCATCCGAGAAAGGTACGTACCGCGAGAGAAAAAAAAGGTACATGAAGCCACTGTTCTAAGTAGAGCTACAAGGCTTTATGTGGCACTGCTGGCGTCCGGAGATGAGGACGCCATGTACGGGTACGTTTTCTGGAACTTGCCTGATTTACTACCTACCTTAGGTAGGGTGAAGTATTTCTAGCCATGTACATCCACTTACTTCTAGACGGGACGGTGACCACCGGCGACCGCACTTCAGACTGCAACTGATCCAATGTGCTGTGCCTGTGCCCATGCGATGAGTCTCCAGGGAAGCATGCGAGGGTGTAGTGGGGTTTTGAAGCTGGCAAGGCAAGGTACCTCGAGAGTGGGATGACAGCCAAGTACCTCTACCGTCCCTGACAAGAGCCGTACTGTGCTCTCGCGGGGCAGGAACGCTGTGGTGGAATGAATGATGCCATTGGGCGACACCAACAACCCCGACTGCAGCTTCCCTCGACGTTGTGAATGCCTTGTTACTCGGAAGGAACGTTGGGGGTGGAAAGCCACCTTCCTCATGAGAGACACTCCTTCATAAATGATAATCAAAAAGAATTTTATTTTCTGAGAGAAAAAAAAAAAACGAAATAAAACGGAATAATCCAGACGGCACCAAGCAGTGATCGTCACCCCGATGTCGCACGGCCGACTGCCCCGCCTCCCGTCTCCCCCTCTGAGGTCGTCTGTCTCTGCCCCCAAAAAGAAGCTCACCCAAAGAATGGAAAAAAAAAACACAGTCGCATTATCAGAGGGTCACACCTTGCAGGTACATTGCCGCTCCCGCTCCCACACATTCCGATTGACCAATTCCGCCCTTCTGATCTCCCAGCTGTTACCACAAATCCACGATACCTTGTACCTCGACCGTCTCTGCGGCTCCCAAGCACCACAGCAGACACGGAGCTGCTCCTTGAGGTCCCAGGTCCCCTTCTTTTCTTCGCCTCTCGTCTGGTCTGTCTCCGACTCTCTCCAGTCAACCCATTCAACCCAGCTAACCCTCTCTTTTCTCCAGTCACCCATTTTTTTCGTCTCGAAACCCATTCTTTGTTTCTGTACAGCCCGCAATTCTCGTACGAAGACAGTGTCTACACTCCAGTCCAAGGCTCGGTGTCAGTCTCACGGATACCGATACCACCGTCGCAACCGTGGGTACCGGAACGCTTCCAGCAGGTCAGAAGGTCGCAGCGTGAACCGGAGAAACAGGCGGGACCGGGGCAGGGCTTCTATCAAATTGCCCATCTGACTTCCTGGTTTTCAGGGGACCGTCGGTGCCCAAAATGCCAATAATTTCGCCCTCCCCGTTAAACCGCTTCTGATACCTCAATCTGCCCCTTGACATCATCGCCTCAACCGACTTATTTTTTTCTCGCCTCGGTCCCGCCCAAGGGTACGAAAGCCAAGGGTCAGACAGAGGCCCAGAACCACACTGCGGCCATCATGCATGCCACCCTTACCCTTCGACTGGTACCTTCGCCGTGCTCTCCGCAGTCCGTACCCGTACCGCGTGCCTGAACAGTACGGATACACCTTCTAGGCATCCCGTGCCGTCGCCTATTGCGTATCCGTACAGCACTGAGTACACCGAGTACGGGGCTCGCAGACGGGACCGGCACCAGACCACTCCAGCCGGCACCAAAGAGGAATGCTTGGCCTGCGTTAGAAACATAGAACACGGCCGACGCCCACAGACGTTGCCAACTACGCAGTACCTTGGTCTTCGCCGCCTCCAACCTTCGCCTCTGTCTCACGGCCTCGGCCTCGACCTGGACCTCGACCAGTGCTACTGCTTATGCACCAACGTGGAGAGAAGAGCCCTAGAGACAACACTCCGCCAACACCTGACGGAAATGGCGCCTGTTCCCCCGGAAGCGTCTCCATATCATGCCGGCCACACCACCCGCCCCTACCTTACCTCACCACCGTGCTGTCGAGCACGAACACTTCTGTCACCCGAACTCGCTGGCCAGCCTTTTGCACCAACCGATGGATTCGACTGCTCTGTCACAAGGCCTGCTGCCCTACCAGCTGCTCTCTTTGGTTGGATCGATGCCGTCTGTCGAGTTCGCGGGGTTCCTCTCACCGGTCCATCATCCCCGCCTGAATATCCGTGCCAAAGTCCCCGGACTGCCAACCACTGCACCGTCGGCTCCCGGCCTTGGCCCCCTGGACCGTCGCCCAGCTTTCCAAAATAGGATGAGAGAAGATTCACAACCATTCCACGGCATCCATGGCTCACCCCCAGATTGCCGCGCTCTTCGAGAATTCTCACTTCCCCAGAATTTGGCACGCGTCCAGAATCATCACTAATTTTGGCGACCGCTATGGAGGAGGCCGTATTGCTGAGATGAGCAATGCGGCGTTGGCGTGGCTGAGCTGCCGTTTACCGTTTACGAGTCAAGCCCCGAGATTATTTCACGAGCCCTGACCGGAAGAACCTGAAAAGACCCGGTTCGCCATTTCCATTTCCAAGGTTCACTTCGCATCAAACCTGGGTCTGTCCTGTCGAATCTTGCCCGGAGCAGCTCCGCTCGGGGAGTCTTCCGTATTGCTTCGCTCGTTCATGCACCGCGCTATCTGACGCTACTTGACACCTCAACTGGCGCCATGTTTTCTTGGGCATCGCAAACATCGGATGACTGCCGCTTTTGGAGAAGTCAGTTGAGCTAACTGAGCCACGCAACCGATATGGTAGAGAGATGTCCAAGTTCGCAAGTCTTGCCAGCGCATCAAACCCAAGACCAGAAGCATTCCACATTCCGCGCACCAAAAACAACCAACAACAAGTAACTACAGAAAGACTGACCGAGGGAGCCGGGCAACGACCAAGTCTCTTGCCTCCACATCGCGTACCTCTGGTCCGTTTCCCGCACGGCGCACGGGGGTCGCAGCTACTCACCTCCCTATCTCGGCCGGCATAATAGTGACGGGCACTTCATCTGAATCAATCGCAACACCACCAGATCCCGAATCAAGCTCACCGACGATCAACAACCCCCAATCGAACCCCCACACAGTTCACGCCTTACAATCCAGCGCCTCCTCGCGGTCAGCTAAGACTACACTATCAAAGCTTGACGGCCATCCCTGGGCACTCCATCCCTTGCTTCGACATGTTACTTCAGATCAGTGAGGCTGCCCTGTGCCACCGGCGCCCCAGTCTCACCGATACCGGCATCAGTTGCCCTGCGTTGCAAACATTTCGCGATCGATTAAGCTCTAACAGTAGAAAGACAACGCATTCGAGTTCTCACCTACTACCTCCGCATGCAGCCCCATCATCATGCAGGATACCATGGACCGGGGAATCGCACAAGTCTCTTATTCGGCCCAGCTTCACCTGAGCCAAGCATTAACCCACAGCCGGCCTGGTCGGTGAGGCTTCACGATAACTTCACCGTCTCCCGGCTTTCCAGGTTGTCAGCTCCTTCAGTCTTCATATCCGAGCGCCCACGACATCGCAATCGCACACGTGCCCAGTTGCTGTTTTTTCCTGCCACGCGCGCTCACATCGATGCTACCCCTCGTCTGCAAGCCACCTGCACAACGAGGAATTTTCGTGATAATCAATAAGTTCAAGCCAATCAAAGTGGCCGGCTTTCCGTTGCTCTGCGGCCGCTAAGCGGTCCTTAGATGCATCTGACACACACCGCTCAGCGGGACCTTTTGTTGAGGCCACTCAGAAGTGGCATTCACCGATAGATTGGGTGCTGCCGGCCGTCTCGGTACCTGTCTTGCTTCCAGTCGCATGTTTAGCATCGAACTGCTGGGGAACTGGTCGCACCGTCCGGACACATCGCCCTGCCTGGCCCCGGAAGCCACAATTCCAGCCCCGCGAAAACTCAATAGGGTGCGCTGCCGGACACACCCGCAGCCGGCCGGCGGGGACCTCCTTTCCCCGCGCTTCCAGCTCCACTTTTGTCCGTGACTCGCCGGTCCCAGGCGGGCTACACACGTTACTTTAGCGGAAGCCACGTCCGTCAGTTGAAGGAACCGCTCGGGTGGCGGCGGGAAATGGGATCTTGGCTGCCACATCTGAAGACGTGGAGCTCGGAGACCCTTCCAAAGAAGACTCGGAGGCAAAGAGCGGGCACTGTGCGATTGTGTTTGAGACCTCTCGCCCCAGGACCCTTTGACGATCATTCTTCGACATTAAAGGTTGATCCCCGACAATGAGACTGAGGCCACGTAAGCGGCTCCAAAGACTTCAGATGATACGGACTTCTCTGTATCTGGCCTGCACAACCGACTTCATATCCGCGCTTGTGTCACAGGAAGTCAGCAGGAAACCAGCGTTTGTCGGCGGGGTTTGCATCCAATTAAGTTCATTCGCAGGTCATTCTCTTCCTTTGGAGCTGCCAGTGTGCTCGTTGGAGATACCTGGCGCATCTCTGGCATCTTCAAGTGACACTTGATTGGAACGAGATGAGACTTCATATGACCAACTGACACCGCAGCGCCTTCTGAGGAGTATCATGTTTCGCTTGGGAGACCGCAGCAGACTAGACAACCGTGTTGTTGAAGTAGCCTCAGAAGTGATGCAATCCATCCGAACTAAGTTCTGAAGCCAAATTCCGGTCTAGCAAGTCGACAGAAGTGTGTGTCATATACTACTACCGGAAGAGCAAAGTTTCGGGTATCTGAACAGACGACAAGCATAACCCAACAAGGCGAGTCGATCTGCACACATTGGTTCAGCGATATGCTCTTTTGATTCACGACGATGAGGTCGGGCAAAGGAGGCGAATGGTCATCTTCACCGTGCTTGGCTGTCTCGCCAGAAAACGAGAACTCCATCATTTTCCAGGAGTGGAGGACACATCTTCGCCGTCAGAGAAGTCGTACTGCCCCCCCTTCCTTTGACATGCAGTTAGCTGACAATCTGTCCAGCTGTCCCATGTTACACTCCTCGAGCTTATCTCTGGCCTGGCGTCAAAGACTTCCCTCCTACCTATGCATTTCGAGGCAACGTTGACAGCGGCGCTCCGTCTTCCCCGCGACGCAATACTACGACACACAAGTTAGTTGCAATGCTGTGTCTCGTGTCATCGTTTGACAACATACAACTTGGCCAGGCTGGCGGCGACACAAACGTGAGATGAATACGGCTCGTGCCACGGGAGATTTCTCCGCTGGATTACGGGGGAAACACCAGCCATTATGCCAACCCCTTTTACTTGCGTTGGCCCCGACTTGTCCTCGCAGCTGATTATTCTTTAGTGGCTGTCCAATAAAAAAGCATGTGCTTTATCATGAGGCGAGAAGGGGTTGCGAGGAATGATCAGCCTGGGCAAAAGCATCGTGGCCGAAGTATTCAGTGCCCGTATGAACGCTTGCCGTTGACCTCAAAATGACACGCCTCACAAAAGAAGCTACACGTCCTCGAGAGCAGAAGTCTGATGGCACGTCATATATCATTGCGATATGAAAGGTTCAGCTGGAAAAGACGGTAAGACGAGACACAGACGGGTTGCAACGGCAGCATCCCAGGAGGACATGCTGTGCAGCGATAGCACAACAACCTATTCTTAGACCAGACGATATTTGACAGCAACGTTGAACCCAGTGGTTGATCTGAACCAAGAAAAGCATAGACAGGATAAGCCTGAAAAGAAAGTATCCGGTGACAGTGGCGTCAGCCGCTGTATCGAAAATGACACCCTCGTGGGCAGCATGCAGAGCCGTTGAGATTGCGCCTGCAATGCTCGGCCGTTGACGACGACCGAAGCGCGCATGAGATATTGGTTTCCACGTTTTCCAAGCATGCTTATCGGCAAGACTAACTTCACACGCGTCAATCTCATCTCGGGTCAACGACTTGGATGTTCCGCCGCAGTGGCGCGCTGAGAGATTGTCAATTGCGACGAAATGGGTCGCGCAGGAAATGAGGCTCATCATCGTGACGGAAAAGTCGAAGCCATATTCCGCGATGTTATCAGCGCCGAAATTGCTTTTCTTTTCGGGCGCGCGGGATGTGTGATATCGAATGGCCCCCCCGGCGTTATCACAGGCCGCACCGGGGTACGGGTGTGGCTGATTTCTTCGATTCTGCAGGTCTCGCCCAGGGTTTTCCACAATCTGGGCGGCCGGCCAAGCGAAGAATGGCTCGCTGCAAATCATGTCGCTTATCGAAGGGTGGCTTTTGAGATTTGGCAATCTGCTCGCACGGGCGTCCAGACTTGGCTGTCGGCGATGCTATCGCGGATCCTGCGCATCTTCACATTGCGATTGGCAATGATGGCTGGCAGAGGTCCAACGGTGACAGCACATGCGGGGGAGGATCGTGTCCAATATCGAATGCCACGTCGACTGGACATTCCACTCTAACTTGCGAGTCAGGTGTCAAATGACACGAACGCATGGAGAAGAACTCTAAAAATTTGAAAAATTTCCCAGACTTTCCAACGGCCGGCAGTGGCTTGCTTGGGGACTCGGGAGCGGGAGCGGTCAAGACACGACTCGCATCTGAATAGCTGCGATCCACATAAACCGGGGGCTAGATGGGAGGATGAAGAGAGTTTAGGACAACGATCAGCATCGCGCGCCAGGCGCCGAGAGCACAGACTGCCAGCGCTGGTGTTTTGCCTGCCACGATATTTCTATTTTGCCCGAGAAGGGGCAGAGTCGCGCGACGCGAGGCTGGCGATGGCCCATGACGGGCGGTCAATCCGGCTCACCGGCGCCAGAGGCATGTTCAAAGCGAAAGACGGGGACGCTGGCCTCGTCTCGCAAGGCGCGTGTCGTCATTCTGCCTCGAAATTCGATGGAGACATAACGCGCAGGCCTAATCTGGACGACGAGTCCATGCGGGAGGATTGTAAGGAGCAGGCGAAATGTTCCGAGACGGTTTGACAGGCGGTGCCAATGCTGGACAGCGTGCCGTTGGCCGAACGGATGGGCAAGTGAAGGAGCTTGGCCTGGCGAATCGAGATGTTGATGATTGGAACGGCAGGGGGGCGATGAGTGAACGGGTCCATGGCCTGGGGGCTAGAACCGACGCTGGGGAACGGTTTGGGTGCCCAAAAACAAGTTTTTGGAGGCTTTGTAAGTGCCGCGAGCGCCGAACGAACGAACGAACGCCTCTCTCCTCCCGAAGACGGTGTGGCCCGGCTGGGTGTCACGGATTTGCGGCTCGTCCGTCTTTCTCGTCCTCGAATCGAACCATTGGAATTTGTTTCTTGGGAGTGGCGCTTGCGTCGTCTTGGGATGGCTTCTTTGTGGAGTTGAGCCACGCGGCGGTTGGTCCTTGGGGGCTGTGTGGCGGCGTGCGTGCGTGGAGCTTGGGAAGGGAAGGGGAGGATTTGTTCGGGCCAGGCGGTGGTGTGTGTTGTCCGGTGTTGGCTTTGCCTCCGGAGGGCTGGGCTTGGTTGGTTGGCCGATGCCGCGTGGGTGAGATGAGGTTGGATCTTGGGGTGGTATTTTCTGACGACCTGCTGTGAGGCTTGGAACATGGGTCACGAGTCCGAGTGTTGGGGGAGACGAGAGCTGCAGCAATCGGCAGCGTCAAGGGCGGAAGAGAAGGACTGGGAGAACACGCCATCGAGATTCATCGTCACTCTCGACTGCCCGAAGCACTCGTGAGAAGGTTGCGGTGAGTCGGGATATTTCCTTCTCGGCAGAGGACGAGGCAAGACAAGCTTAATGGAGTCTGGATGGAGTTCGCGGTGGGGAAGGCGGGACAGGAACGGGAGTCGCGGCGCTGCATTATGACGATGTCGAAGCCGCTTTCTGACCGTTTTTGATTGCGGTTTGTCTGTAGTGTCGTCCGCTTCATCCACATTTGCTTAGAGGTCGATTTCCTCGGAGCTTCGGCTCGAGGCGAATTTCTGTACGACTGGGCAGTGAGTCCGGGACTTTTTTGGAGCAGAGTATCCGTACACAATCGTCACTTCAGGATTTAGACACGCGGGAAATAAAAAAGAACCGGGTCTGCTGTCGCGTGAGGTAAGAACTGGAGTAAATCGCATCGGGTTCTGCGGAGCAAGCAAGCAAGTGGCATTTCTAAGATGGAGAGGATTTGGGATGAGTGAGACAACAGGCGGCGGCGGCGGCCCCACGACCACATGTCTCTTGTGTGTGGATTTTGTGGTTTCGCCCGGCCCGCGACGTCTTAGGACGGATTGGATGGGTAATGGAGAGAGAAAGGTAAGGTAAGGCAAGCCAAGGTGGGATAGCACCGACGGACGAAACGAACCGACTTGGCCTTTTGCGAATGTCGGGATGCCGATTGTGAGTGGTTTAGATGTCGCATTGTTCCTTTTCTGAGCGAGAAGCCGGTTTGGGATGGGGGTTGGTCTTCGGTGAGCTTTTGGTGTTGGTGTTGGTGCTGGCACGGCCCAATGTGAGTGGTGGTGACGGGTAAATTGGCGCTGGTTGTGTGTGTGTTCGCTCTGTCGCTCGCTCGCCCGTGTGTAGTGTGTAGGGATATACGATGGCTGTACAGAGTTAAGTGCGTGTCTGTCTGACTGACTGACTGGCGGGATGGGATGGGATGGGCTGGGGTGCATGTCATGTAGCGCAGGATTTTGGGGACGTGGTTGACTGAGATGGTGCGAAGGTGAGTTTGTGTCTCGTGATTTGGCAGCGTCCTGATAAGAGATGCGATGCGGAGGAATCGTATCGAGTCTAGCCACCGCGGGGAGATGGCCATCTAGCACTTTCATCCCATGTGCCATCTTACGCCGGTGTTCTCTCATAAGGCTACGTCTAGTCCGTCCGATGAATCTGTTGTCAGTTGTGTGTAGCTCTCGTCTGTAGCCACGACATCACCTCCGGCAACAGTCACGATAATACGGGAAATAGACTCATCTCGGTCATCAACCTGACTCTTACACGATTCACGAAAAACTCTCTCAGAGTGTTTTCTCTCTCTACTCATCAAATCTCCGCCCTCCCAACGACCCGGCCAACGGGGAAAAGGGAAAAACCAATCCAGCAAGTTCAGTCCAGCGTCTCCTCTCACCGTCGCATACCTTATGGATCCCGGCCGTCCGCGGTAACCCCTGAAATAATACGGATATCTTTTTTCTGAGTCTCGTCCTGCGCAAAACGACATCATCCTTACGATACGGTGCCTTACGGGGGGACCTAGGTAGGGAGCCACCTTCCCAGAAACCCAGTTTTTCGGGCGTCCGTCCGTGTGAAGGAACGACGAGCCCCTGGTTCTACGGATACCGCAGTTTTCTTCTTTTGCGACGAAGAGGCTTTTTTTTCGTCGGTATTCTTTGCTTTTTTCGTGTTGCTGGTTGGATGAAAGGCACGGCACGCATCCCCGGCTTGAATCCCGATTCCGAGGAAATGGAGTCTGCAACGAGGCGGGAATAGGAAGCTATCCGAAGAAGTCATCCGTCTCGGACGAAGAGAGAAGTCATTATTCTTCTCTCCGGCATCGTCATCTCCTGGCCGCCGTCGTCGCGTGGTCCACCACCACACCCCGTCTCCATCTGCTCTCTCCCCACGACAACGATCCAGGGGACCGCCTTGCTTCCGCGCACCTGTCAACGTCTCGTAATTTGTTTTAGCCTTTTTTACGAATTACGTCTCTCGGATCTTTCTGGTGTGTTGTTATTTTTCTTACTCTTTCATCTTTTTTCTACCCTGGATATATCGAAATTGACAACGTCTCGTCATCCGCAGATAATCCGAACACAACTCACGCGCGGCTTACACACTCGTCGCAAGGTCCAGGGCACTTCTAGAAAAAAGAAGTGTCGAGGTTTTTCTCGTATTTGAAGACGGGAGCATCCACCCGTCCAAATTATACGTACGGGACCTGAGAAAACTAGCTTCAGAGCTTGAGCCTGGGAGAATCTGGACCTCTACCTACTTGCTGCTGCCTTTGTCCCGTATCAACACTTTCTTTGTTGTTTGCCGGCGGATGCATCTTTATCGGTGCGTACCTAATCCCTCTCTCTTTCCCTTTTCCGTATCATTCAGTCCCCTTGTCAGTCCTTTGATTGTCTACCTACCTACGGTGTCGATGGTTTTCTTCTTGAATGCCACACCACCACCCACCCCGGCAAGCTTGTTCATCTGTCCGTCCCCCCAATCTTACTCTTATCTCATCCATCTCTGGGGTGTGTTGTGTGTCTGCGAGTAAGACGGCAAGACGTGTCTGTCGAACACACCTTACACACTCGACCTGGAGTTGGGAGAGTGTCACCCACGATTCGATCTGCATTCAGATACACACTGGACCGGCCTGGCCCAGACCTTCGAGGGGGGGCCCTGTCCGTCTGCCCACCAGCGCTATCGACATCCCGTACTCTGTATGGAAACTGGATCGAATCTGGGTGCCCACATCACCACCACCACCGCTGCCACTTCCAACACACAAGCATCCATAATATCTGCACACCCCCCGGAAGAGCTATTGGATCTTTTTTTCCTTTCTTGATTCTATTTTTCTTTCCTTCCCTCGGAAAAGTATCACGACTCACATTCATTTATATCTTCAGACGCCTGTAAAGGTATCTCGACTCAAAGGTCATTCCTTTTCGTCTCTTGTTCGGCGTCTCGAGGAAAGAGAAGTCGAAACGAAACACGCACACGCACACGCACGCGAGCCCGCCGCAGCTTACACCGCGCGGATGCTACCACGAGGCCCTCGTCGGCAATCCTCCACGTTTCGCGCCATACGTCACTGCTCCCGACCCTGCAGCTGAAGGAAGAAACGGAAAGAGAGGACGTAAAAAAAGGGTTCACCGACACGAGGGCAAGCAAATGCGCATCACCAAGCAGAAGAATAGCTACGGGACAAGAAAAGAAGGACAAACGACAAACCGAGCTTGAGCAATTGCAACACCAAACCGCACCTGCACCGCTGCGCTTGGGTCGCATCTCGGAAACGCCGTCCCAAGATCACCATCGACCATCACCAGCGGCCCCCGTCCGAACTCGAGTCGCAAGCCAGGAACACTGACAGCAAACTCCAAACGGGAAAAAAAAATCCCCCTTGCTGCAACTTAGGCACCGACCGTCGAGGGGCTCTTGCGACAAACCAAACCAGATGGCGGGCTACAGATCGGTCCGCAGGTCCTCGACCTCGTCGGCGGGATCGGACTACTACGACGACAACGATGCACACACGGCCGCAGGATCAGGAGTGGCAGCTGTCAGCGCGGCAGCAGGCTCGAGAAACAACAACCGCACGACCGAGTCCTCGTCGCAGCCGTCTATATCCGCCACCGCGACCCCGAGTCCGTTGAACTTTTTGTCTCTGGCCGAGCCGACTTTTACGCCTCTGTCTATGGACAGCGACCTGTTTCCCGACGATCACGAAAAGAGCGAGAGGAGGAATTGGAAGAGCGACGACAGCCCGAGTCCCGATAAGCAGGCCGAACGAGAGAGAGCGACTGCGACTGCGAGTACTACATCACCATCATCACCGCCCGCTGCTGGAAAGGGGGCGTCTGCCGGGGTGTCTTCGTCGTCGCCGCCCAACACGAGGTCTGATTCAGGTTTAATTTTGAACGACGGCGCGACGGAAGCCATGCGAGTACCACATGTGTCTGCATCAGCTGCACCAGCATCATCATCGTCACCGTCAGGGGCGGTGGTGTCGTCGGCGGTGCAGGAGAAGGAACAAAATGTCTCGGGTGCAGGCCATGTGGATGTAACGACACAAAAAAATACGGATTATCCTCAGCCCAGCCAAGATAACAGGAATGCAACCGCAGACCGGGAGGGAGAAGTAGCACCAGGAAAGGGAGAAGAAGACGAGGAAGAAGACCAAGAAGACGAGGACGCAATCTCGCGTATGAACCCGCGGCAGCGCTATGCCGGCTCGACACCGCTGTCTCTCGATCCGCTGCAGGTGGCCAGGGGCAGCAGTGCCGCTACAGACACTACAGCCGCTACAACCAACACCACCAGCGCCAGCGCGTCCCCCAAATCCCCGGCCCAGTCCCAATCAGGCCCATCTCGATACCACCGCGCTTCCACTTCTGCGTCCGCTTCTCCTCCTCTTCAGGTTCAGCCCATCGCACCCCTGGCTCTGCGGACGAAAAATATCGCCCAAAATAATAACCAAGTCTTCGCCGCCCAGAATACGAGTTCCGCCATTACGAGCCCCCTCTCGGCTGCATCCCACACCTCGCCGTCCACCGTACTGTCTGCCCCGGCTGCATTCACCCGCCAACAATCCACCTCGTCCCTGCGATCGAACAGCAGCCTCATCTCCCAGATCCAGGACACTTTGCAGCAACAGCAGCAGCAGCAACAATCGAGAAGTCGGTACCGTCATCGCCACTCTTCGTCGGGCTCCAGCATCGTCCAGCCCGTCCCGAAACCAATCGTCCGCACGGCGTCCAACTCCAATACAGACATCCTCAAACACCCCGTCCCCGATCTCAACTGTCGCTCAGGCGCCTACGTCGGCAACGTCGCCGCCCTCGAAAAGACGGCCGAGCGCCTGTCCATGACCAGCTCCATCGAGGACGCCATCCGCGACCTGCATGGGGAACTGAAACGCTCCGACTCCCGCCGCTCCTCCATCCTCGCCGCGAGCGTCGCCGCCGCATCCCAATCCCAGTCCCAGTCCCCGATCGACGAGTCCTCGGCCCAGCCCGGCCCCCTCCGCGTCATCCCTCCCGTCGCCGCCTCCATCGTCGAACTCAACAACGCCGCCCGCCTCGGCGGCTACTCCCCCAGCGGCTACGTCATGTCGCCCAACCACTCCCTGACCGGCCGCCTGCGTTCCGGGTCCAAGAACTCGGCGAGCGGGAGGCCCGAGATCGATGTCGATGCCATCCTGTCGCGTCACGGCTCCGGCAAGGGATCTACGAGGAGCGCGAGGTCTGGCAAGCCTTCGCTGGCTGAGATTGCCGAGTCAGAGCCTGTTGCTTTGACGCAGCGGGCGCTCGACGACGCTGATCGGGCACCGCTTGCCGACGACGATGCTACGATCCGGCGACCCAATACCCATTACGAAGAGAACGGCGGCAGTACCTCATACAACGTTGGTGGCCATCTGGGCCAGGATGAATCTGGGCTTGGATTGGATTTTGGCGGTGGTGACAGGCGAGATTCCGAGGACAGGCCAGCAACGCCAAGATCAACAGCCACCTTCGACCACAAGAACGCTTTCGACGACTTCGATGGTGTGCACTGCCAACCAGACCAGTACTCTGAACGCGGTGGCTATGGCTACGACTCTCGTGAGCAAAGCGACGGCGAATTCCACGATATGCCGCCGCCCGTGCCCCATACCATGCCGATGCCCGAAATCCCAGAGCCACCATTCGAGCCGGAGCCTCGACCCATGCCTCGCGCGCCGAGGGCCACCCAAGTCAGGCCGCAGTCGTACTTTGACGAGCTTACAGGCCAGGAGATGCTCTACTACCCTGCCCGCGTGCCGGCAATGCTCAACCTGCCGCCCAAGCTGTCTAGGAAGCCCAAGGCTGATGTGCGGAATGCGAGACACTCCAAGGTCCTGCAGGCCATGGGCCACCCTGGTTTCGGCAAGGCCGAGTACCTCCCGCAAGACCCCGAAGCAGCGCCCGTGAGAGAGTCCAAGATGTGGCTACCCGATCCGCTTGCTGGTCACGGTATGTCGACGTTTGGCGATGATATCGACGGGCAGCGATCTGGAGGCACATCCATCAGAGAGCCCACCGCGGCTGTCGAGTCTGAGACGCCTGCCGGGCAAAAGGATGGCCTCCTCGCACGCGACGAGGATGAGATGCCGCAAGCGCCTCCGCCTACCCAGCAGCGCCGCAAATCCAAGATGCCCAAGGCTGCCGATCTCCCTCCCCAGCTGCGTGCGAGCGCCTTTTTTGATCTGCCGTCCACGACGCCTCAGATTGAAATGAAGGACGGTTCGGCCATGGCGACGCTGGAGAGCATCCTGGATGCATCCGCAAACGCCCCCGTCAGCGCGTTCACCGACCACGCCTTCGCTGGCAAGCTCGGCTCCGAGGTGTACGGTGCGGACAGCAAGAAGAAGCGCAAGTCTATGGCCCCAGGAGCCCTCCTGCCCGAAGAGCACATTGCCGCGGCGCAGAAGAAGAAGGGCATTTTGCCTTTCGGTAAGAAGTCGGCCGACACTTCGAGAGCCAACTCGATGGCCCAGAACGATGAGAACAAAGCCCTGTCCGACAACGTCGACGGTGAGCCGAGGAAATCCGGGGAGAAATCCGACGATGAAGAGGAGGAGGAAGAAGAGGATGAGTTCGCTCATGTTCTCGACGGGCCACCCACTACGCTGCTTGCGGAACTTCAACTGCGCAAGTACCAGCAGAAGATGCGCACGCAGATGCCCAACAGTACCATTCCTGGTGGCATGCACTCGACGCTTCTCGAACTGGACGCCGTCGCTGAGGCGCAGAAGAGGCACCGCGAGAAGAAGAAGATTGCCCTCGCCTGGGAGGACGGCGCCAACGACGAGAAAGAGAGCTCCGATGATGAAGAGGTGCCTCTGGGTGTCTTGTATGCCAACCAGGGCGTCGTGGCCGACCGCAACCGTCCTATTGGTTTGATGGAGCAACGCGAGATGGAGGAGAACGAGCCCCTCAGCTCGCGTCGTGCTCGTCTGACGGGACAACCCACGCCTGCAAGGACGTTGAGGCCACAGAAGAGTGCGCTTACACTGAATGCCGGGTTGAGCCAGCTTCATCTCAACCGCATGCCCTCTGCAGAGCACGTTATGCCTCGAGAAGAATCCGACGAGGAAGAAACAGGCGAGACGCTGGGTGAGCGCATGCGCCGACTCAGAGCGAAGGAAGAAGCCGACCACAACAACCTCCCCAAGGCTCGCCCTGTCAGCCAAGCATTCTCCGTTGAGATGCTCAACCAGTTTGGAGGTGGCGACGAGAACAAGGACGAAGATAAGGGCAAGGAGAAGGAGGTTCCGCCTGAGGAGGAAACGCTCGGTCAGCGCAGGAAGAGACTGCAAGCTGAGCGCGAAGCCCGCGAGCGCGAGATGATGTTCGGCGGCGGTATCCAGCCGGCTGAGGTTCCGCCTCTGCGCAAGCAACACAGTCTCGCCGACGTTCTTGCCAGCCACCCGATCATCGAGAACCCCGCCGCGAAGGACCACGTCAGGCTCCAAGAAGAGGAACGCAAGGTCAAGGCCCAAGAGGCCAAGATGGCCGCCGTCCGCGCGCAGATGCCGACGAGTCTCGAAGGACCTAACACGGTACGCACTGGCGGATACAAGAACGGGCAATTCAACGACGGCACGGGTGGCACCGGCGGTAACGGCACCGGAGGACTCATCGACAACGTGCGGTCCTCGAATACCGGCCTCGGTGTCAGCATGGCGCCCGGCTGGAACCGATCTAGCGTGGCTTTCAGCAGCTACGGCGCGCCGATGCAGATGCCGCAACAGCAGCAGCAGCCCGCGTACGGAGGGCTTATCGGGCAGGCTGGCGTCAATCAGATGGCCAACAAGCCGACGATGGCATCTGGTTACGGTGGCTACGCTGCTGGCGGCATGGGCGGAATGAACGGCATGAACAATATGAACATGAACCCATACGGTGGTGGCATGCCGATGCAGATGCAGCCGATGGGGATGAACATGGGCATGCAGCAACAGATGACGCCCATGCAGATGCAACAGATGCAGATGCAGATGCAGCCGGGGCAGATGCAGTCCATCGAGCGCTGGCGGCAGAGCATCCATCACTAGCCGTGAAGCCATGGACCGCGACCGACTACGGTCGCGACTACCTTACCTATACAAATAATACGGCGATCTCAGATGGTCTGTACATAGAGATACACACTGGCATTGCGAGGGGCGTTGGAAACATGTTTCTTTTGTTTTATCCGGGGGATACAGAGTACAGCAAAGCAAGCATACAAGCATTGAAGGTGGATGGATGGGAAGGAGGGACTTGGGTACCAATTGCATAGTAATTGCGAGAGCGATGGTTTAGTTGTTCCGTCATGACGGCAAGTCGTTCAGACGTTGTATAGATATACACGGAGAAAGGAGAGAATTTCTTGATAAAACTGTTGTCATCCTTACTGGCATGTGACTCTGAAGCCGTATTGGGATCATCGTGATGTGATGTCCCGACGGTTATTGACCCGAGATAGGCCCCGTGGATACGGATACGGACCTGCGGGTTAATAATAGCAACCAACATTAGCGAAAGAACATCCCGCTGGTCGGTCGTCTTACACTGGTAACACTGCGCGTGGTCGGGAACGCCTAGAACTTCGATGCTTCCCACCTCAGCCCTACGCCCTCTTTTTTATTCCCCAAGGGGCTTGGGAACGGGAATTATGATGCGCCCGTGCATGAAACGGACCATGGATAATTCTGGTGCTGGACAAGTGTCCCGAACTTTTTGGAGGCAACCCGGGTGCTCGAGGCATGTGCTTGATTGCTCTGTGTGTATAGACTGCCATTTCGCACGGTGACTATCACCTTGATAACGTGGAGACGTACCGTTCGAGACTGATAACAGCACGGTGCCGACACCCCTGAGCTAGACTGGGGACCTTTTATCTTTTTTTTATCGGACCGCGTATCGCAGGCCCATTTACGTAGCTCGTTGCGCGTCCGGACCGAACATCTGGTCGCACTCCCCATATACTCGATCGCTTCCAATCCGCCCGTTTCTCGATACGACAGACGTAAACGAAAGGCTACCTCCTACGACACCATACCACCGAATCCTAGTCTTGGGAAGACGGAAGCCATTGGAGGGGTGAAAGGGAATGGAGGCATCACCGCTCACGAGACAACCTCCGCCAGAGGTGTTCAAGCCCAAGATCGTACAGCTGTACGAGAGTCTGTTCAAGGTTGGTAGAGCTCCCCCATGCACACACACTTGCTTTCTCGGTCGAGACAATCGGCGCAATCAGGCTTGGAAGCGTGCTAACCCAATGATCTCTGTAGGTGCGTGATGCGTGTTTCCTCTCGATAGTCGTTGCCGGAGCGAGTTCCTGCGCCGAACGAGCTCCGGCTCCGCGATTCCCGGTCTTCCCGACGATTTGACCGATTGCGAATTGTCCAATCCCAAATTCCTCCCGCTGTTTACTTGCTCCTCCGCACGAGCTCGACCTCCTACACGCCGACCGAATTACTGACACACGCACGCAAGGACGTCGACGAAGATGAGCGCTCCGAGGGCTTCTGGCGCGAGTTCTTCCTCCTCCGGCCCGACCGCGCGGCGCTGAGGAGGATCCTGGACGGGCTGGGGCCGGCGGATATGCTCGCGCTCGAGGAGCACACGAGGGAGCTCTTCTCGAGGGCCGTCGTCGCGGTCAAGAGCGGGCAGGGCGTCGCGGATCTACATGCGCTGGATGTAAGTCGCCGTCAACACCCCCCTTTTCTAGGGCATGCGCGGAGAGGAGGACAATGGCGCAGGGCCTGGGAGATAGATGGCGGTGGTCGCTGACGATGGGACAGACACTTAGCATATTCCTCTGCTCGGCCCTCTCGAAAAAGTACGCCCATCCTAGTTCCGACGTCATCAACGTTCTCGCCGGGATCGACCACGTCGATACGATCTTCACGGACTTCGTCGGCGCTTTGGACCAGATTATACGCGGGAGCAAGAGCTTGGAATTACGGCAGAAGGCTATCGAAGTCGTGCTGGCTGTCACGGCCGGCGCGTATCAGACGAGTCTGTTGACGTATTTCATCCAGCGCGACCTCTTCCCTGCCGTGATGAAGGTATGCCGTGGTCCCCCTTGGTTTTTCAGGTTCCGTGACGCTGACAGGAGCAGTTCATCCAAGACGCCGACTCCACGACCCGCATCTTCAACGCCTTTACCCTCCTCGGCCTGCTGGCCAACTACAACAAATTCGAGTTCCAGAACCCGTACCAGATGCGCCTGAACGACTTCGTCAACGAGGCGACCATACGCAAAATCATACGCTGCGTCGGCGAGACGTGTCAGAACCTGAGGACGCAGTACCTCGACGTCCAGGAGGACCTGCCGGAGGGATGGTCGCTGAACGGGACGTTGCGGATGATCGGGCTGGGCGCGGTGGCCAGGGGGCCCAAGCCGGAGAAGAAGCCGGTCTACGACGCGGAGACGATGAAGACCATGTTCACAAGCCTGTAAGTCCCCACGTGAGACGAAGTCTTGTGTGGCGGATGCTAACGAAAGGCACAGACCCGGCGAGGAAGCCGCCGTGTTACTCGCGACATACGACTTCACACACGCGAACAAGCTCTTCTGCTTCAACCTCGCGACCTTACCCCCCGAAAAGGGTCAAGAACAGCCCCTCGCGGCCTTCACCTCCCTCACCTCCTACCTCCTCCAGCACGCGCACCTCTCGGAGCGGACGACGCACTACTCGCACCTCAACCTGATGGTCTTCCGGCTCCTCATCGAGGACCCGGTCCTCTGCAAGCGGATATGCAGCGACGAGAGCAAGACGACCGTGCGGCTGTGTCGGCAGCGCCAGCCGTACCTGCCGCTGGTGCGCGGGGAACGCATGCTCGCGACGGCGGTGCTGGACACCATGGTCGACGGGATCACGCACAACCTGCGGCGGCGGCTCGACGTCGGCATGTACACGCTCTGCGTGGGCATCGTGCTGCGCGTGGTGAGCTACCTGTCGCGCAGCCGGACGCGGGTGGCGTACCACTGGGCGGACCTCTTCCGGGCGCTGCTGAACCTGGTCAAGTTCCTGACCACGTACGTCGCGGACCTGCGGGACCTGGCGCAGGTCGACCTGCTGGTCGACAACGTGGTCAACCTGCTCGCGCTGTCGCTGTCGGCGGGCGAGGCGTTCCTCCCCGGCCCCGCGGCGTACGACGACCTGTTCTACAAGGTCGTCGAGACGGGGGACACGCTGCTGAAGTTCAAGGAGAGCTACAAGCTGGGCAAGAGGCAGAGCAACTCCATCGACACGCTCATCAGCGTGAGCACGCACTACAAGGAGCTGTTGGAGGGCGGGCGGAAGAAGGGGAACCTGACGAGCGTGGAGGTGACGGAGGTGATTAAGCAGGGGTACGAGACGTTGAGTATCCAGGCCAAGGAGGGGCTGGATACGTGGGAGCGGTATAGGGAGGCGGACGAGAGGACGTTGTTGAAGAAGATGGCGAGGGCGGCTGTGGCGGATGTCAGGGCTGTTGTTGAGAGGGGAGGGGGGTGATGGTGATGGGGGCTGAAGGTGGGAGGTAGATTGTATGATATTAATGACACTGGGATGATTCTAATGAGTTGGATGTGTATGTGAGGTTGATGCTCTGGGACGGTGCATTTAGAATGGAGCCACGGTTTTGGAGTTATGCCATTTCTTGTTTATTCAGGGACGAATACTTGGAAAGCGACGACGGATAATGACCAGAGCTAGCGACGAGGACACCACCACCAATGACGGCCAGTTCTTCTCCTAGTGGGTTCCAACGCGCAACTCCAGTTCGTCGGAATGCCTCTGAAAGTAACGGTTGAAGTTGATCTGCGACCGCTCTTGTGCGGTCGAGACAGGACCTCCAGTCTTTCTTCTGTCTCTTATGGATCTCTTTTGGGTCTGCGCCGTCGGGGCGGTCTCTCTTGGACGAGCCAGGGAGAATCCAACTGGCTCCAAAATTCTGGGGACCCAGGAGTTCAAGTCCATCGGGTCTGGTCCGCGTTGCACGAAGTACTTGTCGATTACGATTTGGATTATATGTCGCAGGACTGGAATTTGTTATTTTGGCGCTTTCTGGGATGGTGGTGAGTATATTCTGGAAGGCGCGGGACGGAATGTTCTTTAAATCATCCCACTTGCTGCAAGCTGCCATCTTTTCGAGTGAGAGATGGAGGAGGAGGTTGCGGTGGGCGTATATGTGAATTGCTGCGATCATGTAGCCGTGATTCAGCCCTGCTTGGTTGCACGCCCTCCAAACCGCCACTCTGATAGAGTCGTCGTTGAAGTTGACTTCATTGCGCCGCATTCGCTCAATGAGTTGGAGTGGTACGGAATTATGTCACTCCACGGCTGTCGTTCCTGGTCGAATACTCGGCAAGTGGCTGCGGATAAAACCCAGAGGCAACATCAGAGGTGGTGGGAAGCAGCAAGAGCAGTGGGGACAGAGTTGTGAGGATTAGTGCTACAGAGAAATGGCCAGGGAGAAGTTGTACTTGGTCATCTTCTCTTTCAGAATGATGCATACGTCGTAAACCAACTCGGCTTCGTGGACTCAATATGAGCTCTTCATGGGTTCTTAAGGTTGAGTTCGGAGGTAAATTGTATGATATCAACAGCACTGTCATGATTCGAATAAGTGGAGTTTACAACTTTGATCGGGATGGGTTTGCGGTTGTACGAAGCCGTATGCTAGAAAAGAACTTGAGTGTGGGGTGATTTTCTACCGAGTTACAATTGTGGATGAGGTTGATGATTGGGATTCTACTTTTAGTATTGCGGTTGAATACTTGAAGAGTGATGATAAGTGACAAGGGAAACAATAGAGATGATGAGCAAGAACAAAGGCAATAATAGAGGTGGTTCCTAGACTCAATGCGAGCCCTCCTTCATCAAGGTTGAACACCTCAATTGCTCGGTAGCAGCCGAGAGAGCCTTCTGAGTTTTCAAGCAAACCATGCTTCACCTGGAAACCAACTGAGTAATGCTGCTGAGCTCCTCAATGTGTCAAGATAGTCTCCGAGGGCTTGGGGTTGAGGTAAGACAAGAATTGAAGAGTCATTGCGGCTGCTTTGTCATGCCCACCGACCGTTGACAAATTGATGGCCTCTGATTGGCCGACAGGATCAGCTTACCGAGACGCAGTGGCCATGTCATAGCCGCGCCACGGGGACACCCAACAATCCTGTCAAATGACCAATGACCCCAGGGCCCCAGCTTGGGTGTTTGCTTTGCGATGCTCCGAGGCTGCTATTGGCAATCATCCACCCGATCAACCGACCGACTTTTGCAGCAAACATCCTCCCAAACCACCTTTTCCTTTCGTCACCCTCGGACGACCAACTTCTCTCTCCCACCTAATTCTATTTGATCCTGCAAATACCCGACTTTTCATAGCGCAGTGAACGTCTCGGCTTCATCAACAAACAACGCAAAAAAAGCAAACTCCACATACCACAAGATGAACGCCCCGAGGATACTCACCCGGCTGGCGATCCGCCGCTCCTGCACCGCGATGCATTGCGCACCGTCATCACTCGCCGCCGGAGCCCGTCGCGCATACGGCAGCCCGTCCTTCCAATCCTACCCTCTCTACCCAAACAACGCTCCCCCGCCACCCCGAACCGACGGCGCCGAGGGCTCCATCGCGCAGCCGGATGCTCTTCCGAAGGTCAACGAGACGAGACCGCCCAAGATGTCCCAGCTGTCCGCGCACCAGCCGAGTCCCTCTACGACTACGACGACGACAACAAATGCCTCTACCACCACCACCACCACCACCACATCAACAGCCGCCACCCCGACACCCACAACGACAACGTCATCAGCACCAGCCAAGCCCACCCGCCCACGCTCCAAGCTCCGCGCGCGCAAGGCGGCTATGAAGCTCACCCCCGCGGCCGTCGAGCAGCTTCGTGCCCTGCTGGACCAGCCCGAGCCGAAGCTGATCAAGGTCGGCGTGCGCAACCGCGGGTGCTCGGGGCTGGCGTACCACCTCGAGTTCGTGGAGAAGCCCGGCAGCTTCGACGAGGAGGTGGTGCAGGACGGCGTCAAGGTGCTGATTGACAGCAAGGCGCTGTTCAGCATCATCGGCAGCGAGATGGACTGGGTCGAGGACAAGCTCAGCCAGAGGTTTGTGTTCAAGAACCCGAATATCAGTGAGTACCCTTCTTTGCCCCTCCGCTCAATGAGGGTGATGGTGG
Source organism: Colletotrichum karsti (assembly GCF_011947395.1). Lineage (NCBI taxonomy): Eukaryota > Fungi > Ascomycota > Sordariomycetes > Glomerellales > Glomerellaceae > Colletotrichum > Colletotrichum karsti. Next base: position 119,694 of record NW_024065911.1, on the reverse strand, counting down.
ATGAGCATTGACTAACGATTGAACAGAGGAAGAATGTGGTTGCGGAGAGTCGTTCATGGTATGAGCAGCGGCTTAAATGACCAAAGCGCTGCGTTTGTTGGCGGGCTACCTAGACTGGCTGCATCACATACATACACTTCTTCATCACTGTAGACTTTCACTATAGATTGAGAGCCTAGTCGGTGGACGGCATCGGCATTGTACAAAGTGCCGCAGCGTCGTGTACATCACGCTCTATTCCGAGCATCAAATTAGGGGGCTTTAAGGGACGGCATTGGGAGGCGTTTAATTAGGTGTAATGATACCTACGAAAAGACCTAGATCATATCAAGTCTAGGCGAGAATCAACAATATTTGTCGAATGTCACGTTCGATCATCAATACAATCGATGTGTCCGTTAAATATGGCCTCAAATTGTCCACACCACTCCAGGTTCATTATCTATCACTCTCTTATTCGTAGTCGAATACTTGGGTAGTGACTCCGAATAGAGGTAGTGAGGAAGAGCAACAGCACTAGAAGCAGCGAGGAGCGATGATATCATCGGCGTTCGTCTCGTCGGTGGCGGGAAGAGACGGGATGGCATGGACAGCGTATCTCCGAGTCCATTGCCGGAGCCCGACCCCCACAATCCAACTCCCGCCGAACGGCAGGCGGCACCTGGCAGAAAATGGAGCAGGCAGGGCACCCCGGCGACATGCGGAGCGAGGCGTCCCGGCCCCACTAGAATTCGCGAGAGCTGCACCGTGAACTCAATTAAGGCGCGTCATCGCTGCCAAAATCCCCCCAGACCGCGTTCTGAATGCACCTTCCACCCAAAAAACCACCACGTACGCCGCAACACCACAACCAATCGCTCGATCCTCCTATCACGACACAAATAAAGCCATTGCCACATGCGCCGAGACGCATCGCCGTTACAATGTCCGCAGTAGACTGCCCCATCTGCAACAAACCCGTCAAAGCGACCCTCATCAACTCGCACATCGACTCCGGCTGCGCCTCTCACATCTTCAACCCAGACCGAACCTCCTCTCCGCCGACGGCCACGCAACCGAACGGCGCGCAAACAACGCTCTCCTCCACGCAGGCGAAACGACCCGCTTCCTCCTTCTTTTCGACACCAGCGCCGAAACGCCATGCCCCGCCCACGAAAGTCCTCACCACACCCGCCGCCAACGGCACGAAGCCGATGGCAGGCGTGAAACGCAGCTTCGATGACGGTCCAGGAGCTGTGTCCTCTTCCTTCGGCGGCACCACCTTCGTCGCGGACGAGGAGAAGGACACGACACCAGCCCCCGAGACGGGACCAGTCGCGAAGCGCACAAAGACGGCGAGGGCGGCCCCGCTGGCGGAGCGCATGAGGCCCAGCACCCTCGACGAGGTCTGCGGCCAGGACCTCGTCGGTCCCCACGGCGTGTTGCGATCCCTAATCGAGTCGGACCGCGTGCCGAGCATGATTCTCTGGGGCGGATCCGGGACGGGCAAGACGACCATCGCCCGGTGTATCGCGAAGAGCGTCGGGTCGCGCTTCATCGAGCTCAACGCCACCTCCTCCGGCGTCGCCGAGTGCAAGAAGCTGTTCGGGGAGGCTGCCAACGAACTTGCGCTCACGGGGCGCAAGACCATCATCTTCTGCGACGAGATCCACCGCTTCTCCAAGGCGCAGCAGGACGTGTTCTTGAAGCCCGTGGAAGCCGGCACAATTACGCTCATTGGAGCCACGACGGAGAACCCGAGTTTCAGGGTGCAGGCGGCGCTGCTTTCAAGGTGTCGGACGTTTACGCTCAGCAAGCTCACGAACGAGGATGTCGCAAGGATCTTGCTGCGAGCCATCGAGGAGGAGAACACCAAAGGCAACGCGATCAGCAGTCCACTGATCGACGCCGAGCTCGTGACATACCTCGCCGCCTTCTCGGACGGCGACGCGCGGACGGCACTGAACCTGCTGGAGCTCGCGATGTCGATATGCACGCGGCCGGGCATCACCAAGGCGGACATCAAGGCCTCCCTTACCAAGACCCTGGTGTACGACCGCGCGGGCGACCAACACTACGACACCATCTCTGCCTTCCACAAGGCGGTGCGAGGCAACGATCCCGACGCCGCGCTGTACTACCTGGCGCGCATGCTGCAGTCGGGCGAGGACCCGCTGTTCGTGGCGCGGCGGATGGTGGTGATCGCGTCCGAGGACGTCGGGCTCGCGGATAACACGCTGCTGCCGCTGGCGACGGCGGCGTACACGGCGGCGCAGCAGATCGGGATGCCGGAGGCGCGGATCCCGCTGGCGCATTGTGCGGTGGCGTTGAGTCTTGCGCCGAAGAGCACGAGGGCGTATCGGGGGTTGAACAACGCGTACGCGGCGTTAAGGGAGCCTGGTGTCGCGGCGCTGCCTGTGCCGTTGCATCTGAGGAACGCGCCGACGAGGTTGATGCGGGAGATGGGGTACGGTGCCGAGTACAAGTATCCGCCTAATTACCGGGAGGGGAGGGTCAGGCAGGAGTATTTGCCGGAGGAGTTGTTGGGGAGGAGGTTTCTTGAGGAGAGGGATTTGGGGACGGAGGTTGATCCGGACTTGGAGATGGAGACGGAGTCGTGAGCCACGACGGGAGTCGTGGGTTTTGAATTTGAGGCACGGGGGTTGGACGTAACCTCTGGACGGGCGTCACTGAGTTGGTACAGACAGATTTTGACGCCCTGAGGGTCGTGGTGCATAGCGCTGAGGATTGAATGGGCTATCCTTGGACATGATGATGAATACACTTGTATTAATATTCAACAGACTTCCAACTGACGGACGGGCTTGTCATCGTTTTAAGCCCGTGATTCAGCTCGCCGAAGGGTGCGATCCTGGAAAATGTCACTGTGTCCGTTCTAGTAGTGCCCTTTTGCGCCCTTTCAGACCTAACTTATCTACTCGAGCACATCACCGGCAATCCTTACTCAATTTCGAATACCCTATTCTTTGCCGCCCCAAAGGCTGCCTTAGCATGGACTGATGGAGCACTGCTATCAACGCATTGAACTTCACCAACGCCCAATCGATGATAACGACCGGTTACACTATTTTTGTATAGAACGAGGTACCCGATTTCATTGCCATCCTCTGAGACCCATATCTGTAGTAGAATGAGTTTCTTAACCGCCAACCTGTTATCGCAGGGTCCCTTGAAGTAAAAAGACACCTGTGGCTCGGCTTTGAAGAAACCGGAGAAATCTTCCACGTAATCTTTCACATGGTCTAGAACGTGATCATCAGCATTGTAGTGAAGGTTAGTGTAATCCCTCCAGAATGGGAAAAAACAGGCCGAATTCCTCTTCGGCAGTATCAACACATCTTGACGATGAAAACTCAGCGGATACGATGGCGCGTGGTCGAAGAAGCCGGCCCAGATACATTCAACGGCAGGGGCTTCAATTGTGATAAAGCCCCCTAGAACTGGCCCAAAACGGTCATCACCCGTAAAATTCAGATTCTCTTCTCGTAAGGCGAGAGTAGATCTCCTCCGGGTGTCGGTGGTTGGGTGAGTGAAGTCCACCCTCGCAGGTAATGATACCCATGACCACGACGGCGCCACGTATTGTTGACCGCGCGGGAAGCGCTTGGGATTCAGATTATGCCAGGATAAATCAAGATGTAAGTGACTTTTCCGTAGGCCGCAGAGGTACTCCTGCCCCGGCGAATGCGGTGTCTGGAACGACAGAAGCTGCTTCGCGACGGCGGCGACGGCGGGCAGTTTGTCCTTGGGGTAGGTAATCCCCAGCGAAGAGAACGCCGTGACCAAGTCCTGCCACAGATCCTCCGGTTTACTCTTGTACTCTTTGCGCAGGGCTGCCCCGTACTGCTGCTTGTGTTCCGCGAAGCTGGCCTCGTCTGTTTCTTGGAACCGTCGCGAGACGTAACAGTCGAAAATCAGCTGCTTCTGGGTGAAATACAGCAGCCGTGGCGAGACGAGCCGCTCTTGGAAGATCCAGGATCGCTTGAGGAGCGGGAACTGGTTGAAGTAGTCTTTGGAATCGTACATTTCGTGGAGGTTGAAGTCTTTCCCTTGGGGGATGTAGCGAAAGGCGTAAACGGGGTATCTTTCGCCTCGGAATTCTACGTCCAGAAGGTAGAGTCTCGAGGATTTGACATGTTTCTCACTATAGAACCCCCCGTGACAGTTGGTCGAGAAAGTCGAAGCCAGCGTGATGTACGCGTTTGAGTAGTATTCGAACATCCGTGTGGATTCCGATTTCCAGTCCTCGTCGTCACCCTGGATGATGCACATGGAATCGATCCATATGTACTCGAGATTCAGTCTCCTTGCGTACAGCATCGCGTCTTGAAAGGTTCGAGGAATGTGACCCCAGGGGATGCCCTCTGTTGTGAAGCTGTTGATGTTATGAGCCGTGGTGGAACAGGGCGGCGTTACTTTGCCCCAGCAGTGGCTCAGAGCGGCATATCGAGAGTTTCGAGGTATTCGAGTGTCCGAATTGTCGATAAGGCGGGCGCCAGATATCGTCACGTCCTCGGGAACGTAGACTAGCCTCGTGGGAAGTCGTGGCTCCTTGGATTGGAACGCATGACAATTGTGAGTGTTGACACATTCATCAATCAGGCTCTTGGCCCAATCCAGGGAATTCTCAGACCCCGGATCGATCGAGGGATGGCTTCCGTGTGGATACATAATTGCGCCAATTGGTGCTTGAGATGGCAGACCGCAAGAAGAGATGTAGACGCTCGCCAACTCATTCCGCCGGTGTTCGTCCCAGAAGTATATGCCGGATTTTGTGACGTAGACCGGCCCTCCGAGAAGCCGCTCACTCTCGTTTTCCCCAAAGTAGAGTTTGCGCGAAAGAGCGAGTAGAATGGCGCAACAGAGATTACCGGCAGATGCGGACTCTCGGAGCGCATGTGGAAGAATCTGTGTTCGTTCGTCAGCTGGCGAGATCTGGCGCCGTTCCAGAAGCTGTTCCCAACGCCCATTCCATTGGCAAGTCACACATAAATGCTCAGGATCCCGTGCCTGGTCTGCGCGCCAGTCGTCCGGGAGTTGTAGAACTTCCAGCTCTGGGATGGCGGCTCTGGCGGACAGTCTGTCGAGCAGATTTCCAGCCATCAGAATCAACACTAGGCGTCAAGATTGCAAATACTTGAGCAGCTTGTTGAAGAAACAAACTGCTGCGGAGAAGCGTTAGAAATCTAGAAGAGAATTGTGACCATTTGTAATAGAGAACAACTCGTTCCATGGACCTCAATGAGAGAAAGGTATTTGTCGTATGACGGGGGACGCAGCCTGCACGAACCAATGGCAACTGATACAGCATTCCTATTATTACTACCCACTTATCGCGGGGTAAGAGACAGTCATGGGCAACTCCGTTCTTATGCATCAAGCTGCCGTACGATCAATTCACCTCTGGATAGGTGCCACTGCAGCCTTCCAGTAGGTACCCTAGTTGTAGTGAGTCTTTTCCCATGCAAATGATGAAGCCTCTTGATGTTTTCTTAAGAACTGTAGAAAGAGCAACACATTCTTGACGTTGTGAAATTGTTACAATACCTTACGTTGCGCTCTAAGATATATCTTTGGGTGACATATTCAACCATTGTTATGCACCACGACTTTTAGGTAATGCTGACGTTGAGCCAGAGCTACACATCATGAACAACACTAAGACGGCTGTCGATTCAGAAAATAACGTGCTCGATATTCCGGGCAGGTCCAAGTTGAAACCCGGTGTCGTCTTAAGAGATAAGTTATATCACGTCCAAGCGAGAGTCAAAGCAACGTAGCTCGACTTTTCCATCAGCTCTCCTCCTCCCCGACCATCTCCATGCCCTCAAAAAGGTCGATCCAGTCATTCAGCGCCTCCTTGACAAAAACTTCCAAGTCCCACGGCCTGTCTGACACGGAATCCTCGTCGCCGTTCCACAGATAAATGTCCGCCTCCACAACTTTCTCAGCCGCAATGCCATCACGGCTGCCCACCACACTCTGAACAACCTCAATCTGATAGGTTTCTCCTTCAAAGTCATCCAGCTTCTTTCTTTCCGAAGTTGTTCGCGGTTGTAGAAGGTAACCGCTGATGGACGAGCCCTGTTCTTTCACAGCAGCTAGATAGCAGCGCTACCGCAAGTATAATCAAGTCAATTTTAACCCCCATACTTACTAAATTAACTTTTTTTTTTCTAGGATTTAACTACTTAGTAAACTTATAATTAATATAATTTAATTACTATATAAAAACACGTATAATATCCTAACTAATTAGAAAAAAGTGAGGCTATTCCTCATAGTGACAATAACCCAAAGTTCACAGGCGAAAGGACGCCTCTCCACAGCCAGTTTTTACTAAGCTAGATAGTCTCTATAGTGCCCAGCAGCATTGAGAGCCTCTAAGAGGTAAGGGTTAATTTAGTAGTACTAAAAGCCCTCTCGCAGTCCGTCGCCATCGCCAGCACTGCGAAGACGTCAAGGGCAAGCCGGGAGAGTGCCGGGAACGTCTCCACATGGTCCCTCCACCACCGGACGGGATCAGACGTAGCCTCCAGAGGCTGACGAAGGTAGAGATCAAGCTCATCCGTCCTAGGCGGCGTCTGCCGGCGCCGGCTGTTGACCCACTGCCGGTAGTGCACATCCTCTCCGTCCCCAGCCCCAGGATCAACGGGCAGTATGCCGGCCTGCCAGCTGGAGGGGAAGACCTCAGCAGGCTCACGATACCACCAATTGAAGTACTCTATGAGAGACTTCAGAGCCTTCTCCACCCATCCCTCCTAGTATTCCTCACACCATATATCTCATAAGTATAAGATACTATATAATAGGTACAGTATAATCACACCAGAGAAGAGTGGGGAGTCCCCAAGCTTCTCATAATAGGTAAAGAGCTTCTACCACACTTATTCAACACTACTACAGAGGAAGGTCTGCCACTCCTCATCAAGAGACTCAAATCGGGAGGCAGATCAAGAGGCTAGCAATACCCAGTCCTTATATATATAATCAGGTAGGGCTTAGAGGTTATGCTAACGGCGTCGTTATGCCCAGCCGGCACACTTCTAAGATTACTACAACTACTAAGAGTTACCCTTATTATTATTACTGATACTAGGAGATATACTAGCGTTATAATAGATCTTCCAGTCAACAAGATGCAAGAGAAGGTATTCAATACCCATCATAACCTCCCAGAGTCAACCATACCCATCATCAATACCCCAGCCCTCACACCGCTTCGTCTGGCGATAGAAGGGTTCAAGGATCATCCCAATCTCTACGAGAACCTTCCAATCCTCGCCAGAGAGTAGATCCTTCTCTAGGATATACTAGGCAACGTCGTTATTATCATTATTAGCCAATAAAAATGCCTAAATCTCTACCTTCTTCTTTACAGCCCTCTCAATCATAAGATATATACTATTCCATTAAGTATCATTATTCAGTATAAGTTAGGCCTCCCAGCGTGACTTAGAGAAGATCCAGAAGTTGGAGTCTCCATCAACCTCCACTACAGCCTTCCCATACCGCTCCATTCGCTATAGAGAGGACCTAACAAACTTAACGATATTCCGGAGCCAGCCCATAGGCCCAAGCCTCCACTAAAGCTCCAGGTCATCATCATATCAATCGCAAAGCCAGAAGAAGTCCAACTCCACCTCCAGAGTCTCCTTATCAGCGCCAAACAGGAAGGCCCAGGCAGCAAGGTTCAGCATGTAGCCATAGCAGCGCATACACCAGGCCTTAACGTCATCCACCATCATCTCTAGAGAGATAGTCTAGTAGAAGGCCTAGAGGCAAGTGTCGTTATTCATAGCGTTATCAGAGACCGTTACGCCAACCCAGGCACAGAGGTCATACCAGTCAACAACGTCAATAAGGGTCTACAAGAGGCTACAGCCAGAGTAGTTGCCATAGTGCTGCGGGAAGGCCAAGAGACGGGACTACGTGGTACCGTCAGCATAGATGAAATAGCCAGTAACTGCCATAAAGGCGTAGATATTCAGTAACGACCATAGATCAAATGAAAGGTATATCTTTGAGGCCGCAGAGTGAAGTTCAGACTTCACGAGAGCCTCTCCGCGCTGGCAGAAGTCATCAAGACGGTCCCAAATCGCCATCCAGCCCCACGGGATCTCCCCAGCGACCTCCATACTATAGTACCAAAACATCTACTGCACGTAGGTGTTCTCAAAGTGGACAAATAGGAGATCAGCAGAGACGACAGAGGCCACGCAGAGGTCCCTCATCATCATGATCTTAGACTTTAGGATATTACTGTTAGGGCGGGGTCGTTTATACAGAGGGGATGAGGTGACAAGGGTGCAACCGTCAGAGTCCTCATCTGACTGCGCAGAGATCCTGCAGACGTTATGGCCACTACAGCTTTATTAGTATATAATTTATATAGGAGGGAAGCTAGGGATAATATACCAAAGTAAGTGCTCTTAGGGCGCAGAGGTAGCGGCAGCGCCAAACAGATAGGGAGACCCCTTTACGTTACATCATCAACAACTCCAAAAGGACGTGCCAGCACAACCCTAAATAATCTCAATAAGGAACTCACCATACTCTCAGATCCAGCTAGAGCGGCTATAGCCACACCTTCATAATAATTATTCCTTAAGAATAAACTTCTAACTACTAATAATAATAGGATAGAGGTCGTTAATCATAAGATTCAGAAGTAGGTCAGTTATTAGAGCCTCCACAATCTATATCAAGATCCAGAGGCGTGGGGCACCCAAGATCTCATACGCATTAGCAGCAGCAGCAGTAGTAGTAGTAGCAGCAGTTAATATTATAAGTATAAAGTTAAAGTAGATAAAATTAGCTAAAAATAATAAGTAGAAGATAGGATAATTAATAACTCTTACTAGTAGCAACTAATTATAGGCTTATATATACCATTTAAACTACTATAATTACTTCTACTCCCTTAGAGATTTTCAAAAGGATTAGATTTTATCTAATAATATAAGGATAATTAGTAAAACCATATTAAAATATATAAATATCATAAGGTTAGTAACAGCGTTATATCTCAGAGGCTAGAGATGCCTAAATAACTAGGGCCCAGGCTAATCTATAGCCTCTCATTAGCTAGAAGTAAAACAATTAGGTATTTCAAGTCAATTAAGAGATATAGGATTAACTAATTAGTAGCGGCAATAATATCACTTTAACTAGTTGATTTAGGTAACTTAGTAAGGCGCCTTGTACTTGCGGAAGCGCTGCTGGATAGTCGCGGCCACGGAGAGCATAGCGGGCAAAGTCTTGCACTATAGCTGGGCGGATGAGGGCTGAGATTTCGTCGGTACGTGTGGCGTCGCCGGTCAGAACCCAGGCGAGGAGAGGTTTTGCGCATAGGGTTCCGTAGATGAAGACCGGTCGTGGAGTTTCGTCTCTGGCCATGTTGGGGATAGTTGCCTGGTTTGGTGTATTTGGTTTGGCCGGTGATTTTATGTACTGGGCTTTTCCTCAAGATTTCTTTATTTCTTATCCTTCCGTGTTTCTTCTGGCTTGTTTTATAGAGGAATTCCGGGTTCGGAAAGCTTTCTCAGATTGCGTTTTGCACCCACGAAACCTTTCAACAGCCACAAGAACCCAGAGGCTTAAAAAAGGGTCAATTCCCATCAAGGTACACGTAGGGCAAGTTTCATTCAGTTCGGGTACCACTAACCAGTGATTCTTTCCCGCCAGTCCCTTTCGGAGATATGTCATTTTGATATATAATAAACGATCAAATCCCGCCTACAGCTTCTTTTCTTTCTCTCTCAAAAAACATCAGAAATTTCCTAATAAGGTCATCTCAGACTCAACAAATCAGTCCAATAATCGCAAACAACTATTCATTCATATACAGCTACCTCAAAGCCTGTATCCTCCTACCATTCACACTTAACGACGCTTCGTTGTGAAGTGTGCCCGCTGCGAAGTACACTTCCATTGCGAACTCGTTGTCTACTGTTGTCAAACCTTCAGAGCATCACCGTCGCGAAGGACGTGACGTACGATAACCGGTTCAAGCAATCGTTCTTTACGAGTATCCAATTACGATGCCCCTCAACGAGGACGAGTTCGCCGCCCAGCGGCAAGATAAGAATGATCGAAAGAAGCAGCAGACATCTCAAAAGCAGACCCAGAAGCAGGAGAAGCAGCAACAGAGGCAACTGAAACAATACAACAAAGAGGAGAAGCAGAAGTTGGAGGATAGGCATAAGCAAAAGAAGCAACAGCATTGTCAACAACGGAGGGAGCGGCAAGAAAAGCAGAAGTTCTTGTAAACGACGAATAAACCAATTTCGCTATTGGGCTCATTTCAACGCAGCAACCGTTTTCCTGGTTCCGGTTTTCGATACTCAAGTTCCCGCTACATTTGCCTGCTTCGGCATGCAATGATCTTTCGACCCTGGGAAAGGAGAGGAAAGGTCTGGTAACAGGGTACGCGGGGGATATAACTCCCTAAAATTCAAGTTCTCGATACGTCTGTCAAGAAGACTGTCATGTGATTCCTATGGTACATGGGAAGCACAAAGATTGTGGGAATATGAATATTTGGCTTGTTACTGTAAACAGTGCCTGTGCCAATGGAAAAGGGAAGAGGCAGGGATCAAAAAAGGAACGGGGACGAAGAGTTAACTTTCCTAACATGGAGTAAGTTTCCGCGGGCGTGTAGCTTCAGGCTTTCGAGGATTCTGGCAGCGTGTCATCCAGTTTAATGATAACTACGTATAAAGCAACCTAGGCGGGAAGAAGGTTTGAGACTTCGGATTCGACGCAAATTTCTCTTCAACTTGGGCTATAATCGCCGTACCACTACATGCTATCTTACCAGATTTTGTCAGCTTCTCCATTTGCCTGAAGCCTTCTGAGCACCCCCTCGGTCATGTATGGATAAAGGTCACTCTCTCTCCATCTTTCCATGCTGTCGATATCGGTCTCGTCAAAGGGCGCATCGCTACCCGATGTTGTCGAGCTGTTGTCATGGATGCTTTCCTTATTTGGCGGGTAATACTCTGTTGATATATGAATTGGCTCCTTTGTTGACGACGGTTGGTTGGTCTTTGCAGTGGCTCGGCTGGTTGGAGTTGCGCGTCTGATCTTGGTAACAGCATTGGGATCAAAGTCTTGGGCGAATCGTCGAATGGACCTAAGCGCTTCATCCGAGACTGTTGGCCCACACCTATTCAAGGCAGTTTCGAAGTGTGACAGCTTCAAGACCCGACTCCCTTTCTTTTCTTCTTCGGCCTCAGCTTGGCCGATCAATGCTGCTTGTACGCACAAGGTTTTCAAATCCGAACCAGAGAAACCGTCCGTCCACGAAGCCAAAACAGCAAGGTCTAGGCCAGGTTCCCTCTCTTCTTCGCGTAAGAGTATGGCAAAGATTCTTTCACGTGCTTGGTCGTTCGGAAGTCCGATGTACAGCCTCGAGGGAACGCGCCGCAGTACTGCTTCGTCCAAGTCACTTGGATGATTCGTTGCCAGAAGCAGAAATGGAGGTCTTTTTGCCTTCATCAAACCGTCAGTCTGGCCAAGAAACATATTCAAGAAACTGCGACTCCATGCCGTGTCCTTGGTCTGACGCTTGCGGAACATGGCGTCCGCCTCATCGATGAAGATGATACTGGGCGACAACTTGGCTGCTAGGTTGAACAGGGCCTTGATTGTCTTTTCCGATTCGCCCACCCACTTGCTCTCGATATCAGCGGCTGAGACATTGATCATGACCGCCCCATACTCATGAGCCAGTACTCGAGCGAGATGGGTCTTCCCGGTCCCTGGGGGTCCGTAGAGAAGCGCGCCGTTGATTCGGGATTGGCGGAGGAGCTCTGTTTGCGCAGCTGGATCCGCGTTGGCTAGGTTGACTATTTGGGTTACGGCCCGTTTGAGGTCATCCTCAAGAACAATATCTGACCATCCTTGATCGACGTCGCCTTAATTCAAGACAATTAGCAGATGAAATACTCGCGATGATACGCACTTTTGCTCAAGACCACATACCATAGAGAACAATTTGTTCAAGAAGCATACTCTCCCACTCGTACCTGCTTGGGTCCCCTTCTATCTCTTCAATTGCTTCCCGTGTCTCCTTTGAAAAGTCCTTCCAACGGCTTACTGGCTCACCCTCAAGTCGATTCCTTTCCTCACGCCATTCCGAAAAGGCGTCAAGCCGTTCAAAGGCTTCGTGTACGCCGCTTATACTTGGTCTTTTGCTGATGTGAATAGCGAGTAACTCAATCACTGAGGCGTCCAGTGAGTGTTCGCCAAGTTTTCGATAGGCCATGCTTTCTTCTTCCAGTGGCCATCGGGAATATGGTTGCAACAGCTCGTTCGCAGACCGGCCCAGACGACTCAATGCTACCTGCTGGATTCTCTCAATGTTGATTCTTCTGTTCTCCGCTCGGAAGTCCTTCTGGAGACGCATGGATTGGGATTCCGAATGGATTGGTAGCATAGGAATTACCGGAAGGAGAGGGTCGAAGCCAAGGCTGGACACCATTTCGAGGTCTGTAGCTTGCGACAGAAGAAGTTCCGGAATGGTCGTGATCGGATAGTAGTTGTACTCTTGATAGTCGTATATAGCCGGCTCTGTGAAACTGTCCATGCCAATAACAATGACGCGCTTTTCTGTCGAATTCGCGTCTTTGAAGGCGTCACGGAGTTGAGACATCATGTGCTTCCCTGCCGGCGGCATAAGAAATTCCTTCAAGTCGGGCAACATAATGATGAGCGGCCGGCAAAATTCTTGATGCTCACCAATGGATTCTGGAAGTGTCGTTATGGGAGAAGCTGAGGCCGCTAGTAGTGCCTCGAAAGGAAATGCGTTTTTATCTGTTGCTGATTCCGACTGTTCGCATTGGAATCGTTCCGTTTGCTCGTATTGTTCCGTTTCCTCTGATTCTTCAGTCTTTTCTAGGTCTGCAGCGAAGCTGTCCTGTGCTGCTTCAATTTCCGAGGTGGAATGTTCCATGTTCGCGTGTCCTTCGACCTCATCTTGGAACTCGTCAACTTTGGCGCCTTGCTCATCCTGTACCTCTTCTCCGTTGGAGCCGTTTTGTTCATCATTGGCGGTTAAATCATTAAAGAACAAGCTTAATGGCGACCCCGATATGTCTTCATGAAGCCCTCGCTCAGTGGCTAAATGATGACAAAGCCGTTCCATATCGGTTTTGCTGATACTGATCAAGTCTGCCCCTTGGCTTTTGGCAAAGTACTGGACCACAGCTCTCATGAATCCTTGCCCTGAATACCCAGCAGGCAAATCCGTTCGTAGCACTGCTGCATCGTTTGAAAATCCGGGGAAAGAATCTGATGACTGACTATCGGTGGCTGGCTCTAGCGAGCTCGTATATGCATTCAGAGTGTAATGTAGGCCTTGATAGATAAGCTCTTGGACTTCGTATGACTCGATATCTGGCAATGTTGCCGTGTGTTTGGCGTCCTTGGGTTTCTCGGGGCGGTTCGATTCGTGCAGAACTAGAGGGATGGGGGCTGAAGATAGTTTCTCAAATGTTTGAACGCAGTTGGCTAGGAACCAAGACGGTAACTGTGTCGAACCCTGATCACAATAAGTTAGGGCATCAAAGTCTCCATCGCTGTGATTTGTTTACTGACTGGAATCACATCGCGAACACCTGGCTTGACGGAAGCACCCTTGGTGCTTGATGTCTCCATGTCGTCTTCTGCTCTTCTGGGCTCTGGGAAGTTAAAGTAGCCGGAAAGGGCATCGTGAGGCTCAGAGCCAACTTCTTCGTTGTTTATATTACATGACATCGTATCTCAGATTCATAAGATGCAATGCCTGTCTGGTAATTAGAGCGTTGAGAGGCCGGCAAAGGTGAAGAGAACGCGCCGCGTTGGAGGGCCAAAGGGACTTTTGACCAGGCAGAACCCCTCAGCAACTTAAGAAGTCAAATTCCCTAGAAAAGACCAATTAAACCTGCAGTAAAGGTACCCGCACGACACCGAAGTAGGTACGAACGATTGGATTACAAGATTGTGCACATGGAGAGATGTTCGTAACAGCAAATTAAGACAATCGAAGAATCACTTCAAACCCACTCTTGATAATTGGAGTCTGCCAATCATCGAATGCTGCCCAGCAAAATAGTTTGCAGACCGAATAACGAGCTGTCAGCATACGTATGCATTGATGCCTTGCGCAATTACACCCCTGTGCTTACTGCTGTGTATGTTAGAAAAAGTGTGGACATCTGCTGTGTATGTTATGAAGGCCTTTTTCCATCAATACGACCAAGCGAGTAGGAAACTTCTATGCATATATCCCGTTATAGGCATTTTTGCAAATCGTTTGTCCCGACACCGTGTTTTGTAATTTCCTGATTATCTGGCTGCAAAGTCGGAAACGCTGACACGGTTGTTCGATTTCCGTCCTCCTTTATAGCCTCAGCAAAGATGGGAGATTACTCTCTACGTGAGCATGCCCTTGAGGCCCAGAATGCGAGGCTTCACTTTGAACTGATGGAAAGATTCAATGGCACTGCTAGCAAGAAGCCTCCCCTCTCTCTTCGAGACCCGAACGGCGACAGGTTCACAATACCAGCAACGAGCATGCCCAAAGACATACATGACGATGGGGGTTACATTTGTAAAGCGTGCGAGAACATCACGCTTGAGATCATGCGGGCCAGAGAAGGTTACCTGCATTCTGCGGACATCGGCGACCTGATCAAATCGGCTGAGGAATGTCCAATCTGCAACCTGATACAACAAGCTGTGTCTGCATCCTCCAGCGACCTTGTCCAACGCGGAACACGCCACACAAATGTGCGAGCTGTTATTGATGCATATGCACGCAAGACGGCACAGAAGGAAGGAATCTGTATCTCGAGGCCTACGCCGATCGTTTTGTTCCTGACAGAGTCTGATGAACTCGGACGGTTGGGGTTCTCCCAAGTCATGATCGGGACCGCTGCGTTCACGCTAAACCCCCCACGCAAAGTCTTCGGTCTGCCGCTCGAGGTTCTGATGCTGCATGGGGACTCCTGGGATGGGCCGCAGCCAATTTTACCAAGAGGCAGCGAGCAAGAGGTTCTGTCACGCTTAGCGGCGTGGTTACGCCAAAGACAATCCGAGGTGCCATCTTGGAGCACACAGGCTGACGAAAAGCCTCTCCCAACTAGGATCCTGGATCTCGGTGACCCGAGTGATTTTGATGCTGAAGATGATTCGCCCAAAACTCGTCTCATTGAAACATCTGGAAAGCTAGGGCACTATGCCGCTCTCAGCTATGCTTGGGGAGGATACAAGGCATGCCGGACGTTGAGAAGCAATTACGAAGATATGTTGCTCGGTATCGAATTTGAAAGTCTGCCCGCGGTCTTTCAACAAGCAATAAAAGTTACCAAAGGCTTGGGACTACGCTATCTCTGGATCGATGCTATCTGCATTATCCAAGAAGACGCCGACGACTGGAGCCGTGAAGCAAGTCTTATGGCTGCAACCTACTGGAACTCGGCGATCCGCCTTGCAATTTCGGACTGTCAAAACCCTACCGAAGACTTTTTTCCTCCAAAGCAAATTCCGTCCGTCAAGTTGTCACACCTCAAAGCTCCTGAGCCACGAGTTGGCTGGGAAGGTATAAGTGAGCGGGGGCGATCGGTGTCGGACCAGGAGGAATTTCGAAGGAAATGGAAGCAATTGAAAACACAAAAGATACCTGTTTCAATACAATCAGAAGGAATTGGCGGGCGCTCAGCGTTATTACGACCAGGTGGTGGTGGAGAGGGAAGCAAAGGGACGAATCACTTTGTTCGTGATGGAAACAGCATCCGAAGGTTGGGAGATCAACGCCCGTACTCAGCAACGCATGGCGATACACTCCCAAAAGCATCAAGCTCAGATCAAAATGAGGAGTTATCTGCTGAAATTTCGACGGAGACAGGTGGTAAGACTGGCGATGCCGACACAGAAACGCTAAGACATATCCACGATATCCAAGATCGGGCTTGGGCATTCCTTGAAGAGCATTGGCAAAAGTCCGAATGTTCCCAGGCCAGACCATCGAGACACTCATATCTCACATTCTCACCCTCTTATTCTTCCGATATCAACATGGCCAGTCTGAACTCTCGTGGTTGGGTTCTGCAGGAGCGTCTGCTTGCGCCAAGAACAATCCATTTTACGAAATACCACATATACTGTGAGGATAGTGACGATATCTGTGGCGAGGATTGGGTGCGCCAGAAGTTCATTTGGATGAGCTGCATTGTCAAACCGGCAAACCGCGCTCAGGTGGATTTATTTCCGAGCAGGAAGTTCGGCTCCTCCGTCTATACGGAACGTCATCTTGGGTCAGAAGAAATATCGATTTGGGCTCAGCGGTCGCTCTACACTAGAGAATCTGTACCCAGAGTCGAGTATCCATGGTTGAAAATTGCGGAGGCGTTCAGCAAATGTCAGCTGTCTTACCAGACTGACCGTCTTGCCGCCATTGCCGGTCTCGTCATCCAGAAACAGTCAGACGTCGATGACATATACGTCGATGACCGCAACTTCTGTGGGATGTGGGAGAAGACTTTGCACATTGAACTAGGATGGGTTTCAGCCGGCAAAGGTTCTCTAGAGTACGTGCGAGAACTCAAGTTTCCGTCGTGGGCGTGGATTTCATATCGTGGAACCATTGCCTTCGCCAAAGATCAGACCTCAACTTCTTCGGAGAGTCGCACGCCACCGCTGCACACTCGGGCATTTGAACTCATTGAAGCCGAAGCTCCAGAGCTCACGACCACAAAACCACTCACCGCACCAGCAAGCCTGACGCTCAAGACTAGACTGAGAAAAGTCCACGCAGTTTCGTTGTCACCAACAAGCTACGGACTTGAACAGCTATCACGGGAAGAGTTAAAGAAAGTGTCACCATTTCACTTCGACCCACGAACAGATTCGATGCCTATCCCACTATCGCATTGGTCTACGTGCCGAGACATGGTCACCAGTTGTAAAAAAGTCATCGGGTTCCTGTCACTTGATGACGATATTATGGTAGCAGAGGAGCTCTTTTGCGCCCATGTCTCGACGTTGACGGATGAAGCAACCTCCGATGCACAAAAAGAAGCTTGTGAGACAGGAAAATCGATCGAATTGGGAGCGTATCAAGTTCCTGTCTTAGCATATGCTTTAGTCGTCATGAAAGTTGCAAAGAGCGAAGATGTATGCGAGTTTCGGAGAGTGGGATTTGCAGAGGTCAACTACCATTGGATGATGAATGGGGTAGAGACTGTGCTGAGAGTCTTTTGAGAGTCCAGTCTACTGAAATACTTCTGCAAAAGTCACCTGGTGACTTTTTGCTATTCATGAGACTGTCTTTTGATTACTCTTTGAGTCTTTTATTGTTCCTACATGGGTTTCTGGGACTGTAGTTGGTGTATCTTCGGGCGGAACCAGGTGGCCTTGAAGGAGACTTTCTCAATATATTGGATTGGTTTCTCAACTTCTGTCCAGTCCGAATCAACTGGAGTCACTTGAATCTGGCATACACGCATACTAGGTAATAAAGCTGTTCAAAACTGTACAATCTCCCACAGTGCTAATTTCGTCCTTTGACTAGTCAGACTTCTATGAGAATCACATCTTTCGCAGAACAACATGATAGACAAATGCATACCACCATAACCCGTGGTCACACATTGGTCTTGAGATCTGACGAACAATCTGGCCTTCCCACTGATGCTACAGACACCACATTCGCTCTTTCAGTCGCTTCTTTTTCTTGGATTAAGGTTGCCGCTCCCATTTTCAAAGGTTCTTGAGATGCTTCCTCAGCTTTTGAAATCCCGAAGTTTTGTTCATCGTCCTGATTGGTTGTTCTCTTCTTGTGCTCTTGCAGTGCCTTCAAGAGTTTGACAGTAGGCACAATCATCACGGCGGCAAGCACACTAAACGTCGGGATTAGTTGAAGTTCTCGGACCTGATCCAAAGACTCAAGCTTTAACTTCGAATAAACCCTACTCACCTTTCGCCATAATTCAAAAAGGTCGAGACGGTATCCAGCGTCATCCTTTTCGGTCCCAAGCCCTGGATTTGGTTTAGTCCTCCAAGAATGGCGAAGATGCCCCTAGCAAATTTGAGCAACGTTTAATTGACTGTCAGGGCAATGGTGTTGTACGCACGCAGCTATTGCAAAAAGAGGATTTGCTATGAGCATCAGGCGAACATGCCATTCCGACGCGGTGAGTTTGAGGTCGTTGAGATAAGCTGAGCTTGCTATAAACGCCGGCACCGCGATGCCCATCTGTCAAATTTGCGATGATAACATTAGCTAACAATCCCACGATAAACCCAAATAAGATGAGAGCATACCACAATGCATTGCGCAAGCTCTTCAGGCTGCTGTTTGCCATGGTCCAGATAAAGTCTGACTGTAATGCTCAGGGATGCAATTACAAGAAATGAGAGAAAGATAGAGCACACCGCGCAAATATCCGTCAGCCTGGTGAAACTTGATTCCATTTTTTCGAAAGTGAGTGACTGCACGAGTAGCTCGAACTTGACCGTGTAAATCTTGACAATTAAAACGACCATCTACATCCTCAACTCGGAGCAACTCATGGCCAAGATATATCCTGATTAGCAAGCCACGACCGTCAAACTTTGGCCGTTCTCGCCATTATTCTGAGCGAAAATCGCAAGCATGCCGAGAATGTCGAACGTGGTGTTTGCAAGATAGCCACCGACTGCCTAATATCCTGCAGTCTGCCTAGCGGTTGAGGATCCAGCTGGATATACGATCGCTTGAATTCACCAAAGCAAGCGTAAGATCGCTTCTTTAGGGCTATGCTAAGGCGGAATGGCTCAGTCGCGTGTGTTGAGTCACGTCTCAGCCGCATTTGGCAAGTGTGTGCGTGCGGAGAGAGCTGGCACGTTGGCTATGTGGTGGACACATTCTTTAGTGAAAACCGATTTCGAAGTCCAGCGAGGAAATTGCAACCGATGGACTGGGTGGAAAATGCGGAAAAAGGTTTGACGGAGGCGGACATCAATAACTTGAAGCATGAGATTTCTCAGGCTGACTGTTAGAAGAATCGCTATGTTGGTGGACTGGCGAACGAGTTCGTTCAATTCCGATTGCATCCCCAGAGTTAATTAACACTGAGACGACAGCCATGACTTTTGCTTTTCCTGTGTTTAGTTTCGTCGGTTTCGTCTAGCAGCGTTACGCCAAGAGCCACAAGAACGAAATCCACGCCGCGACTCGATTTAGTCGAAAAGCATCTTATTGAATTTTCGCCCCAAACTCATCCGGCGGGCAATAATCACAGATAAGCCACAGTAAGGTATGAGGGTACTCTTTTTTTCTTGGTGCACCCATCAAGTCCTGGCACTCGTTGCGTGACGCAGCATTTTCCCATTCATTTTTCGCGGGGCTGACCGGCGTCGGACCTCCGAAGCGGGGCCGAGTTCGGTCAAATTGCCGTTCTGATCTCCATTGACGGAGGACTAATTGAGCTTGCTACAGCGACGAGAGTGACATTATTGCAAATCGAATACTGTCCGACTTAGTTTAGTTTCTCAAAATCACGTGTACGTTTCGATCATCTTACCCGAGAGATTTACTCTCAGTACCAACCCATCTTCGAGTCACGGAGGATTCCACGGAAAACCCTGTTGGACATTCTGCTACACGTATCTACACTAGTGCGGTATGCTGTACTCGAGAGCATTTGCAGAATGACCATAATCTTCATTCCAGCTTTGAGAACAATGATGGCGCGGCCGATTTACTGATTAATTGAGGCCTGGAGTTGAAATGGAAGAATTGTCGGCAAATTGCAACCGAGCACCTTGTTTTCCGCGGCGAGGTGCAAACACAGACCGTGGGCCGCGGACCGTGGAGAGACACTGTGACCAGCAGCGTCACCCCTGACTCGCCGGTACTTGCAGCCAGGCCCCTGTCTGACCAACACTATCGAAGTCGCGAAAGGCGATAGCGGCGGGCAACGCTCTCATCAACGAGTGTATATCACCTGGATCTTGGTTTGTTTGTCCCTGGTTGGCGAAGCAAACCAATATTGATTATCACAGAATCATGTCAGCAAAGTCAGATAGAGGTCAAAGTTGGCAGTGGACTTTGGGACTTCCCTTAGCTGCAGCCGGGGCCTTGGCTTACCTTTGGTCTGGGCAGACCGCGGGGTTGTTGTCTGGCCACTCAACCAAGTCCAAATACAGCCCGGTAGCGTCTGTCACGATCAACCAAGGCACTATCCTTGGCAGACTAGTGACCGACGGCACGTTCCCTGAGCCGTTGGAAGGCTTTATGGGAATTCCGTATGCTCTCCCTCCCGTCGGACAACTCAGATTCAGACATGCGGTTCCCGTGGCGGCTGGCAATGAGACAATTGAGGCATACGAGTTGGGTCCAAGGTAGGTTCTGTGCAACTTTAACGTGATGATGGCAATCATGTACTAAGTGCGAAACAGATGCCCTGGGAAACAGCTTGTGCCGTTCACCGACGATGAGTGGCTCGGCCCGGACTGGGAGAGCGAGGATTGCTTGACTATCAACGTCTATCGTCCTAAAGGTCACACAGCCTCCAACAAGAAATTGCCGGTCGCGGTGATGATTCCTGGCGGTGCCTTCAACCGAGGTGCAGCCAGGATGCACAACACTCCGTCCATGTTGGCTTGGTCCGAAGAGCCGTGGATCGGAGTATCGATGCAGTACCGCATCGGTGTTGCTGGTGGCATGAACACTGCCTTGACCAAAAAGGAGGGCCTTCTCAACCTGGGTCTTAAAGATATGTACGTTGCGCTGGGGTGGGTTCAGAAGAACATTGCTGCTTTTGGCGGAGATCCTGATGATGTTACTATTATGGGATTGTCGGCTGCGGCACATGGCGTGAGTTCCGTTGACAACCAATGTTGAAAGCTTCATACGCTGACACTATTCAGATCGGGCACCTCGTCATGGACGTGAACCAAAAGAAGAAGCTGTTCCACAAGGCCATCATGGACTCTGGTGGTCACACCGCACGTGTGGTGCATCCGCCCGAGTCTAAGCTGAACGAGGCGCACTTTCAGCAGTTCCTTGAACTCACTGGGTGCGGGAACCGTCCTGAACATGAAATCCTTCCTTGCCTTCGCGCACTCCCGTCATCTACGATTATTCAATCGGGTCAGAAGGTGTACGAGGAGTCCAATCCTTCGGTTCGCTGGGCATGGCAACCCGTTCTCGACGGAGACATCATCTCAAGACGTCCTATTGACGCATGGAAATCCGGCAAATGGAACAAAGTCCCATTATTCACCGGATCAGCGCACAACGAGGGCGCAATGTACGTGCCCAAGTCCGCGTCTACACCGGAAGATTTTGCAGACTTCTTCCGTACCCTCTTACCGCAACTTTCCGAAAAGGAGATCGGCGAGGTTGAGAAGCTCTACCCTGATCCCTCCAAGTATCCGGAATCAGAGTACGTGGAAACACGGCCTCTCGACATTGGTCCTCAGTACAAGCGAGCCGAAGCGGCCTACGGACACTATGCGTACACCTGTCCAGTCCGCCAGACTGCCATCTGGGGGAGCAAGTCACCTGAGGATCCTCCCGTGTATCTGTATCACTGGGCGTTGAACAAGACTGCACTCTACGGTGCCAACCACGGCGATCAGATGCGGTATCAAACATACAACGCTGAAGTCAGGTCCATCTCACCAAGACAGGATGAGATTGCTGGTCTCATGCACGCGTATGCCACTTCTTTCATTGTCCATGGTGATCCAAACAAGATCCAGGGCAAATTCGAAAAGCGCCCGGAGTGGTTGCCGTTCGCCGGAAAGAAGGGCAAGGACGCGGGAAAGACGATGATATTCGGCGAAGGGAATGACGAGCGGGCTGGGGGCTCCAATTTGGGTACCTCGGCAAAGTTCGTGGACTACAAGTGGGCAGAGAAGGAGTGCAACTTCTGGTGGAAGCAAACAGAGAACTTTGAAGATTAGAACTCCAACATGACTCTCCGAAACATCCTCATAAAACAAATTCTTCTTGAACTGGTAATCAGCCGTTTTAGATTTTGAACGCTCATGCTTTCAAGCCCCTTCATCTCAAATCATGTGTGAGCTCCCGACTTTAAGATAATCTCGCTGGATTACTCGACAAGAAGAGCAAAAGTCATTATTCGTTATCTAATCGTACATATGGCCGTATCTTCATTCTCAGCATGCATTAGAACATGTCCCAGAGATTCGGGAAAAGCTCGTCGATGATCGGAACCTCCGACGACATCATGAGCTGCTGAAACTCAGGAACCGTCGCCGAAGGGCTTTCTACAGTCAACAGCTTCTCAACCACCTCAGCATACTGTGCTAGGCAGAGCTCTCCGAGATCCCAGCCTGAATTCTGCTGATGGGACTGCAGAGAGTCGATCAAATTCCTCGCCAACTTCAGAGACGCGCTCTGGGCCAGCCCTCCCGCTGTATTTTCAGTCTCCAGCGCACAGCGCAGCAGAAAAGTGATGGCGGACGTGAACGCGAATGCGCTCACGGGCAGCCAGAAATCATTCAAGTGGATCTCCTCAAGCTCCTGAACCAACATGACGATCTCCTCCGCGGCGCGGCGAACTTGGATGTATCTGTTCGTCAGCGCGTCGCCAGGCACGGCGTCCTCCTGCTTTTCAATGTCGAGTTCGATCCTTCTGCGGAGCAACTTTGTAGACAGATAGGCTAGTCGCAGGTTTGCGGCGCCAGGGATGTGTAAGTTGTTGCCGCGGGTGATTATCCTTCTGACATCGTCGCCGAGAGAGTCTTCCCATTGGCCCAGGCTGAGTTCCAGTCCGAGTGTGGTTTGCCCGTTATCGTGCTCTCGCTCTTGGTTCAGGTCGTAGACGAACTCCAAGTACTTGTCCAGGACCCCGGTCAAAGTGACGAGCGCCATGAATACCGAAGCAGCACCAATCTCCGTCTCAGTGGCATCTTTGCTTATCAGATACTCCAATGAAGGATCTGGTACGTCATATTGGAAACGTTTGATTTGTGGCGGTGTGCCATATGCAAGGCTCAGCCTATGAAGGGTTGGTGTTAGTCGGAGTCTTTGTCAAGGTGCCAGGGAGACTCTTACCATTTGTCGTGCACCACCAATGCCCACCATATCTTCATTCGAAGACACTTCTCTGGGATGGAGATGTTCCAGTCCGTAGGATCACGATTGAGTCCTAGTGACTGCGCCAGCGACACAGCGGCTCCAAGCTGGATCTCGTTCATGATCATGGAGGTGGTTGGCCGGCCACCGACGTTAAGAATAATGGCGATGATTGTAGAAATTCCGGGGGAAATATGCAGCTCGGAAAACAAGGTTTCTGTTGCTTGGTTCCAGATAAAGCGTGAGTCGGGACAATATTCTGACGGAAGGTCCGGGGAACCTTTCCAAAAGATCATTGAATGAGCGTAAAGAACAGACAATAGTGCCGGGGAGATTCTGTCTCTAGCTGTTTGAAACTGATGCTTGAAAGACATCTCATCCAAGAGTGGGAAACAGATGTTGACCTTTTGGAAATACCTGCATTCAATGGTCAGTAAGCTGCATCATGAACCATATGATGGCAAGACTCAATAGTAGGGTTATCGTCAAGGTAATGTGGGGTGAGATACAAAACCTCAAACCCGGCGTGCCAACGACACTCCAGATATCAGGATTCTGGCACAGATAAAAGAATCAAAAGCCTCACTTACAAGTCAATGAGAGTTGATGTCCATGGTTCAAGCATCTTCTCCACAATCTGATACTTCTGCAACGGAGCCGTCTGTCTAGGTGCAAGACCATAAGGCCTCTTGCGAACCGCAGTGAAAATGACAGGCTTCCGGATACCGCTCGACAGAGACATCGATGGACGAGGTGTCTGACCCCCCTGCCCGGGTCTGGGCTTCACCACACGAATCATTCTCTCATGAATACTTGGTTCAGAACTCAAATAGTCCGCCAATACCTGCGTGTCATTTGTGACCGCCGGCCCAATAATGTGCGAGTTGTCCTCATCCTCGGGACTGTCCAACGCAAGCATCAAGTGCGGATTATTCGGACTGAGCATAACCTTGGGCCCTGAGCTGGATGTCGTGCTGCCGCTCGTCGGTGGAGATGTGGAGGTCGTTCTCACATGTATGCTGTTCTGGGGTGCTTTAGCCGATGCCAAAGGCTCCCTTCGACATGGCGTGTTCGACTGGGGGGTCCGGTATGCCTTCTGGACTTTTCCGGGGTTCAGCGGTGCGCGGCCTGCGCTTCGCGGCGATGGCGGAAACTCGCAGTCAGTGCCGTACACATGGCACATCTGACATGTCGAAGAACTGATCCCCTCTTGTTGCTGGCATCGTGACTTGCGCCGTCTGCACTGCAGGCATGCCGGGCGCAAATGGGACCGGTATGGCCGGGGCGTCGGTTGGTCTGCTGATACTGTCGACATCGTGTCCTTCAATGAAGTCGTCTACAGTTTCGCTGTTCTGTGGTTGCGGAGTCCGGATATCGGCTGATGACTCGGGCAAAGGTTGAGTGGGAGTTGCGTTGTTGATATTTCCCCGCGGAAAGCTCCACAACCACTATCATGGCAAATTCCCGATCAAGGCCGCTAGCGTTGACATCGCTGTTAGTCAATGCGCAAGCTGATAAGGCGGAGGTTCACCGAGATGGCTCCACTTGGAGTTTCCAACGTCGAGTTCGTCTCTTCGGCCTCTACATCTGAATTCCGGAACCATTGGGTTTACCGATGACACACAGTGCCCACGGCAACTCCACCCGCTCTCCACGACGATTAACCCGGCGGCCTGTCTTCCTACACTAGCTCCATTCCAACGCGGGGAAGCCTCTTGTGCTTCTCGGAGCTTATCAGCTGATGGATCCTGTTACCAGGATATCATATTGCGTGGCCATGAGTTATCGGCTGATATGTTATCTGCAACCTATACCATTAACAACCGAGCATTTAGCAGTCCCGGGCTATCAGTTGATATCTTATCGAGTTAGGGAGCGAGTTACTGGTGGTCTGAAAGCCAATACCGGCTATCATTTGTCCCTTGTAATTACAATGAATAAAAAGACTGCCACAACCTAGCCGTTTTCCGCTTCGGAAAAGTCTAGACAACTTGCCCTTGTCGGAGAACTCAACAACTCCAACAACAGCTTACTTGACTTGTTCAAACTGTTTTGACGATAATAGCAACTCCCTTTCACTAGGTCGAGTTGCGTCCACAAGCCCATCGCGTGCTCAAGCACATCATTTGATCCCACTCACGACCCGCCAGACCGGTCAGACTTCCCCGGACTCCACAATGGCAGTCGAAACATCCATAAACGATGGGCAACCAAAGCCGAAAGACCCTGAAATTGCGGAGAAGCGAACGTCCATCGCGGGTAGCGTCGGCGAAGACCTCAAGGCTGGGCAGGTAGAGCTCCTCGATGAGGCCGAGATCTTCCTGCAGCAGAATGGCATTCCCCACTCGCGGCTTCGGGAACTCCTTGACGACGAGGAGGCTCAAAAGAAGCTTGTTCGGCACATCGACTTGACGCTTCTTCCCCTGCTTATGGGAACTGTAAGCCTCAAACAAGCTCACGTTCACTGACCCGATTCGCTGATCACCTCATAGTATCTCCTGCAGTACATCGACAAGCAAGCATTGAGCTATGGCGCAGTTTTTGACCTTTTCGAGACCACAAACACATCCTCCAGCCAGTACTCGTGGCTCGCCAGCATATTCTACATTGCATACCTCGTCTCGGAGTGGCCGGCGAGTTATCTTGCGCAACGCTTCCCCACTGGCACAGTTGTCAGCATCATGGTCCTCTGTTGGGGAACCGTCTTGACGTGCACTGCGGCATCCCACAGCTTTGCTGGTCTGGCGGTTTGTCGGTTCCTCCTTGGCTGCTTCGAAAGTGTCATAACCCCGGCGTTCATGATGGTTACGAGCATGTGGTATACTAGGAAAGAAGCCCCAGTACGCGCGGGAGCCTTTTACTGCTTTAACGGCGTAGGCTCAGCCGTAGGTGGCATTCTCTTCTACGGAGTCGGCCAGGCCGACGGGTGGGACGTATGGAGAATCATCTTTATAATGTGCGGTGGCTTGACTATTGTTTGGGGCATCATCCTCTTCTTTTACCTTCCCAACAATATTCTTACGGCCAAGCGGTATACCGTTGAGCAGAAGGCCCTCCTGATCGCCCGCAGCCAAAGCAACAAGACTGGTGTCTTCAGCAGCAAGATCAAGCCGGCCCAGATCAAGGAAGCTTTCAAGGATCTCCAAGTCTGGCTCTTGTTCTTTTACACCCTACTCAACGAAATCGTCAACGGAGGTATCGCCAACTTCGGCAAGTTGATTGTCAAGGGTTTCACGAAGGATGCTCTTCTGACCACTGCTTACGGTATTCCATACGGTGCCTGGGTTGCGTTCTTCATTTTCACTGGACCTTTCTGCGCTTCGAGATTCAAGAATTGCCGGACTATTGTCATGATGACATGGGTGCTTCCAACTATGGTTGCTGTCTCTCTATTCTTGAAGTTGGACAGAGGCAACAAGAACGGTCTGCTGATGGCCTACTATATCGTAAGTTGAATTTCCAGCCGCCGCTAAACCATGGCTAACCCTGTAAAACAGAGTCCATCTTTCGTCGGCGCCTTGGTTGTTGCCCTTCAGATGCCCTCTGCCAACGTGGCAGGCTACACTAAGCGTGTGACCTCGACCGCTTTCGTCTTCCTCGCCTACTGTGTGGGCAACATCATTGGACCCCAGGCTTTCCTCGCGTCCGAGGCGCCCATCTACGGAACAGGATGCAAGGTTATCATGGGATGCACAGCTGGCCAAGTTGTGATCGCGATAGCCATTCGCTTGTTGCTTATTCGACGTAACAAACAGAGAGATGCTGAAGCCGCGGCGAACGGGAACAATGTCGCAGACGAGGACGACGAGGTGCTTATGGACTTGACGGACTTCGAGAACAGAAAGTTCAGGTACTCATACTAGATGTGGTATAAAATGTATCGCACTCCGATACCAGAGAAAACAATGGATTCGGAACATTTAGCGAAGCTTAGCGTTGGATTTGATAGTATTTGTCATAAAGCACGACATGGAGGTTCAAAACTTCAAACCCCAGCAATCAATGTGTTCACGCCTGGTCTTGAGCATATCATGACACTGTCTGTGAAACCAGAAGATGATGTCATGTAAATCATATTGAAGTCCCTCATGAGTGCTTGAGGATGTCGATAGCGCAACTAGTTGCACCCGAGGATTGCCGAAGGGCATGTCCGCTTAATATGAATTCTAGGAAGGCCTTTTAGCCGTTTCGACTGAACGTGAACCGAGGAGCTCCCAGGAGTCGCCTTGCTTTGAGTTCTTAATCTTTCTGGGTCATCCGCTGTATGCCAGGCTATGGGATATTAGATGTCTTGGACAAATATGAACAAATGCAAACATGAAGCCTGTTGTGACATTCAGTTCGTAGGGCTTTTTGAAAGAAAAGAATCCTCGCGTCTTCGGCTTTTGCAGTTTTCCAGGAAGAGACTGACATCCGCTCGATTAAAAGTCCGAGAAGCCACAATGTCTTCATAATCCCCACCCGAATGATTCATGTTCCCCGGATATACGGATTTACATCGGAGTTGACTTCATCCATCTTAAGCATAGCCACCCAAGACATATGATGATTTCGCACGATTACGAATGCTTAGATTGGTTGAAGCAGAGTTTTCAGGCCCGATTGGGCGCATACTGCGATGATTCAAGTGGAAAGCCTGTCCTCGTTGAAGAAGGTGAAGCCTCGAGCTTCATGTTCTCTGAGAGGAACATAAATCACCTCTTAGCAACGAGACGGTTTCCCAAAAGTACAAGTTCCAGGTCAATCATCAACACACGGATTTCAGAGCACCAAACTTCTACTACCAAATAATTCTAATTTGAGGTCAAACGTGCATCACATTTTTCTCGACACATCAAACAACATGAAAACTACCGGCGACACTTCAGTCAAATCAGCCCCCATAAGGCAAGATGAAGGTGGAGACACTATTCACTGCAACGACCTAAGATGGCTACCTCTCGCCCCGAAAGTTTGGATCAAACTCATCAAGCTGTCACCCGAGACAGGCGCCTACACTGTCATCGTCCGGGCCGAGAAAGGAGGCGTCCTTCCCCGTCACCGACACATCGAAAGCGCCGAAATCTACGTTATTCGAGGCGATGGCAGACATCCTCAAACCGGGCACTTTGCCCAAGGCGACTACGTATCGGAAAGAAAAGGCGCGGTCCATGACCCGCTTGTGTTCGACGAAGAGGTGGAAATGTTGATGATGAGCAGTAGCCCGTCGGCGTTCATTGACGACAAGGGTAACGACTTGTTCTTGATGGACGTTCCAATGCTGCAGCGGTTGGAGGCGTCAACATAGGTCTTGCAAGCCAGCTTCAGAGACAGCGTGACTTGCGCGGAGAAGTGCTGTAGGCAGCCAGATGGATGTTTGGGGGTTATTAGGATGCATCACAGGGACAGAACTTACGACGCGATTCAAGTTCGTAAACAGAGCTAAGGTTTCGGGGTTCTCAAATTACGATGCCAATATGGCTATCACGCGCGACGTTTCTATGTCTAAGGGCAGAATTCTAAGTCCTTTAAGTCCTTCAACTCCCGCTATGAAAGATCTCTAAACGCAACTGATTGGTCTTCTAAAGCTTGGCAATGCCAAAGCCATCTCTCTTAGAACGGCCGAGCAGTCCTCTCGAGATGTCCTTCAAGCTTGCTGTACCCATCAAGGCCATGGTTCTGTGCAGCTCTCGTTCAAGAATATGGAGAACACCCTCCACACCCTTCTGGCCATCCCACGCCAAGCCCCAGAGAGCCGTTCTACCGATCAGGCACAAGTCTGCACCAAGGGCCAGGGCCTTGAACACGTCGCTGCCGCGAGTGATGCCGCCGTCCACAATGACGGGAATCTTGCCCCGGACGATATCCACAATCTCGGGCAACGCCTCAAGCGTTGCTGGTACATCATCGAGCTGTCGACCGCCGTGATTTGACACAATGACGGCATCTACACCAGCCTCTACAGCCCTCTGAGCATCTTCCGCTGTGATGATACCCTTGACGATGATCTTCATCTTGGTTTGAGAGCGCAGCCAAGGAATGACCTCGCTCCACTCCAGGCTGGCATCAACGAGGGATTCGCGGTGCTCGTCGACGATCTTGTTGTATTCCGCCGCAGTCTCTGCGCGGAGGAGCATACCGGCCTTGGAGATAGCACCGACCCTTCTCGATTCCATGTTCGCCATGGAAAGTCCAGGCGGGAGCTGAAGCGGCGTCTTGCGCTCTTGAATCCGGTTCCCCAACACTACCGTGTCCACGGTCAAAACCAGCGCTTCGTAGCCCGCCTCTTCAGCACGCTTAATCAGGCCAGCTGTCAAGTCACGGGCGCCGAGGAAGTAGAGCTGGAACCACGGCTTAGGATACTCGGGGCCGCGCTCGGGAACGGCTTTGGCAACATCCTCGAGGGATGTGGTTGCGTTGCTGGACAGGGTGAGGTTGGTTCCGACATTGAATGCGGCACGAGCAACGTCAAGCTCACCCTCGCCGCCTACGAGTTTCTGGTATGCGCTTGGTGCGATCGCGATCGGGATATCGTAGCGTTTGCCGAGGACGGTGGTTGAGGTATCGATCTTGGAAACATTGCGGAGGACTTGGGGCCGGAGAAGGAGCCTACATAATAGTTTAGCAACGGGAAGGGGTGAAAGATCCATGCGCGGTCGCCTTACTCTCTGAATACAGCTTGGTTGCGCTCGAGCGTGTGCTCATCGTCTGCGCCGGTAATGTAGTAATCCCACACCGGCTTGGGTAACCGTGCCTTAGCAATCTCGTAGACGTCGGAGATCGTGACGGGCTTCGCCGGCGCGTCTTTGATAACAGCCATGTTGAATGCGACGTGGGAGAGAAGTTGACGATTGACTCAATTGATGAAAAAAAGGTGGTATTGAAAGAGTGAATCTGAGTAAGTTCGATGTTTTCGAACACGATCGTTGTTGGCAATATATTCCGAAATTCGGCGTCGCGACATAGCAACACCCTGACTTCTATGGCATCATCGGTCACGAACGAGCGGACGTCCGACGCGCCGGGCCGTGTCAGCTCGGCGGTTCGGTGTCTCCGTTGCCGATGTCGGAGCGGCCGAATGGTCGTCGGCGGGCCTCGGTGAGCAAGCGGTGACACGGCCCGGTTCATAATCGCCGTAAATTACTCAAACCGGAAACTCCAGCATTTCCTCCCGCGTCCAGTATTTCCGCATATTCTCAGCGCTCAGCATCTCAACCTCCTGATCCAAATGCAGTAAAAGTACGTCGCCCCAGGTATCCAGCTTGCTCTTCAACGTCGCGAAATCAAACGTGATTTTGCGGGACCGACACTTTTCCAAGTATTCTTGTAAGGCCTGAACACCATGGTGTATTTGACGGTGCTGCTCCAGAGCCACTGCGTCATCGCCTTGAAACTCTGGCATTTTGCGTGCTAAGAGAGGAAACAGGAGTGTTTCTTCGATGTCGTGGTGGTGCACCAAGCGATAGCAGAAAAATAGCCCCTCCCTGACGACCTGCTCGTTAGTGAGCTTTGTAGGGACGTCAGCAGGGGTGTTGCAGGCATCGTGAAGACGCTTCCAAGTTCGCCGGAAGTAATTATGCTGCTCCAAAAGTCAGACAAGTGATATTTCCAGCGCGGCACAAGTTACGCAACCAAACTCACGTAATTCTGCATCATATCCGACAAACGGTTAAACACTCCAAGATCTGAGGGAGGCAACGGCAACATTGGGGGCTCCATTTCCGGGGTCTTGCGCAGGCGACAGGATGGTGGGGGTGCTTGCAGGTTGAGCCTCTCTGTCGTTGGCAAAGACTTACCTACCTACATCACTGATACTGACGTGTGAACATGAAAAAGAGAGTTATATCTCATCAACTGCGCGATTCTCGCTTTCGCGCTTTCGCTGCATACGCTATGCCCGAGTGACAGGCGAGTCATTGGGTTGGATCTTGCGCTAGTACATGGCGATTTGCTGCTGTAATCAGCGTGGTCCGTCACGTAATCAGCACTCACGGCCATTGCCCCATTTACAAGCATTGCAAGTTTGGAACTACCATTCGTCAAGAAGAATCTTTGTAAATTTGTCATCTACACTCATGATTCCGATAGAAGATACGTTGATGTTACTCCGCAGCTTGAGTAGCGACACCACCAGTCCACGTAAGCTTCATGACAACAAGAAACGCTGAGAATGTTGCTTCAATGTTGTCTTCCTCTCACAGACGGCATCTCATAAACTATGCTTTACGCTCTAGTATCTTGTATGCCCACACCGAAGTGACCCAATATCATGGGCGTTTGAGTGGCAGTGACTTCCCATGAAGGCCATTACTTGAAACCACGAATATGAAGCGACAGTAATCCCAAATCTCAGGCGGAAAATCAATCTGAACATTGATTTATGGTCTCGTACATGTAAGTGTCAACCTGAAATTCATTCATACCATTGACTTCAAGTGGCTGGTTTCAATGGACTTAGCCTAGAGCCTGCAAAAGTACCTGTGATATAAAACACTCCGTTTCTCGAATCTCGACATAACCGTTCATAAATAGAACGAACATGTCGTCTGCTTGAGTGCAATGCAACCTGAGGCCATCTTAATAATGAATACGACGGATAGCATAAGCTTATGCCCAACTCTCATTTGCAACAGCAACGCTAAAGCTCAAAGGCATGGGCAGCAAGATAGGAGATTACATGTATGGCCAGTACGTTCAAGTTATTTTATTTTCAGTGGCAATATGTTCGAATACCAAGCTGAGATGCGACTCTTGCAGGATGAAGTTCATAAGACCACGCTGACATTGATGGGGTTGCAATACGAACTGCTGTCAGCGTTCAATTCTATCTAATTCTCTTGGCTAGCCAATCATTCGACAAACAGTGCGGGCCGCGCCGTGAACTGAGGCGATTAGGAAGGTGAAGTTGTGCACCCGGACTTATTTCATTGGCTGACTCGGTCTTCTGTCGTGAACGTTGCAGAATCCTTCGCCGTCAGCAATGCAGCATCCAGAACGGTAACTTAGTGCGAGCTCTTCAGCTTCGATTTCATAGCCCATGATAAAGTGAGGAACTGCGGGAGAAATCAATTCTATAAAGGTTCGGCAACCACCAGGTCGTTTCTGTCCCATCTGCTTCCCCAGGACACCACTAGCGCGTCTACATCTCTAGGCAACGGCCTAAATCGCAATCATGAAGCTTCTGAGTCTTGCTCTTCTGGCCCCCTTCGTTTCCGCAGCCTGTGATACGAGCAAGAACGAGATCAGTCTCACGTTCATGTTGAGCAACTTCTACGATTATGAAGTAGAAGAGTTCTGCCCGGTAGCCGGAAGCTGCGGTTAGTACCTGAACCTAGAACCCTATGACCGAACGCTGGTAAACCCTCACTTCCCAAAGATATGCTGACAAAGTCTCGTAGTGAACATGCCAGCCGGGCCTGACGAGTGGTCTCAAAAGGCAGACTGGGCTCTCATGAAGGCAAATACCTGCGTGAGGTTCTACAAGTATGTCACTTGGGCTTTTTTCCCCGTGATTTATATAACATTGACTATACAGAAAAACTAACATGTGACTTTCAGAGCGAACGACTGCCCGTCTGGTGTTGAAACATGGGAACCGCCCTGCTATGACACAGACTGGGCCGTTTTCATCCTTCAATCCTGGCAGGATGGTGCGATCAAGTCTTACACAGTTTTCAAGAAGTAGGACGATCACAAGTCAGTTGTCTTGCCCAAGCTTCGTCGCAGATATGGAAAGTTTTCGGCATGTAAAGGCGGTCACAGAGGTGAGGGACTTGCGTACTGTGAATCTATTAGTTGGACAGTGATCTTCGAGCAATCACATGTATCCTTCAATGGAGCTACTAGCTGTATGGTGAAAGTATACATAGATGTCTCTATAAATGCAAAAAGCACTCCGCGCATCGACGATTTCAAGTGGTCCATTGCCCGTAGCGCTTCAATTCTGTGACATGCCTAGCTCCAGTGTTCTACGCTGTTAACATCATCAACCTAGCTCAAGCTGATCGCGGTGTTGCTGCAGCTCTTATCTCTTGCACAGGCCAACGTATAAGCTCTATGTAAACAGAGGGAAGCAGAGACTCTATCACTCCCAAGATTGCCTCTGGTACCGAGTCGTCTCTGAGCCAGCATCTTTGATCCAAACGACTGAGAAGAACACACCAAAACGCCATCATTACCAATGCCTCGGGTCGTCTGTGTATGGACATGTCTCTCAGAAAGTTTTCGGAAACAGCGCCCGCAAACATCATTGCAGCAATCTTACAAGACGCATTGCCCGCCTTCCCAGCTATGGCGAAAGACCTCTGCAAAAGTCTGAATTCCTCCTCATACAATGATCGATTTTCTCCGTCCGACGCGAACGCTGATAGCCTTTCTTGCAGGGACTGAATCTCTCGATGCGACTCAGACATCTCGGATGTTGAAGGGTCAGCCCAGGAGTCCAGATTTGTTTGCAATGATGCCCAAGAGGAATTGGCTTCCAGAGGCCCTCTCAGTTGGCGGACTAGTGCAGTGCAGCCACGGATGGGAAGAATCCACTCAGGCGGTCCCGGAGGGTCGTTATTAAACAGAAGAGAAGCCGGGTCCTCAAAGGCGGCGAAGTAATAGTTTGACATGAGAGCAGAGCATGCGAAGAGAGCATGTGCCTGACTTCCCGCGTTTTCCGGCATCAGAGCGACGCCAAACTGGCTGAATGCCTTGGCTTGGTGGTCCCACGCAACACGCTGGTAGTTTGTCGGACTCTTCGGGTTGAGGTGGTGTAGATGTATAGCTGCTACGGCTAGGATCTCGTGTAACACGTAAGGATACTGAGGTGCTAGGCTGGGGAGATCAGATTTCCATGAGAACATGGTTTCCATCGCTTCGGGGCCATGGCTGAGGGCCATACAAGGCGTTGTTGATGTGAGGAAGTGGTGGAATAGACCGAAGTCTGAGGCTGCGAATGAGTTCACAATAGGCACAGGATCGTTTTTCTCGTGTGCATTCAACTCTGGAGAGGAGCCCGAGCCGCTTCTGGCTGAAGACAAGTTTGAGCCTGCGTTGGACGCATTGAGGCTGCAGTTTACAACAAACTTGACGCAGCGGCTGCATGGAATGTTCTCATCGCACTTTCAAGTTCAAAGCTGTTAGCTTCAGGCTTGTGATTTGATATGGAGAAGACATGTGACGAACCTTGATTTTCTTCCTCTTACACTCCTGGCATCCGTTGCGTGACTTCGTATGCGACCTTCGGGCTTGCCCCATTGTGTCTGATTTCTTGGAGCTCTTCCGAGAGGTCGAGGATAGTGCTTGAATGACTGACGTGATCATCCGCTGCAATGAGAGATGAACGACTGTGGTCGGGATGAGTGCAAGTATTATCGGGGAATCTGAGGTGAGAATCAACCGGTTAGTGTCTTTCATCGCCAATAACATCTTGGACTAGGGTTGATTTAGTTAGGGTCCATTCTATTTATGTTTCTAAGACTGAATAGGCAAGGTCTGACAAGTATCTCACTGCCGACCATGACGTGGGTTCCAATTACAATGCGCCAATTACTCCATCAACTACCCAAGGATGTTCATGCAATCGAAGTCGAAGCATATTCCTTGATTCATTTCCGCTCAAATGGCTGCTCCACATCCATCTGCTGTCTTTCATAGCTTCCACCATCCGCGTTGTTCGACAGTTTCGAGATGTTCATCGTCAAGATGCCGTTGATCACAAGAATGAGCGTGGCGGCCAGCTCCTCGAAGAGATACAGCCAGACCTTGGCGACGACCGAGCCTGTTGCAGCGCCGATGGAGCTGTTCTTCGTCGCGAGGTAAGCCAGCGTCGCAATGACCCTGACGCCCACGAAGGGAAGCGCAGCCAGCACAGCAACGAGCAGCATCGTGGCCGCTCTCTGCTGTTTGGATCGACCATCGGAACTAAGACCACCCAGGAAGACGGAAAAGCCTGCCGCAGCGAGGAGAATAACCCAGCTGAGGAAGAGAATGACGGCGCCGACGATGGCGATGGTCCAGCCCTTGGAGACGGTCTCCTGCGAGGCATTGCCCATGATTCTTGACATTCCGACGGCGACGAGGACAACACCGAGCATGGTGAAAGTGTGATATTTGAGGACGAAAAGGAGGTCTGTCCTGCGGTTGGCGTTGCGCTTCTCGGGATCGGCGTGGTAGAATTTCCTGTGGCAGATTCTGTTAGCATCGACGCTTTGGACTCACGCCTATGGTGACATGAGAGGATTGCTTACGCTTCATGAAGAACGCCAGATAACGCCAG
This sequence comes from Colletotrichum karsti, assembly GCF_011947395.1. Classification (NCBI taxonomy): domain Eukaryota; kingdom Fungi; phylum Ascomycota; class Sordariomycetes; order Glomerellales; family Glomerellaceae; genus Colletotrichum; species Colletotrichum karsti. The sequence continues at coordinate 84,373 of NW_024065911.1, read as the reverse complement.
CAGCAAAGGCGACAACCCGATGCTTGACACAATGGACGCGCCAGAGCTGGGAGTGTCACTCAGGGCCAGGCCAGAGCCGATGATTTTCAGACTGCAAAAGACGAGTAGGTAACCCCAACCCAAAAGCGCCCATCCTCGTGTGCCATGTTTATAGGTGACGAATGCTGTTGGGATTGATATGGTGATGAAGATGATGAGAACAGCGAGAGAGTATTTGTCGGAGACGGTCATGCTGTTGGGGCGACTGTGAAGAGGTAGGACTCGGGAGGTGGAAAAGCGTCGATAAATAACAGGGGATGGATATGGATTAGATAGAAAAGGCTTGTAAGCTCCAGTTGGATTGAGATATAAGATAAAACTATTGATGCGGAGCTGGACTGGCATACAACCACTGGCAAAGCCAAGGCTCTTATACAGATCTGTCCGTAAGACATAGTTTCCATTGCTCTGGCGGCGAGCCATGAAAAATTAGCTATTTCCCATTTCAGAGGTATTGAAACCCACATTCAAGTCAGGCAACAGCTCGGTGCTCCCGCAAAATGTCACTGCCTCACGATATCTTACATCCAGCGTCAACTTCATGCCTGACGCGGAATTCTCTGCCTTACGCGGAGGGTGCGCGACCCATCTCAGCCCTGACTAGCGGTAGATGCAGTCGGCCGCTGGGGAACAAAAACTGGGTTCGATCTGCACTCCCGAAAGGCACCAGCAATTGCAACGGGACTTTGATGGTGGGAGAAAAGGATAGGCGACAAAAAGCAACCAAGTCGATGGCAGCGACCGGAGAAAAGATGGGGCTTGGCATGAGCTTAGCAAGCTTAGCACCAGGCTAACGTTTTCACCGGCCGAATCGCCGATTTTTGCGCCTGAGACGGTTGATTGATGCCTTATGCGGTCGCGGACTACCGATAGGAGTTGCGATGTGGCGCAGAGAAGCCGCAGCAAGTGATAGACGGGGCGGATAACATCTTACTGGCACTCAGTCACATTGAGAGATGACGTTGGGTGCTTCGCTTATCGATGGAATCTGTAGGCTTCATATGTCCCCGAGAGGCCAAACCAGCACAACCTAGTATTGAGATTGGATACCGACGACACTGTTCAACTCCAAAGGTCCTTCCACATCTCCTTGAAACCGTAGTGAGGGGCTCTCGAATCGTAAATTTTTGCTGTGTGGCCCTCCTTGCCAAACCGATCGAAGATGGCCGCCCTGCCCGCGCCAGCTGAGTCGAACAGCGGTTTCACTGGTCTCGTTGCTCTCTGCCTGATGGCTTCGGCCACCAGAGGCGCAACATCGGCATAGCAAGTCGCGAGTTCCCGGTCGAGGGAGTAGTAAGGCTTCTTAGCCAAGTCTGGGGCCATCAGGTTGTAGGAACGCGTGATCGCGTTGATGTTTTCGATGGCGAGAGTCATGTAGGAACGTTCGCCTTCCAACCATTCCGCGTCCCGGAAAGGTGCAACGACCGCTGCAGGAGCCTTGGCTGCAGCTGTCGTGGCTGCAGATTCGGCAGCTGCATCCCCCGCCGCCTGTTGTCGAATCTTGACCATCACGATATCGTCCGTGGAATTGGTCGGCACGGAGATGCTCTCGATATTCTTTTTGCGCGGATTGCTGATCTCCTCAGCTCGAGCATACTCCTCCGCCCGCTGCACCTGCTCCTCCAAGCTACCCCCGCGCGAAGAAATCATCCTCGCCACGTGCCTCTTCCAGTCGTTTCTCAGTCTTGACCTGAAGGTCCCCACGACTTTTGCGAGCTCCTGCTGTTTCTCAATCCACGGCGGCACGATATCCTGCCTCTTGATCATCTTATTCATAATGTACTCCGTCGTATCGATGAACGGGTTGTCCGCCCTCGCGTCTCGCTCGACTCCCTTGCCGCGGGGAATGTTCTTGAACTGGCCGCGCGCGATCGCGTTCTCGATTCTCTCGTTCGCCAGGGCCGCAAGTCCGGAGAGCGTATTTGGCATGGCTCGAGCATTGGGTTCGAAGCGCTCGCGGAACTGCTTCCTCATTGCCTCCCGCTCGTCATCGCTGAGACCGGTCTGGTCCTTAATCCCGAGGCCGGTATATGTCGAAGCTCGTTCGCGGGCATTAGCGGCGCGTTGGCCTGCGTTGACTTTCGGTTCTCGTCGTATTCGCATATCGACCGGCGGGATCTGGTATTGCCCTCGAAATTCAGGCTTCAGCGGCTTCCTCGCATCGTCGAGCATGCGAAGGGCGGTATCGGAGTGTGATTCCTCGCCAGTCCAAGGCTGCGCAGTCGCCATTATTCGGGTGCCTTCGCCTGCTGAGTTGGGCATCCCAGCCTCGGCGAAGGCGGACGCGAAATCAGATTGAAATTTGGCTGTCTTGACCTTGTCAAGGAGCTTCTCCTTCAGCTCTTGATCGAACCCAGCGTCTTCCACGGCTCGCCGGCCGGCGCGACCGCCGGTGAGTAGAGCTTCCTCCGTGGCTTCTTCGAGTCTCCGGGACATTGCACCCTTTTCTTTCTTTGGTGTGTCATTCTTCTGTTCGGTCTCGGCAGCCTCGGGGGCTCGATCGGAGGAGTAAAATCGTTGAGCTGCGTGGATTCGAGGTTTGATGCGCCCAGCAGTACGCACACAGCGGCGGCAGGTGGAAAACGTCTTCGACATCTTAGTCGCCATATCTATAGTCCCAGGCCCTGGTTGGGGGTATTGTTGTGCGCATCGCTGCAGATAAAGGCCGACTTTCGGGAAGGTACGCGATGGAAATCGTGATGTCAGTGAAGGAAAGAAAGTGGCGATTGACGGAGTTAAGCACTGGCCAACCACCGAGCAGCCGAGGGACCCGCAGGAGCTCTCCATATTATCGGGACCGTGCCACGGATGGGTCCCCCATATTCGGCACCAGCCAACGCAATCATCGGCTCCGGGGCTCCGTGTGGTTTACTCTGTTCCATTTCGAGGTCAATTCCCTCATCAATCACGCGACGCTCCGGTCAGACTCATACCACCCATAACATCCATGACACCCACTTCAGTACATAAGCAATGTTGCTGGGTCCTAGATGAGACCAATCGATTGGTCTCGAGAGTTCGTTTCTTGATAGGTAAGCGGACAGTTGTCTGTCCGCTATTGAGCTGGTGGCGCTGTCTTCCAGTTGTGATTGGCTCCGTCTCTGACGCGACTTCCTCCCTGAGAGCATGGGTGTCTTCAGCTGAACAAATATCCTTAAGATTCTCAACTGCAAGCGACTGACCCCTCTTTCCCATATTTTTCAGTACATTTACCACGTCTTTACCTTGTCTTGACTTCCTGAGACATATTTATGTACAAATTCAAAGTTTCGACTATGCTCATGAGATCAGGAATATGGTGGAGGGTCTGGATACATGTAACGATGATCATGGGTATGGTCGAGGCTCAAGTGCCTTCATCTACAAGCCAAACCTCCGCGCCTACTACGACGAGGAGATCGCCATCCACCATTACTCCTTGGACCCACTCAGAAGGAGCAGACTTCATTGGTTACTATGATTATGTTGGATGTAAGCAACCGCCAAGGCCTCTTTGGAGCTGCGTCCGTTAACAATCTCAGGGACATCTATGCGATGCGGGCGGAATTCTTTCCTAGCCAGCGACTCTTGGAATGCGTACTGTTGCAACTCAGTCGATAATTCATGTATCACTGCTGCAGGTAAAAGCGGAGACGACTGTGTTGACCGTGCTGGCAAAGTGGTCGGGATCTGGTCAGTCTGATCCGTGTCTTTGGCCGTGTCTCTCACACATGCTTGCCCGACAGGATCCTTACGCTGACATCTGAATTCTGAATCAAGCGACTCCGGCAAGGAGTGCACTGGCGTGACTATCGTGAGAACGAGCAAAGACTATGAGAAGCGAACCTTCTTTCTGTGCTCAGGTGCAGCTCACATTGCAAACACGTGGTACCGAACCACGTATGATTGTGAGTTAGACTAGTCAATAATCTGCCATCCACTCACGCTGGTTACTATGCCATGGAGAGTATCAGCTAACCAAAAGCTAGTAACAACGTCAACCACGAGCACTTCAACATCATCGTCAACTTCCAGCGCAGGTGCTAATCTCGTGAGGCCGCCTTCTGCCTTCATGTTGGGTTGGATCCCTGGCGTGTTGCTTGGTCAATAGCATTTGAAACAGGAAGACGAGCTGGGATTAATGGCTCAGTCCCAACGCAATTCAATGATTTGATCAAGATTGTTATGTTACCAATGGATATTTGTATACTGTGATGCCTTAGCTCTCATGCCGTGAAATCAACCAGTACCTCGTCCATCTCCCTGTTGAAAGTGCCAAAGTACTCCTGCCTCCTGTTCTCAAAAGCATCAAACATGGGCTTCGCTGTGCCGACAGGAATCTGTTCTTCTCCAGCTTTCCATCTCTCATAGACCTCGTCAACGAAATCAGCTACAGGCATTCCGATCTCATGCCCGTTCTTCAAGTCTGGCTGGTTCTTGGCGTCATGCAACTCAGTTTGAACAGCAGGAGGGTAAACCTCAATGACGTTGACCCGGCTGGAAGCAGCCTTTAGCTGTGCTCTGAGAGCTAAGATGAAGCCGTGCATAGCGGCCTTCGAACCACTGTAGTTGGGGCAGCGTTTCATAGGGATGAGACTGAGTTGCGAGGTGGTGTATACCAAAGCTGTCGGGTTAGTCTGCTTCGACAGATGAGGTAGGAAGGCTTTGGTTAAGTGAACGTGAGAGAGGTAGTTCGCTAGCAGTTCTTCGTACACGACGTCGAGGCTGACGCTCTCAGGCTTCGTGAAGTCTAATCCTCGCTGAACACCAGCATTGAGGAAGACACAGTCCAGGCTGGGGTGTTCTTTGAGAACGGCTTCCACGAATTGAGGAGTCTGTAGTAGACGTTAGTATTGGAGCTGAGAGACGTTGGGGTCAGATTAAGCTTACCGAGTCAAGTTTGAGGATATCAACCACGATTCCTGCAGCCCTGTGGGTTCCGTGTTTGGCCACGAACTTGTCAAGGTTCTCCTTTCGTCTACCCGCAGCTATGACAAACGTCCCATTTTCAACGAGCTTGTCTGCCAGGGCAGCGCCTATTCCCGATGTTGCACCGACGAGAAGAACTTTCCTGTAAGGCAAGGTCATGGTTGACGTTTGATGTGGATATGTCGGAGTAGTCCGTTCGTAGCAGGCCGAAGTTCTTGACTCCTTGAGGTAAACGATAATTTCCTTCTCTTTCTGAAAATAGGTTTGCGAGAAGATTGGCAGCATTCAGTCAGTCTATGACCGTCATCCCCAACTTTATGTGAAGTCTTTATACGTTATCTGTCGCAACTGCATGCTCTCAACTCCAGTTTGTCAGCGATGGTTGGATTTATCAGCAAATGTGGTTCTCTACGTCCTAAGAAACTCGACTACAGCCTTTTCCGAACAGCATCTGGCGTGATGTTGTAGACGAAGCGGTCCGTTGTGGGCTGGGCTCCTCGGCTCAAACTAGCTTCACGATGATTCGCCCAATGACAGCTTTGGGACGACCTCGGATTACCCCCACAACTGGACTACCAAGATTCGCCCCATGCAATTATCAACTTGGTGTAGAGCATCAAACATTGTCACCAACGCGTCTAAGCTAGAAGCTCTCGTAATCATGGTCTCTTAACAGCGTGAGTTGGAACTGAATTTCTAGCCATTAGGATCTCAATGTTTTGAGCCTCAGACTTTTTGAACAAACAATCTTAGTTGGCGTTGGTCAGCTTACAAGCTTCGACTGAAAGCTAAATTCATGATCCCTCATTCCAGGGAATTGATCAGTAGTTGTGGTGAGTTTTATATACCTGCGTGTTGACCCTGTTTATTTTCTGATCTCGTACTTCTACATGTACGGTATCAACGCTCATGGAATCTACTCAGCTGTTCTTGTATAAAGCATCCTGCTGAAAATGACCAAGTCTTATAGTTTGTTGTGTATTGAGATGTACAAGACTTCAGCCTTCGCCAAAACCTCCCCTTTCTCGTCCTCTATTTGCGCAGAGACGAAGTTCTTACGACCCTCGATCTTGGAGATCCTAGACCTCACAAGAATAGTACCCGGAGCCGGTACTGGCTTAAGGAACGTCGTATTCAGATACGCCGTTCGGAAGTCTTTATTGGGCTCTGCTCCCTCAGGCCTCTGTGCCACAATTGTCATGCCCGTAACTTCGTCCAAGACCAAGGCGACGACCCCTCCGTGTGCCGTCTCAGGGAAACCGATCATGCCATCTCTGAAAGTGATGAGCGAACACAATTCCTCGACCCTCCAATCAGGTGGCTGTGGTCGTGGGTAGAGCACAAGCCATGCGGCGATAGTATTCGGGGTGTTGAGCGTGCCTCCGACGTATGAGTTTTCCTTTGTTGGCAGAATCGTTTTGTTTGCAGATATTTGAACGACGTGCGAGGGGGTGTCGAATGCGTCAAGGATTCGAGCGCACCACGGGATGGATGCGAAGTGTTGGTAGTCGGGGTGCGACTTCACAGCGTGAGAAGTCATGGCTGACGAGTTGGCAACTGCTTTGGGATGAGTTGCAAGGACTTGCAGCTGACGGTATCTCAAAGATGTGGGAGGGGTGGGTAGGATGAGTTACCTCGGTTTCGTTTTGCGGGGCCTTTTTAGACTCCGAGGTAGATAGACAGGGTAACAATTGGTCATCCGTCAGCCAGTACTTGCCAGGTTCAAGTTCCAAGACAATATGTAGATGATTTTGAGGAGTTGTCAGACTTCACTCTTGTAACCCTCATCTCAACATTGGACGCGTCTCAGACGATTCGCCTTGTCATTGTCTTACCCTAACGCATATCGGACGACACGTGGAAGGTTGCGCGTGGGCTGCCAAACCAGGCACCGCCCAAATGACTCAAGAATTCTCCCAGAGCCACGAGATTCGATTAAGGCAACCGAGCGACCGAGTCTGGGAAATCGGACTCCCGGAAAATGATTCAGGACTACATAAACTCTTTTTAAGCTTGTTCGACGCAGACCTTCCACGCGCCTACAGTTTCGCGCCTAGACCTGATGCCCGCTTGTGCTCTTCTCGCCATGCAAGATCGCTCAGAATCTCCTCGCTTCCCCCGCCGATGACTTTCAGACGGAGGTCGCGTGAGATCTGCTCCGTCATGGTCACCCCTCTCTCAAAACCCATCCCGCCGTGTATCTGCTGGCTCTCCCTCACGGCCTGTTCAACCATTCTGCCGCCCTGGATCTTTGCCAGGGCAATCCTGCTCGCGACGTCCTTTGTCTGCCAGCCGTGGATCTTGATGTGGTATGCTATCTGCTCCAGCCAGGCCCAGTGTCCCTCGATTTCTCGCGCAAGTGTCGTGAGTTTGTGGCGAATAATTTGATGGGAGGCAAGCGGTTTCCCGAAAGTCTCGCGGTCATGCGCGTGTTGAAGTGCTTCCGAGAGACATATCCGGGCCTGCCTATTGCAGTCCACTGTGAGAATGAAGCGCTCTTTGTTGAAGTTGCGCATTATGATCGGAAACGCTCCGTTCTCCTCGCCCAGCAAATGATCGGCTGGAACCTCCACGTCCTCCAGAATGACCCACGAGGAACCGCCCGCGTTGTGGCCCGAGTTGTGGATCTTCCTGATCGTGATACCAGGAGACTTGAGGGGCACGACAAGGAGAGAGATACCGCTCCGACCAAGTTCGCCCATTCGGACGGCAGTTGTCATGTGCGTGGCCCACGGAGCACCGGTAACCCACTTCTTGCGCCCGTTGACGATGTAATGCTTGCCATCAGCCGTCTTCTCGGCTGTCGCGCGTATGGCACTCACATCGCTGCCGGCCGTGGGCTCCGTGATGGCAAGACAGAAACTCGTCTCCCATGTGAAGAGGCCCGGCAGCCATCGTCTCTTCTGCTCCTCCGTCCCCGCTGTCCAGACAGGCGGGGCGCCCACGTTGGAGGCCCCCGCCAGAGCGAGGGGCACCCCGCTCGGGATGCGGGCCATCTCGTCCATCAGGATCAGCTCGTGAAAGACATCGAGCTCGTCGAACGGGATGCCCGCGATTGTCATGAGCTCCTGGGGCCGGTACTCCCTGGGCACGTCAAGGAAAGCCAGACCGGACTTGGCGAACTTCAATCTCGCGGCCATGGGGCACTCGCCGGCGGCCTCCCAGTCCTGGGCGTAGGGGAGCAGGTGAGTGTCGACAAATTCGCGCACGTACGCCTGGAATCTCCGGTGAGAGTCATTGTAGTACGGGCTCTCGAGAGCATTGAACCAAGCCGGTTCGCCCCACCTATTTTCGGCCGTTGGATGTCAGCTTGGGAACGGACGAGGACGGGGTTAGGGTCGGGACAGTACGGAGCGAGGCTGCCCACCGCCGTGCGCCCAGGGTTAGGACCAGTCGGCACCGGCTGCTTGGCAGTAGTATCGGACATGTCGTTGTGATGTTGTGATGGCTTGGTTACGCAATCGTTTGAGGTGGATGATTTGATCTGCGAGGGCGAGGGTGGTGGCTGGGAGGGACACGAATCCGGTTGTCTCTGAGTAGCATTTGTGAGGTTTTGATAGACCAGCCAAGCGGAAAACGCCGCGGCGAAACTCATTGTGAGAGCGCTTCTAAGTTGCCACGAAGTAGAGTTTACTCTCATGTGAAGTTTGAATCAGAACCGACCCGAGTTCAATGCAAGGGGGAGCAGCTCCACGCGAGTCAAGATGGTATCCACGACTTGCCCAATTCGTTCATCCCCGCACACGTCTGAGTGCCGGCCGGTTCATCCGGGAGACGACATGGGGGCTTGGGTCTTCCGCCCGGACGAGACAAACCGCGGAGTCCTGACAAGTCCCGGGCTCGGATTTCCCTGCGACTGGGGCGGCTGGGGCGCTTGAATATACGACCAATGCGAACCGTTCGATGAATTACGAGTTTCTCACCGGTTCTTGGCGAGAACGAAAGCTTATTTCATTGACATTCCCAAGTACTCGGGCGCCAAGGCCGGTCAATGTGCTCAATAACAACGTCGTATGAAAAGCCGCCAATGGGCGTACCATGTTTGTATTGCTGTCTAGACAGACAGGGCTACGGAAATCTAGGGATCGTAGAACACAAAGGGTTGGTTATGCTAGGTGGCTACACTGTTGTAGACCTGAGATCTAGAACCTCGACAATCTTCCCACTCCTAGGGTTGACAGCGAGTTCCTGCATAGTGACAAAGTTAATCTTCAGCTCATTGATCAGGTCCTTCTCGACATGTTCTCGAAACATCGGTCGTACCACACCCAACTCCTTTCGGAACCTAGCCTGCAGCTGTGAACTTTCCTCCTCAGTACCCGGTTTGAAAGCAACGTTCATGGTCAGAAGGTCCTTTCTGTCTTTTCTCGTCACGACGGCCTGGATCTTGCCCACCGGCCTGTCTTGGAGTACTGTCGAGACAATTCGTCGCAAGTCCACGAAGTCAATAGATACAGGCCCGAGTCGGATGGCAGTACGGTCTCTGTCGAGAACACGGAAGAGTCCCAGCGTCGGGTCAACCCACGCAGCCCGGTCGCCGGAGGGATAGCGAATGATGGGCATGAGGCGCCGTTCGACGTTGGTAACAACGAGACTTCCCGCCTCCCCTGGAGTTGTGGTCACCTCGCCGTCGTCGTTGACGATCTCGACGATAATGTTGGGGCTGTTGACCTGGTGGAGGCGAGGATCGTTGTTGTAATGCTCTGGTTTTGGTGGAAGGCCGATGATGCCGCAGTCCATAGAACCGTAGACGACCGATCTAATGGTTGCGTTCGGGAATGCTGCCTTCAATAGACCAGCCTGGTCATCGTAGAAAGCCTCGCCCGAGAACAATAGTAGACGAACAGAGGGATGCGTTTTTCCTGCCTCGAGGATACGTTCTGCCAGTTGTGACATGGTCGTGACTGTAGCAAGAACTACGGTTGCTTCAAACTCGACTATATGTCTTTCCATGGACGGAATTCCGACGTGCCCGGCGACTGGGAGTTGGATAGCACCTCCAGGGAGATGATACACAGACAAGATATGCAGCAAGAAACTGCCATAGAGGTCTCCTGCGTAGAAGAGATTGGCGACCATGTCACCCTCTCTCACACCACATCTTGCTAGGGACTCGGCCAGCTGAGTTGAAAGGCCATGAAGTTCCCTTTGGTCGTAAAATGAGACCTTTGGGTTGTTTGTCGTTCCTGTGAGTGGTGAGCTATTGACACAGATAACATTAAACCATGCCACTCACCTCCTGTCTTGAAGATGATGCCGTTCTTCTGCTTCGATGTCACAACTTGACTGTTGAGACATGTGTTTGCCCTCCAAAATGACTCATGATCAACAGTTGGTAGTTCTTGCAGTGAGACTGGCTCGTCTTTTGTGACAATCGTGGACTCCCAAAACTTCGCGTAGAACGGTGAATTGAGTCTCACAAACTCGAGCAAGTCTGATAGATCTCGGGGGTTGACCCCATTCACCTTGGATACTGTCATGATGTCGTCGAATTGAGTTGAATTGGCTGGTTAGACTCCCGGAGTGCGGCAAAGTCAACTTTCAGCTTCAATAGATAGGATCAATCAAGAGAATCTAGGCCATGACAACGGAGATGAGCAATGTGCGCAAGGTTTGCCGTCTAATTATCAGACGGACAGCAGTACCCCGACCTCAGCGGAGGCTGATAACTAACTCGATGCCACCATGGGACATCCTCAATTGCTCTGTACATCGGTTGATAGAGTTCGTACTTGCAGGGACTATGCGACAGTTGTGATAAAGGCGCAACTTGCGAAATCGAATGTTACGCAGGTAAGGTGAGTGATGGACGCGTGCATATCGATGAGAAGGTTTACCCTAGAAGCCTGTCTCACGTAGCCTCATTTCTAGAAATCCACAAAGAAGCCGTTTAAGCTTTCTGGATTGCACCGGCTCATGTCACTGCAAGCCTCGATTGAACGTGCACCGAAGCTCCCGTTAACCCTAACCTTGTGGCCACGCGTTGACAGAGAGGGCTTCGAAGACGGGGAAACCAGCATGGGACTGACAGGAGAGAACCGACGAGAGACTTTGCCCGATATATGAACTTCATGACATGTGTTTTCTCTTCACTTATCTTTGCCCCCTCTTCCCGTTTTCCCCCGAGTGGACCGTGGCGTTATGGCACGGTCCCTTGTTTTGAACAATTGGGGGACACGCGGTTTTGTTTGGGGTTTTGGGGGTGGTTGGAGAAGATGGAGAAAAGACTCAGGGACGTGACCAATAGAGTCAATCGAAATAGATGCTCACAACCGAGCGGTTTTCAGGGTCTTGTGTCACCGCAAACGAGATTCAAGCTCAAACGCAGTGTGGAGTTCATTTCCGAATCAGTCGGAACGAGCCAGGGGTAAAAGTGTTGGGGTTGAGGGGACTTTGATTGTGGATTTCCAAGCCTTTTTGTTATCCGCTCGTGGGACTGAACCCTTGGACTTCCTCGTCAGCTAAACTGAATGCCGTTTAGTTTTGTTTAACCGAGGAAGCCTCTTCTTGGAATTCCAAGGATTCTGCTGCAGGATAGATCCGCGGGTCTCAACAGAGTTGTTGGAATACTGCTCACCGCCTGGCGAAAGCGGGTGGCCTCTTTCTGAGATATACGGTGTGTGCAGAATCATGTCAGGGTCAGAGAGACAAACACACGTGGTCGCAGCAGAGTGCGAGGAATTCTTTAGCAACTCTCCTGAGTCCTAGGGTGACACAAACTTGTGAGAAAAGGCGAAAGGTGGCTTGAACCGTTTTTTGAGTCATGGGAGGCGTTGCGGGAGCCTCATAACCCGAAGCTTTGCTTTCTTTTGCCTGGTGTCTCAAGGCTAATCCCAGTTACGAGTCGCGTATTCTGCTGACACTCGAGCGATTCCAAACACTCACCATTGGGACACTGACCATCGTAATTTTTTTCTGCCGTTCTGCCATGCAAGTCTGGACTGTTTGGACCCCTATTCCATGATCGCCCTGGCCATGAATTCGACCCACCGTTATGCTGATATGCTAAAAAAGGAGAGCCACGTCGCGGTATTCGCAGCAAGTAGGCGGTGACAGCCAAGACCCTTAATTTTGAGCTGGTGCACCCGTGTGTGCGTGTGTGTGTGTGTGGCCGGTGCCAGTTTGTATCTGAACTCTGTACTTTCCCTCTTACCTCGGGCAAGCAAGAATTTTTCACCCTTCTTTCCGTTTTCTTCCAGCCCCATCTGGTCAAGTTCTTTTTCACTTCAATATCTGCGCTGCCCTGAAGAGACTTGAGCTGTCTGTTCATCTCATATACTGCAACGTATAGACAGAAGGCTCTCACACGTCCCAGGTCGCGCCTTCCACACACACAATGGCGGCCCGTCAACGTACTACGACCGCGGTGGTCGAGAAACCCCAGCAGGTAAGTCGGGACTTTTCTTCCGGATCGCGATCGATCGATTCACTGACCCTCATCTAGAAGACCTCTGAGCCTGAGTTCCCTGATATCCAGACCATCAGGGACGCCATTCCTGCTCACTGCTTTGAGCCTTCTCTGTGGACTTCCTTCTACTATGTCTTCCGCGACTACACCATGGTCGCGACCCTCGTCTGGGCTGCTCTTACCTTCATTCCCGGCATCCAGGACCCCATCCTCCGCGTCGCCGCCTGGATGGTCTACGGCTTCCTCCAGGGACTTGTTTGCACCGGCATCTGGATCTTGGGTCACGAGTGCGGCCACGGAGCCTTCTCCAAGAGCACCAAGCTGAACGACTGCGTTGGCTGGGTTCTCCACTCTTTCCTCATGGTCCCGTACTTCTCCTGGAAGTTCTCTCACCACCGCCACCACCGCTTCACCGGTCACATGCAAAAGGACATGGCCTTCGTTCCCGCCACCGAGCCCAAGCCCTCCAAGAAGCCCCTGTTCGGCGCCATCGACCTCCACGAGCTTTTCGAGGACACTCCTGTCCTCCAGCTTCTCACCCTGATCGGCCACCAGCTCTTCGGATGGCAGTTGTACCTCTTCTTCAACTCCACTGCTGGCAAGGGCAGCAAGCAGCGCGAGGTCGGTCCTCTTGGACGCTGGTTCCACGTCAGCCACTTCGTCCCCACCAGTGCTGTCTTCCGTCCTAATGAGGCTATCTTTATTGCCATCTCTGACCTTGGTCTGGCAATCACCCTCGGAGCCCTGTACAAGGCCGCTCAGGTCCTTGACGTCTCCACCGTCCTGTACCTCTACCTCGTCCCGTATCTCTGGGTCCACCACTGGCTCGGTATGCAATCCCTCGACTCCTAACCCTGGAAGCTCTTTTTAGAGTTTCTAGGGCGTACTATATGATAGTGTGCTAATCGATACCCCTCAGTTGCCATCACTTACCTGCACCACAACCACCCTGAGGTCCCTCACTACACTGCGGAGGGCTGGACTTTCGTCAAGGGTGCCCTTGCCACCGTTGACCGCGAGTTTGGCTTCATCGGCAAGCACCTCTTCCACGGCATCATCGAGAAGCACGTCGTTCACCACCTGTTCCCGTAAGTTCTTCGCCTCGCCCCAAACCTTCGTGAGTTTCAATTACTAACAACAATCAGTCGTATCCCCTTCTACAAGGCTGACGAGGCCACGGAGGCCATCAAGCCCCTCCTCGGTGACCTGTACCACCACGATGAGCGCAGCTTCTGGGGTCAGCTCTGGTCTGTCTTCGGCACTCTCAAGTACGTCGAGCACGACCCGACTTGCCCCGGTGCCATGAGATGGGCCAAATAAGGAATTCGTATCAGCGGATTCCCCTTGATTTAGACGCATTTTAGACGAGTGATAGACATAGACATCTTGGTTCAACTCCGCGACCGCAAGAGTTAGAGTTCGATAGAAGGGGCGAGCATAGAGTTAGTTGCGGAGATAGAAAGAATCTAGACAAATGGCAGGCCAAAGCTGAAAACTCATACGAAACCCAACCGTGCTGTGTACGCGCAATTAACAGTGACAACTCATGACTGAGTGGTTTGGTAACTCATTCTCAATGTGCAAGTCACTCAGTACCTGACAATAGTAACTCAAGACCGAGGACTTCGGAGACCCATTCCCGGTATGCAAGTCACTCGCTACCTGAGCCGCTTAGTCAATAGTTACATTTTCCCCAAATTGGGAACTGCCCAGACTGGACAGCAAAACGAGACGTGATAGGAGGACGCGGCAGAGTACGACAACAGACTCAGATCATGGGTTGTGTATTACGAACAGAGTTTACACTTAGTACATCAGATTCAGAGTCGAGTGCAACATATCTCCATGTTGTCTCTCGCATGAGACGCGGAACCCTTGGTCAAGGGAAGCCCGGTCATGTCACCAATTCTGGACGACCCGATTCGCACCAGCTCTCTCCAGGCGACTGGGGCTCCGAATGCACACCACCGTGCATGTTCCCAGGAAGCTCAGGCCAGCTCCCCCGTCGTCCGGTGTAATATAATAGAGTTCACACGGGTTGAAACAGCGCATCACAATAGCCTCACATAGGTGCGATACAGACCGGACTGAGTCGTGTTGAAAATCGCATCAACTTCGATACCCAGGTCCATGTCACGACATAACCGACCATGTCGCTACAGAACCGACAAGCGCGACCTGGGTCTGCTTGCAGAGAGGCACGGCGATGGCAGGACTAGATTTGCACCGCCGGACGGAGTATTGTGTGTTCATCCTATATCAAAAGTCCCGACGGTCTGGCTGGGACTTAACGCCATGATTGATCGCCGGTCAGTTCTGGTACAAGTAGCGTCTGTGTCTCTCGCAATCGTTCGTTCTCGCCTGGCGCTCAAGACCTATCATCCCATCATACTGTCTGTCGTTTCTCTGTTGGCGTCGAAAGCACTGACTTGGACATCACCTGTCTAAGTCTCAGACAACATGGCCTCGGCTTACATTCTCGCCATCTACTTCCTGGTGATCATCTTCGCCAGTGTACAGATCAAACACAAGATCAACAACTTCAAGTCTCCTCTCAGGAAGGTTCCGGGACCTTGGTACGCCCCTTTGACAAACCTCCATCTTCAATATCTCTTCTCTACTGGTACCATCTGGAAGTTGGTAGAAAGGAGTCATCGCAAGTATGGAGGTATTGTTCGACTAGGACCTCGCCAGGTCTGGATCTCTGACAAAGAGGCCATGAAGACAATCTTGGTGAAGACGGATCTTCCAAAGGTTGCCATGTACGCCGAGATCTCTCGTGATAAGTTCAGCCCCGGCCTGTTTGGTGAAATGTAAGTTCTCTATTTGCCTTCCTCAGTCGTCTTTGTCCCTTGGTTTGATCTCTAATCTTCATACAGCCGACCGGAGCCTCACAAGCGCCTTAAGCGTTTCTTGTCGCCTGCCTTTACTGTGGCTTACATCGACAACCTGGAGATGTTCTTCAAGACGACCGTACGCGATGTACTCAACAAGTACCAAACTCAGATCAACGCCGATCCTGTCTACTACGCCAAGAAGGGCATCGAGGTTGACTTGATGGACGACCTCCACAACGTTGCTCTTGACATGTAAGTCGAATCATTCAAATTAGTTAGAATGACGCTTACCAGGCGCAGTATGGGCGAGTGCTCCTTTGGAAAAGGATTCGGACAGACCAACCCAGACAGCATGATCGAAGACGGAGTCGACGAGAAAATTTGGAAGTCCATCCCTCGCTCCATTTTCGATGGTCTCAGCAAGCGATACCAGACAGTCTACGTCAAGAAGTTCTTCCGCACCTTCGGCATCGACATCCAATTCGACTGGCCCGCCGAGATGATCACTGCCATCGACGCCGTCGTCCAACGTCGCAAGCGCACTAACGATGTCGAGCGCCGCGACCTTCTCCAGCACCTCATCGAGGAGGGCAAGAAACCTGACACCGGAACAATCATGTCTGCCCGTGACATTGTCGACCAGATGGCCGAGATTCTCCTGGCCGGCTCCGAGACCACGTCTGGTACCATCGGCTGCCTCTTCCTCGAACTCGCCCGCAACCCTGACGTCCGCCGCAAACTGTTCGAGTCTCTCCCCGCCAAGGGTTTTAACGACGATATTGTCACCAGCAAATCCGTCCGCAGCGAGCCCGGGTACGAGTACCTCGAAGCTTGTATCAAGGAGAACCTGCGCCTGCACCCCATCGCATCTGAGATGGGTCGTCGAACCGGTAACCAATGGGTCAACCTCTGCGGCTACGACCTGCCTCCTCACACCGTTGTCTCCGCTTCCTACCGCGACCTCCACCGCAACGAAGAATTCTGGCCCCAGGCTGAGCGTTTCTGGCCCGAGAGGTGGCTGTCTGAAGACAAACGCGAGGGCGCGCCCGCTCCTGAGTAAGTCCCTTAAGTTCTCGGCGTGAAAATCCTCAAAACTAACGGAAACCTCTCAGCATGGACGCCTACTACCCATTCTCAGGAGGCAAGCACTCTTGCATTGGCATCAAGTGAGTCTCGGATTCATGTTTCTCGTCGATCACTAATCTAACGAAATCTAGCTTTGCTTGGGCAGAGATGCGAATGGTCGCCGCCAACCTCCTCCAGAGATTCGACGTCCTCGAGGTTCCGGGACAAGACATCGACTTCCGCCAGTACATCACCATGCAGTTCGCCACAGGTCACTGGAAAGTCGTGCTCAAGCCAAGAAACTGAGCGTCTCGGACCCTCAGTTCTCTCGGACCGAGACTATTACAGAAATTTGAATGACACATCACGTTGATGACAAGGGGCCACGACACGGGGTTGCATTGATTTTCGCACATTGTGTGTGTGCAATTAGAAGACCTCTTTAGACATTTTCTCTTACCGCAGTTGCACTGGGCATGGAGTTACTGGCACCGGATGGACATTTACGGCATGCAAAGCGACTTAACGCATCGAGTTGGACAACCTCAGATAGCATAGCCCAAGCAGAATACTTTCAGATTGAATTACAAAACCTTCCACTCAATTCCCAGCAGAAAGTCGGTACTCGTGCAGTCACTGTCGGACCCAGCCCGATGGCCTGGCCCCTACAAGCGCAGCTGCATACTGTATCATGAGGGTTTCCCGATTGATTAAAAGAACCTACCACACCCGTAGATCTGGCAACTGACAGCACGAAAGGCCTCATACTCCGCATGCCAGTTACCCAAAGTGGCCGGTTGACGACTGGTAATACTCGACACTGCAGCTTTCACATGCAGATTGAAAGCTAAACTGCAACCAATCACAAGAACCCCTCATCTTCAACCCGTGTCCTTCGAGATGGGTCTCTCTATCCATGTTCAACTGACGATATCTTCTCACTTGACAACGGATAACCCAGTCAACCCGCCACGGGGAAAGGGGATACCAAAAAGCTTATTCAAGTGGTTCTGGTGGAGAAAAGCGCGTATCGTGGGACAAAAGGACCGCGGGGGTCCCCAGCGAGAAAGTCGCCGGCTTGGCTGCCCTGGCTTGTCGTAATCTTTCGAACGGAGTGGAACCCGGCAAATGCGGATGATACGGAGGACGTGGCAATGATCTGGTCACTGGTCAATCGAGGAGACCTTTGGCCAGCGGGGCAGTGTAACTCTATGATATTGAAGAGCAAGAACGAGAGGGGTTATTGTTGATAAATCATACTTCACTGTAGATACAGAGCAAAGCAAAGCTTGCTTCACTTCGGATTATCCCAGCAACGTCATAGTAATCTTTGAAATGCAGCTCTTTCCAATAAAACGATCATTGCTGCAAGACGATCGGCTACTGCAAATCAATTGATACTACTTTGTGTACCAGGTAGTGAATATTTAGTAGATTAGTTTGAAGGAGTATTGGTTTTCAATACCAGCAAAACGTATCTGTTAGATGTATTTGATGATGGAAGACGCTCTATGTGGATTGGAATCTGCACTCCCACTCCCTCCGGCTGAAGCTTCATTGACCTAATATGTGATTGGATGGTAGTTGCTTAAAATGTTTCACCGGCCATATCAAAAAGGTCGTTTGCATACACACGTATGTACAGAATTGGAATAGAATGAGACGTCTGTGTTGGCTCGTCTACTGATAGCAGTCATGTCTGTCGATAGGTACGGATACGATACCATTAGGGGCCACTACGGCGTTGCTCGTCCAATATGTATCTTGGAACCTGGCGGGAGTTCTGGTTACTCGATTACATCGCTGGCAATGTCCTCATCAAGCTCGTACGGACGAGTGTCTCATCAAATCGCAGGTCGCTTTCCACGCGGTAGATAGAAGGCCTCTCGCCAGGCTTTGCGGACCAGGTGTAAGTGTTCCATCTTTGGCGATTCCTACAAGTCTTGTCATCGCACCAATATATGTGCTTTGAATCCAGGTCCTGGGCGACTCCCAGTGACAATGGGTCCATGAGCTTAATCCCATTCCCGTCCATGGTTATTTTGCCATGCTCGTATCGCACCAGCCCTTCAGAACATCGCCGTAGGTACACAAAATGACCTTCTCTCGCCCAGGAATACGTAGTACAACAGAGTCGGCATGCCACTCGATGATTTCGGATTGAGATATCCCAGGGGTCGGGGAGGAAATTTGTTGACTGATTCGAGCCCAGAAACGCTTGCGATCTCACAAAACAGTTGTCGGTGATCTGTTCTTTCCCAACTTCTCTGGGTGAGGTGGTCTTTTCTGGTATTGGTGAAGTCGAAAGCCGTGCACCAACACGATATTCCGTTGTCAGGCAACAGCAGGTGGCGGAGTCGAATGCTCTTAGTAGTTGTCCATCGTCGAATTCGAAGTGTGGACAAAGCACCTTTCCATACTTGACGGACATCGCCTCCAGTTGTCGTTTCAAGTACGTATCTGAGATTTGTTCCCCTCCCGGAAACGAGAACACCGGCAAGCACCATTCGAGCTTGAAGCCCATGTCCGTGAAGCCCATGTGCGACGGATTCATGATTGGGATTTCGTTGAGGCTGAACCGAGGAGGTTGGAATTGTAGAGAACGAGTCGGCCGACCATTTTCATCGTGGGGCATCTGGCACTCCGTACAGCTTTGAAAGAGAAACGTCTCCAGTGCAATTGACCGCCTTGAAGACATGTTCTCAACTTTTCGGATTTGCTGATCGATGGTGTCCAGAGACAGCGTCATATGAACGCAAAGCTGGATTGTGCCCTTATGGATAGCACACGTTCTCAATCGAGAAGTTGAAGAAGACTTCGGTTCGCGCTCTTCAGGTGGGAATAGCAGCCTATAGTGTGGCGACTTGCAAGACCAGCAGGGGAAGCCGTCTGACCATTCCACATGGCGGCGCGGGAGTGTGGCCACACAGGAAGAGCACAAACCATCTTTCACCATGTCAGCTCGTCGTTGGAGCATGAGTTTTGCACTGTCGTCTTCAATCCACCATCCCTGAGGGTCAATACAGATTCGAGACGGAACCTTGGTTTCCTCGTAATTGTGGAGTGAATGATCGTGTCCGATCCGCCAGAAGTCCGAGCAGACTTGCCGCAACATGTAGAGGTCCTCAATCTCGGCCGCTCGCATTATTTTCAAGAGTATTTCCTCTGGAAATTGGAGTAGTCGACTCCCGCAAAGGTTGCTCTTGTAGTTTATTTCCCAGCTTGACGGACCAACAGGCCATCGAAGTCGAGCCTCTTGTAATACCGGAGAAGGGCTCTGGGAGTTTTGCTGCGGTTTGGGTGGAGTCAAGAGGTCTTCACTCCATACGTGCAGGAGAGACGCTCCCTCATCGTCGCATGAATGAGATCGTTGGTGGGAGGCCATGGTATTTCGATGTGCGTCGATGTCTACCTTGGACAATAGGAGAGACACAGCTCGAGGGATATGAGACCCATCTTAGGATATGTATTGCCGTCTATGGAACTTGGCTGAATATAAGTACCGGCACTTTAGGTTTCTCCGATGTGCCACACCGATAGTTGGGACAGTTTAGCGTTCTTGCGAAGTTTAATGGGAATATCTTCCCAGTGCTCGACGAGCTTTCCTCATTAGGTGAAAATACTAGGAGGCCGTCAGGGTGACAGATACAGTCTTCGCCGCCACCTTGAGAAGGACAAATTTTCGCTGCTGAAGAAGCCAAAGCAGCCTCAAAGCCTATCGAGGGACCTATCACAAGATTAGACGTCGAATGTATACTCGCTGGGTATGGCCAGGTGTCGAATCAAGCAGAAAATAAATAAGGGTTGATGTATTGTAATGCGTGACGCATCGTCAGATGCAGTTTTCTTCTTTCTTGGCAACGAAGCGGAATCAAGCGGGCAATTAAGGCACAGTTTCTGCGCAGAATTGCAGATAGTTTTCGGCGCGAAAACTATCCTATCCATACCTATGGGACAGAAAGATCACAAAGATCACAAAGTGAAGTAGAACCACAGTCATGATACGTAGATTGCTTATTCATCGAGAGAGAACCGGATACCACCTTTAATTGGTCAACTCGGGACTGGAGTCAGCCAATGTCGGCAATGAGCTCGGGTTTCAGCTCGCTCTTCCTTTCTCCAACTCCAATCCATCGCCCTGCTCTCTCTTAATCATTTCCGCAAGATGCGCACAAGTGTTTCTTGTGAGGCGTGCCGGTAACGTTTCCCCGTATGAGATTCATTACTCAAGATATGGGTCTAACGATACTAGGAAATCGAAACTAAAATGCATCCACAACGGTGATCCGCCATGCGATCGCTGCGACAAGTTTGGATATCGAGATTGTCAGCTCACACGACCTCGTCCAAAGCCAATCAGGCGCGCGGCAACGCGAGCCCGTATGCTTGATGTTGAAGCGTCGTTGAGTCCAAGTAATCTCTCGTTGTTCACTTCCGAGCCACGCTCAGTTGAAAGTTCTGACAAAGCATTTAGCTCATACCATCGCGAATGGCCCAAGTACGAGACCATCCAACATTCTGCCAGAGGGTGTAGATTCTCATTTGCAGAATCTAACAATCAGAATAATCATCAAGGCAATGCATGTCTTCATGCATAACTTCCCAGAGCTAAATATGATTCACCCTGATCTGTTCCATCGGCAGTTTGAACCGGCGCACGAAAGGACCGCCAACAGCAAAAACCTTTTGGCGGCTTTACTAGCAGCTGTCAAGAAGGAAGAGTGCTACATCGATGGAAATTGGATGACTGAACTGCTGGAAAGTGAGAAATACGCATCCTACTGTCGCAATGGTCTTGCGACTGCCATGTTACAGTCCCCAGATGTCAACGTCGTCCAAGCCCACCTCATCCTCACTCTATATGAATGGGGAGTCAGAGAGTTTCAAAAAGCTTGGGTTCACTGTGGTAATGATTGACTTTCAACTGGGCTGTCTAAACATCCAGCTAACAGGGCCGTACTTTAGGTATCGCGGTTAGGATCATGCAATCCTTGCACAGCGCCCGGATGGCGCCGTTCTCTCTTGATGAGTCAACAAATTCTGACAAACCGGAGAAAACTTCTCAAATTGTCGAGACGTCTACCTACTGGGCCTGCTTCATCCTGGACTGTACCATCAACTCAGGGACATATAACCCTCGAATGCTATCCGTTTCCGAAATGATTCAGCTTCAAATTCCTCGACCGCCGTCGGCAACCGGCTTTCTGTTCGGGTCTCAGCAGCAGTCTTTAGCCGAAAAGACTTACCCTCTAGGCGTTGAGGAATGCTATGAGATCTTAGCAGATGGCTTTGCCGTCTATGCCGACGTCATGGCTTTCGTATACAAGGATGGTCGAAAGGCCCCCGGTATGTGCGCCGCCGAAAACTGCCCTTGGGTGCCGGATTCAAAGTGGGCGAGAATTCGGCAGGACTTAGAAGCATGGAGGACGAGAACGGATGACATCCTGCACTACCCGACCCAGACTGTTGGTGCCCACGCAGGAACCGGCTGCCGTGCGTTCGTTTACATCAATTTGCTCTACTACCACTGGTATGTAAGCTTGCTGGGTTTCTGATATTGGTACATATTTCATGTTCCTTCTAACTAGTAACATGTCTAGCATTCTGATGCTTCACCGGGAGTATTTTCCTTTCTTGCCGAAACCAAACGCCGAACCACAGGGACCAACCGATCCACCGTTTCTTGAAGCTGAGGCTCCTCCTCAGTGGTGGCAAGAGAGCGCCCGGGAGCTATTCGAGGCGGCAGGCCATGTAGCGACCATATTACATGACGCTTCTGAATGGGGATTGACAATGATGACTCCTGTGCCGGGTTTCTGTGGCTTTTCAGCATGCTATCTCAACCTCTATGCTCTTTATTTCCCCAACATGACCGCGGGGCATAGTCCGATGGCCAAAGATTTACTTGATATGGGGCTCGAGTATCTTAAGGAATTCAGAAAGGCATGGGATCTAGGAGAAGGCTGGGTAATGGAGTCCCCCCAACCTCTCATACCAGAACAAGCTGACAAAGGCTGCTTAGATTAAGACGATTCAGAATGCCTCATTGCTGTTCGAGCAAGTGAACTCGAACGCTGACCAATACCGCCATACATCTCGCCGCGACTTTGAAGCGTTACACCTGTCGGCTCATGAATTCAGGACCGTCGATAGGTCAGAGCAACACATGGCTTTGATTCGAGATGCTCAGCAAAGAGTGGAGAGCATGGAGGACACTGATCTTGGAAATGGGTTGGTCCAAGACGATGCGGCTGATCTCGAGACCTTTGATCCAGTCGCCCTCATGGGAGACCATGCATTGTGGCCCACTTGGAACTCTGCATTTGAAGTAGACACCTTTGGTAGCGGCCTCTAGCCTTGATAATTCATCGCGTCTTCCCAGGATCGGGTGACTATCGCCCCAGTATGCTCATTTGCTCTTTTCTCGAAGGCCCAACTGGCAGCACGCACCCAGGAACAGAACTTAAGGCTGATGTGCATTGGAGAAAATCGCGATTGGCTATACTGTGGGCTTGTCAGATAGGTCGTTATTTTCGTGTCAAATTTAAACACGTGCTGGGTTTGACCAAAGCCGATCTCATTTCCGACCTGATTTCCGACCTCGCATCGTAGGTCAGACTAACCACCCAACGAACTGTTGAAAGTAGCGCCTTGTAATCTTTAGCGTTGACTCTCTTATCTTTCATATTAAAAATTTTCAACGTGACATTCCCTGTCGGCATATGGCCCAGGTGCTTGCTTCATAAGGGCCAAAAGTTCTCCAGTGTAATTCGCTCGTCAAGTTCCTCACTCTCTCGTTATTTCCTCTAAATCTCATTTCGTCATGGCTTCCAAGGAGCGCGAAGATAGTCTCGTCCGTCAGACTTTGACAGCGGACATGTTACATGATGCCCTCTCGGGCATGTCTATGGCCACGAGGGCTGTCCATTCAGATGACTTCTACACCCCTCATCGTGCCATCGCCCCAGGAATGCACGTGGCGGTCAATTACCGGTACGCGAGAAACCCTGAGGATCTCAAGCCAGGGGACAACACCGATGTAAGTGCTGCTTGCAACCAAACTTCGTATCTGACTTCCATGTTTGCTGATCAACATCCGATAGCCTAACGCGCCAGAGGATTCTCATGTTTATTCGCGGTATACGGCTCCGAACTCGAGTCGGCTCGAGACGATTCTCAAGAACGTATTTGGAGGTCACACCATTACGTACACGAGTGGTCTTTCTGCGTTCCATGCTATGATGGTTTGCCTGAACCCTAGGCGTATCTTCATCGGCCAAGGATACCACGGCGTTCACGGTGTCATCGACGTCATGACAAAGTTGACTGGGGTCCAAAAGCTGAGCTTGGAGAACCTCGACGAAATGAGAGCTGGAGACATCGTCCATGTCGAAACACCGCTCAACCCGACGGGTGAGGCAGCCAACCTTGCCTACTTTAGCTCAAAAGCCCGCGCGGTCGGGGCCTACCTCAGCGTCGATGCGACCTTTGCCCCACCTCCTCTGCAGGACCCTTTGCAAGTTGGAGCTGATATGATCATGCATAGCGGCACCAAATACATCGGAGGCCACTCGGACATGCTGTGTGGCATCCTTGTCGTTCATCCTGATCGTGTCAAGGAAGGATGGGTCGATACACTCTATAAAGAACGGCAAGTCATCGGGTCTGTGATGGGTAGCTTCGAAGGTTGGCTTGGTATCAGGTCAATTCGAACTCTGCATCTCCGCGTGATGCGACAATCACAGACCTGCACAAGCATCGTTGCATGGCTCGTTGGAGAGATGGCGCGCCCTGGGTCCATAGTCAACATGGCTGTTGCAGAAGTTCGGCACGCTTCATTGCAGACTGAAGCACTTCAGGATGGGTGGCTCCAAAAGCAGATGCCCGGTGGTTTTGGAGCGGTCTTCAGCTTATTGATGAAAAGCCCTGAGCATGCCAAGAGGATGCCGAGCAGGATGTACGTCTTTCAACATGCGACGAGTCTCGGAGGAGTGGAAAGTTTGATGGAATGGCGATCAATGAGTGATGCCGCCTGCGACAAGCGCCTTCTCCGGTTGAGTTGTGGCGTGGAGGACTTGGAAGACTTGAAAGCGGACCTTGCCCAAGGGATGGAGAGTCTGTTGAAGGATTTCCCCGTTGATTCAATTGTGTAACCTAGGAAGCTTTGTAGCCTTCAGGTCTCAGCGAGATTCTCGTAACCAGGCGATAAGTCATAGTTCGATGCCAGCCGAAGAAAGAAAGGCCGAAAGGACAAATCGTTCTTTTACTAAAGTGCATTCAAACTCATTCATATGTTTCTGAAGAACGTTTAGTAGCTACTCCGGTATATTATCTTACAGGAGACTTATGTCTAGTTAGATGTCTGTATTGTTACAAATCTTGCTCAAATATACTTCTGCAATCTTTTTCAAACCTTCTTCCACCTCAAACAAGCCAGAAGAACTGCCAACAGCTGTACTTTAACCAGAGGCTTATCATGAAGATTTCCTGAATCAGCTCTCGGACTCTTCTCCTCATCGCCGTTCCTGCTTTCGACAGTTGCTGGTGAGTCTGGCTCTTCAAACCTCACCTTCCATCCCCGGAGTAGAGTCATACAAAAGGCTGCCGTAATGTACATAAACCCAGTGAACAGTTGTGCGCCAAGATAACTGCCGGTTCCTGAGACTATCTGGAGTGCAATTGGCTCGCTGAACGTAGAGGGTAGCACCATGCTCAACCACATGAGATTCAACCCGGAAGGAACCTGGTTTAACCCCAAAACCTCAGCCATCAAGGGCGCAATTGTAGCCCAGAAGTTTCCGGCAACCAAGCCTTCGCTGATCGCATAGAATATCAAGACCCCATAAGTTCTGGCGTTGACCCAGACGACGAGGGAAAGTACTCCGGCGATAAAAGTCATCAAAGCAGCCATATTCATCCTCCCAAAACCGTCGCTGAAGTACCCGATCAGAGGGCGACCAATGGCCTGACCAAAGTTGAAGAGAGCACTGATAATAGCAGCCTCGGACGGTCGTAGCCCGATCTCCATTGCGAAGTTCGCGAGACTGAAAATGAGAATGAAGTACCCCAGCATCGTGAACGCACTGAAGCCGATGAGTAGAAGATATTCCTTCCTTTTGAAAAGGCTGATCTCGAAAACAGACTGTTTCGAAGTAGTCGCCTTCTTTCGATCGCGTATCAAGATGGTGCAACTCGTGTTGACGCAGAAGGCCAAGACGCCCAAGATTCGGAACGCCCATTGGAGACCCAGGTTACGGATCATCGCACTTGCTGCCAGAGAGTATACAGCTCCTCCTAAGCCAGCTCCTGACAGAGATATACCGCTGGCAAGGGATCTTTTTGTCGTGAACCATTGAGGAACAACAGCTGCGGTCGGGATAAAGAGGAGTCCAAGACCTATGCCGAACAATACGCCTTGCGTCAAGAATAAGTGCCAAATCTCTGACGCAAGGCTTGCCAGTAGTAGACTGGCCGTTTCGAAAACAACGCCGCATAGCATAGTCGGCCGGATGCCATACTTTGTGACCGATAATGTCGCGATGGGAGATGTAAGCAGAAGAAACGCGAGGCTCAGACTCCCAACAAAGGCGTATTTGAGCGGTGATGCATTCGGGAAGGTGTCATGATCGAGGTAGTATGCCAGGAACACGGCATACGCCGAGTTGAACCCCCACGAGTGACCGTTGATGACAGCCGCAGCTGACGTACAAACCCAACCATAACCACCGTCAGGGGGCTCGTCGACCACCTGCCCTTCTGAGATATTGATTTTCTCTGAAGACGACTTATTTTTTCCAGGAATATGAGAATAATCGTTATCAAAGTTTTGTCCAGAACCCGTTGGACTGAGCATCGCCGCAACGTTGCATGCATTTCCAGGAGGAGTGCTCATGATAGTGAGTAGATGATGCTTTCAACAACAATATGAAGAACAGTTGTAGTAGAATAAAGTATCACGGATCACAACAGTAACAGTATATCACAGGGATTTTGAAGAAAATTACACTTACTAAGCGTGTTTAGTCTAGGCGTTTAAAATGAAGGCCGCTCCTCCGATCGGTGTCTTGATTTCGGTAACAAAGTTGCCTTTGATTCAGATCCGACTGAGATCCGAGACCCGGGTTGGCCAATGACACAGCCCATGTCTTTCTAAATAGTGGAGCCATTGATATTTCCTCCGAGTTTACGGTGCTTAAATCACTTAAAACGATTTCCAATTGGTGTGAACCTATTTCATTTCATTTTGATGCAATAAGGTATTCGCTCGTTGTAGAAACACGCGTAATGTTGGGTGTCCATGTCCTTGGGTCGTGCCTCAAAGGTAAAGCGAAAGCGGTATGGATGGTACCGGCAGGCTTTCTCTCGATGACCACTGGACAAAATCAGAAAGACAATACCGAAGTTGAACCTCCATACTTCAAGGTGTCAATCCTGCGCTACGGCAAATATAACAGTTGATAAAGCAAAGTCGCCAAAGTGGGAACATTGGTGTGACTCAGATTCAAGTTCAATATGTGAGGTGAAGCATGTGATCCTCAGGGGCTCTTCGTTCCTCACTGATTCCAGTATTCGTTTCTTCACAAGCTCCTAAATAAAGCACCAAGTATTACTTCCATGCTTATTGCAGACGATAGCAAGTCAAATTTCAGTAACGAGATGCGAAATAAAAAGTCATTCATGTATCTGCAGGCGAAATTCAAATATGAATCTTTGCAGGTTTGCAACGTTGCAAAGCCCGTCATTAGCAAGCTGGATAATAAAGCATTATCATAATGCTTTCGACGGTCGACCATCTTTGTGGCCACCGGCACATGTCGAATACAAGGAATTCAAAGTCGTCGGTCTTAGAAGAAACGTTGAACCACAATCTAACATCATTGACAACGTTGTCTCTCGTCTCTTGCGGTCGACTACTGGAGAACGACTTTCTCATTTGCGGATTTGCACTAGCGAAGTTACACTGTAACGCTTCTAATAGAACCAGAAATGATCGTCCCGTAATAGCATACGCTGTTGGCGAACTGTCCAAACTTCCCTCTTCCATGGTCCGGCTGGGGTATGTCTTTACTTGAGATCTGGCGCCTGTGTCACTGCATTGCACGCGGCCTGGAAGGTATTAATTCCTCGACTTTGATCAACACTTGGCAAGAGCTCCCGGCCGAGAGTTCCGCTGTCCGTCCTCTAAATGTACATGCCGAGTTGCGCATGGAAACCCGCGTTACCGTCTTCCCACCCCTTTTCGTATTCAATACGAAAAAGTGTTATGCGTAACCCAACTTCAGTGTTCGGCATTTGACACCAAGAACGAGTAGTACAAGAGCCAAGGATGCACTTCTCCACAGCTCATTTTGACACTTGTAAGAGCTCGCTTTCGCTTTTACTTGATACGAAAACGCACTCTGTTTTTCATGACATCCGGGTTCTTATAACGCCCCCGATGTCTACTGACAGTGATGTTATGGGGCTGAAAGGCCTGACACAGTGACTAGCAAACAGAAATACGTCAGATGATCAACTAGATCTCATGAAGTTGATGACGTGTCTGACCTCGGAATCTCGCCGCACATGAAATATCTTACGTCCTCCGCCCAGACCAAGCGCAGAGTAATCCTTGATTCCATGTTTTCGACCGTGTCACGCTGTATTCTTCTGATAGGTAGGCTATGGTCGCGACCTCTTTGCCGGGTACAGAATTGGTGGTGTAGCACGAACGAAGCCCATTTCTTTTCAAGACAATCGTCATATCCAATACGATCATCCTTGGCAAGGACGACGAGCTGGGCATCCGTATGAACTTTCATCCAACGATCCTTGAAAGCTGCGGCCGGCTGCGTGTCTTGAACGCCAGGCTATAAAGCAAAACAAACTGCTAAATCGGAAGGGCTCAAAACATCCCGAGTCATCACTCATTTCTCCTGAGACGCTTTCGGGGTCTTTGCCATTCTTTTGATTTCCGTCACTCTTTGAACTGTTGCCTGAAGTATACCTTTGATGCTGAAATCATTTTTCAGAACCCCTTCCGCCTCAGCAAGAAGCGGGAAAATGTCTGCATTGGCTATCTTCTTGTGGGTATTCTCTGTTGTTTAGCTCCTATTGATATTTCAGAGAGTGACCAAAGCTGACCGGATCCAGGACTTCGATTACCTTACTGTCCTTTCCCGGCAGTGTCCTTGCTCGATCCCTCGATCCTACCGCTACAGAATGCATTGGAGCCAATTCCACGGGGCCCTGCCAAGTCACTCCAGACTGCATAGATCCTATGTACAACACTGGTATCATTGACGAGGTCGTGAACCTGTATCTGCCCGCCCCTCACTGGCGTATTTCCGGGCACTTCAATGGCACCCAAGTCGATTTCAATTTCTACCTCCCACCCGAAGAGAAATGGCAAGGCAGATTCTTCAGCTACGTCTATCCCAGCCAGAACTCTACGGCGTCTGATGATAGGATTGCTTTTGCTCTTGACAGCGGAGCCTATCTCATTCAAGTCTCTGGCACATTGGGCTACAGAGCCGACGCTGCTGCGGCCAAATTCTCCCGTTCCATCTTGGACAAATATTATCAGCACGTGCCGGATCATACCCACGGTTACATCTATGGAGGCAGTGGTGGCTCTTTCATGACAATTGGTGCCATCGAGAACACCTTTGGCATTTGGGACGGTGCTGTACCCATCGTCATGGCCTCGCCAGTCTCCATCCCATACAACCACGCAGCACGAAACTTCGCCTCTCTCGTACTGGGAAACAAATCGTCTATAGTCATCGATGCTATCAGAGCTGATGACCTCCAAAGCATTGCTGCCAAGTTGGGTGACGTTGAGACAGCCGCTTTGAAGGAAGCCACAATCATGGGGGTTCCGGTGATGGCATGGGAGAATTACAACAGTCTTGCCAGTACCGAATTCCTCAAGGTTCTCGCGGATACTGTGAAGAACATCGACCCTTCTTACGCTGACGACTACTGGAACAAACCTGGATATCTTGGAACGGAAGACTCGGCACTAGGCAGAATCGTTCGCGGTGCGTTCATCAATTTTACCACCAGTATCGTGGACGTAACTCTCAACGGAAACAATACGCCTGTCGCAGTTGTTCTGGAGAGTTTGCCTGGCAACCTCAATGCTTATGATGGTGTAGAGTTCACGCTTATGGGTGCTGATGGCTCGTCGACATTTGGCTCCATCAACGGCACCTTCAACAATGGAACTACGATGACTTTGACTCAAGACATCCCCCCTTCAGTGTTGGGCAACATCACCAAGGGATACCAAGTTCGCATCGACAACAGATGGTTCATTGCTCTACACTCAGTCTATCGACATCAAATCCCGAGTCGGTCAGGATTTTACGGGTTCGATCAGTTCAGGGGCAGTGATGGGAACCCAATCTACCCTCAGCGTGGTGTAGAAGTCGCTCCCGCTGTTGCACAATCTTCATCCGGAGGAGCTACCCACACCGGCAATATCACCGGAAAGATCATCATGGTGGACAATCTTCTTGACAGCGACGCTTTCCCTTGGCATGCCGACTGGTACAGATCCCAGGTGCGAGAGTCTCTGGGCGATCGTTTCGATGACAATTTCCGCATCTGGTACACCGAGCGCGCCGACCACTTCTTCGATTCCGTTCCAGAGAATCTCCGAGACTTCATTGTGGACTACACTGGCATCTACGAGCATGCCATGCGTAGCCTGGTGGACTGGGTAGAGAAGGGGATTCAACCGCCAGCGTCGACAAATTATACGGTCAGGGACAGCCAGATCGTTGTCCCGGACTCGGCGGATGAGCGGCTTGGCATTCAACCCACCGTCGAGCTCTCAGTCCACGGTCCGCTTTCAGATACGTTTGAGAAGGGGGCCGCGATCAACTTCACCATGAGAGCAACAACGCCTGTGGATGCTGGCAAGGTGGTGGCCGTTGAGTGGGACTTCTTGGGAACAGGCGCCTTCGAAAGCGTTCCCTTCGGTGAAGCTTCCGAAGCAGTTGATTTGGATGCCCAGCACACTTACGGAAGCTCCGGGGTCTACTTGTGTGTGGTCAGAGTGACGTCGCAGCGCGAGGGTAACTCTACTTCGCCCTTCGCTCTAGCAAGAAATTTGGGGAGAGTGCAAGTCATCATCGAGTGATGATGAGAAACAGAGGCTCCATTTCCTGTGCTATATATTCTGAATGACATAGTTTACGTTCAGATGCTTATCCGAATATATTTCATATTGAGCCTAAATCGCCATTGCCTGTGCTATTCTTTGTGACCCGCTCGAGGAATTCCGTCTTTTCCAGCCATTTGTCTCCATTTCTTGTTGCTTCTGTCGGTCTCATGTTGCCCTTAACTGTATTATGGGTTCTTATAGGGCGGTGAAATTTTGTTGGCGCCATTCTTGAGCTCCGGAGCCTTCATCTTAGCAAAGTCTAGATCGGGGAAGATACGCAGATTGATCGGGTGACCAGTCTTCATGCGCTCGCCGAATCCTCCAGTCGGCAAGGCTCCCAGAGCTTTGCGCTCCTCATCTGTGAGAGGGTTGTACTCGTTCGTCATGCACACGCCGCAAATGTTGCAGAATGTCTTGTTGAGGACGTGGCGCCCGAAGCTGTACCGACCGATGTTGGACGGCTCTTTGGCGAATAAGACCACGCGCTCTTTCTTCGGATAGATCCATCTATAAGCATTCTGCTTCGCTATCAGCCTCGCGTTTTATTCTGTTTCTCACGATGACTGATTACTGACCCGCATGCAGATGCTGCAGTTACATTCGGCGATATCATCGTCGCACTTTTCGTCTATCGGCTTGCTCATGAAAGCCACCGTGACTGCACCGCAATGGCATGAACCAGTGATAGGCTTGTATCCGTCAATGTCAGACGGGAAGGGACCCTGGTGGTCTGGCGGTGCGTATTTGTCTCCAAGAGCGGCGCCATCATATCTACGCGGCGAAGGTTTTAGCTAGAGTTGGTTCCTGGACGATCCACCTGGTTGGTTCAACAATTGAAGTTGAGAACAAGACTTACGGCTGTTTTTCAAGCGCCCATGAGTCAACGCCCTGAATGGCCCGCACCTATTTCAACTTCTCGTCAGAAAATGTCGCCAATTGACCAGATACCGATAGTCTTACGTTGAAAGCTCGCCCGTTTCCTCCTATGAACTCGCCCATGACAGGAGTGGCACATGTCGGACAGAACTGCGAGGCCTTGTGAGCGAAACGTCACGTAGCCATTTCTCATACTCAAGGTCTTACATACCTTATGAGCCAGACTTTTCTTCCCAAAAGCGTACTGCGTCAGAGAATCTTTGGTACCTTTGATGATCTCGAACTTGCTACCCTCTGCTGGGAAGACCCAGAGGTACCCCTTTTTGTGGCAGATGCTGCAATTGCACTCCATCGCTGACCTGATTTCGGGGAGCTCGGCCTCGTAGACGAACTCGCCGCAATGGCAATTGCCTCGATACAGGCGCGGTCCATCAGGCTTCTGACCCTCCACTTCACGAGGCTCGGGTTGCTGATCTCCTTCTGACTTCATGCTTCTGGTTGTAACCATGTTGGGCAGTCTAGGAGTATAGCTGATCGAAAGCTTCTGGAGTTTTGGAAGTTTTAGATGGGAAAGAAAACTTCCAAAGTGATGAAGTGAGGAATGCTGGAATACGACGCGGTTTTGATAAGATCTGTACTCGCTTCCAACTGTCAGGATCGTAACCCCGCGTTACCCCGCGCCCTGATATTGATAGGCAACCTTCCTTCTTTAAGACAGGTATGAGTTCAGCTTATGGTGCGTGGCGCACTTAGTTCGAAAGTTGCCATAGAGATGTGAAGCTGAAGGACTCTCTCATTGGCCTTGACTTACATTTGCATGCCGTTTCTGACTTATCTGGCGTTATGCCGGTGCAAGAATTCACCCCGCCTCCGCTTCAATTTCTAGACAGGCGTGAATTGCAGCACTTCCCATGGAAGCAAAATCAGCCCATCCCCAAGCTGCTTGACAGCCACTGACGTCAAGTCAGAGTGCGGCTGACCAGCTTTACTGATCGTATCAAATTTCACGGGTGGATCTTCAGACGTTTGGTGAAACTGGACAATTGCTTGGAGTTCTTCCGATATGTCTTGCCCGTGCACTCACTTGATAGAACTCCGGTCACCGCCTTCAATGCATAAGGTTGCCTGAGATAGTGACATGCAATACTACAACGGTGTTCTTGGCGGCTTGGGGTACGGTGTTATCAGTACGACTCATGTTAGGGAAGTTCAATCACAATGGCCTCTGGCTTCCTCGCGAACAGGTATCCTCTCACATTGATGGTCTGGCGATGGATGGGCTGTATGTAAGAGTAACTATCTGTCTGAGCGGACGATTTCGTCAATATGCTGATAACAGCCTCCGACTTATTCTTAGCGATTTGCTAGTATATCAATCTCGCCGTTGACGATCTTCATGCGTGACAAAATTCAAATGAGATGTGCCATATTGAGGTTGCGTTCGGGCTGCGGACATATGGTCTTGCGATACTCCAAGTTGACGGACTCACCTTGAGAAAGTTGCCGCCTTTAAGTGTTTATCATTGAAGCAAATCTGCGGTGCTTAGGAGCAACGGAGATTGCCAAGGCGGT
The DNA here is from genome assembly GCF_011947395.1 of Colletotrichum karsti. NCBI lineage: Eukaryota > Fungi > Ascomycota > Sordariomycetes > Glomerellales > Glomerellaceae > Colletotrichum > Colletotrichum karsti. The sequence continues at coordinate 51,516 of NW_024065911.1, read as the reverse complement.
GACGTGAACGACTACTCTTCAGTTTCACGATCCGGGTACGCTATCCCGCCGGCTGCAAGGGATGAACCGCTTAATCAGCCTGCGCATCCCACGCAATTGAGTTCTTCCAATTAGCTGAACGGTGTTACTGAAATCCGGGTAGGGAGATCCATGGCCGGGACTAGGGTTCCGGCAGGTAGCGACTAGGATGAACATCGTGGCCGGTGGGATACATCTCATCCCCTCCAAACGCAGCCCGCGTGCTCCGTTTGATTCATTGGCCTCTAGTTCATTGGTTCATCCCCAAACATCCGCTGGATAGTGCTATGCAGTTGACAGAATGACGGGCCGTTTCAGTGCAAGTATCGGCCGAACACCACAGCCCCGGCGACGGGTCTACGGACTACCAAAGTCCGTCTCTCGCCGAAGCGGCTCACTATATGTCGTGTTTGCCGTTGCTTTGTTGAACCGGATGAACACATCAAACCATCACTTCAACACTCGGAAAAGCGACAACCACACCGAAGATGGATGTCTTGAACAACACCTCTTTTACCAATGCCGTCACCGATCGGCAGGATGCCTCCACTTCCCCGTGGTACATGGTAGCATCATGCGCAACCGTGATACTGGTTTCGCTGTTCTTCATGAGAGACCAAGGCACCAAGCTCCCGTACTTCAACCCGAAAAAGCCCTTCGAATGGTCTTCTGCTCGAGTTGTGCAGGACTTCGTCATCAACACCCGCGAGAAGCTCTACCTCTCAGCCAACAGTCTGTTGGGAAGGCCGTTCCGTGTGCTGGCTGATGTTGGCGACTGCATCATTCTCCCTCCTGAATTCGGTCAGGAGATTCGCAATGACAAGCGATTCAGTTTCACAGAGGCTCTTTGCGAGGTGAGACTTTGCTACAAGTTTATCAGTTCACGGTAACTTACTGAAAGTCAACCAGGATTTCCAAGGCCACTATGCCGGATTTGACCCGTACAAGGAGGCCTGCAACCCAGCTGAGAGACTTCAGAACGTTGTCAAGTTGAGATTGACCAAGACTCTGGGTAAGCACACGTTGAAAAGCCGTTGCAGAACACTTCGACTCACACGAGGCGCCGCAATTTAGGAAAGATTACGCCCATCCTCGCCTCGGAGGCAGAAATGATCATTCGAGAGACTCTGACTGATTCTAAAGGTAAGTACTATTGAACTGTAGCTGCTTAGCTCTCCGTCACACATGTTCTAACACGAAACATACAGAACCCCAGGAGGTGGTCCTCAAGGAGGTCATCCTCGACACTGTTGCTAGGCTTTCAGGTCGCATCTTCTACGGTGAGCGTCTGGGCCGCAACATGGACTGGCTACACACCGTCGTTGGCTACGTCGAAACGAGCGTGTTCGCCATGCAAGACATGCGCATGTGGCCCGAATTCACCCGTCACATCGTCACTTGGTTTCTCCCCAGACCTCAAAAGCTCCGCGCGTACATCAAGGAAGCAGAGAAATTCGTCAACGAGGAGCGAAGACTCCGGAGCCAGGAGTCCCCGAAGGTTGAGTACAACGACGCCATCGAGTGGTACGACGAGATGGCCAACGGCCAGAAGTACAAGCCGACCCTTGGCCAGCTGATGCTGGGAGCCGTCGCGATCCACACCACGGCCGACCTCGTCGCCCAGGCCATGTACGATATCATGCAGCATCCCGAACTGATCCAGCCTTTGCGCGAGGAGATCATTCAGACCATTAGCGAAGGAGGATGGAAGAAGACCTCGCTCTACAACATGAAGCTTATGGATAGCGTTTTGAAGGAGAGCCAGCGCCTGAAGCCAAACCAGATTGGTATGTCACGTAACATAACAGCCCTAGCAACTCGAGTTTACTGACTTTGAATTAGTTGGAATGACCCGCAAGGCCAAGGAAACCGTCAAACTCTCCGACGGAACTGTCATTGCTCGTGGAAGCTCTGTCTTTGTCTCGGCTGAGCGCATGTGGGATGCCAAGGTCTACGAGAACCCCCTTGAGTTCGACGGCTACCGCTACTTCCGCGAACGCGGTGGCCCGAACGATGCCGTCAGCCAGTTGGTGAGCACCAGTACCAGCCACATGGGCTTTGGTCACGGTATTCACGCCTGCCCTGGCCGCTTCTTCGCCGGCAACGAGGCCAAGGTGGTCATGGCCCATCTTCTTCTCAAGTACGACTTCGACTTCATCCAAGGTCAGAAGCCGAAGTGTATGGAATACGGTTTCACTTGCGAGTCCGATGGCTCCCTTAAGGTGAAGGTCCAGAGGCGACAGGAGGAGATTGACTTGTCGGTCCAGGAGTACTGAGTAATTTTCGAAGCTGGCCTTTAATCTTTTGGGTCGCGTGCATTGAACATGAGCGAACATGGTTGCGGTAAGGATAAAGAGGAAGTTGATTGTTAGAGTCGCATAGGGATGCATCAGATTGGCAAGCTTTCATTTGTATGGTTTCGCAAGTACATATTTCAATAGAGTAGGCAGAATCCCATCTTTCGGTTTTTTGACGTGTACGTAGACCTATCTGGGTTTGCCTCAATTGTTCGCGATAGCAAGAATTTGAGCAAGTCGCATGCAGTCCGCGCTGCTTCTACTTCGACAAACTACCCTTGCGAGGATGAAAACGAACCATCACAGGAGGTTTTTTCCACATGAAAAACAACTTCGACTCATTAACGAAATTGAGCTCCTCATTGACAAGTTCCCAATCATACTTGAACACCATCTTCGCCAAGATGATGTGCATCTCGAGGTAGGCTAAGTTGATCCCCAGACAGGCACGGGGTCCTCGAGAGAAGGGCTGACTAGCCTCCTTATTATCGCTGCAGGACTCGTCCATCCAACGTTCGGGCCTGAAAGAGTGAGGATCCTTCCAACACCGCGGGCTGTGAGACATGGCCCAGGGGTCCACGCTGACCGTCACACCCTCCGGGACTTCATGGCCATCAATGACAGCACCCGGGCACACCCGCGGTAGTCCAAAGGGGCCGGGCGGGAATATGCGCAGACTCTCTTCGATGACCGCGTTGAGGTACGGCAACTTGGCGGCTGCCTCGCCGGTAATCTCATCTATGGAGCTAAACGCCCCTCGAACTTCTTCGTTCAGCTTATCGAGATACGTCGTATTCTTCAGGAGGAAATAGCTCAACACGAGCAGGCAGGTCGTTGTCGTCTCGGAGCCTCCTACGATCAGCGTGCTCGCTTGCTGTATAAGCTCGGACTTGGGCACCTCGCTGCCGCCTTTGCGTAGGATGTAGGAGAAGAAGTCACTGCGGTGTCGAGAGTCGCCCATCTCGAGACGTTTGTCCAGCTTTTCTTCGGTCAGCCTGTGGTGCTCGGCAAACATGGCCGCCGCGTTCTTTGGTAGCATGAACGGCAGCGCTAGGTTGATGATTGGGAGACGTTTGCGAAGGCTGCTGAGCCCGTTGAAGTAACAGCCGTCGATGATCAGAGAGACCCAGAAGTTGGTCTTCCCTTGAGCGACGGCGTGGAAGGACTCTCCGAAAGTAAGATCGCCTGCGCGAGTGTCATTACGCTGGTTGCTTGGACTACGAAGACAAGAGGTGGAAGCGTCAGACGTACCAATGATGTCGAATGTCAGCCAGGTGAAAGCTTCGTCGAGGTTGATTCCTGCGCCTTCCGGTCGACCGATTCGCTCAATTTGATCGAGGAACATATCGACGTATTGGTGAATGACCACCTCTTGATCGTGGAGGGCCTTCGCGCTGAAGGCATGCGCCAGATATCTCCTCTGTCTGGCATGTTCTTGAGGGCTTATTATAGAGACAATACCTGGGCTTGTGCCGTCGAAGTCGTAAAACGCCCCTTTCAGAAATGTCTGCTTCCCCTTGACGGCATGGCCGTATATGTCGCGATATGCCTGCGGCGTCGCAAACGATAGTTCATTGGGAGCGATCCTGACGACCCCGCCTGTCAACGAGGACATCGATATCGTCAGCTGGGTATTCGGCCGTAGCTACTTCTCCTGTAGAGCCACTGACCATACTTTCCGTGGGTTCTCTCCATGATAAAAGGGTGTCGGCCGGATGTCCATGATGCCGCGTACCAGAGCTATGAACTGTGATCAGTCGTCCCATGCAACTTCTATTAGGATGCTCGAGATTCTCATCGCACGTACATCCGATAAAGCCGCCAGCCTTGGTCCGGGATACTTGGCGAGTGGGTGGAAGAACAAGCGGTAGATGCATAGAAGGACGACATATCCCTAGATGAAAGATACATGTCGTCAGCCAGCTTGATCGTGAGGGAACCTCCCGGCGGCCACACGTACTACTCCACCGAGTGTTGCGACAATAGCAATCGATGAGCCCGTGAACATTATCATCATTCGAAGAGGAGTTTGCAATCTTGCTTGATGTTATGGTTTTTTACTGATGAATAACTGTCCACGAGAAGTGTTTCCGACCAGACGTGAATGAGGGACGACAAATCAAGCAGGAGCGAAGCCGACTTCGCGATGTTTTTTGACGGGGGGTTTAGACTTTACATCGCCCCCAAGGTTTTAGAATCCCCATCTTTGTTTAATGCTTTCCCATTCGATTTCCCCTTCGACCAACAGACGGAGAAAACCCTAAGCTCATGAGTCGTAAGCCTCCGTGTGAGGAGACCAGAACTTAGTATTCGTGCCCAAATTGGCAACTTCACTTGTAGTGCAGCCGACCGAAGGTCGACTGATTTTCTACCCAGTGGCATTTGCCGAGGCAACGGTGAAAGAGAATGCATAAAAGGCCAGCTCTATTTACTCTCATCGTATTCGTTGATGCCAGATACAGCTCTAATGGTAGGAAGAAGTGCGACGGTGGAGGAAGTAGCCGACCTCCGCTGGCCTCGGAATTAAAAGAGTCGCCAGTAGACTGTGCCGCATCAGGCCGTGGAAAACACCGCGTAGCATGCTCAGCTCACTTGGCGTGTAACGCAAGCATTCAGGGAACAGATTTTGAAACTGCAAAGTTGGTGGAATCTACACCACATAGAGGGCGAGTAGAGAATACGTCATGTTGGATCGCCCCTCATCATGGCCTCCCTGGTGAGACGACGTTGTCTTCAGCCACCCGGATGTGTCTTAGACAACGCCGTTCGGTAATCGGGATGCCAGATCCACCTTCATCGCCCGGGAGACTTTTCGAATCAGCTTGTGTGTCCTTGCTACAAGGGAGTTTCTCAAGGGATCACTTAGCTCCTGATGGCTTAAGCCGCCGGAGCTTTCATGATTGAAACAAGCTGCCGCAGTTGCCGCTGGGTGAGAAGTATGCTGTTTGATGCCGGAATCCGGCTGCGGTAGCGTCGAGCGCTATCTGGTACTCTGGTAAGGGAGCCGAAGATGAGGTCGGGTTCAGCTGTTTGTGTGAGTTAGCGTTAAGTGGGTGTTTTCAAGGCTAGCTGGAGGCGGTGTAAGAATAGATTGACGAGATGTAATTACTGCTTGAAGCCTAATGAGAGTAACAGGAAATGGTTTGTATGATACAGGAAGCCGCGACTGCTGTGGCCCTTCACGATCTTCCGGACGGTGCGCTCGAACTAGACCTCCGCCTCTGGTTCAGCGGCCTCGCGTCGCCATTGACCCGCCCGTTAGCCTGGCCCCTCGCCATCGCCTGCGTAGCAGCCAGGACGACGGTTTGATCCGACCACAAGCCGACCCCGGGATGGATGACATTGACCGTGTCCTCGCCCTCCTCCATGACGACCTGCGGGAACAACGTGGCGACGACCATGCCGGGTCCGCCGGCCGCGGTCTTGGCACGAGTTCCGTACTCTTCCCACAGCTTCGGCCTGTGTCCCTCGTCTTCAATCTCCTCGATCTCCTCGTCCTCGAGGTCCTCGCTCAGGAAGAGCTGCTTGGAGTGCTGCAGCTCGCTCCACAACTTGGCGCCGGCCTCGAAGAATCTGGTGAGGCGCTGCTGGAGGGCGATGTACTTGGTCGCGGGAACGAAGGCGCAGAGCTCGCGGTAGACCTCGTCCTTGGCCTGGCCGGCGACGTTCTTGCCGGAGCCGTTCCTGTCGCAGGCGGCGAGGATCTGGCAGCGGAAGATGGTGGCGCGCTGGATGTCTTCGCTGAGGTACTCGAGAATGTCGGCGCCCGCTCCGTGGAGGTCCTGCGGGAGGAAGAAGGGCTGGAAGATGTGGGAGCGGAGGAATCTCGCGATCACGGCCTGGGCGACGAGGCAGCGGAGATCGGGGGTCGAGCCGGACTTCGGGAGAGGGACGCGTCTGAGGTACTCGAGGTGGTGAGGTAGGGTGACGGTACTCTATTTCTTTTGTCAGTGTTTTGGAGGTGCGATTGGAAGAGGGCGCTTACGAGTGTGTTGTCGGATTCTCTGAAGAACTCTGTTACCAGGCCACGAGACTCCTCCGCGAACGCATCGATCTCACGGCGACTGTTAAGTGTTAGCGTCATGCATGGATTGGAGTAATGACAGACGTACAATCTGGTGAGCTCTCGGTCGTCGTAGTCGTACAAGAGGTTGACGCCGACGTCCTTCTGCAATTGTTGGAGGTCGGATTCGAAGATCTGGAGTTCGGCTTCTCTCGACTGCAGGTCAGCAGCCAGAAGTGTCTTTTCCCTCGCGACCCTATCTCTGTCAGAGGTCAGAGCCTCGACCTGGGCCGAGGACTTGTCGGATGCTTCCTGCAGCTCCGCCACCTTCTGTCTCGCTGCCTCGACTTCCTCCTCCTTGACCTTCAGGTGCTGCTGCGCTTCATCGAGCCTCTGACTGGCGACAGCGCTCTCGGCCTTGGTCTGGTTGTGAACACCGACCCTCTCTTCGAACCCTTCGATCAAGACGCGGCGGGCTTCTTTCTCGGTCTCAAGTTCAGTCTTGATTTTGCCGACCTCGGTCTCTTTCTCTTCCCGGATGAGGCGGATCTGTTTCTCTGTCTCCGTTCTGATTGCGGCGACCTCGGAACTCTTCTCCGCCAACTCTTTCTCCTTCTCCAATCTGACATCGTCGATTTCCTTTGTCTTTTCCTCGACCTCTTTCCTGAGCCTCTTTTCACTTTCCATGAGCTTTTCGAGGTCGGGGAGGCCGCTCAACTCTCTTTCCATGTTGTTGGCGGAAGAGATCATGCCGCGTATCGCCTCGTACAGCTTGGAGCCTTTGAAAGATGGTTTGAGATTGCCATTGCCATTGGTGACGCCGTTGATGGCGGGTTTTGTCTTTGACTCTGCTGCCATCTTTGTGGTGGTGATTATTCAACAAAATAGAGTGTGAACTGGAAAGATTCAGATTGAGAGATATCGAACTCTTCTCTCCGGTCATTATATGTCCTCAATTCCCAGCGGGTGATAACCAGAGCCCAAGACAGACCCGAGTCCCATTGGCAGCCTCGCTAGACCCTATGGCCGTGGCCATTCTCTGTGATTTGCGAATGCTGGAGGCCGTACGGCAAGATGGTGTGATGTCGCATGTGTAGCCGATTCATTCGTCAAGCTCGCCTCGTTGGGTTTTCGTCCAGTCGAGAACGGTTCGGTTCGCCCCTCGGGCATGGCGGCACGGCAGCAGCTGCACGTCTGTCTGGCGCGGGGTAGCGGGACCGCGGCCGCCGGCGAGGCTTCCGGAATCGACAGAGAACGGTTGGAGAAATGCGAAGAATCGGGCATGTGGGATTATCCGTAAATAGTTGTTCTGGCCGGGCTGATGTGGTTTTCGGGTAGCAATGAAACGCGTCGCGTCAACCACTCGTCCTAGCCGAGTGCCAACTGGCGTGGCAGCATTGGGTAGGTAGCCAAGTCAGATCAGCTGATTGCCCAACCATGCCCAAACGCCAACAACGGAGAGCTTTTGGATGATCAGCAGACATGGCCCGGCGGCAGCATTTTGCGTCTGTTTTCGAAAAGATACAAGAGTATCTCCTGTGGCTCTCCACCCAACATCGGCAACGGTATCGCGGCCTGTTCGGCCACAGTCCAACCATCCTTCTTGATAAGCTCCCAAAGACGGTCTTCGTCAGCGTGGCGGACCTTCATCGCCACCAAGACCCGGGTCACGACCTCCTCGGTCCTCTCTTTCATTGCGTTGTTCTGCTTATGGATGGCCGTCCAAGTATCGATGAGAGCGGGCAACGCGTCGACGTTGTAGGTGCAGTCGCTGAGGACCACCAAGTCCCAAAACTCGGCTTCAACAGACCTTCCGAAACCCATATCTCGCCCATAATCCCAGTCGAGGTCTTCAAACCGCGGTTCGATCCTGCTACCGCTCGTTCTGGCCATGATATCGAGGTTGGACAGGACTCGTTCCTCGGCCTCAGGGAGGTCGGTCATAACAATGTCAACCTTGGGTCCGTAGCCGAGCCCGCCTTCGCGACGGATCATATGCGTCAACCCGATTCCAAAGATTCCAACGCCACATCCGAGCTCGAGGATGTTGAGAGGTTTGTTGTCCAAAAGTAACGATTGCAGCGTACGCATCGCCAGAGGGTGCCCAGCAGCCAGGCCCGAGTCTCCATTGCAGAGCAGCCATAACCTCGAAACGACCACCATTCCTGCATCCCATACATGACGGGCGATGCTCTCGCCAATGTCTTCTTCCACTTCGATGCACGGCAGCGGCTCACTGCCAAGTCGTAATCGTCGGAAACACGTCGTCGGCGCCCTGGGAGATTCCTTGTTGGATCCGATCGGCCACGTGACAGGTACATCGACGTCCGCCCAAAGCGGCACAATCTTCCCCTCTTCGCCGTTGAGTCCGGCCATCGCGATGTCCGCTGCAGTCTCAGCAGACCGTCCCGAGCCAGCTTCGATGTGCACTCTCAGAGGTGTTTCGCAGTTGAACTCTGGCTTGAGGTGTTGAGCCGGGAAATCGGCTTTCATGATACGCATGCCGGAAGTCCACTGAAGCAGCTTCTCTCCAGCGAGAGTCATCGGCTTTTGCTTTTGGCATTTCCCCGGCGGGTGTTCCCAGCCGAGCTTGATCTTGATAGGGACCGGCTCGTCATGAGCGAGGAACGAATCGCCAAGGTCGGTTGTGACGGTGAGAACGACATTGAGAGACCATGGGTTCTTCTTCTCTTTCTGGTACGTGAGCTTCGGGGCTCGGAGAAGCCGTATATAATGCATTGGGTCTGATCAGTCAAAAATGACTTCTTGGCTTGTGGTATCTTGTTTTGGTGGTTTGTGTTTTTGTCAAGTGATTGAAGAGTCGGGACCGGTCCCGGGCTTAGTCATGGATGTACCTGGAGCGCTGAATTACCGCCTGCACCTCGTCCACCGCCTATTTCCTCCAGGTCCTCGTTCGGCAAGCACAGCTTTCTCTGGACATCTTCATCGGACACCAGAACATTTCAACTACACAAGCGCGACCATGAGGCCGATCTAGTGATCCCTCAGACTCATCAGCTCCGAACAGGAAACGTCTCGAAGCGGAGGTCGCCGCGACCGGACGCTATGGACGGCAATACGCACTACGGACGACTCCGATAGCAGGAGGTCGGCGCCACTTCTTCGCCGTGATAAGCATCACGGCGATAAAAACCACCAGCAGAACCAGGACCGCCCCAGGCCCGTATCCATGGAGTGAAGCAAAACGGCTTTTCGCGATAGACTCACACTACCACTCTAGCTGCCAGCCAACCTTCTAGCCTCAGGTAGCTCAAGCGACCGACCGACCCTCACGATGGCCGAAGACCCTCTCCCCAAGCGCGACCCGAAGACCCTCCTCTCGTCCCTCCTCGAGCTCACCGAAAACCGCATCGTACCCCTCACCCAGCGCGGCGTCTCCTCGGGAAGCAAACTCTTCGGCGCCGCGATCGTCTCCTCCGCGACCCTCGAGCCCTTCACCGTCGCGACCAACGACGAGCGCGCCTCCCCCCTCCTCCACGGCGAGATCAACTGCATCCAGCAGTTCTTCACCACAACCCACCCGGACCCGTCCACGCGCCCCTCGCCCCGGACCGACTGCCTCTTCTTCGCGACCCACGAGCCCTGCTCCCTCTGCCTCAGCGGCATCGCCTGGTCCGGCTTCCGCGAGGTCTACTACCTCTTCACCTACGAGGACAGCCGCGACCTGTTCGCGATCCCGCACGACATCAACATCCTGGAGGAGGTGTTCCGCGTGCGCGCCGCGGGGGAGACGGACGAGGCGCTGGGCAGGAGGGAGCTGTACAACCGGACCAACAAGTTCTTCACGGCGCGGAGCCTGGCGGATCTGGTGGGGGAGCTGCCGGAGGAGGAGAGGGCTCGCTGGAGAGGGGAGACGGAGCGCGTCAAGGGGCTGTACAACGCGTTGAGCGACACATATCAGGAGGGCAAGAAGGCCGGCGCGGAGAGCTCGAGCGTGTGGAAGTAAGCGCCGTAATTCGTCAATGGCCGCGTCGGGAGGGTATTTGGGGGTCGGCGGGGGCTGGAAATCGACGCCGTTGAACGCGCCGGCGATCGCAAAGATGAGGGCCAGATTGGCGGCTATCTTAGCAAACTATTTACGTATGCGCTGGCGGAAGCCAGTCCAGATCTAGTGATTATGCCAGCGCGACTTCTTTTTCAGTCCTGGTCTTCCAGCTTCATCGGATTTCTTCCGTCGACATGCGGATGCTTTGGCCATGTTCTACCGAAATGCTTACTTACAACTGCATCCTTGACCTCATTCAGTTCGCCGGGCAAAGACCTCCGTCGCGGTAAGGGAAGGACAGCGACTCTGCAGAGATCAACGATGCATATGGCCCCCCGTTGGTGACTGCCGACGACGATCCAGCAGACCCAAGGCAGCCAGATTCGCGTCGAGTCCGAACCGGTCGGTCAGTCAGTCATTCAGTCAGCCCTCTTCCCGCCCCCGAAAGCTGCCATGCCGCCGGTGAAGAAACCGGACCCCAAACCAACGCACAGTGCTGAAGAACCAGCCTCTCGTGAAGAAGCGAACGAAGGTGCATGGCGCGGGGTAAAGGCAGGATAAGCACAGCAAAAATAGCGGGGTGGGAGGATTCTCTTGGTCGGCACGAAGTACTCCAAGTACCTCTTCTCCAACCTCCACGCCCCCCCCTTGACGATGCGTACTATGCTCATTGGTCATGATCGGGCCACTCTCGACATTTCCATGTGGCCCCCGCGACTTTACGTGCATGAGAGGCGTGTTCTTTCGGGCGGCGTGGAGAGCACGTTGTCGCCCGTATTGGTACAGGACGGGGAGTCCAGGTTGGTGGTGATCGCCGTCTTCTTTCACGAGGGCCTTCCTGTCTCCCGAAGCTGGACCGAAGCCTCATTTGAGCCACCGCGCGGGAGTGGTATCACGAGCTGAACGTATATCCGAGAAGAAAGCGACACTACTGCGGTGCGAGTATTCTTGAGTTGGGTTTGACGCCGCCGGGGCTGGGCTGCATCTTGGGAGCTGCGCCTGGAAGGTGAACTAACTCCAGGGAGACACGAAACGCCGTGCAGGAGGAAACTCCGCTGTAGCACCACGTTAACGGGGACAGGAATAGCAGTGGGTGGCAGAGAGAGGGCTGCTGGAGGAACACGTCCGCAAACTGCCAACTGCTGCTACCCACCTCCTTTCGTTTCGTTGGGTGTTCTCGTCTCGAAGATGCTGCGTTACCCCTCCTCTCCTTCGCATGTGGCATCCCGGGCTGGCAGGGGAGGGAGGAAGGGATTGGAAAGAAACAACGCAGCAGCCCACCGCGGCGGCCGGCCGGACAAACGCGGCGCGGACAGGCGCGGGGAGCGGCAGAGAGGCCTATCACGGGGGTCTTCGCGGGCCCAGTCCAGAGACCGTTGAGATCTGTCCGCCGTACGAGAGCATCATCAATCTTTTCATCGCCGTGTTCCGTGCGACGAGAGACAGTTGGCTCGGGTTCAGCGCGGCCGCGGCGGTTAGAAGAGACCTGACCTGCGGAAGGCAGGGAGGGAATCGTGGGCAGACCGAGATCGAGGTGGTGGTGTGCGCAGCTCACGTCCCGTTGGTTGGATTGATGATGACAAGTGACGGTTCAGTCCGAACACCCACCCTCCAGTCCGCTTGGGGACGGGCCGACACACAGAGCAGCACGGCGAACCGTCGAAGGCATGCCTGCCCTGGTAGGTTCAGGGTTCAGAAGCGGAGAGAGAGAGAGAGAGAGAGAGAAAGAGGACGAACCAACAACCTGTCCGAACATGGGTTGCGGAAATGACGCAAAGTTGGTCTGTAATCGGCCGCCCCAAGAATATCGAGGTGCATCTGGCTCTGCAGACTGCAGACCGCGGCGCAGCGGATGATGTTGCTGTGCCGCGCTGTGCTTCTCGCGCAGTACAGAGAGAATATTGCATGTCTGCGCTGCGGTTCATTTGCACACGAACGCTGCGGTCGGGATTATCTCTGCTGGAAGCCAGTCAAAGTCTGTCACCGGTGGGTAGCAGCAGTGAGTAACACGGCAGCGGCGCCTCTTCTGCGGTGCGAGGTGAGTGAGAGTGAGAGTAAGAGTGAGATAGTAGGTGGTCAGCTTATTCAGTGTCAGATAGGTAATCAAGGGCTGAGCAGACGCTGCGAGACATTTGAATGCAACTGTGGCATTTTCTTTTTTGAGATGTTTGGGGGTTACATCTCTGGGTCGGAACGGCGGTTAGAGCCAGGCACTAGATAAACCATCTCAGAGACTTGTGTTGGTTCCTGGGCGGAAAGGATGAGATCCCATGGTCATGATGTCAGTTGCCGGTTTGACGTGAACAGGAAAGCAAGTCTGGGATCTGAGAAGGATAGAGGCGCATTTCCAAGGCCTTCCCCTCCTTCAATCGTGCTTCCCCCTCACCTGGTTTCGATATGGCTATCCACACTTCCAGATTCGATGAGGAACAGATATCCCCTGTGGTTTTCGACAGATGGGTCTCGACAGGGCTCACCTCACGATGGGTTTTATCCACTTCGATATCGAACGGCTATCCCCTGCCTTTGAAGTTGACGATGTCATCTTGGTGATCTGGTCAGTTGTCAGACGAACGAACATCATTGGCTATTGGCAGAGAATGCAAAGCCTACCTACCCGTCTTTCGAATTGCCCGATTTGTGTATTTCACTGCAATTTTAAAGCCTCTCCAGAGGATGCAATGCCTCAGCTCAAGGCGGGAGTCGTCCTGGTCATGCAGATCTGACCTGCATTCCCGCCGGGAAAAGTGCAAAACAACTCTCGTCTGCAACCTCGTTGTTCACTGCAATCTTTACTCATTCACAGGGAACAAGTCAGCTCAACTTGGGTTCTTCAAGGAGTCCTTTTCCACGATGAGGTATCGGAACTATGCTGAAGGCATCCCTAGATTGCGTCCAATCTTCACCCTTCACTAGGAGAATCAACCCCTCAATAGAAACCAACTGATGTCTCTCCGCATCTATCCAGTCTCAACCGACTTCTTCACCGTTGGAAAGGGAGCCGTCAAACATCCAAGGGACCGACTCAGCCTCCTCAAACCACAGCGGGAGGAGCGGCATCCTCCAAAATCCCATCACCAGTCCATCCAAGACACGGCTTCCCGCCTCTGATCCCATCACCAGACCGTCCGTCCGTCAGTCAGCCGCGAATTCCGTACCATGATACGACGATTCACAACAACCGCCGCCTCGTAAGGCTACCACCGGGGCCCCCTCATCCGCGAATCTAGGCCCCCAATCGTGCACATTCACGAGATCCTCGCTCCCTCACGCCGTCACCAATCATCTCGCAAGCCACAGTACCACCAAAAACCGCAGCCTGCTTCGTCGTCGTACCTTGCACTTTTTAGGAATCCCGTATACCTACCTCCAACCGAGTAAGACATGCCTCCAAACAACGTGGTGCTTCCCGCTGCAGGGTCGTGATTGGGCCGCCTTAGCGCCGAGCTCTCCAAGCCCATCCCGTCCCACTGCAGCATCTCATCACTTCCACCACCACCACCTGCCTCCCTCGAAATACCAAAACCAAACCTCCTTTTTCCCAGCCTTGTGATATTTTACTTCTTCGCGACGACGCAGCCACACACTCCCGCCAACCCCGGGACGAGCAAAAAGAAAAGCAAACGCTCAGCCCGTTCACCCGCGCCGCCGCAACCACCACCGCAAAAATGGCGCTCTCAATCACACGCTCGTCACACCGAGCTCGACAGAACCCCCCCGGTCAGGACCTGATTGAGTGCTCCCACACCAAGACATTATATTCACAAACATTCACACAATTTGCTTCCCCTCCGTACACCATCATCCATCCTCTCCAATCCGGTATAGTTCCATCACAATTGTCCCTGCCTGGTAGGTGCTTGCCAAAACGGAGCTCCAACCACCGCAAATAACCGCCTAAATGACTCTTCCATCACATCACACATCTGAAGGCAACCACCACACCAGCAAGAAAGCCAGCCACACCGAGCGGTAGGACAACCCGCCGCGGTCTCGTCTCGGAGAAGCCTCAAGCACAATCACAAGGTTGAGTCAAGCACACCTCCAATCAACAATCCCCTGAGAAGGGAAACCACAGTACATCCTCAATCAGCCGAGCCTCGCGAAAACCTGACATCTGAGGTGCGCGCCGCGATACCCCCTTCCATTCACAGGACACCGTCCCCAGCCTCGCGAGTCTGTACACACGCGCAACCGCGTGAACGACCGTGTAAGCGCAGCATCTGGCCATCATACCCTTGAACCTGCCATACAGTAGTCTCTTCTGCCTGTTCACACAGGACTGCTGTCGCTCGCGCACACATCTTGACGCCAGGCGGCTGGGTACCGCAAGGCAAACAAAACAAACATTTTCCCCTCGATATCTCGAATACACGCAGCCCCGTGCCAAACGCGCCTCATATCCTGTCAACCGTGCAGCACACGCAAACATGAGGTCTCATTCTCCTGCGAAGAAACCAAACGCACAAGCACTCCCAAGACCGTAAACTCGCAACATCCATCCAACCAACCACACTCTCCCCTCCCCAGCCCCGTCCTCGTCTTTCCAAGGGATAAAAGAAAAATCTCTCCCGTCGGAGACCCAAAACCATCCGACGGAAAACGGGGGGTGGGAGGAACATCAGAGCGCATCGAGTCAGTATAGAAAAAAACAACAAACCTCACACCCCCATCAAACAAAACTATTTTCCATAACCAAAGTGAATCATGTCTCGAAGCCCAAAGTCCACTACCGCGCAAGGAACACGCACACTCCCCCCTAAGCAGAGCCTCCTCCGTCGGGCTCAAAGAGACACGCGTATGTTCGAAGTTGTGTCTTGTCTGATACGTAAATGTTTGTTATTCTGAACTTATCGGCGCGCGCCACGGAAGAGTGACGAGACATGCGTTGAGGTTTTTTAGTGAGGCTGAATCTCGCCCAAGTCAAATTGTACGAATCCCGTCAGGTTTTCTGCAATCACTGAAACATATTTGTTTTTTGCTTGTGACTCCCGGACACACCTAACCTTGCTTGCTCTACCAAGCCAGAATATCATCGCGGCGCGCAGACCGCCGCACCACTCGCCCAATTCTACCCAAAAGTCCCAGCGACCTCGTTCCCATGGTCATTTGACACAGACAATTAAGCATGATGTTGCGTGACAAGGGGGCAGAGGGATTCGATATTCGCATGAAGACAATCCGGCCAGGGTGCCGGGGGTTCCAGCTCGCGTACCCCGCGCATGACCTCATAACACAAAGAGCCCCGCGAACGCTCCTTTGAACCCCCCGGGGGGCCGCACGGCCGCCGTTCGAACCCCCCCGGCCACCGCGATGCGTTCGAAGGCCGGGACGCGGGACAACAGTTCGCTTCGAACCACGTGGATCCCCTTACCTGCAATGGCCCAAGGATGATGTGAATTGCGACCGGGGGGCTCTTGGTGATGAACTGGGGCCACAGGGAAAGACACGTCACGGTGCAAAAACGCAAAAACGACTTCAAATGTGTGAAGGAATGATACACATCTGCTTTCTCAACTACTACCGACTCATGCGTACACCGAGCCAATGAAAAGGGGTATCTTATGCCAGCACTCTCCTACACCCTGCTCTCTCAAGAAGGAAAATGTCGACTCTATGCCAATGTTGAGAGTCGCAAACATGAAAGTGCGATGCGCCTCCAGGCGCTGCCGGCCGCTGCTGTGCTAATAAACAAGTAAATCCAAAACCCTCGCAAGTCGCGTCCGTCTAAAAGTTCAACTCGTCCTTCGCCAAAATAAAAATAAAATTATTACAGTTCTTCCGTTCGTGTGCCAAACACAGCGCAGCAAACACAAAAGAGTATTCCAGAATAGAGCGCTGTTCCATGACTCAGCCGCAAATGCGGTCTCAGTCGTCCGTCAAAATTCTCGTAGCCGCAATCAAAGCATGCTTTTGGTTTCCCAACACAGGGTCGACGTGTTCGTGTAGTTCATCCTCGTTTGTCCCATTCGCAAAAGGGGATTCGGAATCGAGTGGTCCGTAGGTATCTTGGGTATCGAAGAAAAGAGATCCTTGGTATGTATCCCAGATGCATAACAGCTCGCGCCGGATTATGTTTATGGTGATAAGAGAGCAGGCCCGTATCCCTGGTGCATAGATAGAGATGGAAAAAGGAAACTCCCTAGGAAGTAAGGCCCGGGCAACAGATTCCTAATCGTACAATGGGCAACTCCGTCCGTCGGTTCGATATCGGTTTTTTTGGTGTTTTCGGTATTTGTGGCTCGGTGGGATTGTCCAGTGTCCAAAGGCATCCGGGCACGAGACAAAGGAGACCAGACAGAGTGTCCGGGGAGGATTCTAAGCCGTGGGGTTGCGCAAGATGTCATCGCAGTTGGCATCGAATCTCAGGTTGAAGAGACGAACACCCTGCATAAAACGCTCCGTGTCGTCAAGCTTGCGCTCGCGACCAAAGAGGGTCTCGACAAACTCGACACCGGCGTTCTTGCCGAGGGAGCCGCCCTTCTTAGCGTTGAGCATGGGAGTCTCGCAGGACTTGAGGAGCTTGCGGAGCTTGTCCGTCAGGCGCTCGCCAGAATCGATGAAGTCATCGAGGATCTCCTTACTGTCCTTGCTGCGAACAGTCTCGACGATATCATCCGCGCGCTGGATCTTGCCTGCCAGTTGGATCAGCAAGAGCCAAAGCTCACCAGCCATTTCGGTGATGGGAGTGCCCTGTCCGTGGTGGAAGACGGTCCAGTCGTAGATCCACTTCCCGAGGGAGTTGGAGTCGAAGACACTGCCAAGCAGGAGAATGGGCTCCTCGGTCGGATCCCAGTTCTTGAGGGAGTAACCCGGGGGGATCTTGTGCCTCTTGGCATCAGCCTCGGTGGCCTGGCGAGGCGGCGGGGCCTTCCTCTGCTGGGAGCTGGAGGGACGGACGGTGGCGGACCTCACGGGAACGGCTCCCGAGGGGCGGCGGACATGGGTGGATCTCTGGACGGGTCGAGAGGGAGAAGGCTGCTCGTACGCAGTATCAATGTATCTGAATCCGGTCTGCTTAGGATAGTGGTAATCAGTGACATATCCTCGACCGGCGTCTTCATAGAAATATGTCTCTTGAACAGAGTGCCTCTTGTTCCTGGAGGGTGACGACTGCGTAGGTAGCAGGTAGGTACGGCCATCCACCTCAATGATCTCGTCCTCGTCGGATTCCCCGAGGGGCGTGGAGGTCCGGACATAGACAAAGGAACTTCGGCGCCCGCGCCTGAGATGCGACGGAGTGGCCCACGAGTGCTTGCGCGAATGATGACCACTACTCACATTCAGATCTGCCGTGGCATAATGGCCATCGCTGGTGTACCGGGGCGAAGCCGTCGGGGGACGAGGGCTGTATTCGCTGAAGCCGGAACTGGCATGACGGAAGTGCGCACGAGTCGCCGGTCGCTGGGGAGTGGCACTCGGGTAGTAATACTCGGAAGAGCCCCGAGGAGAGGGAGTTGGTGTTGCCGACTGGAATCGTTCCCGGGCGTAGTAGTAGTCATCGCCGCGAGGCGTGGAACCGGAATAGGGCGAGTTGTAGTGGGCCATGTTGGACGATTTCTTGGATAGCGTCCCAAAAGTCTTCGTTTCGTTTGAACGTCAGCGTCTCCTGCTGCTGCTGCGTCCTCTGGATGACTCTTTGCGTCGATCCTCTCAAATATATGTAGAGGTGGTTCGGTTTTCTGGTTTCAGATGTCGTCGATGTCGTGCCGGTGTCGAAGCACGAAAGAAGGTGAAGCAAGTCACCTTGATATACGGTCGGAAGATATGGGAGGAGTGTGTTGTCTTCTGTGTCCAAACATGACCAAGTTGGATGACTGCTGTTTACCCCGTCGATGACCAAGGGTTTGATCTGGATCGCCAAGCTCTGAGAATCTTCGCGGCCTGGGGGGTTTGGTGGCGGAAGATGCTGGTAGCTTCGAGAGACTAGCCCGCGGAGCGAATAATGACGTCTGATTTGATGACGGATGGTGGATGAGGCTAAATGGTGATCGTTCAAAGTGATTGGCAAAAGCCAAAAATATGAGAAGACAGAAACTGAATCAGAGGTTGGAGTGGGTGAACCGCTATTTAATTCGATTTTGTGTGCGAGGAGAAGAGGGTGAGGGAAACAGGATGGTGGACCAAGGGGGTGGTGTGCTTGGTGGGACTTGGAATGACTGTGGACTTTTGCCTGAGAAAGCCCTTGATCCTTGCTTCCTGCACCGACAGGGATGGCAGGGGTGGCTGGCCTTAGCGTGCTGAGGACACGGAACATGGACCGGCCCAATTTAGGCCGCTTGGAGAACCATCTGAAAAAGTTCCCGTGAAAAGGGGTGTGTGTGTAGGAGACTTGGATGAAGTATCTTTCCGCCGTGTCTCCAGCCCGTAAGGAGGGTGCAAAAATATCCAGCAGCCACACCGTACAATGTCAGTCGCTCGTGATTGCTGTACCGCTGAGAGAGGTGGTGGTGCTCTTCTCTCAGTCCCAGGCCAATCGTCGGGCCGTCGTCCGAAGTAGTGATTTTGTTTCGTGCGTCTATTACAGCGAATCCAACGCCAGCAAACTGCGACTCAGCTTACAATGTCCTTGGTTCGCCTGTCGAACGCACCAATGCGCAGGCGTCTTCAGCCAACTCGAATCCTGATTGAGGAGGATGAATGATGGTGATGAGGCCGATGACTCTTGCCGCTCACGCTCAGTCCGTTCGTCTCGTGAGTCTAGTTGGTCCGGCGCAGCAAGCCAGTGTCAGTCAGTGTAGTGATATCCGCGCAATAGGGGTCGTGCTGTGCCTTCTTTCGTGTAATAACGAGGCCAAGTACAGAATGCCACTATTGTATTGTCGATGCCTTGGCCAGATGCGTTTGCTCACACTCGACTGGCTGTACTCGTAGCAGTATCCGTATCAGGCTGCTGATTGCTTTTTCTTCCCGTAGTGTTCTTTTCCGGGAGTGACACACACTATTGTCTACCGCGGTGTTTCGGGAAGGTTGCTTCTGTGTCAATCTCAACCTGCCATATCCGTCGACGCCGGGTAGAATGGGACAGAAAGCTGAAGATCGATTTTCACACCTTGGCTCGTCTTGCTGGATGACAGAGAGTCAAGACTGGGAGTGGGAGGCCTTGTCGTTTCGATGAGTCGACGCCAACGTCCGTGGGATCCCGGCTAGAGTTCCTAGTGTAATCGCTGGGCGCAAAATTTGAAAAAGAACCCCAGGAATAAAAGTCCAGCGATCCCAGTGATTGCTTGCGCTGCCGTGTGGGAAATTTCGACTGTGGTTGGTAAGCGAAATTGGCCTCTCGCACGAACAGGCGTGTGGATAATTGAATTTGTAAATGGCATCCAGGCCTCAGTCACCCCCCTCACAAAAAAGAAGTCCAACGGCGAACGGCGCGGCAGCGGGATCTCTCACCGGGTCCAGTGCCGCTAGAGCTAGAGCGTTCAAGGTGAAATTTTTTCTCTCGCTGGATGCCCCTGGCGTAACGTGGCTGGCCGCTGTCCGGTCCTTGATTATCGAACAGGGCTGCAGTTGTTGGGATTCCTGGGGTGAATCATACAGTGTCAAGGTGAAGTCCACCGAAACACACAAGCCCACCGTACCGGCGAGGTCGAGGATTGTGGTAGGCTGAGCAGAGGCTAGGGAAAACCTTGAGATGGGATTGGCATGAAGGTGATTTCGTGGCCTGTAGGCGCAATATCGATGGAGATTCCTCGAGGATGAACGACAAGAGGAAGGGCGTGCGACGATGCTTGTGGCGAAAGGGATGCAGACTCGTCGGTCAAAGTCTGAGGAATGGCCTGTGAATGCTTATTTTCGTGTTGATTCTTGGTGATGGTGTTGAGGTCAAAGTTGGCGTCGTACGCAATAGCAGTATCCGTACAGAGTAGGCAGACGCTGTCTGTTTCGGCCGCGCGGTGGGCTCTCGGTGAAGCTGGATAGGCGTGACAGCGGAGGGAAGGGTCAAGGGTCAAGGGCCAAGGCCCAAGGGAGACGTGAGCGTGAACCCTGGATCGAACTTTTCACGTCCCTTGCCTTGGTTCTCGTCCCTTGGATTTGCGATTGTGGTTGGAAGACCCCTGGCCGGCGTTGAGGCGAAGTCGGTTGCTCGGTCCTGTGGCAGATGAAATGTGCCGCGGGCTACGGATAGAAGTAGAAATGAAAAGTTCGGACCGTGGTGTTATTCGAGAGCGGAATGCGACAGGAACGATGGCGCTTGGCGCTGCGCGACGGGAAAGACGAGCTGGGGCTCGGCAAGACCGGGATGCCAACGACGGGCAGAGAATCGTGATCAATGGCTGCAGCTGCAGTGAACCACAGGCGGGTGATTGACTTGGAGTCTTGGAGTCTTGGAGAGGGCTGGTGTCGTATGGCGGTAGGTTTGTGCTTGATGGTGTAACAGACGTGCCGCTTTATATATGACTGCCTGGATGGTGCAACCGAAGCAAATGAATGATTGAGGCAGACGAAGACGATGGCGGCGTTTGCCTGCTGGTGTTGTTGATGGCAGGTTGCGACGGGCAATGCAGAAGAAAGAGAGAGGAAGGGGCGAGGGCGAGGGCGAGGGCGAGGTCGAGGGCGGGGTTGGATTCAGAGGCTTTTTGATGCACTCAAGAGACACATGACGAAAGAACATTTGAAGCGGGAATCGGGAAACGGGGAGAAGACAGGTGCGTCTTGCATGCAGGTAGGTGATGATGGGTGATGGGTGAGGGAAGATAAGAGGCTCAAAATGAAAGTTCTCGGGTGATGGGAGAAATGGTCACCACACCCTCATGATGACTTTGCCAACGTGAAGAATCAAGTGACCGAGGTGTAAGCGCCTGCAATGGTGACGAAGCTTCGGTTCACGACGATGAGTGGAGGAGTTCGTCCATCATGTGGTCTCATGCAGCCACTTCAACATAGAACGCGGGGTGACGGGGTATGGGCAGAGAGGGGCCATCCGGACCATCGGACCTTTTCCACTCTCCAATGGTCAAGCCATCCCTCCCAATTCGAGGTGAGCCGGTCTGCATTATCAGACTTCACCGCGACTTCACCTTGATCTACATCTGGTCTTACCTTGCCTTAGGTAGGTACCTAAGGTGAGGTCGTTAGCCTCCTTCCTCACCCGGAAAGAGGCATCTACAGAATCCAATAGATGACTAAGGTACCTTACCTCCTGCCGTCTGGGAAAAGAAAAAGGAGGAAAATGGAAGAATTTGGAAGCTCCCGTCGAAAATGCTGATGTCCATGCCCAAGGCACCGAGACCCAAGGTAGGTACGTACTCTTTTCTCCCATCTTCAGATTTTTCAGATGGTTTCCTCCGATTTTTGCCTACCTTATTACTTTCCACAAATCGGGGGATGCGACTTCTGCAAGCCCACGATGATCCGATGGAATTGCACTTTCGGGACTTGGGGATGCACGTCACCCGCTCCTGTCTCGTCCTCGCTTTTCATCTGCCCACCTGCATCGTCCCGAAGGACCACAGCAGCACGTACTTCGTACACCCAGCTGGGACGGTCGTCGTCGTCCTTCGCAATGCAGACCCCTGCATTAGGCTGAGGCCGCCGCCGAGCTGGGATGAACCCGAAAGCAACGACAATTTCAACGTCATTCTATCACTTTAATTGGCATGGCCTACACCAGTCCGTCTTTCCTTTTTGCCTCCTCCTGTCCATCACTGACAATCCGCTAATCAAATACTCCCAGCTCTCCAGCTTTTTCTTCTGCTCCGACCTCCATCCAGTACGACGCGCTACGGATACCCATCACTAGCGGCTTTTCCATGTATTACTGGCGTCTCGACATCCCAATGACTCGAACGCGAAGAGGCAAGAATAGGTATCAACACTACTCTGTACACTACCGACGGGACGGAAAGACGGCGGCACCGGCCAGGGTATCGAATGGAGTCCCATCGCCGCCCCGCTTCGTCGAATGGGATTCATTCCAGCCGATTGGTGATGACCTCAATCGCTTCCGGAAGTCCAGACCCGCCCTCTCTTTTCGGTGCCACATCCCCAGTCCCGTCCCGACTGGCTCGGTCGTTTTTTCTTAGCCCTCTGGAGCCAACCCACCACAATGGACTGGTGGATTGCCGGATGAACCTCGCCTTCTTCCCCGTTACCATTTCCGCCAGTTCAGTTCTCCGCCATCCGGTGCCACCAACAAGCTTGCTTTTGCGCAAGGCGTAGAGGCCATTGAGTTAACAAAGTATCGCTTCCTCCTCACCCTCCTCTACTTCGATGGCTCTTCGTCAACCACGGTGTGCGGTGTGAGCTCGGTCAAAACATCCTCCCCCTGTGCAATAAGCACGCACAGCCGAGCCGGCGCCAGGGGTGGAAAAGGGGGAGTTGGTTCCTCAAGAGGCTGGCGATGGCCCTGTCTCACCTTGCCTCGCTCCCTGCACACCGGCTGGCGTGCCCATTGCTCGCTCTAGGACCAGGCATTTGGTCCGGCATCTCCAATTTCCAACTACATTCATTGGCCTCTCACCTTGAATCCTGGTTTGTTTTTATTGTTGCGACTCACCTCGCTGGCAAGGCAATCGCCGGCCAGACGCACCCTGGCCTTTTGCGGCCCAAGCAGCCATGCACCCAGGCATTGGGTGTCAATTATGGAGTTCGCCTTTTCCACAAACTCTGAATGCTTGTCGTTAACGGCAGGGCAGCGTACTGACCTCGTGTTCGTGAGAACAGAAGGTCGGCCCATCAAACTGTTTTCAAGGATTCGCCTTGAACGAGAGACTCGCGTCTGTCAGTCAAAGGAAAACATTCGACTGAGCCATACATTGCGGCTGGAAAGACCCCTTATTGACATGGCCAAAAGTCTCCTGGAAAGAAAAGGGCCGCTGCAAGGGATTGATCTGGCGCCGACGCCTGTCAGCCAACCTGGAACTTTGAGACCTCGAGGGCAATGGAACACGACGACAGAACTCATACAGGCGCTGCAGCATCCCGTACACAGCGGTGCCATTATTTTCAGCTCATGCAGCCACTGAAGAGAGACGGACCCGCGCTGCGATGCGAGAATTGTATGCACCGGACGCCCTAGGATCGCAACTGCAACAGCGATTTGAACCCCTGGAACGCCCATGTGGCCTCTTTGGCCCGACATGCATCTCAGCGCAGGGCAGCACATGCCACGAGCATCTGCACCGACTCGAGTCTTTTGCTCGACTGAATCGACTCACCTTCCCGCCTGCGACCATCAGCCGAGCAAGAGCTCATATGCACTACCGTTGTTGTGTCCCGGTCTGGCCGGAGGCTCACGGCCTGACTGAGCCGTCGCGTCGTGCCAGCTGTGTCTCGCACGGCCAGCCTCATGTCTCGACCGACGTCTGTTATTCTCTATCCTTCCTGGCAGTTTCCATCTCGTCCAACGACACTACTACCAGGGACCGTCTGAGAGCTGGCGACAGGTGAGGTCAGTGCTGAAGAACATTCCCCGACTAACACTGACTCACCTTGGAGGCGGCCAGAACTGTTCCATTCCTCACCGACGGCCGTCGTGGTTTCTCGTCGTCATGGTTGACCGAGATGACTGAGCATGGATACGAATGCATCATCAACACCAGCCATACACCGCACCAGCCATACTCTGCTCCGTACAGTATCTCAACACGGCCATGATGTTGGCTCGTTATGTCTACACCCACTGCCACGGGTCGCTTCATCAGTCAATAGGCGTTGGTCTTGTTGGGGCCGCTTCGGATGCAGGCACATTCAGAGAAGAAGACGGCCAAAATCACGAAGCTTCGATATCTCTTCAGGACACGCCCCTCTCCCTGTTCCCTGCATTGCAGAGACGAGATAGCGTCACATAGGCTGCAATTCCTAGCGTGCCGGGTGGATGAAGTCGTCGAAACTCCCCTGCCCTGCTTCCCTGTCGGCACCGCATCTGGTGTTGGCTCCACATCGGTCCGTCGTTCACCTCAGCGTCCCCTTGACGCTGGAGATGGAGATGCCATTCCCCCCTTCATATCCATGCCCTGTCTTTCCCCCACCGAGTCCACTCCTACCCAGCTGTCTGGCTGCCGCGCGCTCTTGCGCAGGCTTGTGAATACAGGGCTTCAGTGCGGCATGTCTCTCGCTTGCTTCGCTTCTGTCGATTCCTCCCACCACAAAAAAAAAAGTTTTTCTTGAATGGTGCTTTTCTAGAACACCACAACCCCTTTCCCCTTCACCGTGGGCCGCAAGTTTCGGTCAGCCACGGTCGGCAGGTCATACGTAGTAGACAGGCTACCTGTCTACCGGCCTGTGCTGCCTGCAACGGAGCTGATTGTCTCCCTGCATGTTGTTATTGTTGTCAGTGTTGATCCCAGTCGGTCAACGGTATTGATGTTGGGAAGAGAGCGCCTCTTGTGTGTGCCCTAGCATCCATGACTCTGCGCCCAAGCGGCAGGTTGCGCCAAATGCTGGGTGTAAGTGTGTGGTGGTGCGCACTGCAATTTGCTTTTCCTTGGGCGTCGACGTGAAAAATTTTCATCTCTCACCGAGAAGGAGGGCTCATCTCATTTCGTTTTCCGACCGTCCTCATTCAAGATCATTCCCCTTGTCATGCGAGCCATACCACACCGTACCGTGTTGCTCCGGACATGGCAAGGTCAACAACAAGTCGGCGCACAGTGACTCATAGCAATGCGAGCTCAGCCAAGCAGAAGCAATGAGAAGGAGAAAAACGGCGCGCCATCTGCTGCGTACGGATAGGCGTGCGCACCTTTGCGATTTCGAGGTGTGCGGTGTAGAATCATGATGCGCACCGCCGGTTCTCTCATGCCTTTCGTCCCAACTCTTCCGATTCCTGCTGCACTGCTGTCCAACGCCCGCGGCCTGGAAGTGTTTGCCATATCTGCGCCTTGCCCTATCAGACCCTTCTTCCCAGCTCCTACGACCATGAATGGGCGGGAATACCCTCTGATTGGGTGCCAGAGAACACGTCGCCCGGCGCTCTGCCAGAATCCCCTCCTCTTCCTCCGGCGCAACAACTTCTCGGGCCAGTCGTGCTGGACGGACAGGGCCGTTGGAGGGGGCCGCTAACGCACCACGAGGGCCGCATCCGCATCCCTAATCCTGCGGCCAGGCTCAGGGGTCCATTACATTTGCATTTGCATTCTGTCTGTCTTTCTCGTCGTCCATTCAATGCAGCCCGTTCCATGTCAAAAGTGTGTGCTGCATTCGCAAAGGGGGCCTCTTGCTCCCCTAACCCAACACCTCTGAGGTAGACCTCCAGACACCAACATCACACACCCGTCCGCTCGACATCGACGACGCACCAAAACCCCACCGGCGATGGCTTCAGTGACGTCTTATTCGCCCACCGACCCCTCCAGCTGGGAATGCGCAGCCCTGTCTGCAACCCTCTCGATGCCGCCGGTCCATCAGAGCCCTCTTGCTGGTGTAAGTGCGCCCAGCCCACGCCCCGACTCGGCCTCCCTCAGCATCCGGAAATCCTGAAAAGAAGCCACCTCCTCCCTCCCAAAAAAAGGGCAAGGGCTATCGAGGCTTGCTTCACTGACAAACCCGCCTTGCTATTCTCTAACCTGCCCCTCTCCATTCAAACCTGCTCCGGCTGGCCGGGTCCGGGTCCAGACCGCAAATGTGACAGGCGCAGCAGCAAACCACACTGCGCACTGCACTCACCGACTCTTTGGCCGTCCATGGCAACCGCCCTACGATGACCTCTTCTCTTCAATCGGACCAGTCCACCGTCGCGGACCAGCGGGGCACTCGCATGGCATTGCATATCGTTGCAGATGCGATGGAGGGAAGAGGAGGGGTATTTTTGCGTCTTCCATGCGCGCATTCAAGCCCTATTTTTTTGGCTTTTCTATTTTTCATCCCCCTCTTGCGTCCCATATATGCCCGCTGCCGGTTGGGCTCTTTGAAGAAACGGCTTCGTTCCCATACGCCCGACCACGGCGTCGTTAGGGCTGGTGACGTAGAGGGTCGCGCACACGATGATTTTCCGACAGCGACAGGCTGTTTACCGCTTTATCGTCATGTGGTCTTGTATGAGGCCATGGCCCATCAAGAGACGTGGCAGGAGACACACGATATTGCTAAGAATGATGATATATCGCGGGCGCGTGATGGACTGCCTGTAAGAGGTCAGGACGCGACCTAAAGATCAGCTCACAGGGTTTACCTGCCTACCTGCCGACCTGCCTGCCGGGCTCACTGCGCAAGGAGCCGAATGCCCGTCTACTTGGCTGACAGACAACAGACGGGTAGGAAGACGGTTCCCGGGAGACGGTCAAGCGAACCGGACGGGATGCGACCTCCGAAGCTCGCCGGCCTTGCCATGCACCAAGAGTGGGTATTCTCGTCTTTGACCTCGAAAATCCGTGCCTGTTTCGGTGTGGAGAGGGATGGATGCTGGAGGAGAGAGAGAGTCTGGAGAAAAAGCGGCTGTCAACCCCATGTCTGGCTTTCGCGCGCTCCGCTCTCGGCTGGTTGGTCTCCCACGACGATGATCAAGAGCGGTAAACGATGATGAGATGGAGGGACAAAAGGCCCAGGAAATATCCGCCGCCGTCGGACTGGTGTCGAATAACATGACTGGATGTTCCCGGACGGCCCAGACAAGACAAGCGGTGATCCCTTCAAGTTTCCCACCCGCAGGATCGCTAAAGAAGATTTTCCCTGATTTTTTTTTTCTTCGATTCCGAGTCCAGATGCTCCGTCTCCTCGCGAGACAACGCATCAAGCACTACCACCAACACCTAACCTCGACAGCCTGCACCACTCACTCACTCACTCACTCACCAACGAAACGACCCCGTCCTCTTCTCGCCCTGTCTGCACGCCTCGCTTTTAAACGCCATGCTGGCCATCGCACGCAAACGCAATGCACGCCGCTGGAGTAATTCCAGAAGCCAGAGAGAGAGAAAAACACTAATCGTCATGTAACGTGTGCAGAACAAAGGCGCAGATATTCAGACTACGGAGTACACTACTGCGGGCATGTCCCCCCTGCCAAAGGTCGAGCGACCTATCGGCAGGGGGTCGCATGGGGTTTCTGCAACGACGGGCGGCAGCAGCAGCAGGAGGAGCAGGGCATGGAGCTGGAGGGGCCCAGTGTTGATTTTGACTTGCATTTTTCTCCAATTCACGAATGGTGTAGCGAAGATGGAAAGAAGGGTTTGGGGACGAGGGGGGATTGCGGGATGCGAGTGCGTTCACTGGTCCGATCTTCTGGGTGAGTGCGAGCCAATGGCGGTCGTTGCATATGAGATTGGGATGATAGGTCTGTTGCTTTCGATGTCTGCGCCGATATGTCGCCTTCGAACTGAGGAGATGGGTTTACGCGGCCGTCGGTGGCTAGGTCGCGAGGAGAACCGTCGGAGGACTGTCCATCTCCGGTCGGCGAACTCTCAGTCCTCACCAGACGGCGTGCGCTCGCCGGACAGAGTACGGACACTGGACGTCCTCGACCACAGTCCTTCGCCTTCGCCTTCGCCGCGTAACACGTGAGTCAACTCACCCTGTCCCCGTTGCGCGGATGTTGGGCTGCCTCCGTCGGCGGTGGACTTAGACGGCGCGATATCGCCAAATTCCCCAACCAGACGCGCAGCCTCGAAAACGAACGTCGTCCGTCCGTCCTCGTAACCCCCAAGAACGCCACACCCGTGCAACGGGTTGCGACCCTCCAAGTTCGGGGTGGCGCAGACGATCATTCATCACGTGGGACGAGACCTTTGAATGTTCAACATTCAGGGCTCCTCACCAATCACTTTCTCACGGGCGGTCCGGATGGGAAAAATTACAGGAAGGGTGGATTCGCCACCTCCGGATCGCCCGCCCTCGGTCCCGGGGCTTCGGGCGGCGTCCCCCATCCCGCGCGCCAATCCTTGAAGAAAATCCCGGCTAGAACCAAAAGTCTTTCCGGACTTCACCACCCTTTCGGGATTGATGAAGGTGAAATGACTCTTTCGCCTTCGGTAGTCTTCGATCATTTCCTGGGTGACAAATACGTTGGGCGAATATCGTCGTTGATGTGTGTGCAATTCCACCTCCCGAGGGGCTATGCCATGTCTGCGAGGAGCAGTACTTACCGCGAAAGTAGACTGAGAGATCGGGCTTGTTCACACACCCCTCTCAGTTACTTCCCTCCAAATGTACCATTCATTTCATTTTCCTCAATCCTGCGCGCTGCCATACTGTGCACCTAACGTGGGCTCTTCTTTGCGCGGTCGTCGCTGCGTATGACGCAACGGGTGCAGGGCGCTTGCAGCAGCGTTGGGTTTGGTCGTCGTCGTCGACCTTTGGGCTGCGATGCGCCGCGCCGCGCCCTGCCATCTGGGCTCACCTCACCCTCTTTTTTTTCGCTGCACTCACTCACACTCACACACCACACCACACGAGGGCGACCTCGTGGTTGTAAGGCCTTGGGCAGCAAGAAGAAGAAGCAAAAGAAAAATTTAAGGATGCGTCAAAGGTGCGTTATCGCGCACCCTGCCAACTCACCCCGATTGAATTTTTTCGATGGGTGTCGTCCGATCTGTTTTTTTGGGGTCCAGATTTCCCGTCTGCTGACAATTACATCCAACTTACACAACACACACACTCACTCGAGTTCCTGTCATTTCCTTCCCGTTCGATTTCCCCCCGATCGTCCTGGTGCTGTTTTCTCCTCTTGAATACCCGTGATTAGTTGCTTGGCGCACGCCCTCTCCCTCTCCCTCTCTGTCCCGAGTCGCAGCACGGGAGTCACTTTCCTGCTTTCATTCACGCTTGATTCGCTGGTCTGGGTCGGTGACTCATATTGAGCGATCGTTGCCCGCGCCCTGCCAAAGTTCTAGAACCGAGATCCTCAACGCACTGGTAGAGACGGCCGTGCATTTTCACTCGCTGCGGTATATCGGGTGGTTGGGGGGAATTGGTGTAACTGTGATTCGGGCGTGGAAATCGATATATCGCCACCTTTGCAATTGAGTTGTAGCCGTAACCGGCTTGGGGGCCAGGCACCGGCCGCCTCGATGACGACTCTCGTCCCGGCGCCTCGGGCATTGGAGGGTTGACGGTAGCGAATCGTTCTTCTGCTCGCTTCGTTTTGGAGGTCGCGTAGGCAGCAGTGTTGCTTTTCTGTCGAATGAGACGGGGCGTAGATGTTGGGTGTGACTGTTGAGATGGAGGCTTATCTTGTTTCTTCCCGAGACAACGTCGCCTTGCTTGGAATGGTATTTCGTAACGGGTTGGATATCTGCACAGCCTCCGTGCCTTCTCTATGAGTCTTACACGTCTTGCGTGCTCCGGGGCTTTGGTGTTTCGGGCACTTTGGTATCGGGTAGGGTATCTGGTAATGGGGACCACGTGTGGCTCGCCGCGAGTTGCCTTGTCTACAAAGGTCCCTCTCTATGACGTTGTCAGTCAACATGTTACTGAGGGTTCTTGTTGACAATGGTGCGCGAATGCGCGGCATATCGTGAAAGTGTAAACCGCACATCTGCGCCTGAGGCTGATTGACGAGAGTACGTCACGGGGGGGTGCTCGTCCCTTTCACGATTCACCAGTAGAATACCCGGCAGCAGGGCGAAGAGGTGACAGTGCGCAAGCACTGGGTGGCCGTGAAGCTTGGTTCGACCAGTAGTTCTCTCGTGGGGCGCGTTGGAGATCCGTCACATGGGAGCGTGAACGATTCGCGATCTCGGTTGTGCCGTTGTGAACACGCATCTGGAGCAAGCCTGAGGCATGTGATTCTAAGAGAGATTAAACATCGAGCCTTACGCTATTGGTCGCGTAGAGGAACGGGAGGCCTCCCATGTTTGGATATACGCCATTACGATGCTGCCTTGGTGGGAGATAACGCGGGTATGGGTTGCTGTCTTGGAACCGGTCTCCTCAGCTGTTGATGGCTCAAGATGAGTCAGAGTAAGGTAGAGACGATAGAGTGCGATGTTTGCTGGAGACGTTCAACGGGATGAGAGTGAGTGACTCCGTGAAGATGCCGGGGCTCAATTGCAAGCGCACACCGGAATCACACGTCAAGCAGCCACTTCGTGATCAGCTTTGCCGTGCGTTGGAGGGCCTCCTTGTGTGATATCACCCCCGGGCAAGCCGGCCTTAGCGACGTTGATTACGTCTTGACTTCCATTTGATTAGATGGTCGCCCATGTGTCATGCTCTAATGCTCATGCTCACAGCGACCCAAGTCTTCGGCTGGAGTTGACGACAATCGTCGAGGGCCGATGTTGTTGATGATATGGTAGTCGTTCCGGTCAGGCAACCCTCGAGCCTGCATGGTACGAAGGGAGCAAAACGGCGAGAGTTTTGGCTAGTTCCGAATTGAAATGACCCATGATCTACAATCAGCATATCTTTTCAAACTTTGGGTTTTTTTTTTGAAGTATTCTATAACCCAAATCACATACTAACAAGCCATGGAAGCAGTCTTTCCGTCGAGCTCGTGTATGATAGTGAACCGATAGCCTTTTGGGATTCTCTCATCTTCGCCTTGTAAATAAATGAGCTCTTGTGTGAGGCGACTGAAAAGACCCCAAGTCCAGCAGTTGAGTCTTTGTCAGGACGGAACGACAGGCGATAACTCCACCCGTTTGGCTTATTGCGTGGCCTGCGGCTCTTATATCTGCGTCATAGAATAGCACTTCTAAACCGTACTAATAAGCAGTAAAAGGAATAGTGACTATAGAGTGTCCGCACGTCAACTCTGCCCATAGATGGCTTGCGGTGATGTCTTTAACCACCAAGATCGTCAACCTCTCAGGACGTAGAAACCTTGCGGCTTGAGTCAAGAGACAACTTCACAAACAAAGAACCATGGCTATTCTTGACTTGTGGCAGGACCATGTCTCTAACTATCAGCAGCACCTGAAATCTTCCAGTCTATCCTTGCGATTCCTCGTTAAGAGTATTTACTCCAACATCGTGTTGGTTGTGGAGTCCCGCTCTCTTCTTTTGTCTCGGTGCTTTGGGCTTATCACATGTCGGTTACTCTAAGTTGGGTCTACAACGGATGGAACCCACACATTTGAAGACTCTTACAGGCAACATATCTATCACTTCCTCTACATCTCCTAGAGGTCACGTACTTGGCGGTCTTATGCTCCATTCAACACAAGATCAAGCCTCCTTCCTCATCAACCATACTCCTCGTCAGTCCTGCTTCACTGAATCCTCTTTCTAAGAACCAGACTTAACCTCCAGCTTACTAAGAACAGCATCTATAATGTTATCAGGATATCTATTCCTTTACAACTAATAAGGTAAACAAGAAGATTGACCAGCGAGGCTTCAGGGACTCCCAGGAGAACCCCCGAGACTCAAAGATCATACACACATCAAAAAGACAGACGCAGTCGCTCCTACAGGCAAAAGATGGACGAACAGGGAATCGAACCCTGGACCACTCACAAGATTCGGGGTTCGTTAGACTCCCACATGCTAAGCGAGTATTATACCACTAAACCATTCGCCCAGTAGCTGATTTCGCCCGGACTTGAACCGGAGACCTTCAGTGTGTTAGACTGACGTGATAACCAACTACACCACGAAACCATTGATTGTTGAAGGCCGAGGTGGATGGGTGGCTTGTAACCGGAGCGTGGTGGTGGAACGGGGCCGGCCGGCGTGGAGGGAAAATTTTTACGCGTGGGGATTTTGGGGGTTTTGAAATTGCAAAGTTGCTAGGGCTGGGGTTTGGCCAATTGGAGACTTGCGGAAGAGTGCGGGAAAAAATGACTCTTGATCCTTGTTCTGGAATGTTGGAATGATCGACCGGGTCGGGTTCGTTGCCGGGAGCGGGCCCCGCCATGTTCCGCATGTCTTCCGCAGGTCTTCCGCTGCGGTCCCGCAATCTCTCCGTCGGGATTTCAGATCGAAGTCCGATGCGGCACCCGGGCTGATCTATCCCACCTTCACGGACAGTCGATCGAGTTTCTTGCTCGTTCATCGGAAGCCAGCTGTTGGGGCGATCGTTTCGACCAGGCCGTGGAAATCTATGACGCTGATGCTATCCCTGCCATACGGCGAGCGCAGCTCGGTGTCTAGAAGAATTGGTAAAAGGAAAATAGCATTGCTCTGTATGATGTATGATAACTAATTATCAAGCACCTAATGAATTCATCTCGTCTTTCTTAGTAACCCTCAATGTTACCCTCGTATGACACCATCTTCCCTCCATGCTTCTCCTTCGTGGTCGTCGCAAGGAGTTTCATCATGCCATCGCAAGACTCATCGACAGTGACAGATGCCTTTTCCAATCCAAAATACTGCGCGCCCGTATTTCCCAAATCCGTCTGAACCCAGCCGGGGCACAGGACGAACGCGTGGAGCCAATCCTCCTCGGCGTTGATTCTGACACCGAACCAGTTGACCGCCGCCTTCGACGGCCCATAGGCGCTGTTGGTAATGGGCGGCTGGTTCCTGTTGCGTGTTAGCCATGCGATGTTCTGTCGCAAACCGGGTCGCTTAGACTTACTCCACACAGCCCGCCGTAGACCCCATGGGCGTGAAGATGGGTTCTCGCGCCGACTTCTTCAGCAGAGGTCGCGTGGCCTGGAAGAGTGAGATGACGCCGTAAACATTGGGCTCGATGTGGCCCTTCAGATCCGAGATCTTGAGGTCGGCGGCGGTGGGCCAGACGTAGGATACGCCGGCGTTGGCGATGACGATGTCCAAGTGGTCGACGCCGTGGGAGGCCTGCAGCTCCTTGACCGCGTCGTGGGCGTCTTGTTCTATCGCGGCGTCGATCTTGACGACGATGAGACGGCTTCCCTCGGCTTTGGGCAGGTCAGAGAGGGCTTTCGAGGTCTTGTGTGTCGGGTCGCGGTTTCCGGCGATGACGGTGTGGTTCGGCAGGGCGAGGTAGCGTTGGAGGAGGCCCAGGCCCAGGCCGCGGTTTGCACCTGTGATGAGAACGACGGTTGGAGCCATTTTTAAGGTAAAGTGATGAAGAGTTTTGGTTTGGAGTTCTGTTTGTCCGTCTATAATTTGATCTTGACGTTGCCTTTGAGTATTTATGTTGGGTGCCTCAACTAGTTATAACTTATGGATGTGACGGGACCTGCCTTGGCGAGCTGTACAATCGAAGGACCAAAATGCTTGTTCTTCCGCAGGAAGGATTTCTGGCCGGCGGAGATCGGGACAAAGAAGAGCTTGAAAGACGATCCGGCCTAGAGTCTATCCATTCTCGGACTTTGGTCTGGCCGGATGGTCTCACTTTCGAGTCCGACTAACTCCCTGATCGCCGCCATCAGCCCGCAAGAAATCCGCAACATGGGTTAGACTCTGTCAGCACCAACGTTATGGACTGCAACGCAATTTTACGTCAGCCACGAATTCGCACCTATGTTGATAACGTTGAATCACATAATTGAAATTATCGAATCATTTCAAACCACGCACCTTTGCAATGAACCGACCTTCATTGCAAATACACGAGTTGCTGACGGCTCCTCAGATCGTTCCTTTTGTCATCAGAGGTCATCCAAACATGCTTTTACTATCTTCTTGGTATCAATAAGCCGCTGATAAGAACAAAATCCTGAACATCTATGCGTATCCTGTTTTTCTATTTCCCAGATTCCAAATACCATCGCATATCCAATCGCCGTTTTCTACCGTCCACAGAAAGTCTGGTATCCTATCAAACCTAGACTCGTACCGACTCGAAACTCCCAGCGAATACCACACATCGTGCCATCTCATCGACATCGGTGTCTGAGAAGCATAACTTGAACGTGATGGCATATCCTTCACCCCATCCTCATCGAAGCAGTCTGCTACCTTAAACCAGAACATCTCGTCTTTGAGCTGATGGACAGCAATGGGGTTGGGACCTACAACAGCGTGGTCGATAGCGTTCGGATGCGTCTTTTGTCTCGCCCACGCTGAACCGTCATCTCGAGCGTCTTCGTCGTTGTAGTCGAACTTCTCCGACCCTCGGAAGTTGACAAAATTGGCTCTCTCGCGTCCCTTCAACATGAGCGTTGCCACCGCCATGTCCTCGCCAGTGATCACGTTGAATCTCTCTTGAAGCGACGACAAGAGCTGAACCATATCCCATGTGACCGTGTACATCGCTCCGTGAGGGAAAGTGAGGTCCCAATACTTGGAGTAATACAGCTCACCGATGACTGTACGCTCGACAGTGGCAGTGAAAATCCCCGTATCGTTCTGGAGCAACCTCGGGAAAAGGAAGCGATCCCAAAACCCTCGGGCGTTCAGCCACAAGTCTGTATCCATCTTCGAGACAAACTCGTACTTGCGACTATGAGCAACAAGCCATTTGAAGAACTCCAGCGTCTTTATCGTATTCGCAGTAATGTCGTCTTCCGGAATGTGGTCCAGCACGATCATGTCCCCAAAAGTGCTGTTCTCGCGGGCAACCACTTCCATCCACTGTGGTCCTGGGTTTGATACCACGAATCGACCATCAAAGGGGACGTCTTTATAGAGCCTCATCCAGGTCGATCTTATGAGCATTCTGCGCTCGACGTCGGAGGCGGTTGATATAACCGCGGCGAGCCATGGATTGTTGCCTTCATCGTTTGTCGTTGTCTGTTTCGGAGAGTACGGGAAAGGTTTGAGTTCGTAGGAGGGCTCTGGCAAACCGTCGACGATGTTGCCGTGAACTGCGAGCTTGGTGACCGGTGCTTCATAAGGAGCATGATGTCGGGGTAGTGTATCGCGAGTAAGGTCAAACGCGAGACCGAGAAACAGAACAAAACAAACTGATAGAAGGCAGAAGGACCTTCGTTGGGCACATTTGGCCAACGATGCCCGTACCACAAGTAGAATCCGTGAGGACGACGCCCTTGAACACATGTTGTTGCTCGGATGCAACGAGGAAGAAACCCAGAAGTCCAGACCTCCAGGATTATGAGGGCTGTCAAGGCCTCAAAAAGAGCGAGGGGGAAGGTTAAAAGATGAGACGAGATGGAAAGGACACCCAAACCCCGGTGAGACAACCCAAGAAAGGAACGCATCAACACTTCCATTTCGGAAGGATGCAGACGTCTACCCGCAGCGGCTGCCTGTTTGCCCAACAAACGAGGATGCAGGCATACTAGTCATGGAATCAGGTTATGTTCGGGATCTTGCAACGTAACCCCTATCCGCTGCCGCCTACCCGCACCGCGAGCGAGTGCCGTGTAACAAGAAACCCCCCCTAAGCATTTTCTTTCTTCGACTCTCATCCCATCTTCGCCGACGAACTACTCGACCCTGTCGCAAGCTAGGTTTTCTGTGTGTGGGCTGTGGCCAAATAGCTTACGACTGATCGGCATCTTCATGTTTCCCCACGGGTCTGGAGCTGAGGCATTCGTCGACAACGTATCCATGTCGAGGTAACACAAGATGTACTGCGTAGGAGCAAACTTCCTGGGCGACTTACACAGACACAGCCTGGATCCTTCTGTGGGTTGCCAATCAGTACAAGTTCTACAATGATAATTTTATCATGGTTTCGGGCAGTGAAATCTTAAACTGGTCATCCATTCGAAGTTGGGCGAACTGCTCATGGAGTGGCTTGATCACGTCGGCCACGCAGTCTCGCGATGCCAACTGACCACCTGGTGCTCAGAGCTTGACGCACCCAGTAACATGAGGAAGCCCGGACCCAAAGATACTCCAGTTTCTGTATTCTCATGATGTTAAATGGCGACGCTATCACTGATTAACTGCGAGATGCTGTCTCACGTCGACGACCATCGTTTTGCCATCTGTAGAAGGCTGAAGTGCCAGCCGATGCCTCTGGACTATAATGCCAAGTGGTATTTATCAGGCCTTGAGTCACAAATGCTTGATCGCGGCGTCTATCGAATACGTCGCCTTGTCGCGATGCTTGCTCCCAGAGCCGAACGGAGTCTGGACTAGTTTTAAGTTCAGACAGAGACGACAAGCATCTTCCGGCAATTGGTGTGGAACTCGGTGCCCGGTTGATATGGCGGAGTTTAAACAAAAGTTCCAAAACGGAGATCTTGAAGATGCAGAGTACTTTTGCATTCGTTGTAGTTTATCCGGAGGGATGAATGAAACCCCTGTAGGTCCGCTAAAGGGGTCGGCTGGAATGACTAGCAACGTATACCTCTTCACTAATATTGCTTCCAATGTTGGGATTTGTGCTAGCCGATAACTTCAGTTGGCATTAAAAAGGCTAGTAGCGGGCGTTACGTTGATAAAGACACGTTGCCATGGACATCATATGAACTCAACCCGCGTGGAAGCTGCAACGTGGCACCTCACTCTTTCGCTCAGGTGCAATTGCCTCCCTCAGTTGCTCACCTCAGAGTTGCTGCTTTTAAGTTGTGGTATAAGGCCTAGCATGGTTTTTGGGGTGAGCAAGGGGTGAGCAGGGTGTTACGCCCGCCACAATTGCTCACTGTGGTAGCGTAGCTATTTGGTGCAGAACAGGGAGTGAAGTCGACGAAGTCAACGAAGTCGTTATTACTAAAGCTTTTACTTATAACGTAGTTGTGTAAGGGGCTAGCTCTAGGCTCGTTCAACGTAGAGGTGTTGTCGATTGACTATTCTAAGCTGAGGAAGAGGGAATGATTTATAGTGAAGGACGCAAGGCTAAGGGGTGCGTTTGGAGCGGTGTCAGGCGGCAGTATATTGCTCCGGCGGAGCCGGAGATCTCGACCAGGGCTCTAGCCCGTGACCAGTTGGTTGCCCTGACCTGCTCGCAACACAGGGGTAGAGCGGCCAAGTAGTGTGGGTGCAAGCGCTGGAGCCTACTTACGGTCCAGACAAGTATATTACAACTAGCTATAGCGACTACTATAAGTATCTTTAAGATGAAGATTAGAAGGGGAAAATCGATGACCGGGCCTCATGCACAAAGAATGAAGTCCTTAGTTGTATGGGTCCACTAAAGGTGGCTGATTAGCCGAGAGGCTGTCGGCTCCCAAGGGCCCAACCCGTTACAGGACCACTTGGCTGGTTTCCCGGATTCCTGTTCCCAGGATCCAGATTTTAGAATAGCCATTCCCAGATTCCTGGGATGGGGAAAGACCCCCTAGCTGTCTATTCCCAGGATACAGATTTCAAGCCAAGCAGTCTATTCCTGGGATGAGAAGACTAGCTATTGCCTATTCCTAGGATCTGGTTACAGCTATTATTATAGCGCCTGAGATCCTAGGACCTTCTCATAGTTACATAGAGCATCCCAGGACCTGTGTCCAGGAACAGCTATTAGACCTAGGTCGTATATAGGGCATTCACTAATCCCAGGATCAATACGCAGGCTATGCACTAGAATCCTATGACCTTTTTATGGGGTGGCTATGAAATCCTAGGATCTGTATGCAGGGGCAGCCATTAATCCTGGGACATTATACAGGGCGCGCACTAGAATTGAAGAGTGCCCTTGGGATCTACGCCGACGAGGAGCAACGCTCCGACTCCCTCAAGCTTCCGAGAAGGAGCACGCCACCACCACTAGCGGCAGTAATATTATTGCTGACTTCTTCTGGAAAAATCTCAGCTTTGCTGGCGTCGGTGCCTTCCGGGCCCCTAGCGGCTCTTATGGATATAAGTCCCGGACGAGCTTCGTCAGCCAGTAGATTTGCAGGCAACCAGCGCACGACCTCTGGCTTTTGTACCCCATTGACTGCTAACTAACGTGTTACGACCCGTTAGGCATAACCAACAGGATCAGGGCCCACAGGGAGCCGGGCGGTTATGACAACACTTTTGTATGCAGGATCACGGGAACAGAAAGGGTGTAACGACACAAGGATCTTCCGATAGAAGCAGGGATAATACAACAGGCCTTGATTATTCTAGAATAGAACATAGGGGTTAAGCAGCCCCTCTATATAGATACCACACAACAGTTGCTCACGCGTAATGCACTAATACCCTTGCGGACAGTTATCCCGCTGTTACGGCCAGCTAACTGACAGTGGGGTTTGCGTTAACAGTAAGTTAGGCAATGACAACAGTAACAGTCATTCGTAGGCTGGGTCGAGTAATCGTAGTCTTCAAAGGGCTTGGTGATCAGTCAAGTCCTCAACAAGGTCGTAGAGTAATCGTCACTTAGGTATAGCTGAAAGTCTCAAGTGAGAATCACAAGTTGATTGCTGAAGAGCTATGGAAGTCTGAACTCGAGCGGACTCGAGCTCATCCTATATACAAGTCCCGTTCCTAACTGTCTCTTGTCTTGACCCCTTGTTGGGTGATCACTTGGGGGCCGCTTGAGGTGAGCGCTCACGATCCACATCGTGAGCAGCTCACGTCTTATCTTATCAATGCTCACGTTTCCGTTGTCACGTGACCTGTACATAGTTCTTCCGTTCCGAGGGTGTCCATTTGTTCCCGTGATCCTGCATACAAAAGTGCTGTCATAACCGCCTAGTATCTTGGTGGGGCGTTCTTCGTTGGTTATGCCTAACGGGTCGTAACATCAGGTCCCCTCTCCAAAGGTCTAGTCCCTCAGACCTGCATAAGTAGGTGGTGTCTCCCAGGTTGGGGAGTCGTCAATCTTGCTTCCTTATTTTCATGATGCTGACACTATGTCAGGTCGCGTTCAAAAGCAAAAGTCCGATCAGGCGGTAAATAACCCTAGGGAGTGTAGATGTTTGTGATAGTGACAAACGCCGAGGGAACTATCATGGGGATAGTGGCGGCGAAAATTTCAGTGGGAGCCCTGATGAGAGATGGCGAGGGAGTCATCCCGGCAGCGGCGACGTAGGCCCGGTGAGCTTGGGCAGGTCAAAAGCATGGCGAAGGGTCGACGGCATTGCTAGGGACTCAAAAGGTTCGAGGGGCTCAGAGGAGTAGGAAGACTCGGATGACTCGAACAATGTGACGGCGTCGTAGAAAAGCATCTTAGCTTTTCATACTTCGGCCCACAACTCTGCATCCCTTCTGGAATCCTTGAGGTTCCAAATTGGAGGAGATACCGTAAGTGTCAGTTAGGCAGCTGGAGATGGGCCTTTAGCAGCTGCCATGCTGAGCCAACATTCAGCCACGAAATATAAGTATGCGCTCAGTCCTGAACCGTCTCGATATGCTCGGTGTCGAGGGATATTTCGTGCTCGTTGAGGAGACGCATATGGCTGGTCTGCGAATCAATCGTCCAGCAGGTCTGTCCATACTGCCGAAGTAACAACAGTTACCTTAGCGGTGCGTTCTCCTTCGTTCGGATTTCGGCTCACGGTGATGTATCTGGCAGATTCAAAAGTCTAACGATCAAGCACGATAGAGACACTCAGTGCCCGGCGTCAGATACGTTCCAGAACCGCAGGCAGCTTGGATGAGACCACCTTTCGAAAGGAATTCTATTTAGAAGGCGGAGAGTGGGACACAATGTGCAAGGTCGGCAGGAAGAAGATCATGTCCGAGGTGTTCGAGCAAATTGCTGAGACCGGAAGAGGACACTAATTACCGATCGGGTTGATGGACGAGTGTATCAATTCAGTAATGCCGCCCTCATGCCGACCTCAACCAGTTGACGATCTCAACTTCGTGCTTCTCAGAAAGGAATAATGATAGGCTAAACTGCTTGAAGCGTTAAGACGTTATAGGGAGCATTAGACAGCACGCTTTGGTCTCCACGCCACGTATCGGGTCTCCACGTATTGGGTCTCCACGTATTTAGCCTGCAGACGGAGAGAAATGGCCACGACTGAATATTAGACTGGCAACCTGAGCTGAATGAGTAAGCTTGTAGCTTGGACTTCCGGGGGTACTTCTACCGCTTCAACATCGCTTGGGTCCGCAGCTTCCCTCAATCCCTCCATGACATGCCCAATGACTTCAACCCTCAGTCGCGACCCTGGCTGCTAAGTTTGCGGCCTTGACAACAATCGACTCCCGTAATCACCCACCCCCTTCCCCCAAGAACGGAGCTGGCGGCCATACTCAGGGCGAGACAAAACCAAGTCGGCGACCCAAGCATCAGAGTCAAGGCTTCTCAATGGACCATTGGATACGAACAAGAGAGCTGATCAGACTGAATCGACAATTTCTAGGACAACAGGTTCATTGTCTACACTTAGAGCGTCTTTGAAACTCTCATGTCTTGTTCAAGAATGTCCTCGCTCGCCCAAATTGACGACTGTAGAGAACTCGACTTGTACAGGCAGATTCTAAGATGTAAATCTGCGTTGTTGGCCTTTTAAGGACTTGGAAGAGTCTCAACCGCAAGCCATGTGTCGTCTGGCGCCTCGATTCATATTTTTAAAGGATCCATTGACGTCATTAGGGTTGCATCCACACAGTTGTCTGATATAGGGACAGATGTACAAGGTTTGCCTCGGATACTTCTCACTAAAAGCACAGCTCTTTTGTGATGATGACTGCCATTATACTAGTTTCAGCCGACTTCATCTCGCTCTTGACTACATGCGAAACAAGGAAACAAAAGCAAGGATTTTAAGAACATTCCAGTCCCTGGCTAGTCTCGGGAGTCGGAGGACGGCTCGCAATGTAAATTCCTTAAAAATCAAACCAGAACAACGGAAGCCGTCCTTGCCAGATGTAGCAAGCCAGTAATTAAAGAAACAGGGACAGCAAACAAAACCATATCAGCCAGAAACCACGCCCTGTAGTAATCACGCAGCGCTTTCTCTTCAAGCGACAGCTCAGGGGCGTTAGAGCTCGCGGTTAGTACGGAATTAGAATACTGGTTGCATGGCGCACAAGTGCGCTTTGCTTACGTACCTCAGACCCTCCAGATGTCGATGCGAGAACTTCCCTCAACTCAGAACAGCTGCCAATGACACTTCTCAAGCCATTTGACGGCTTGTAGGCATGACTCACTCACATGTCGTCGGGCGTCAATGATCCCCACACCCGCACGGAAAACATCTGGGTACCATTCAGATTTGGTGTTGGGTTGGTCACTGCCTGAGAAGCAATTGTCACTGAGAAAATCACCAGTTGCACGATATCTGGGGATATGATGTACCGTAGATGTCACTGCTCTGCGACGGACTTGATGTGGCAGTGTTGCCTTTTGTCACTGGATGACCTTCATGTGAAGGCGCCAATCGTGTCATAACAGATAGGCGTGACTACATGGTTCTCGGAATTCTAAACTTGCGAGGAGTTGCTATCCATGTCTACTGACTTTCACGTCTGTCGTTGGAGGAGATGAACCATAACGCTGGAGAGGTGGGCGAAAACGGAGAGTTTGGTTGCTGCTCCAGGAGGAAGCAATGGAGCTAATCCCTCCATCCCACGTGGCAGTTGCCGCCTTTTCAGCAGTCACTCCCACGTCACATTTCAGTGTTGTTTAGGTATTTAGTGGGCTTGGGAGATCTGCGGGGCCTCGCCGTTCGGGCGATCTGTGGCACAGTGGGGCGAAGTTGGGTTTGGCGGGGGTAGATTACCTACCTAAGATAGTGAGTGAGCCTGGGTAAGGTACCCGTTCCAACTTTTGCCTGGCTTACTCAGCATCCAGGCTACTGAGGTACGTGCAGTTTCTCGCGCTTTCCCTTGAACAAACATCTCTCTCAAACATCTCGGTTACTACCAGTCAATTCTAGTCTCTTCCATCAATGTCAACAAAGATCACAAGTCATCAACAAAGATCTTAAAGATGGCTATTCCAGTGGGTCCTTCCTTTCCCACTACCTTCTGTCCTCTCACTCCATGATGGCTGATGTCTCTGTTTGCACCTCCAGCAGCATCGATCCGAGCTTTTCAAGCGCGCAGAACGTGACCACATTCACAGTGCCCAGCTTGATCACAACTACAAATGCCCTCTGGACTTCACAATGGGTCTCAGCCTCACGCCCGACCTCTTGCGCCATGCCAATCTCGCGCTTGGCTGTCCCTCTATGTCTTCTGACTTCAGCGGCACCAACAGAAACACCAACGATGGACCTGCACGCACCCACAAACACAACCACCACTCCAGCAAAAGCAAGGCTCAATCCTTTGGCAATCTGCACAAGCTTCAACTCAACCTTGGTCAGATCATTCGGGCTGCAGAGCATATGGTCAACAATCCTTTCTGCTGGACACACAAACAATGCATTTTCTCCCTTCACCATCCACAAGCCCTCGATCTCGCTCACAATGCCCTGTTCTCGGCCGGCATTGAATCTGACACCCTCTACATTGAGTACTCTCCCGACCGAGGCGAGATGGTCCTGAAGACCTCTGAGTCCCCTATCCATTCTGATTTCGGCGTCCGCTTTGATAGGCTGCTCCGCGACGCAGTCAAATCCAACAACAACGTCCCGTACATTGTGAACAAGCCTGGCACTGTCATCACGGTTAGCGAAGAGGCGCCATCTGGTGGAGCGGGCGCGATCGGTCAGCTCAGGCCCGATGGAGGCTGGTCAATCCACAACGACGATGCCCACGGGCGCCTTGTTCTCGAGGTCGCCTACTCTCAACCACAAAAAGACGTCGCCAGGAAGTGCGAGGAGTACATCTACGGAAGCCGCGGTCTTATGCGCGCCGCCATTGCCGTCAAGATCTTCTACCCCCGAAGCACTCCCGACAAGTACACAGATATCCTCAACCACCTTGACGAGTGCTTTATCG
This sequence comes from Colletotrichum karsti, assembly GCF_011947395.1. Lineage (NCBI taxonomy): Eukaryota > Fungi > Ascomycota > Sordariomycetes > Glomerellales > Glomerellaceae > Colletotrichum > Colletotrichum karsti. Next base: position 8,762 of record NW_024065911.1, on the reverse strand, counting down.
GCCTCTAGGCGATGCAGGGAAGCACTGTCGTCCAGGCGCTGGACTGGACCCCTTTGACGGAACAGAATGGCATCCTCACCCTCCAACCCTCCGACTTTGGCCAAGGCCCGAACCCCGTCGAACGAGATAGGTAAGTTGGTGTACCACTCGGCCCCATGTGCCCCACGCTGGAGAGAGCTGACTAGAGTTGCCCGCAGCACTGGCGCCCCAATTCGAATCGCCTTTGCCGACATCCTCGTGCAGCTTCGCTCTACAGTCGACACCGCACACAATCCTCGTCAAATGGCTGCAAAGATCAACGCTCTGCCGCAGCTCGTGCGCGCGGGGAAGCCAAAAGGATGGAAGAAGCATGAGACCCATAAGAGTAAGACGAAGAAGTCTTCTGGCAAGCGCAAGCCACAGACGGAGAGCAGCCGTGAGGCCCAATCCGCCGGTGATTCCAGGTCTCGGTCGTCTTCCAAGAACAAGCCGAACTAGAGACGTTTGATGGACACCGGGGGCTGATGGTAGCGCTGTTCGCCAACCGTTGACGGCCGAATAGCGTCCGCCGACGCGAATACGTGACCAGCCGGGCGGCATGGGTCTTCGGCGACGTCAAGACCGTGGTTGAAGTGGCATAAGAGGTGTGGGGGGCTTGGTCGAGGTGGTGCGAGTCTTGGAATTCAAGGCGGAGAGTTCTGCACAGCTGATGTTGGGGAATGGGAATGGCCTGTCAGCACCCACCGGAGGGTAGCTTATTGCCGCGCAGTCGCTGGCAGATCTGGTTGTAGTCATTGCCAACGGCGTGGGCGGCAATGGAAGAGGAAGACGTCTCGGAGGGCTTCACCCGAGATCGACTGGGCACTACAGTTTGAGAACAGGGTCTCTGAGGCGCTCCAACCCGCAGTTGACGGCGATGTTAACTGTTCAAGAGTCGTAGAGACGCATTCAACACAGCCATCAGCCAACGATGAAATCAATCAAAGACATCGGGAGCATTGCTTTGTCCATCGCCGTGAGTGAAGGCCTGAGGTTGGAATTGCAGTAGGAGCGCACGAACGCCATTCCCCCATGGCTCTTGTAGGTGACAGGAACAGTTTTCATCATGCTGAGATCGAAGATGTTGACTGTCGAGACGTACATGAGCTCAGGGTCCATCGGCACAGAGTCCGCCCGAGGTCTTGTTCCACATTGCGCACCATCATCGCTACACGTTCTTCCTCACTCCCTTGTGGGATCAGAGAGCATTACTTCAGCAGGAGAACTTGTGTTGGGTTATTTTCAAGACTTAATTAATAAATTAATATCCAGCCGCCGCACCCGTGACAGTTCCAGTTAGGCCCCGACGGATGCCCACGAAGCTCGTGTCATGGTCTCGTCCAAGCATGCCGTACCCCCGGCGATGCCGGTGCGTATCGACGCGATTGGCAGAGACAGTGATCAAGAGCCAGATTAGTAGCATCAACAGCGGATTCATAACGTAACGCCACAGCTAGAAGGCTTGACGCTACTCGGCTAACTTGCTAAGTTATCCTTCCCAAGACCGCCTAGTCCAAAGCGTAAGCCGACCTAAAGCGTAGTTAGTTTCTATAGCATTTAGGGGGCAGGCTCCCCCTCTAATATGACCTATTAGAGGCGTGTTATGGTTCCAGGAGACCGCTGTGGACGGACAAAGACACATTAGAGGGCTTAACGAGGTACGTAGTTGGACGGAGGCCTATTAATGCCGCCGACATGGGAACAGCGTGATCGGAATTCTCCGCAGACAATCGTACGGCGCGACATATGTGTGCTCATCCACACGCCACAAACTCTCTATCGGTATAAGTTCGGTCCAGGTTACACGCGCGGCTGGATCGTCCATCCTCCTGTGGTTTTCTCACTCCGTTGCATTCAAGAACAGGCGGAGCTAGGGAGCGCAGCGTTACAAATCTAAACAGTAGGCTCCAATTAATTAATAAGTATCCCTATATACTAGCGAGAGACACAAATTGAAGTAGCATTATAAGCAGAGGATTTATTTAGGGCAGGTCTAAAAGAGAAGATCATATTAGTGAATAGATATAACGTTAATGTGAGCGGGTAGGTGGCGTGCTACCTGCGCGCAATGGACCGTTCGGCTAAAAAACCAAAAGATCAACCAGTTCAAGCACTTAGGGGGTGATCGGCTCGGAATTTCATGCCAAATGCCAGGCCTATTGATGAGTTAGCAGTAAATAAATACCTTAAATATTAAGTTGTGTCACGGGCTGGAGCCTGGAGAAGATCTCCGGCTTTGCCGGAGCTAGCCCCACTATTCTGCCGCGCTACACCGCGCCGGCCACGCATCTCTACAGCTGCGCGGCCGCCCCCTGTGAAATACCCCCTCTCTTCTTCAGCTTAGAATAGTTATTCGACGGCACCTATACTGTTAAACAAACACTCGGCCAGCCCCTTATAATAACCTAATAGAACGTATTTAGAGTAGTAAAATTTAATAGTATCTTTTTATATATACTTACTAGTACTAAAGAAATAATAAATAATATAACTCTTTTTAGTAGGTATAAAGTTAATTTTTTATTATATTATAGTTATAGCTAGTTTTATCTTAGTAATATTAAGTTTTACTAGAAATTAGAGAGTAGAGCCTTAATAAAGACCTCTTAGTAAAAGAGATATTTAATAAATACTATATATAGTAAAGAGGGAAGGTAGAGAATATATTTTATATATTAAAGAGTAGGTAGAAGATTTTAATAAGAATATTAAAAGAATACTCTTATAAAGAGTAAGTATAATTTATATATATAATAGTAGCGTTATATAACTTTATAGAGGTTAAAGATATATAAAGAAGAGGTTCTTACTATTAATAGAAGAGAATATTTAAGATTATTAAGGCTAAGTAATAAAAGACTAATACTATATTACTATATAAGAATAAGAAGGGACTTTAATAAGATACTATAATATAGGTATAGTTAGATTAATATAGGTAGTAGTATATAAGAGGTAGAGATTTTAGTATTCTATTAAACTTAATATAGAAGTTAAATATTATAATATTCTAGTATATATAGTATAGAGAGTAAAAGTTAGCTTTTTTAGCTAAATAGAGAGGTATTAAGATATTAGTAAAATAAATAACGTTTTAGCCTTTTTTTTTTAATTTTATACTAATTATATTAAAATATAAAAAAATCATTATAATTTACTAATATATTAATACTCCCACCTTATTGTTATAGCCAGCTAACTAATAGTGGGGTTTATATTAATAGTAAGTTAGGTAATAATAATAGTAATAGTTATTTATTATTCTATAGGTCTAGTTAAGTAATTATAGGTCTTTAAAGGGCTTAGTGATTAGTTAAGTCCTCAATAAGAGTCATAGAGTAATCGTTACTTAGGTATAGCTAAAAGTCTTAGGTGAGAATTATAAGGTTAATTACTAAAGAGCTATAGAAGTTTGTCCTCAAGCGGGCTTAAGTCTATCCTATATATAGGTCCTAGGTAGTCCTATTGCTGGGTGCTGTACATGCCCTGTACGGCTCCCGTATCCTTGGTATATAGCTTCCATCTTTCTGGAATATAGATGCTATATCTTGATTATATAGATCTAATCTTTTATCTTATCGTTATATAACCTATACTATAGTTCTTCTATTCCTAAGGGATCTTTATATATTCCTATAATCCTATATATAAATATATTATTATAACCGCTTAATATCCTAGTGGGGCGTCCTTTATTAGTTATACCTAATAGGTTATAATATTAGGTCCCCTCTTTAAAGGTTTAGTCCCTTAGACTAATATAAGTAGGTAGTATCTCTTAGGTTGGGGAGGCATTAATTATACTTCTTAATCTCTATAATACTAATACTATATTAGGTTATATTTAAAAATTAAAAGATTTAAAATCCGTTCTTTATTCTACTTATAATAACGTATTTAAGCGCTTTAGTTCTTCTAACGTTATGCCCTATACTTACTATTTCTAGGCAAAGCGTCCTTATTATATAGCAGAGGGTTTAAAGGTCTATTATAGGTATAAGAATTTAAAGCGTCCTTATAATAGACTAATTATTACATTAAGCTATAAGTCCTATTATATCTTTCTTTATAGGCTACTTCTAACTTATTATAGTAAAGCGTCTTAGTAACTAGCATTAAGAGTAAGAGGAAAAGGAGGAGCAGGCTAATAATACTCTATTAGCGCTTTATAAGAAGCTTACTTAGGTATAATTAGAGGTAGCTAATATAGCTAGTTATTTAGCTTATATTTATATAACTTAGAAGTTAATTAAGGAGCGTTATATAGAGACGTTTACTTAGGGGATATAGGAACTTAAGGAGGCTAATAACGTTCTTCCTATATTAGATGCTTATAAGCGATATATTATAGAGGATCTTTAGGCTAGAGGTATTGAGAACGACCCTTCCTGGACTGAGTTTGGGATTGGGGAGGAGTTTGTGGACTTAGGTCCCTTGCTTAGTAATACTCCTGTAGTAGCTGCTGGGAGTGCTGGAGGTTCTTGATGGGTTCCTATGAGTTATCTTTATATCTATACCCCTTCTATTTAATAAGGTATTCTGTATTTCTATTGTTTTTATAGTGGTTAATAATTTATTTAACTTTATATTCTAGTTCTAGTAGTTCTATAATAATGTAGTCTTCTATATGTGAACCTGCTGGTGCTTTTTTGAGAAGTGAAATATAAAAGACTAGATAATACTTTATAGTGTCTAGTAGTATAAGTTTAAAGTTGATATTAGATACCTTCTTTATAATCTCAAAAGGTCTAAGTTTCTTAAAGTCTAACTTATTACTTAGTTATTTTATCTTAATATTTTAGTAGAGAAGGTATATATTATCTCCCTCCTATAGAGTTAGTCCCTTAACTCTTAAGGTGTTAGCGTATTTATATATTTATTTATATATAAATTTGAGTTCTCTAGGTAGCTCTTACTAGATTTCCTTAAGTTTATTAATATCTACTATAGCTTTTAGAGCTACTAGGCCTTATTGTGGTTCTCTATAGGCTATTAGGTTAAATCTATAGTTCAGATAGAATAGTGATTCTTTTGTACTTTCTCCTACTGCACTATTATAGGCAAACTAGGCTATAGGTAGCAGTTAAACCTAATTGTCTTATTAGTAGTTAATATAGTAGTATAAATAGGTCTCTATAATCTAATTGATTTATTCTATCTAGCTATTAGTTTGTGGATAAAAAGTAGTAGATATCTTATAGTTAGATCTAAGCTATAAGATTAGTAATCTCTAAAACTTAGAAGTAAATAACTTATCTCTATTAGATATAATTTCCTTTAGCGTTCCATATTAGCTAATAATTACTTATAGAAACTTATAGGTAAGGTCTTCTATAGTGCTAGACTCTATATATAGGATGAAGTATAAGTACTTTATAAGTCTATTAATAATAACTAGGACGCTATTATAGTGGACCTTAGTTATTAGTTCTTAGGACTTAGGTAACTTAGTGATGAAGTCTAATGAGATGGATTCCTATGCGGTTTGTGGCACTAGGAGCGGCTATATCTTACTATAAGGCTGGTGTCAGCTAGGTTTGCTTTTCGCACAGACCTCATAGTCCCTAATTGCTAAAGATACTTCTTATTATATAGCCATTTTATTATAGTGTTATCTAATACGTTTCTATATCTTAGTTACGCCTTAGTAGCTATATATAGGTGCAGAGTATACCTCCCTAATAGCTTTAGGAGACATTCTTCTAGTTATGCTGGTACTATCTCTTCTAGCCATCATCAAGAGTCTAACTGCTAGCATAAGGTCTCCTTCCTTGTCCTTTTTGAGGATAACTTAGGTTTCCTTAGGTACCTGGACTTTGTGGTCTAGTCTCCTACTAAGAGCGTCTACTCTTCTGTTTTCTTTGCCTTTCCAGTAGATAATTTTAAAGTTAAATTCTAAGAGGAATTTAGACTATTTAATCTATTATTTATTAAGTTCTTTTAATATAGTAAAGTAAGTAAGATTCTTATAATTAGTATAGACCTTAACTTTATACTTTATTCCTAATAGTTAAGGTTTCTATTCCTTAAATGCTTTAATAATTACTATAAGTTCTTTATTATAGATTTAATAGTTAAGTTCTAGGCTATATAGCTTATGTGAGAAGAAGGCGTATAGGCATAGCTATCCTTTATTGTCTTATTGGCCTAGCTATCCTCCTATAGCGTAGTCTAAGGAGTTAGTCTTAACTTTAAATAGTTTCTTAGGGTTAGGTATAATAAGTATAGGTTCCAATATAACTTATTACTTAATCTTATTAAAGGCTTATTCTTGCTCTTCTTCCTATTGCTATAGGGTATCTTTCTTTAAGAGCCTTATAAGAGGGTTATTCTTATCTAAGTATCCTTCTAGGAATTATTAGTAGTAGTTTATATATCTAATAAAGGATTATATATCTTTAACGTTCTATAGTATTAGCTAGTCTTATACTACTACGATTTTATCTTTTAATATCTTAAGGATTCTAGGGGCTATAGTAAAGCCTAGGAATTTAACTTCTTATATATAGAATTTGCTCTTTTCTAGTTCCACTAGGAGTTTAGCTTCTTATAGTTTCTATAGCACTTAGTATACATACTTCTTATGGTCTTCTAGTGTTTTAGAGAAGATTAGTATATTATTAAGATAAACTATAATAAATATATCTAGGTATTCTTATAAGACGTAATTAATTATTATCTAGAATGTTATAGGTACGTTAGTAAGTCTAAAGGGCATTATTAAGTACTTATAATATCTATAGCGCGTTTAAAACGCTATTTTCCATTCTTTACCTGATTTCATACGTATTAGGTTATAGGCTCTTTTTAAGTTAAGTACTATAAACCACTAAGCTCTATATAGTAGATCTTAGAGCTCTAAGATAAGTAGTAGTAGGTAGTAGTTCTTAATTATAATATTATTAAGTTTTTAGTAATTAACGTAAAGTTATAGTTTACTATTTTTCTTAGGTATAAATAGGATTAGATATCCTGCTAGTAACGTAGAGGGTCTAATATATCCCTTCTATAGGTTTTCTTTAAGGTAAGCGTTAAGCGCTTCTATTTCCTTCTAATTAAGTCTATAGATTGCTTCTAACTTAGGCTCCTTCCCTTCTCTTAGGGGTATCTTATAGTTATAGTTGCTATATTCTAGCAGTCCTATTTTAAGTTCTTTAGCAAATAACTTCTAGTATTGCTAGTATTCTTCTAGGATAGATAGAAGTTAATCTTCTTTATTAATATCTATTGCTAATAACGTCCTAGCGTTTATATCCTTAATTTATAAGTATACTAAAAATCTCTTTACTTTAGGAGTTCTAAAAGATTTATTTAAGGCACCTCTTCTAGGTTGCTACTTAGTAACTAAATCCTAGTCCTAATAGAGTTAGCTAGTTCTCTAATCTATCTATAGGTTACTATTATATAACTATAGTCTTCTAAGGATAATATTATACTTATCTCCTATCTCCATAATATTAAAGTTTAGTTACTTATTCTAGCTATAGATCTATATAGGGAGGTGTGCTGTCTCCACTATAATGCGTCCTCTACCGTACTAGACTTGTTCTCCTTCAATGGTGCTAAGTTTATAGTAGTCTTCTGCTGCTTTCTTCTTTTAGGTTATTTTTTATTTATTCACTATTTATAGCGATATAAAGTTTCCTTAGGCTCTACTGTCTATTATTGCGGTAGCTGGTCTTCTATTGAGTTATATCTAAACTTAGATATACTTATATTATTGAGCTGGGTATGCCCTAGTTGCACTATATAGGGACCTTATCTTATCTGCCTATTATTATCCCTTAGTTTTAGTAGGCAATCCTAGTTTTTTAACTAGTTATCTCTATAGTAGGTGATCTATTTCCCTTTACATTATGCTTTCTAGAGCTAGCTCTCCTTATACTTTACTATAGGGGGGGTCGCTCTATTCTAGCTAAGTTACTATACTTTAGCTTTATTTTCTCTATAGATTATATATTTATCTTATTAGCAATCTTACTAGCTTATATTAGTATTATAGAGGCATCTTATAGGGTATTCTTAGCTTAGTCTAAAGGTTGCAATTTATCTATTAAATAGCTTAAGTTCCTATCTATATATTTAGTTAATTTAATAGACCTTCTTAATAGGTTCTTAGTTATACCTTCTAGGGTAGAATTAATATATATGCTTATCTCTAAGATGTTCCTTATAGTTATTAAAGAAGCACTATAGCTAGTAGAGGTATTAGTGGTGGTTGCTTTTTATATATAAATATAGGTAGTTATCTAGCCTAAACTCTAGTTTATAGTTTCTGTTATGCTATTCTCCTAAGGTGCCAAAGAATTTAAGTATCTATTTATCCTTTATGGGATCGATTTTCTAGTACTAAAGGCGTTTACTAGCCCTAGTGGTTTTATCATTAGAGTCCTCTTTAGAGCTAGTATTATTAATACTAGGTTTATACCTATAGATAGCTACTATTTAAGCATATTATTATGCAACGTTATAAGGCTTATCTAAGTTATAGGTTAGTTCTTATTTAAAGCTAATATATTTAGACGTCTTAAACTATCCGTTTTCTTTAAGGGCCCCATATTCTAGGCGGCTATTAAGTTATTCTTAAACCTTACGCTTAAGTTTACTATTACTTCTATATCCTATAGCGATAGTTTATTAATTTAGGGGTCTACTAATATTCTTCACTCTAGTAGTATTATATCCCGTTCTACTAGGGTTCTTAGGGTACTATCCTATATATTCCTTAGAGTCTAAGTGAACTC